>NC_137771.1:145339132-146016632 GCF_963455305.1 Plecotus auritus
TCTTAGGGGAAATGGTTTTAGTTTTTCCCCATTGAGTATGATGTTGTCTGCAGGTTTGTCATATATGGCCTTTAATATGTTGAGGTATGATCTCTCTATTCCCACTTTGCTGAGAGTTTTTATCAAAAAAGTGTGTTGGATTTTGTCTAATGCTTTTTCTGCATCAATTAATATGATCATGTGATTTTTGTCTTGCAATTTGTTTATGTGATGTATCACATTTATTGATTTGTGAAGATTGTACCAGCTTTGCTTTCCTGGAATAATTCCACTTGGTCATGGTGTGTGATCTTTTTAATATATTGCTGGATGTGATCTGCAAATATTTTGTTGAGGATTTTAGCATCTGTGTTCATCAGGGATATTGGCCTGTAATTCTCTTTCTTTGTAATGTCTTTATTTAATTTTGGAATTAGGGTAATGTTGGCTTTATAAAAAGAGCTTAGAAGTGTTTCTTCCTTTTGCATTTTTTGGAATAGTTTAAGGGGATGGGTGTTATTTTTCCTTTGAATGTTTGGTAAAACTACCCTGTGAAGCCATTCAGAACAGGGCTTTTATAGTTATCAGTCTATTCAGGTTTTCTGACTCTTCCTGATTTAGTTTTGGAAGATTGCATTTTTAAAAGAATATGTCCAGGTTGTCCAGTTTATTGAAATATAGTTATTCATAGTATTTATTTTTACATGATTCTTTGTATTTCTGTGGGGTCAGTTGTGACTTCACTTCTTTCATTTCTGATTTTGTTTATTTGGGTACTCTCTCTTTTTTTGTTGATAAGTCATCAATCTTGTTTATCTTTTCAAAGAACCAGGTCTTGGAGGTTTTATTGATCTTATGTATTTTTTTTTTAGTCTTTATGTCATTTATTTCAGCTCTGATCATTATTATTTCCTTCCTTCTACTTACTCTGGACTTTTCTTATTGTTCTCTTTCTAATTCTTTAAGTTGTAGGGTTAGATAGCTTATTAAACATTTTTCTTGTTTTTCAGGTAGGCCTGTAATGCTATGAACTTCCCTCTCAGGACTGATTTCTCTGTGTCCCATAGATTTTGGGTTTTTGTGTGTTCATTTTTATTTGTTTCTAGGATGTTTTTTATTTCTTCCTTAATCTATTTGGTAACCCATTCATTTTTAATAACATGCTATGTAGCTTCCATGTTGACACATTATTCTTAACTAAAGTGTGTAATTTACATTAGGGTTCACTCTTTGTGTTGTACATTATGTGGGTTTTGACATATGTCTAATGATATGTATTCACTATTACATCATTATACAAAATATTTTTACTGCCCTAAAAATCCCTCTGTGCTCTATCTAGTCATCTCTCCTTAATCCTAAGCCCTGGCAACTGCTGATCTATTTACAATTTCCATAGTTCTGCCTTTCCCAGAATGTCGTCTAGTTGGAATCATACATTCAGATTGGCTTCTTTCACTTAGCAATAAGTAGTTAAGTCTTCTCCATGTCTTTTCATGGCTTGAAAGCTAATTTCTTCTAATTGCTGAATAATATTCCATCATATGGATGTACCACAATTTGTTTATCCATTTACTTATTGAGGTATGCTCAATATCAGCTCCACTTTTGTAAAACAAAAATGGATTTTCTTAAAGAGATGGGAAAATATACACCCTGCATATTTGGAGGTGAACCAACCCCCTTTGCAAGGGAAAAGTATGGGGAATGAGCATTCTCTTCAGAGCTGGAAAGTTAAAGCAGGACATGCAGAAACAGTAGAGCTTTGACTGGGAATCATTCCCATGTCCTTCCAAAAAGGACACTGTGGGCAAGTGTCTCAGGAATCTGAACAAACAGGCCCATGATCATTGTGAGAAGCCAAAAGTGCATCAACCTTTCTTTAAAACACCTGTTCATCTGTTTTCCAGTGTGTCAAGAAGCTGTCTGGGAAGCCTTTAGGACTTTTTGGGATCGATTTCCTGGGCGTGAGGAATATCGTTACTGGATGAATTTATGTGAGGATGGAATCACAACTATATTTGAAATGGGCACAAATTTTAGTCAGTCTATGGAACACAGAAGCTTAATTATGAAGGTAAGTATAATAAAAAGGGAAGGAATTGCTGCACTATTGTAGGGGTTAGATATATAGCTAGGGCCTAAAGAAAAAGAGAACAGGTGGCAAATCCCTGCATCCTCTCTGATTTGTTGCATTAGGCTATTTTAGTGAACTGCCATGGGGCATGGCCTAGTCTTTGTAGCCCTAGCTCTGGCCATTATAATAAACACTGTTAATTCAGTATGAGTCTCAGCATTGTTTATAAATGTAAATACTTAAAATAGTACTCAGCAAAAATTTAGGCTAAGAGCATAAATCTCTGAGAGTTATTAAATTACTTAGCCTATATCACAAAGCCAGATGGGCTGGAGCTGAAATCCAGACCCAGTTCTCTTCCGAAATCCACGTTCTTTTCCTTAAACCACTAGGCCCCCCTTTCAGTCGTTAGCAGTTTTACACATTTCAGTGGCTAATATGGAATGGCTGTGCAATAACACTCACATTTATATCAGCATTGTCCATCTCATTGTGTTCCTGATAAGATCAACTGATAGAGCAGCAAATATTTAGGATGTGGAGTTATCATTATCATAACAAAAGCCTCTTGTGATGTTACGTTGGTGTCAATTCAATGCCAATAGAAATCCAAAATTTGGGATGCAGTGAAGAAGGAACTTTATTTACTGTAAAGCAGTTCAACTGTGATACAGCAGGCTGTGAAAACTGCATGGCAGGGAGACTGCTTTGGGGCCAGGTGGCCCTGCGGTCAGGCACCTCTCTGACTAGACAGCTCTGCTCTGCTCCTCTCTAGTCTGCTCCAGCAAGAGATCTTCAGCGTTTCAGCTCAGCCTGGGAAATGCACTCTTCAGTGGAAAGGGAAAATGTGCTCCCAGAGCCGGAGGGGAGCTGACTTACTTAGAAGTCCCCACCCCTGGTCCTTGGTCCCTGATTGGTCTGTCTTCGTGAAAATCCTTGCAGTTTGATTGGCCCAAAAGGCACTGTCCTGATTGGTCAGAATGGAGCCCCTCTGATTGGTTGGCAAAGAAGCTGATGGGGATATAGCTGCAGAGCTCTGATTGGATGGGGAAAGCCTCAATCCTACTGGTTGAAATAGGATCTGAGGAACTCCTTTATAAAGGCTGGCTCAGATGGCAGAAACACAGTGAAGGCAGGCAGTTCAGTGCAGGCTTCTGCCCGAAGTGCAGTTTGCATGAGAGGCCCTGTGTAGAAATGGCTGCTAGGCTCTGTCTATACTGGTATATATTTTAAAATTTGAGTTCAGTTGGCCACCAGGAGCCCTTTTTAGTTGCTATCTTGTTTTTCAGGGTCCACAATTGGAAAGTGTCTCTTATAAGTGGAAATTTTTGTAAGTTTAGTTTTAAAGATATAGGAAATATACTTTCAATAATTATTTAGTAGAACATGTAGACCACGGGGAATAATGTGTTACCTGGATGGCATCTTTTTTTTTTTTTTTTTTTTTGATGGCATCTTAAATAACAAGTACAGATTAGCTAAATGAGAAGGAGTTTGGAATGGACATTCTAGGCAGAGAGGACAACATGGACCAAGTGTTTGTAGATAAGGACTTGTGCCAATATAACAGAAGTGACAGGAAATCAGGCTAGAAAAGTGGATAACTTACAAGTTTGTGTTTAACTTTCTAGATAATAGGAAACCATTGAAGGGTTTTAAGTAGGTGAGTCACAGGGGCTGATTTGACAGTTTTCCATTTTAAAAAAAGGCCATTATAGTTTATATATACTGTAGGATGGAATTGAGGAGACAAGACTAGAGCAGAGACCAGGTTGGATGCTGCTTCAGTGCTCCAGGCCCGAGGGGATGTGGGTCCTAACTCTACCTTGAGATAAAGGGAGCACGAGAGACATGTGGCAAACAAGATTAGTCATGTCTAGTTTTGTTTGGATTAAAGTCGTGGGTTGGTTAGAGAGGGATAGGATGAAGGAGTGGTCCAAGAAGCCTCCCAGTTTCTAGCTCGGATGATTGAACGAGAACTCAGGCAGGGAAGCAACTTTGTAGATGGTGGGTGAAGGGAGAATGAGTCCACTCTCAAATGTGTTGATCTGAGCCATCTGTGAAATATGAGTTACTTGATATGTAGGTATGAAGATATGGAGAGTGGTCAGGGTTATAAATATAGCTAGAGGAATCACCAGCTTTGAGGTGGTAATTAAAACCACGAGAGTGGCTGAGATTATTCTAGGAGAATCTGTAGAGTAAGAAGAGCAGTGAGTAATTTATAAATATCAGGGTTATTTAGAGTAATAGTCTTCCCATTTTGCAGATGAGGAAATTGAGGTCTAATACCAGACTTGCCTCTATGGGACTTGAAACTAGGTTTTCTGACTTATAGTTACTAGTGTTCTTTTTTATCATATTGGTCTCAAAAGAAAACCACTAATTTAGAGGAAATTTGGAGACAATTTGCTTTGGAATGAGACAGAGACATAATCCTATAATTGATAGAATTTGTCTTTTTGTTTGAATTCTGGAGAAGCAGATTTATCAGTTATTTTATCTACATGTTCATATTGTTCTAGGATGAGAGTTACTATAAATATGTTAGATCACAAAATTCTTTGATTCTAAGTCCATGGAAGGTTAAGGTAAAACTCTACCAATCTCTGATTTATAGGCAATTTTGGAATGAGGAGCAGGTAAATCTGTTAATCTCTGTCCATTAAAAGAGAGAACAGGAACTTTTGGGCACATAAACAGAGACTGCACATAGGGGCGTTCTCAGTCACAAACAAACTTGTCATCATTAGTACCTTGCTTTACCTATTTGTCTAACCAATGAGAATAATAACATAGATTCTATAATGTTAAGGCATTAGGCTCTCTATGCCAAAAGTTTTATTTACAGCTTATTAACTGTCATTAACTTACATAAGCTTTTCTTTTTCATCTTTGTTTTTCTTAGAAACTGGCATACACAAAGGAAACTGTTAGCCGGTAAGTGTCTTTTTTTCCCCTAAGTTCATGTTTGGCAACAGAGGTGTATCATTCTTACTCCAAGACTCACCCCAAATTTAATGGCCACTTTCTGTTTTTTTTTTGCCAGTTCCTGCAATGACCAGGCCTGTGGGTAAGTCCCAAATGCTTTTCCTCACCTTGAGACCACTCCCCTCCCCAGACCACCACCACAGCCACTGCGCTTGTTTGCTGTCTGACCTTACCAGGAGGCAGACTTGTTGCTGTCTCTTGGGTGAGAAAATAGATTTCTGGAAATGAAATATGGAATGACCTACTGTTGTTGAGCCTTTCAGGCTAATGATAAAATTGCTCTGAAATGGTGCCCCTTAGTGGAGGATAGTTTATTAAAGGATGGGTGGTGGTGTGGATCATTTTACTGAGGAATGATAATAGTGATTTTGAAGTATCAGAATAGCACAACCTTGATGACTCCTCCAGTGTTATGAATCTTGGCTTCATTGGTCTTTAGGTTTAGAGTTAAGGTCATTTCTGGCTCCTGAGCAGTAGCAGGAAAAATACACTGAGTGGCCAGATTATTATGATCTCTGAACGCATAATAATCTGGCCACTCTGTGTATATATATATATTAGAGGCCCGGAGCATGAATTTGTGCATGGTTGGGGGCCGGCCAGCCTGGCCAGGGGGAGGGGACATGAGCAGTTGGCGGACCTGCCTGCTGGTCGAACTCCTGGCCAAGGGGACAATTTGCATATTAGCCTTTTATTATATAGGATATACACTGAGTGGCCAGATTATTATGTGTTCAGAGATCATAATGATCTGGCCACTCAGTGGATAGGTCATGGAAAAGGAGAGATTTTGAGCCTACAGGAGCTAAAGATTTCCACTTCTACCTATACTCAGAATGTCTAGATTATGCCAGCATGAGTGATTATTTAGAAAAGCACCACTAGGGCATGCAATCCAGGTTAGAGTCCAGAAGTTTGCCTCAAATGAAAGGGAAGGACATTGGAAAAACCACATAGGTGAGTCAGTGTCCAGAGATCCAGTCTTGACAACAGAGTCCTGGTGAAAGCATAGCTGGGGTGTACATGTGGGTGGTAGTGTGGTACACGTATGTTTCAAATCAAACATGAGTAAATAGGAGGGAAATAGGACTCTTTGTGGTCCCACTTATTCATACAGCTAATGCTATCACTGAGTCTATGCTGGGGCCTGAGCCTGAGCACCTACTTAGATGTGGACCATGTCGTTTCCTGAGTGTGGACTCTTCACCGCTGGGAGGCAGAGCTTCTTGTGATTGCCATTGCTACCCACAGGCGGTGGGCTAAATAGTCTGGTGAGTCCTGTCAGTGCCAGTAATCTTCATGGTTTGTACCTGATAAACATGATAGCATATTTTATAGATCTTATATGGTTAAGAAGTACTTAAATACTGAATAAATATGGCTCTTAACCTGAAGAAGTATTGAGGTTTTCAAGTATATTTTTATTGATTTCAGAGAGGAAGGGAGAAGGAGAGATAGAAACATCAATGATGAGAGCGAATCATTGATTGGCTGCCTTCTGCCTCTTGCAATTCCCTGTGATCAGAATTGAACCATGACCTCCTGGTTCAGAGGTCAACCACTGAGCTGGGCTGCTATGTGTTGTTTTAAACTTTCCCTACTGTGATCTGCCAAGTATCTTTCAAAAAGCAAAAAAAAAAAAAAAAACCAACAAAACACACACACACACACAAAAAAAACATTTCCCACCTTACTCAGGACTTCACATCCATCTTACCTCTTAGAAATCTCTGCCTGTCATTGTTTCTCTCTTTCTCCTGAGTCTTCAACTTTCATATTATTAACTCACTAGAGGCCCAGTGCACAAAATTCATGCACGGGGGGGGGGGGGGGGAGGAGGGTCCCCTCAGCCCAGCCTTCACCCTCTCCAATCCGGGACCCCTCAGGGGATGTCCGACTGCCGATCCTCAGGATCGGGCCTAAACTGGCAGTCGGACTTCCCTCTTACAATCCTGAACTGCTGGCTGCTAATTGCTCACCTGCCTGCCTGCCTGGCGCCCCTAATTGCCCACCCCTGCCGGCCTAATCGCCCCTCACTGCATCTGCGTGCTGGCCTGATCTCCCCTAACTGCCCCCCCTGCCGGCCTGGTCATCCCTCACGGACCCCCCGCCGGCCTGCTTGCCCTACGCCGCCTGCTGTTTAGTCATTTGGTTGTCCCTCACTAACCCCCCTGCCGGCCTGGTTGTAGGCAGCCATCTTGTGAGGGCATGATGGTCAATTTGCATATCACCTCTTTATTATATAGGATTCCCATTAGTATTTAAACATGCTCGAGTCTCTGCCACATGACCTATTTTACAAATGGCCTTCCCTCCAGCTCTTGTCTCCATTACAACATTACAACCAGACATCTTTTTTTTTTTTTTAAAAAGTCTTTTATTGTTGAAAGTATTACATATGTCCACTTTTTTTTTCCTCTTTGACTGCCTTCAGCCTGCTCCCCTCCCCCGGGCCTTCACCACCCTGTTGTCTGTGTCCATGGGTTATACATATATGCATGCAAGGTCTTTCAACTAGACATCTTGAAGGCAGCTCCACGTGGCTCCAATCGCTGCTTAACCCCCTGCTATGGGGTCTTACCATATCCTCAATAACCAGTATAAAGCTCAGTTTAGGATATGTGCTCATTAAATATTTGTTAAATGAATTACTGAATTTCTACCCAGTCACCCAAGTTCATTATCAGACCTCTGGTGATAGTTTCAGTGTAAGGACTGCTCTTTGGGATTTTTTTTGCGGGGGGTGAGGGGGGTATCTCAGTTACTTACATTTGTAGTTGAGAGGGCCTATCATAGATCACAAAGGCAAATATACAGTTTTTTAAAAGCAAATGTTTTATTCTGTGTGGGATGACACATGTCACTGCTTCAGTAACCCCTGTTTTCTCCTATATTTGTTTAACATTTAGTACTTTTTGTAACGCTCTGCACATGATATTTATTTGGTTTTCATCAATACCTTTGTGAAATAAGTAGGGCAGGGAGGTGGTTCTGTTTTGGAGATGAGTCCCAGAGCAGCTGAGGTATTTTTCCAAGTCATACACAAAGTTAATTATACATCTGGGACCAGCACCCAGGATTCCTGGCTGGGTGCTTGAGTTCTGTTGTCACATGCTGATTACAATGAACAGATTTAAGAGCAAAGCAAAATATAGAAAACTGTCAAGGAGAGTAGTCTTCTAGACAGGAGATTATGCTTGGCTTGTTTCACTACATTTTTACACTTCTGTTCCATGTGGCTGTGGTATTTTCTGACACAATCCCACCTGAATTCCACTGACATGATTAGGCAGCAGCGGAGAGGAATAAATGATGTGCTGGATGAGCTGAGGAAATGAGACCACAGGGGGTTGTTTGCTGTTGGTATTAAACTAAAGGTCTTAGCTGAACAACTTCAAATTTGCGGTTTGGAAACGAAGAAGCATTTCTGTCTCCAAACTCAACATGACTCTGTGTTCTAGTTCTGTTGTGAGTGACACCTCAGCAGGTCCCTGCAGGAGGCCCACCTGATGAGAACCTGTGAGAAGGTTCTTGTTGTTAGTGTTCTTTACTGTCTTTTGAAAACAGAGGGGGAGGGGGAGGGGTTAAGTGTTGGAGTGTTAGGCAAATACTTTCAGTTATGGAGAGTTGCCTACTTACCGTCATTAAAACCATGCTATTTTGAATTCAGTGATTTTTCTGAAGTAAGCACACTGCTCCATCTGATTGCTCACGTAGAGAATGAGCATAAGTCTGACTCTGATGTGGGGGCAATCTGACCAACCCCGGCGGGGGGGCTGGCTTCTCTGCTGTCACCCCAGCTTCCTGTGCTAGTTACTGTGCTGTGCTTTGGTTGCCTTACTTTGACCTCCTGGCTCTTTATACCTGGTGGCTTATGGCTCTTCAGCTCTCACCGGTTTCCCTTCCTTTCTCTGGGCCCGTGTGCACTTTGGCGTTTAGGTTGTTTAGTTTAGGTAGGCCGCTAACGTTAAGATAAGGTGAAACCATCTTGGTTGCGCTTCTAGAGACCATGGGCCACGTGAAGGCCGTGTGGTAAGGAATTAAGGTGGGTAAGAGTGAGGCTTCTGGAATCAAATGGGCCTCTTCTACATTACAGCTCTTCCCCGGCTGGCTTTGTCACCTGAGCAAATTCTTAACCACTTCCAGCATTAGCTTCCTCACCTGTAGAAATGGGGATACTAATACCTTCCTCTTAAAATTGTTGTGAGTTAACTAAGATAAACTACTTAGCACAGTGCTTGACATGTAATGAGGGCTTAGAAATTTAGTTGTAATCATTCTTGCTGTTATTATTATTGAAAAGGGAACTGGATACAGTTAGAAATTGAGGCGTGGCCTTGGGTTATATTGCATTATTGGGTGACCCTGGGAAAGTGGCTTTACCCATGTGGGCCTCATTTTTTCATCTATCACGTGAGGGTATGGAGGGGTTCTGCCTTGTGGACAATTGATAGACCCTATTCAGGACTGATTATGTTAATGTCTGTTTCAAATGCATCTGAATCTCATTTTTTTTAGCTCTACTTCCTGTAATCCAAGAAGACTTTTAAAAAATGTTTTATTGCTTTGTAGAGAGAGAAGAAGGAAAAGGGAGAGAGAGAAAAACATCAGTGTTAGAGTGAAACATCAATTGGCTGCCTCCTGCACGTCCCCTACTGGGGACAACCTGGCATGTACCCTGACTGGGAATCAAACCGGCAACCTTTCAATACACAGGTTGACACCCAGCCAACTGAACCACACCAGCCTGTGTGCAAAAAGCCTTTTGCCCTGCCAGTGTCACTCAGTGGTTGAGTGTCGACCCATGAACCAGGAGTACACGGTTTGATTCCTGGTCTGGGCACATGCTTGGGTTGTGGACTCGATCCCAAGTAGGAGGCATGCAAGAGGCAGCCGACTGATGATTTTCATCATTGATGTTTCTATCTCTCTCTCCCTCTCCTATCGTCTCTCTGAAATCAATAGAAAAAAAAAAGGAGAAAGAAACCTGTTGGTGCTTCCTCAGCTCATCACACATCATAATGACTTATCCAGATGTCGTATTCCTTTAGATCCTTCTAGATGACAGCTCACTTAGTAAGCAGTGTCCTACACATGCACTATGAATAACCAATAGTGATAGGTTTGGTGTAATAGTTTAATATATATATTTTTTAGATAGTATCTTTAAAAGCCAGAAGAATCGTGTGTTTTTTGTTTGTTTGTTTTGCTTTGTTTTAATCTGTGTTTCTCAAATTTTCTACTAAAGCCTGAAGGTTTAGGGATTATAGCCCTTGTTGACTCCCCACTCCAGTTCCAGGCATGAAATGCCTTTGAATTATCATATTTTATGTTTTTTTTTTGTTAACTTTTTTTTATTATTGTTTAAAGTATTACATATAGATTACATATAGTAGTACATATATGTCCTTTTTTTTCCTCATTGACCTTCCCCCAGCCTCCCCTACCCCCTGTTGCATGCCCTCATCCACCCCCCGCCCCAGGGTCTTGTGTCCATTTGTTGTGCTTATATGGATGCATACAAGTCCTTTGGTTGATCTCTTCCCCCCCCACCCCACCCGCCCCAACACTCCCCAGCCTTCCTGTTGTAATTTGACAGTCTGTTCGATGCGTTACTGTCTCTGTATCTATCTTTTTGTTCATCAGGTTATAATGTTCTTTATTTTCCATAAATGAGTGAGATCATGTGGTATTTTTCTTTCATTGCCTGGCTTATTTCACTTAACATAATGCTCTCCAGGTCCATCCATGCTGCTGCAAATGGCAAGAATTTCTTCTTTTTTATAGCAGCGTAGTATTCCATTGTGTAGATGTACCTACTTTGCTAATCCATTCATCTGCTGATGGGCATTTAGGCTGTTTCCAAATCTTAGCTATGGTGAATTGTGCTGCTATCAACATAGGGGTGCATATATCCTTTCTGATTGGTGTTTCTAGTTTCTTGGCATATATTCCTAGAAGTGGGGTTACTGGGTCAAATGGGAGTTCCATTTCTAATTTTTTGAGGAAACTCCATACTGTTCTCCACAGTGGCTGCACCAGTCTGCATTCCCACCAGGAGTGCACGAGGGTTCCTTTTTCTTTGCATCCTCGCCAGCACTTGTCATTTGTTGATTTGTTGATGATTGCCATTCTGACGGGTGTGAGATGGTACCGCATTGTTGTTTTGATTTGCATCTCTTGGATAATTAGTGACTTTGAGCATGTTTTCATGTGTCTCTTGGCCTTCCTTCTGTCTTCTTTCGAAACGATTCTATTTAGGTCCGTTGCCCATTTCTTTTATTGGATCATTTATCTTCCTTTTATTAAGTTGTGTAAGTTCCCTGTAGATGTTGGAGATTAAACCTTTATCAGTGATAACACTGGCAAATATGTTCTCCCATGCAGTGGGCTTTCTTGTTGTTTTGTTGATGGTTTCTTTTGCTGTGCAAAAGCTTTTTATTTTGATGTAGTCCCATTTGTTTATTTTCTCTTTAGCTTCCATTGCCCTAGGAGCTGTATTGGTGAAGAAAATGCTTCGGCATATGTCTGAGATTTCTCTGCCTGTGTATTCCTCTATCATTTTTATGGTTTCCCGTTTTATGTTTAAGTCCTTTATCCATTTTGAGTTTATTTTTGTGTATGGTATAAGTTGGTGGTCTAGTTTCATTTTTTTGCATGTATCTGTCCAATTTTCCCAACACCATTTATTGAAGAGACTGGCTTGACTCCATTGTATGTTCATGCCTCCTTTGTCAAATATTAATTGGGCATAGTGGTTTGGGTCAATATCTGGGTTCTCTAGTCTATTCCATTGGCCTATATGTCTGTTCTTGTGCCAGTACCAGGCAGTTTTGAGCACAGTGGCTTTGTAATACAGCTTGATATCTGGTATTGAGATCCCACCTACTTTGTTTTTCTTTCTCAGGATTGCTGCAGCTATTCGGGGTCTTTTTTTATTCCAGATGAATTTTTGGAGAGTTCTTTCTAGGTCTGTGAAATATGTCGTTGGTATTTTAATGTGGGAGTGCATTGAATCTATAGATTGCTTTGGGTAGTATGGACATTTTAATGATGTTGATTCTACCAATCCATGAACATGGTATGTTCTTTCATCTGTTTACGTCTTCCTCTATCTCTTTTTTTCAGTGTCCTGTAGTTTTCCGTGTATAGATCTTTTACTTCCTTAGTTAAGTTTGTTCCTAGGTAATGGGGGAATAAGGACACATATGTAATACCTTAACAAATAAAGAAATTAAAAAAAAAATAAAAGAAAAAAATTAGTTTCTTAAGTAAAAGATGAAAAAAAATAAAAATAAAATGTGCAGTAGTCAAGGTCATTCACTTCCTCTACTGTTCTGTTTGGCACGCCTGTTTCCTAGTCAGGACAGTATTGAAGTTCCCTGCATTCCACTGCTCCTCAGTGTTGTAAGCCAGTCCTGATTTTTAAGCAGGCGGTGTGTCTTTATTTTTTGTATTTCTTTATTTGTGTTTACATAAGAGTCAATTTGTGATTCAACCCCTGGGTGGCAGTGTTTCTGGATTGACCTCCAGGTCTATAGGTCCTCTCTAGCTAGTGTTTAGATTTTGTTTTCCCTGTGGCACTTAATATCGGTTTGAGGGAGTGGGTTGCTCCAGAGCTGGTTCTCTGATGGTTATTCCCTGCTCTGATCCCCAGCTTCCAGAAAAACTACTTTTTCCTGCAGTCTCTTATCGAGTGTCCCCAATTGGGTGATCCTATGTATTGGGCTTAGTAATCAGAGGCAAGGATACAAAGAGGAAAAGAAAAATTCAGAGTAAGTGTGTGAACTCCGGGGCTGCACGCAAATTTGTGCAGTCTTTTTTCCCCTTGGGTCTAAGCAGCTGGCACACTTTTAAAATTTTTAGGCTGTCCTTTTGCATCCAGATCAAAATGGGTTGCTTTTTAGAGTTCCCTTCTGTTAGCAGCTCTGAGGACCCCCTTCCACATTCATGGATCATGCCAGCCCCAACGGCCACAGAGACTTCCCCAGGACCTCCAGTTCCCGCCGTTCACGCATTTCTCTCTCCTGCCCGGACCAGAGACCTCACCTCATCCCAGGCAAAATCTGACCTTTCCTTGGGGGGAGTGTAGAGCTCCTTTGAATCTGCGTGCTTGTGCCAATCGGGGACCGGTGTTCTCGGTTTCACAGCTGTTTGGTGGGTGCCGTAGTTGTAGATTCCCCGGGCTTTTCAGGTGTCTGATAACATCCACTTTCCCCTTCAAGATGGCGTGGTCTCCGTGTCTGAGCCAGTCGCTCCGGGAAGGAACCCAGCAGCAGTGGGGGCTGCCCGGTCAGGGGAGCCCTGTCCAGCAGTCCCCCACAGTCTTCTGGAGTATAGCTGTCCATCAACTCACCAACAAATACTCCCCATGCGACCACACACTCTCCCTTTGTTTTCTCACTCACACACTATTTTGCAGTCTGTCTTCCCATCGGCAGCCATCTTCTCCCTCAATACTATCATTTCTATGTCAGAGCAGATCTTGGAACTTTTAAATGGAAAAGCTCAGTGTGGAACCTAAACTGGTTTCCTGGCAGAGCAGGCTGGCTAGTGGACAGACTACCCGCATTGGAAGGAGGTGAGGGCACCTCATATTTTAACTTAATATCTATTTGAACTTATATAATATCCATACTATAGCCACATTTAAAAAAATATTAAAATATTTTAAATTATTTATCAGTTGTTACTTAGCTCTCCAACTGCTCTGCATCAAGTAGAATTGATGCCTGAAGATGTGTGCCCTGTGTATCTGGTGGCTTTGAGCCCCTACCCCCAATAAACTAATTTGTAGCAGCAGGGCAATGCAAAGGAGTTGTTCTAAAGATGGGACTCATGGCACATTGGCAAGTCTGCAAAGGAGACATTTTTAACTGAATAGCCTTAGGAGTCTGATTTGTGTGAAGTTGAATAGAGTTTTCAATTGCTATGAATTGAAAACTGGTGTTATCACCATCCAGCTCCTTTGAAAAAGGGTAAGGAAACAGCCCATTCCCTTAGGACAGTGGTCGGCAAACTGCGGCTCGCGAGCCACATGTGGCGCTTTGGCCCCTTGAGTGTGGCTCTTCCACAAAATACCATGGCCTGGGCGAGTCTATTTTGAAGAAGTGGCGTTAGAAAAAGTTTAAGTTTAAAAAATTTGGCTCTCAAAAGAAATTTCAATCGTTGTACTGTTGATATTTGGCTCTGTTGACTAATGAGTTTGCTGACCACTGCTTTAGGACATGCACACAAATTTTAAAGTTCTAAAACTTCCCAAATTACTGTAATTTAATTTTTATATTTTTTGAGTATGGAATTTGGACTTGCAGAAACCTACTTTCTTTCCTTCAGAGTGGGGATCTCTGCTTGCAGTCGCATTGTTGAAGGACAGCTGGGAGACCTGAAGCCTGCTATCAGTGGCCTACAGCAGCCATTTCTCCAAGCTCGACTCTCTTTATAGAAAGTGATTTTATGATTTCTATGATCTCTCAAATGAGATGAGAGTTGTGCTTGTATGTTCCCCTTAGACACTAGTACTTTCCAGTCTGTACTAAATGTATTTATAATCATTTATTTGCTATCTATTTTCTAGAAGACTGTAACTTTCATAGACCATGGATGTTTTGTTAACAACTATATGACACATGCCTCCTACATTGTTTTGCCAATAGTATTTATTTATTCATTCAAAAAGATCTATTTAAGCTCGGCTAGTGTGGCTCAATGGTTGAGCACTGACCTATGAACCAGGAGGTCATGGTTTGATTCCCGGTCAGGGCACATGCCTGGGTTGTGGGCTCGATCCCCAGTGTGGGGCTTGCAGGAGGCAGCCAATCAATTACTCTCTCTCATCTTTGATGTTTCTATCTCTCTCTCCCTCTCCTTTCCTCTCTGAAATCAATAAAAATGTATTAAAAAAAGATCTACTTAATGTCTATTAAATAGCAGGTACTATTTAGGCTGGAGATACAGCAAGAACATGGCAGGTAAACTCCTTGATCTCAAGGAGTTTAGATCCTTAAGGCATTCTTTCCCTGTGGTAATGGAAATGCTCTTTACTGTGCTGTCCAATGTGCAGCCATTAACCACATGGGACTATTGAGCACTCGAAATGTGATTAAGGAACTGAATTTTAAACTTTATTCAGTTTCAGTTAATTTAAATTGCCACATATGTCCAGTGACTACCCTATTAGACAATGCCATCCTAGAAGATTAAGGGATTGGAGACAGAAATAAAGAAATCCTATATAATAAAAGGGTAATATGCAAATTGACCGAACGGCAGAATGACCAGAACACCTGCAGCCCCTCACCCTGCCCTGGCCGGCCCTGCCCCTGAGCAGGTACCCCCACCCTGATTGGGGGCGGGCTGGCCGGCAAACTGCCCCCTCCCTGGCCCCTCGCCCCTGCCGGCCTTGCCTCCAAGCAGGCCCCCTCGCTCCCGAGCAGGTGGGGCCAGCTGGCAAACCGCCCACAGCCCCTCACCCCAGCCAGCCCACCCCCAATTGCCCCCATCAGGGCGGGCTGGCTGAACCCCACCAGTGCAGGAATTCATGTACCAGGCCTCTAGCAGATAATAAATGAACAAAATAATTTCACATAGTGATAAAAACTGAGAAGAAATAAAATGGAGGAGGGATGATATAATAAGTGGATGAGTACTTTGTATAGCAAGATTCTAATTGAGCAGGAATCAATAAATAGAAAATAATTAAATTATGAAGACTATTTTTTAAAAACTTGTTATTCAGTACTTTGATTTGGAATCCTTGTTTGAAAATCTAATGAATTCCTGCCCTGCCCAGTGTGGCTGCCGGTTTGACATACCTGGGTTGTGGGCTCAATCCCCCAGTAGGGGCTCGATCCCCAGTGGGGGCAGTGTGAGGTGTGTGCAAACATGTGCAGGAGGCAGTCAATTGATGCTTCTCTCTCTAAAAATCAATTAAAAATTAAAAAAAGGAAATCTAGCTAATTCCTTCTTGGGATAAGAAAGCACACGTAAGCCCTCACATTTCTATTATTTTATTAACTCCAAACATTTTTCCCCCCTAGCCCTGAGTTGTCATCTCAAGTTCCTGTTGGTGATACCTCAACATTGGAAGGTATGCTTTTTGCCTTTACTTACTTTTCTTTCAAAATTATTTATGGTTTAACACAATCTTGCAAGCAAACATTTTTCAGCTCACATTTAAAAAAATACTGTGTTCTCTCTCTATATATATATGTTGTTCAAGAGCCTCAAGAAAAAGTAATTAAAAAATTTATTTTATGGCGTTATGCTGTGGGTACTTAAAAAACCTTTAGTTATCGAGTATGATACAAATCAGAGAACTGCTTAAAACAAATGTACGACCTCAAGAATTGTTGTAAGGCAAACACTCTGTAACCACTGCTCAGGCCAACAGGGAGGACCTTCCTAGGCACAGCATTGGTCATTTGTCTTGGAGAGTTTCCCAGAGTAAGGAGTTTTCTGGCTGCATTCTGCCATGTACTTTAACATGTTCCTCTGGCTTCTTTATTGCCTATAAAGTGGTAGCTGCTTTCTTTATTAATTCTTTAAAAGCTTCTCTTTATTGGAAATTTCAAACATACACAAAGATTAGAATAGCACAAGGCCCAGCTTCAACAGTGGTGAAGTCATGCTTAGTCTCCAACCTTCACCCACCTCCCTCTGTGGCAGTGTCACTTCCTTCAGTGTCTCTTCCCTTTCCCAGAGGGCTCTTCAAGGACAGGGGCTTCGTCTGAATCCCTAGCATCTTGCACAGAGCCTGACATGTACGAGGTGTTCAGTAAATGCTTGTTGAATGAATGAATCATAATAATCTCTTGTCCTGGGAAGACTCCATGCAAATGTGTCTTAAGGTTAGAATGCACAGAATTTCCAGAGTGAAAAAGCAAATGACTTATGGAAATGGTTTAGTAGTCAGTTCCTTATTTCTTGATATGGATTCTGACTTGGTCAGGGACTGGATTCATGCACATGGTTCCCCCCCCTTTTTTTTCATGCACATGTTTTTCTTTTTCTGTTAGGTGCTGCCCTCAGAGTTCCATATCCAGGGGTGACCTCCTCGGCAGGTACCTCAGAGAGCAGCTTGGGGAGACCAGAGGAGAGTGTGAGTGACGCTCTGTTTTATTTAGTTTCTAACATGGAGAACACAGCAGTAGAAATGAAGGAATTGTGAATAATCATTGGAACATTAATATCCCAAACAGAACAGGGGTTAAGTGAGTTTATTATGCCATTGTCAGAGTACACAGGACTTCCTGTGGTTCCCTTGATGGAAATGTTTTGGATTCTAAAACCAGTGCATTGAAAAGATTCCTTGGAGAGTCAAATAAAACAGCTTTTGGCGAGAGAGGGCTTCAAATTGTAAATGAGATGACTCGGGTTCTGGGGAACTGTCCTTGTGGTAAGCCCACTCACTGTCTCTTGTGGGCTACAGGACATAATTTACTTTGGGGATTTTTGCCTAGATTCTTCTATCCCTAAATCAACCAGGACTTAGCCTCCTCTTCTTCCGAGTAAAAGGATATAGATTTTATGTCATTAAAAAATCTAGAAGCAGCCCCTGGCTGGTTTGGCTCAGTGGATAGAGTGTTAGCTTGTGGACTGAAGGTTCCCAGGTTCGATTCAGGTCAGGGGCACATGCCTAGGTTGTGGGCTTGATCCCATTGTGGGGTGTGCAGGAGGCAGCTGATCAATGATTCTCATCATTGATGTTTCTATTTCTTTCTCCCTCTCCCTTCCACTCTGAAATCAATAAAAATATACTTTAAAAAAAATCTAAAAGCACCATTCTTTTCACATACATAACCTGGCCACTGTACAACATTAAGTTGATTTTTTTTTTTTACCACATTCAGATTCTTTAAAAAGTACACACTGTCCAGGAAGGTAGAAATGTTTTATTAGAAATGTTGTTAAATATGTATTTTTAAATTTTGGGGTTCATAAATCCTTGATTATGTAATATATAGCGAAGTCTGAACATACTCAGTAGAAAGGCACAGTTTAGTTACCTTGCACTTTCTCTTCCTAAACTTCAACTTTTTAACTTATATAAAATCAGAATAAATCACCCACTCTGCCCCACCAGCCTCCCTATAACTGAACAAGGCTGGTAGTAGATTGGGATGCCTGAGTTGATGCCCAAATCAGTACTTTTACCTTCAGTACCACTGTGTTCCAAGTTGATGGTGCTAAAAATATCACCACTTGAGAAATATTTGTGAATGAATACAAAGTGATACTGTAGTTCTGAATTTGAGTCAGAATAATTATGATTTAGGTCTGGAAAGTTTTATAGAACGAGATAAAATTTACTATAGTAGAAATGAAGGAATTGTGTATAATCAATTGGAACATTAATATCCCAAATAGAAAGGGTGATTTGAAGCCAATTTATAAAACAAAACACTATAGAAATACCTAACAAGAATTAGTTCAAAATAAAGCCCAAGGTACAATTTTTGCATTTCAGTTTTTCCTAATATATTTTTCCATCTACCATTTTAGCAATCATGTACTTTTTCTATTTTCTTTGTAGTTACACTATAAGGTATAATGTATGTTTTTCTATCAAAATTTAAATGTTTCAAAATCTTTGTCCTTATCCTGAGCAATATGGGAAAATTAGAACACTGTACTTCAAATGACCACCCTACTGATTTATATTCTATTTTCAGTATTTTTGTTTCCCCCCCCCATTTTAGTTTCTCTCTTTTTACGCCTATAAATTAGACAGTACTACGTTTTATACAGTAAAGTTTGTTTTACATTTATATACACTGATAAATGATGTTTATCAATTTTTTTCTTAAAATTATTTTTTTTTTTTGCATTTTAGACATCTATTCGAGGCTAATTTTCCTTCTGAAATATATGCTCCTGATATTACTTTAGTGAGAGTCTCTCACTGGTTCAATCTCAATTTTTGATCAACTGAAAATATCTTTATTATTCTCTTAGTTTAGAAAAATATTTTAAATCTGTATTAAATTCTAGATTGAGGTATTTTTTTGAGGTCAAGGTTTATTTCACTATTTTCTAACTTTTATTGTTACAACTGGGAACTTAACTGTCAGTTCAGTTGTTATTCTGGTTGTTTTGTCTCCTTTTTTTTTGGAAGTCCTTTTATTGTTGTTTTTTTTTTTTTGCTTATTTTTTTCAAGGATATTATATTCACATGGGTCTAAGAATTACAAATATAAGAGATAATTGGTCACATATTTAACCCTGTCATCTTCCCAGTTTCCACTCTACACTACCCCTTCCCCATACCCTATCAGGCAATTACTTTTGTTATATTCCTGTGAATTATTCCAGACTTTATTTTTTAAAATATTGATTTAAGAGAAGAAGGGAAAGGGAGAGATAGAAAACATCAATGATAAGAGAAAACCATTGATCTGCTGCCTCCTGTATGCCCCCTACTGGGATCAAGTCCGCAACCTAGGCATGTGCCCTAACCTGGAATAAAACCCTGAATTCCTGGTTCCTAGGTCAACGCTCAACCACTGAGCCACCACCCAGGCTCCAGGCTTTTTAAAGGCACATGCAAGCAAATACAATTCCTATTCTTCCCCCCAAGGGATTCTTTAACTTGAGAGTCATGAAGACAACAAACAGGGTTATTTTAAAAAGCAAAATATGCATTATTGGAATGAACTATATGTAGTTTATGATGCAATAAACTTAAGTGTAAATATATGTCAATGAACTACAAATAATAAATTTAACTGCATGGGGATTCTCTTGTTTCAGGGCATTGTGATCCCTTTGAAAGGAGCTCCCCTTTTAAAAGTATTCCTTGTCTTCTCTCTTTTTCTCTTTCTATCTATATATATAAAAAGCCAGTGACTGTAATGGCCATAACGACCATGATGACTGGCCGCTATGACACCCATTGTGGCCAGCGAACCGGCCAATCAGGGGTTGGGGCTGCCAGCCAACCTCATGGCCCCTCCCTCCTGCTGGCCTGCCCCTGATCAGACTCTCCCACCCTGATCAAGAGCCAGCCAAATGCCCCCTCCCTTCCCCCAGCCAGCCCCGCCCCCATCAGCCTGCCCCACCACGATAGACCCGCAGTCCCTCCCCCTGGCCAGCCCTCCCCTGATCGTACCCTCCACCCAATAGGGGACAAGGCCAGCCCACCAACCCCCTCAGCCCCTCCCCCCACCCAGCCCCATCCCAGATCGGCCCCCTCACCCTATCAGGGGCAGGGCCGGCTGGCCAACCACCCATGGTCCCTCCCCCAGACTGCTGGCCCCTGATCGGCACCCCCCCACCCCATTTGGGGGTGTGGCCGGCCCCACCCACAATCGGACCCCCAACCCCAATCGGGTCCAGGGCCCGCCAGCCAATCGCTCACGGCCCCTTCCCCGAGCCGGCCCAGCCCTGATCAAGCCCTGATTGGGGTGGGCCAGCCAGCCAACCTCCCGCCATCTCCTCTTCCTGACAGGCCCAGCCCCGATCCACCCTGATTGGGGCCGGGCTGGCCGGATCCCACCATGCACGAATTAGTGCACTGAGCCTCTAGTGTGTGTGTGTGTGTGTGTGTGTGTGTGTGTGTGTGTATACATATATATATATAAAATATAAATATAAAAGTGTAATATGCTAATTAGACCAGATAGCTGAACAACCTTCCGGATGGAGCCGGGGCTGCGAGGGCTGAACCCCTTGCATGAATTTCATGCATCAGGCCTCTAGTATATATATGTGTGTGTGTGTGTGTGTGTGTGTGTGTGTGTGTGTGTGTATATATATATATATATATATATATATATATCACAAGAGATAACAGCTGAGAATTTCTCAGAATGTATGATAGATATAAAGCCTCAAAATAAGGAAATACAACAAATCCAAAGAAAAATAAATAAACATAAATATACATCTATATCCATTTTTTGTAAAACAGCAAAATCCCTACTACTGTATATCTCATATACTATATGTATGTAAAATACTATACAGTATTTGGGATTCTTCAGTTTCACAAAAATGGTTATAAAAGAAATTCTCAGCTATTATCCCTTATGATTAGATATGTCTGACCTCCTCATTTTATTTCTCATGTTTATTTCTCTAATAATTTTAATTTCTTTGTCTTTCTGTTTTGCTTTTAAGTATGTCTTTCAGTTCATTAATTCTCCCTTCAACTTAGACTAATTTATTTCAAACTGTCTATAGAGCTTTTAGAATCCTTACTTTATGTGAGAGTCTTTGGTCTGATTTTGAACATGTACAGACCTTCTACTTTGTGATAAAAGGTAAAACTAAAGACGAGGACTCAAAGGATCAGCAGATACACCATGTATACAAACAACAATCAGTCACCTCCCTGGATTCTTCTTCTTTTTTAAAAAAATATATTTTATTGATTTTTTACAGAGAGGAAGGGAGAGGGATAGAGAGCTAGAAACATCGATGAGAGAGAAACATTGATCAGCTGCCTCCTGCACACCCCTGACTGGGGATGTGCTCGCAACCAAGGTACATGCCCTTGACTGGAATCAAACCCGGGACCCTTCAGTCTGCAGGCCGATGCTCTATCCACTGAGCCAAACTGGTCAGGGCTCCCTGGATTCTTCTAATCTTTCTTGACCCATTGGGGATTTCTTTCTTGCAAATGACAAATGCTTTCAAAACATTAAAAATATTTATTCAGCATTTTAGGCATTCTGTAGCAGTAGGGTCACTAAGCATATTTCTTTTATAAAATAATACTGGAAATGGAAGTTTCTGCCCAAATCTAGTGAGGTAAAATTTAACATGGAAAAATTGAAAGTCTTATACAAAATTCTATTTAAGGCTAAGAGTTTGTGTTGGTGTTACTCTTAATATGAATCAGCAGTATGATGCAGTTACGGGGCGGGGGGAGAATCACTTAGTAAAAGCTAGTGTGATTTTGGGTTGCATAATACAGATACTATCACAAGGGAGGTGGTCATCCCACCATATTTTAGTCTATCGGACCTCATTGGTGTGAGCCACACTCTGAGGAAGACATCACAAGCCCGAGAAGTGTCTGCAGGAGAGGCACCAGGGAGCAGTCAGGAAAGGCATGATGGCTGCCTGTACTTATGTGAAGGGCTCTCTGGTGACCACAGTGTTTATAGGTGTCCCAGGTTACAGAGCTGGGATCAATGATTAACACTTACAGGGAAATAAATTTGGGTTTAATATTGAAAACTTTACAACCTTGAGAGCTTCCTTTGGAAATGCAATGGTCTGCCTTTGAGGGTCATGACTCGTTCTCATCAGAGCCATTTAAATTGAGGATGAGCAGCTGTTGTCAGGGATAGTGTGGAGAGAATTCAAGCATCAGAAGCCATGGTGGGATCTTCTAAAGTTTTGAAAGTCGCTGATTTTGTGATCCATCAGAGATGAAAATGACACAGTGATAAAGTCCTTGTGTTTTCTTCCTGACTCTACCATTGACTCTGAGCCCACGGGCTAGCCATTCTTCCATTCCAATACCTGGTTTTCTTGTGTATCAAATGGAGGGACTTGGATTAGATGAGCTCAAGCAATTATTACCGTATGTTCTAGTAGTGATTTCTAGTTCTCTCATTCCTTCTGCATTTATTAATTGGAATTCTTTTGTAAGAAACTATTATCATTTCTCTCAGATTTATTTATTAAATCACATTAGCATGGACTCATTAATTTTTTTTAAAAAATGTTTTTATTTCAGAGATGAAGAGAGAGGGAGAGAGGTAGAAACATCAATGATAAGAGAGAATCACTGATTGGCCACCTCTTGCATGCCCCCCACTGGGGATTGAGCCTGCAACCTGGGCATTTGCACTTGACTAGAATCGAACCCAGGACCCTTTAGTTCGGGGGTCGAACACTATCCACTGAGCCAAAGAGGCTAGGGCTGGACTCATGAATGTTTATTTTATTATTTGGATTATAATTCAGTATTCATTTTTGTCACTCTAATTATCTCAGCCTTGGCCACTGGAAAACCTGAATTCTAATGATATATAGTATAAAAGTTTGGTGATATGGTTTCAGATTCCACATAGCAATTAACAATTAAGAAATTACCACCTCTTCCCTGCTGGTGTGGCTCTGTGGTTGAGTGTCAACCTATGAACCAGGAGGTTATGGTTTGATTCCTGGTAAGGGCACATGCCCGGGTTACGGGCTCGATCCCCAGAAGGGACGTGCAGGAGGCAGCCAATCAATAATTCTCTCTCATCATTGATGTTTCTATATCTCTCTTTTTCTCTCCCTTCCTCTCTCTAAAAAATAAAAACATATTAAAAAAAAAAAGAAACTACCACCTCTTGACCTTGGTATAGTATCTAGAAAGAAATCCACAATTACCCGAAAAGCTGTTAACATATTCCTTCCTTCTGCAATACTTATCTGTATGGCTAGATTTTCTTCACATACTTAAACTAAAACAAAATATTGGAACTGATTAATGCAGAAACAGATTTGAGAATCCAGTTGTCATCATTAAGCCAGACATTAAAGAATTTGTAAAAATATAAACAATGTTGAGAATCAAGCTTCTAAGCTATTTCTAGATAATTTTAGCACAATAAACTCTGTTTTAACTCACAAATGGTCAAATTTGGTGGTTATCTTTGAAAAATGTTCTATCTTTCCCTGAACTAATCATTGTGTATTCAAAGGAATGTACAAATGCACAGCAATTTTAATATTAACCTATGTCTGAAAGTCCACCCAATTAGTTCCAAATTCAAACACTATATAGAAGAGCATCATTAGAAATTGCATTTGGCATAGTATCTGGCATATAGTAGACAATCAATACATTTTTGTTGATTGACATTTATTGTTCTTTTCCTAAAAATTCAGATTAGCAATGAAATTGAGACTGTGACAGAAGAATCCACAAAACCAGCAGCTGAGCAGATTGCAGAATTCAGTATCCACCTTTCTGGGGAGCAATACAGGGAAGAACTACGGGATCCCTCTAGCTTTCACCACCAGAGCCTTGTAGAAGAGTTTATTGGAGAGGTGAGTGATTTTTGTTTGTTTTATTCATTTTTTAAATAAGCAAGTCAGTTTTCTGGGGTAAATTTCCCATATTCACAACAATGCTTAGAGGTAGCTTTGGATTCAAGCTCTCTATCTGCTTTGTTCGGGGGTAATGGCTTAGCAATTTCTTCAGAAAGCTCTGTGAAAAGTTCACTGAAAGATAGATGGGTTATTTCATTGAAACAAAGTCTTCACACATTTGCCATCTAACAAATAAATGCTATTTCCAACATTTGGAAAGCCAAGGAAGAATGTGTCCTGTGAAAAATGAGCATCTTTGAGAAACTACATAAAATGTATTATTTTTCTTTGCGAAACATTATATTTAATTTCTTTAATTTTCATACTCAGTTCTACTTTTTTAAATTGAAAAATTTTGAACAGTTCACACTGTTCAAACATGGTAAAACATGGTGTCAAGTTCAAAGGACAAAACGGCATTCAGTGACAAGTAGATATCCCTCCTATATCTGTTCCTTGGGAGTAGGTATCTTATCTAATAAAAGAGTAATATGCAAATTAACCATCACTCTGCTATACCCACAAGCCACAGCCAATCAGGAGCAAGTATGCAAATTAACTCAACCAAGATGGCTGCGACCACGGAGTGAGCAGGAGGCTTGGGTTTCCCTGGCAATGGAGGAAGCCAAGCTTTCCGCACACCCTGGCAGGCCCAGGCTTCCACTCAAGGCTACAAAGTTTCAATTAGAGAAGATAAATAAATCCCAACAAAAATGGTGGCAGCCATGGTGCTGGAGAGAGCAGGAGGCTTGAGTTGCCCCTGGCGATGGAGGAAGCCAAGCTTTCTGCACACCCTGGCAGGCCCAGGCCTCCACTCAAGGCTACAAAGTTTCAATTGTAGAAGATAAATAAATCCCAGATACCAGGGCCTCTGCTTGGGTTGCCGGGGGGCATGGCCGGCCTGCAAACCACCACAGGCCCCTCGCCCAGGCCACCCCACGTCCCCAAGGGAACCCCCACCCTGATCCGGGACACCCTTCAGGGAAAACCAGCTGGACCCCACCCATGCACCAGGCCTCTATCCTATCTAATAAAAGAGTAATATGTAAGTTGACTGTCACTCCAACACACAAGATGGCTGTCCCCATCTGGTCAAAGATCCTGCCCCCATGTGGACACAAGATGGCCACCACAAGATGGCCAGAAGGGGAGGGCAGTTGGGGGGGACCCAGGCCTGCAGGAGAGAACAGTTGGGGGGACGAGGCCTAAAGGGGAGGGCAGTTAGGGGCAAACAGGCTGGCAGGGGAGCAGTTAGGCATCAATCAGGCTGGCAGGGAGTGGTTAGGGGGTGATCAGGCTGGCAGGCAGAAGCAGTTAGGGGCAATCAGGAAGGCAGGCAGGCGAGCAGTTGGGAACCAGCAGTCTTAGATTGTGAGAGGGATGTCCGACTGCCCACCGGGATCGGGCCTAAACGGGCAGTCGGACATCCCTTGATGGGTCCCAGATTGGAGAGGGTGCAGGCTGGGCTGAGGGACACACCCCCCGTGCATGAATTTCGTGCACTGGGCCTCTAGTTTTTAATAAAGGGTTTCTTTAAAAACCCAGGCAACAGGTCATCTCACAATTTTCCTTTCTGGAAGAATTCTATATAGAACTTGAACTCAAGATTCTCTCAGTCAAAAATGACCCATCTTGTCCCCTGCATGCCTTTGCTCTTGTGTAGTAAGGCACCGAGTGCCCATCCTCCCTCTCTCTCCAATTACCGGGTACACCATTCCTTCCTGTTTATTTCTTTTCCATTCCCTCTTGATGGGGTTCTTCTTGGACACATTTTTTAATTCCATTACCTCGGACTAATTTCCTTCCCTAGACACAGTGTCTAGATGAGAAATAAAAATATGCACTCTCAGCCAAACAGCATCATTGCAGCCATCAGACATGGGGAGTGTAGGCCAGACAGTTAATTTTCCTAGCTGTGTGGCCAAGTTGGGAGGCTGTACGGTATGTGGAAGAAATGTCAGCCAGGCCAGTGGCCACCTTGTGTCAGATCGTGTCTTGGATCAGCTGTCTGGTTCTCTCTGCCCTTGGGTTAAAGAACCTTTAATAAGCCCCAGTGTTTGGGTAAACAAATATTCTGAATGGCTGCATATTTAGGACAGCCTAATAAACACTCTGAAAACCATCTCCCACAGGGACTTTATGAGGTAGGGAGCTGTTGGCTTGAGGTGGTTTGAAGGTAATGAAGGGTCTGGGCCTGCCGTGAGACAGTTCCTTCTCTGGCCTGTCTCTACATTCCTGTCCCTTTACTTGGAACAAAACATCTACTGATGGGCCATCTTAGTGTGGGGCGGTGGGGTCTGGGGTGAGGCTCTAAAAGGTCTTGTCACTACGTTTATTACAAACTGAAGGGGCCCTCCAACTCTCTCCTGCAGGCACAGCCACAGGGATTGTTCCTTCGCTATTATTTCGTAGGCAATATTGGAAGACACACGGGAAAAACAAAACCTGCTCAGGGGATTGAGGGAAGAAATATATTATTTTTTCATGAGAAGAGTAAGAGTAAGATAAGCTTGGGACAATGCCAAATATGACATTAGAGGGAAAGGTCAGGCGTGAAGACAGCTACAGTATCAACCCAGGTCCTTGCACACTGCTCTGAGTTCTGTAGGCTGCAGGATGTCTGATTGCTCACAGACGCCATGTGGGTAACAGCATCCATCTATAGGTGAGGCCCAGGAGGACTAATAACTGGTTCCTGGTCATTTCAGCCCCTGGAGTAGAAGGGGAAATCAGGTCTCCTCCTTCTTTTCAAAGTGTTCCTCCCTTTATGGCATACAGAGTCCCCTTATTTCAATTCAGGTAAGAACTTGTGGTGAGCTGCCCAGTTTCCCCAGTCCTGGTCCTTGTTCTAAACCATATTTATTATGAGTCAGGGGAAAGAGGAAGAGGCATGCAATTCAATGGGAAGAATATAGGCTTTGGTGTTGGAGAGATTTGGGGCTGAATAAGTTCTGATTCAGTCACTCTCCAAATGCATGACCCTGGGTAAGTTAGTTGACATCTCAGCATCTCAGTGTTCTCATCTATACAATTGGGAAATTATGTATCTCTTGGGATTGTTGCAAACATTAGAAGTAATATTGCAAAATCAGGTATATCGCAGTCACTCAATACATTGTATCTATTATTAATCTGATGTTAGTCAAGTAAAATGACTTCTTACACCTGAATACCTGTATAGTAACTAACTGGGTATGATGAATTAAAATATCTGTATGTGTTTATACTCAAGAGATGGCAAAGCCCCCCGCCCAAAGGTGGGTTTAGTAATAATAAAAATATGCAATTAAATAGCATTTTGCAGTTAATAGAGTACTTTCAGCTATGTTCCTTTAAATCTTACAGAAACTGATGTGGTTGGTGAGCAGGGCAGTATTAATTCTATAAAAGAGACATGCATGGCCACTTTGCCAGCTAGAGCAGCTGGGACTTATCCCTCAGTCTAAGACTCCTCATCCTGGGATCCCATCCGCACCCATCCTCTGAGAATTATAGTACTACTTTCTTTCTTCTCAGAGAATTAAACAAGACAAATTATTATTATCATGTATTTGGATTCTGTATCCTTAAGGCATGAGGATCTTCAGTGAACCAAGATTTGTTTGTTTGTTTATTTCAATTACAGTTGGCATTCAATATTATATTAATTTCAGCTGTACAGCCTTATGGTTAGACATTTATATAACTTACAAAGTGATTATTTGATGAGTCTAGTAACCATATATAGCTATTGCAGTATTATTGACTATATTCCCTATGCTGTATACCCTGTGATTATTCTGTAACTACCAAGTTGAACTTGAACTCAAGTTCTAAATCCCTTCACCTTTTCACCTAGCTACCCAACCCCCCTCCCATCTGGCAACCATCTATTTGTTCTCTGTACCTATGAGTTTGTTTATGTTTTGTTTTGAACCAAAACTTTAAAAAAATTTCACTCTCCTGATTATCTGAGGACTTGGTTTTAAAATCAGATGCCTAGAGATCCACTAACAGTTCCCAAGTTCACTGACAACTTCCTTCCCTTCTTCTGGCGTGAGCCCCAAGGTGACTTACCTAGTCAGATTTCATCTTCTGAAATGTGGTGGGTTAAACGTTAAATTTTGTTAAACAGTTGGTATTTGTGTATAACTTGATTATTTTTAGCTATTTAGTCCAGTCTAGAATTCTCTTTTTCCTGCTCCAGTCACTAAGCAGATGCTGATTTACATGGTGGGTTACTACAGATGCAGTGATAAAACTGGTTCCCACAAATGCGATGCTCATAAATTGATCTTTGGTCCAGTTAACTTACTGGTCACTGCTTCATCAGCTCTGCGACAACCTCTGAACAAGGCCTCCCTTCTGGAGGGTAAGCCCAGACCTATAGATTTCTTCCTCATGCTGAGTGTCCACAGTTCCCTTGGGCTGTAGAAACAAGAAGCAGATGCCACCAGACACTCGTAGGAAATGAACGCCTGACTGTCACTCTGTGTGCTGTAGCCAGACTCCCAGTCCAAGCACGGCATTTAGAAATGCTGTTACAGCTTCTTGGGCAACTAATGTTCTTTTTCACGTTTCATCACAAAGGGGAAAGAACAGTGCTTGCCAATAAGAAGTATGCTCTTTACAATTTGAACAAAAATTAATATTAAAGCACGTCAGAACCTTAAAAGACAAAATGAAAAAGAAAAACCTATCAGTGTTGTGGTAAATATTATTTTCTAACATTGTAACTATTATTTTCTTAGTAACTTTCTGATCTATGTGTATCTGTGTATGCATTTAAGCTTCTAATAGTAGAGGGTGGACATTATATTCTGCTCCTAAAAGCATTATTTTCTGCATCCTTTTTCACATTTCTACCTATTTATAAATTTTATTTTTAACAGATTGAAAATGCATTTACTGGGTTACCGGGCTATAAGGATATCCGTGTACTTGACTTCAGGTAAATAGACTTACTCTAAAAATACACTTTTTATTTTAAGTGGAATATCCTTTTGTGTATATTATATACACAACAATAATTTAAAATGATTCAAATGCTGTAATCCAGTGCTATTTCTAGCAAATTTATATTCCTATTGTTAGTAGTTCAGGTGAGGAAACTGAGTTACAAAAAGGCAAAATAATACTAGATTTGTAGTGGGGCAGGGTAAGTCATGCCCCTGCTTGCTGCTGACACGTTGCACTGCTTTTATTTGGCACCGAGGAGAGGCTGAAGTCATATTAGATGTGACCCCCAGGTCCGACTAAAGCTTGTCCATGTTTCACTGAGGTGAGTGGTGTCCTGGTGTAAGGCCACTCTGCACTCACCTGCTTTTCAAACATAATAGTTGTGAGTACATCAGAGACCTCTTTGGAGGCATTTCTTCCCTGCGCAGACCCACTGCATGATACTTGTGACATTTACTGAGTGAGTGCTTTGTATTAGGCACTTAATCTCCTGAGCCCACTTAATGTCCACCCCCCTCAGAATTAATATTATTATCGATACTCATTTCACAGAGCAGCAAACAGGTTTAAAGGGATGCAGTCTTAGCCCAGAGTCGGAGAACCTGTGAATTAGCTTGTAAATCTGAAGCAAAGCGTCTGTCTGAACCTCCATTCCAGATTCAGCACTTGGAAGGTGGGAGCATCTGGGGATTGCTGTGCCCAGCAGTGGGTGCAGTGGACTCCGAGCGGGGCACTGAGTCACCTACAGCATCATTAACAGGGCCAACATCTTAACTGTGACATATTCTTGTCACAGCTTCTGGGTTTACCACAAATTACAGCAATCACTCACATAGCATTTACAGTGCACCAGGCACTATGTCTATATTAATTCATTTAACCCCAACAGCCATGCTGTGAGCTAGTTATTATCCCCGTTGTTTCTGATATGTAAAACAGAGCCCAGGGAATTGGAATAGTTTACCTAAGGACACTCAGCTGGTTATTGGTGCAGGGCAGAGGGCAAGCATGATAAATCGACCCTCCACCTACCCTCACACCACAACCAGTCTCTCCGCTTCAACCTTAGCCCCGCTTTTTCACAGAATACCAGCTCCAGCTGTGACTAAAGCTCCCCTGAGAACTGAGAATGTGAGGATTTTGGGGACCCCCTCACTTGGCAGCACAGAGAAGGCAACAGCCTTCGGAGTCAACTTTCCTTGGTTCCAACCCTGCCTTTGGCACTTCTGGCTGGATGGTTTTGGGTAAATTACCAAGTCTTAACTTCTCATTTATATAAAAAAAGACAATTTACTTATTAATCCTGCTTTATTAAATAACACTTTTGAAATACTTTAAATGATTTAGCGTTTTTGTCCCTCAGCTTCTTGACCTGTAAAATGGGGATAGTAATGATCCTTAATAAATCTTAATGAGGATTAATTGGATTAACCTTTGCAAAATGCTTAGCATAGTTCCTGGCACATGGGAAATTCTTAGTAGAACTTAATAGTGTCTGTTATATAAAATCAATAAATATGAAAGGCAATATCCTATAAGTCAGTCAGTCCTGACCTTTCCCAACCTCTTAGCACCTTACTGTATATTGCCTGATTTGGTTTTCATTAATTTCAATACTACATAGCACATCGCATCTCCCCAAAAATGTTCCTAGTTTTGTTAATGCCAAATGTTGGAGTCCCCTGCTGACCTACCAACAAAGTTTATTTATAAAGAGATAACCTTATATGAATTCTTTTAAAAGTATTTTAATAAAGTTTAAAGATAGTAAAGACTTTTAATATAGAACACTTTCTCCACCTTTGCACACTTCCTTCAACCCACAGGAATTTGTCAGCTTCTGATACTATGCAAGCATTTTCATTTAAAGAAACATTTCAGAGGAAATATATTAAGAACTTGTACTTTGATGAATGATATGACAAATACAATTTCAAAATTCTGCTTAACACTTTTTTTTTTCTTTTCCAGGTCCCCCGAGGAAAATGGCAGGTAGGGTACTTTTTAGTACTTTCTGTACTTTCAAATGAATGAGGAGTTAGTTTAGAAAATGTAGTAGACCTAGGTTTAAGGGAGCGCAGCTCAATTCTTTTATGACTTCCATATCAGTGTCCATCTCTGTACAGATCAGGGGTTGACAAAAATTTTCTGTTAAGGCTTAGATAGTAAATATTTTAAACTTTTTAGGCCATATGGTCTCCATTGGCAGCTACTCATCTCTGATACTATCAGATGAAAGTAGATATAGGCGATATGTTGAAAACAAATAAGTGTGGCTGTGTTTTAATATATCTTAATTCATGGACACTGAAATATAAATTTCATATAATTTTCACATGTCACAAAATATTGGTCTTGATTTTCTTCAACCATTAAAAAACATAAAATCCGTTAATTCAGTGACAGTAGGCTGGATTTAGCTTGCAGGCAGTAGTTTACAGACCTCTGTTTTAGACTGAATATTGACAAGTACTTTTAAATAGAGGGAACGCCCTGGCTGGGTTGCTCAGTGGTTAGAGTTTTGGCCCTCAGATTGAAGGGTCTTGGGTTTGATTCCTGGTTGCAGGTTTCCCTGCCCTGGGAGGGGTGCAGTGGGAGGCAACCAATTGATATCTCTCTCTCTCTCTCCCTCTCCTCCCTCGAAATCAATAGAGAAAATATCCTCAGGTGAGGATTAAAAAACAAAAAGAGGGTGGGGCAAAAGTAGGTTTATAGTTGTATGTGAAACAGAGTTTATTCTTGTATTATTATTCGTTAATTATGGTATTATTTTCATATGAACAACTGTAAACCTACTCCTGCCCCACTCAGTATGGAGATACTTAATTTAAAATAGGAATAAAAACTTGCATTAATGTAAATGCTTTCAAGTATCCTATGCACTCAATAATATAATTGAGTGTCACTTTAAGGGGTAAATGAAGGGAAGAAAGCAGATCTCGGTAAGAGTTCATTTGCAAAAACAGCTGCTCTCTAGAATTTCTTAGAAGATGCATGTGTAATAATAGAAAAGCATAGTCAATATCCCTTGTGAAAGCTGCTTGTCATTTTTTGCCTTTAGGTTCCAAATTTATTGAACATTCACTTTCTCTTGGAAGATTGACAAGTATAGTCTAGAATTCATGAAGTATATTCATGGGCTAAATGTGGGCATGTTTAGAGAAACAGTAATACTCCTTCATAGTAATTAATACCTTATATTTGGAGGGGGCATTTTAACTTCCTTGTTTTCATTTATATCACTTTAACAAGTATTAATAAGTGCCTACAAATTGGGTAAACCCTGTGTCTACAAAAATTGGTGGCTGTTGGTCTCCACCCTCTAGGAACACAGTCTAATGAAAAGCACTTCCAGAGATATGTCAAAGTACTGGTTCTTTCATTTTCTTTTTCATCTAACTATCTTGTATCCCTGTGAAATAGTGAAAATGAGAATTAATATTCATTCTATTTTGGTGCTGAGGAAATTTTGCCTCAGGGAGGCAAGTTGATTTGCCGTATGGTACGTGACTATATGTCTGATATTTTGACTAAGGTAATCAGAATGTGGGTTCTGTACTGAGTACCTAGTATGTGTAAACTGCTCTGTGTGTGTTTGTTATAGGCACATTTGTTGATTGTCTATGCTCAACTGAAAAGCCTGATTATGGGTGATTAGAATGTAAAACAACCCAAACTCTGATGTTACCCTATGATCAAAAGAATTATTGCTGAGTGCTAAGTTCTCTCTAGGGATAAAGACAACAATTCAATATGAAGCCATTAGATTTTATGACAAAATTGTTAAGTGCAGTTTCCAAAATTGTCAAGTGTTAGGTAGTTAATGACATTTATTTGTAACTGTTCAGTATACTTTTATTATGAGCTGTGTATGAGTAAAAGTGTGGTGCAGAAATAGTCTATTTATATGACATATAATCTCTCTTTATAACATGTGTAAATGTTACATGTTATAAACATAACATAACAAAATATTATAAACATTTATATGCACATGAAATTTCTATTTGCTTTGTACCCCTTTCAAGTTGCACACATTATTTGAAGTTGGTAGGACTCATTTGAAGTGAATCAACAACATATTTGCCTGGTGTACACACTTCAAACATTCAGCTCCAGACTTCGTAAGGGTGCGTCTTCTTCCTAATAGAGGTTTTATAAAAGAAAGGATATCTGAGTTTCTCTGAAAAATCTTTATTTTGGTTACCTTAATGAGATGTGATTGCATTATTTTTTCTATTTAAAATCTGCACATGTCAAAGAGCCAACAAGGGCATTTGAGGTGAGAGAATGAGAAAGGGAAAATTTCACCTCCACATGATTCAAATCTCTAGAAATAGCTGTCAGACAGAGAAACGTTCCTCTTGGAAGCAGCTGTTTCCGTCCAGCTTGGAAGATGAAGGATGATGGTGGTTGGTTCCTTGGAGTTGTTAGCGCCAGAGAGCCAGCAGAGCTTTCTTCCGTCAGACACTGTCCTTGGCTCCCTTTCAGTCCCTCCCTCATCATGAGAAAGCCCTGTGCTCCCTTTGCCGTGCCCCAACTCAGTCTGTTCTGGGTCATAGGACAGTTCTCGGCTCTGAAAATAGATGGTTTCCTGATAGCTCAAGGCTTTCTTTGAGTTCTCTTTCCAGGACAAAAGCATGGAAATAAATTGTAGCATCTCTCTGAGGATTTTATCTTCTTTAATGAATTTATCCTCACTAGACATGGTAGATTATAATAGAAATGTTCTTTTTAGATGTTCAAGGGAAACAATTGGGAAACAAGTTTTATTTTGCCAATAAACAGGCTAATAATCTAACCCAGACTGCCTGATTTGCATAGATTTCTTGATGCAGGAATATTTCTCTTGATCTTCTCCATATGATATTTATAAGTCATTCAAGGCACATCATAGGCTCCTAGTAAAGGCTTGCCTCTCCTTCTCTGATTTTCTTATAGCCCTGAAACCAACTCAAGTGCTGACTGGTTCAGCCTTTTCTATCTTCTCCATTTTGCCCTCATCACTGTTTCCTGTCTTAGAGCCATGTTAACATGTTGTGCAAAGACCCCAAAGAGAAGCTCACCTTTCTGGAGATATGGGCATGGTCCATTCCACCGAGCGTGGGAGAGCGTGCACATTCTCACAGTGCTCCGCTCTGGCTGTGAGCAATGCCCCCAGATGATTACTTACAAGGCACACTTGTATGAAGATAATACGTATGCTCTTTAGGGTAAACAATTACTCCTATTTAGAGACTAAAAATCCTTTGGATTAAGTCAGGAGTGCCACATACTGTCATTTATTTGCTTACTAGTATATTAGTGCATACAATTGACCACTTGTTTTTTCATTACTTTCAAATATATTTATTGAATTACTATGAGCCAGGCATTGATGCTTGGGGCATATATGGTGTAGTGAGTTCTGACCAGTAGGTGTCCCTCTTACTGTTTTATTCCACCTTGGAGCCATCCTTTGGTTATTTTAATATATTTTACTGAATTTATTTCTTTACAAAAAAGATCAGGAATTACCCTTGAATCAACATATTCTGACATGGGGAGAATTAAGTGGTTGAGGGATGCTCGATGACAAGCAGATGTCTCACCACTTAGAGCATCAGATGTCGAAGTGCTCATTTACCATATTAAAGTGCCCCAACCACCCCATTGGAAGTGGCAGCTTATTGGGAGGAAGCCTCACTGAAGTTACTCAGAGTGAGACAGGAAGTTCAAAGAGGCCTGGCTGCTTGAATGGCAGGGAAGGATGTCACCTTCATGGCGTTCCCTGTAGGCCCAGGATGTGATCTGCAGCAAGCAGGGCTCCAAAGGAGAGGTCTCTTAAGACCAATTCATGCTTCCCAAACCACAAAACACACTGCATTTTCTAGGATGCCAGCTGATGTATTGAAAGTGAGAAACATATCTGCCAGTTGACCAATTATTGCATTGGCTGGCTCATGAATTCTTTTCCTATAGGAACATATGTAGGAGTTATAATCAAAAGTTTCCTTTGCAAACTTGAAATCAGAAAGAGGAAGCTGGTGATTTTAGTGGCCAGTATCATCAAGCCATGCAGCCTATTGTAGCTATCTGTAGCCTAGGGATCTGTCTTCTGAGGAAGCCACAATACACAGGTGAGAAGAATTCCACTCAATAGTAACACAATTCCCCTTTTCCTAGACTTCACGAGACCATTGTCATTATGTTGATACTTTTTCTTTAGATATGTGAATACCTCAATTAGGATGCAGTTCTCTCTTTACATTCAGACTAGAGGCCTGGTGCAGGAGATTCCGGCACTGGGGGTGGTCCCTTAGCTTGGCCTGTGCCCTCTCACAGTCCAGGGCTCTTGCAGTCCGGGACCCCTTGCTCCTTACCATCTGCCTGCAGCGGAGGTGGGAGAGGCTCCCACCACTGCCACCACCACTGTGCTCGCCAGCTGTGAGCCTGGCTTCTGGCTGAGCAGTGCTCCCCCTGTGGGAGTGCAGTGACCACCAGGGGGAAGCTCCTGCATTGAGCATCTGCCCCCTGGTGGTCAGTGTGCATCATAGTGACTGGTCGTTCTGCCGTTCGGTCTATTTGCATATTAGCCTTTTATTATTTAGGATGAGTATAGATTTCTGTTCATTTAGTAGGCACTGGATATCCCTCTTTCCCAGGTACCAAGCTGAACATTGGGGATAGAAACTCAAGAAGAGACTGAAAGGCAGTCACTGTAAACAAAATCTTTACACAAAACAACAAAGGCTATAATCAAGGAACATATAAGAACATATAAGTAAGTTAAGAGGAAGGACTTAATTTATTTTTATGCTCTGATTTGGGAATCATTTTGCTCCTACAGAATGGTGATGGAAACCATGCTTTTTGAGACTCTCCCTCTAGTCTAATGCTTGTTCTCCTGGGTTCATCGTCCTTCCTTTGTGCTTCCTTAGCAGGGCCTCATCTGTTCTCTCTTCTCATTCACAGTGGCATAGATGTTCACTATGCAGTTACTTTCAATGGAGAGGCCATCAGCAATACCACCTGGGACCTAATCAGCCTTCACTCCAACAAGGTGGAAAACCATGGTCTTGTGGAATTGGATGATAAGCCCACTGCTGTTTATACAATCAGTAACTTCAGAGATTATATTGCTGAGACACTGCATCACAATTTTTTGCTGGGCAACTCCTCTTTGAATCCAGATCCTGGCTCCCTTCAGCTCATCAATGGTGAGTTTGTTATCAATCATGAAGTCCTCTATAGTTTTAGTTCCTTTTCTGGGATGCTCTGGTGAAATGAATTTCCCTAAATATACATGGTTCTGAGCATTCTCTAGACTGAATGAGACAGGAATCATCCTGAGCTGATTGGAACATTAGCCATGCACTACTTGGGATAGATTAATCAAGGGCTCTCTGGAGTATTTGCAGATGGAAGGCCACTCTTTGTAGAGAACAGCATGATTTTTAGAAATAGTTTAGAGATATGGAAGCAAACTGTAAGAAAAAGTCAAGAGGTACCTGGAAGTATGAATTGAAATAGGCTGTAGTGCTGCCCTGGCAACCCAAGACATCGACTTTCCAGAGGCAGGTCAGCTGTAAAGGCTTAAAAGCCAGAGAGCAGAAGAGAAGGAGCAGCTCAGGGAAGCTGCTGGAAGACCTTGGGAAAGAAGAACTGAGACTGGGTGCTGGGCAGGATCCCAGAGAATCCAACACTAAGTTTGAGTTCAGGTGGTTGTATAGGTCCGGTTATGACCCCAAATCAACATGTGGATTTGGGGTCAGCCAGGAGGGGCTGACTACTCTGAATTTGTTTGTTTATTTATTTACTAGAGGCCCAATGCACGAAGATTTGTGCAAGAATGGGCCTTCCTTCCCCTGGCTGTCGGCACCGCCTTCATTCTGGCTGGAGCTGCCTTTCTGTTCCGGCCTGGAGCCGCCTTTCTGCCTTCCCACGCTGACCAGAGGCCCGGAGCGGCTGGGATGGTGCGGAATGCCTGAATATGCAAATTAAACCTCCATCTTTGTTAGGTTAATTTGCATACTAACTCCTGATTGGCTGGTGGGTGTTGCGAAGTTACGGTCAATTAGCATGTTACTCTTTTATTAGTGTAGATTTAATCCTCCCTAGAGGATTTTTTTCCCCCACTGATTTTTAGAGAGAGTGGAAGGAAGGGGGAGAGACAGAGAGAGAAACATCTATGTGAGAGAGACACATCAATTGGTTGCCTCCCACACATACCCTGCCTGGGCAAGGGATTGAGCCTGCAGCCAAGGTATGACTGGAATTGAACCTGTCACTCTTCAGTCTGTGGGCTGGTGCTCTAACCACTGGGAAACTGGCTAGGGTGGACTACTCTGAGTTTGAGTGACCTAGTCAGGAGTGACCTAGTCAACCTGGGACTAGAGCTTGCTGAGTCCAGAGCTTAACTCATCAGGGATGTGGTGACCTGTTAACTTACTTGCTACTTCATTTTACTTCTCCACAGTTTTTTCACTTGGTAGTTGAACTTTTAAAATGTCCAGAGTATATTTTACTGAGGCGACCCCATAGGGGAAGTACCGGCTGCTAAGGAGGAAAATCCATAAGTGAGAGGCAATACTAACGATGATGCATGTTTATAGCCTCTCCGACTGCTACATAATCTGAGGGGAAAAGAAGCCTCTATATTTTTAGGCAGCTACCATCTAGGCCTTGTGTGTGTGTGTGTGTGTGTGTGTGTGTGTGTGTGTGTGTGTGTACACATGCACGTGCACATGTATGTAGACAAACAAAAGTAGACACAAGGGAGAAAAAAAGAGAGAGAAAACATTTTTAAAAAATTTTACTCTGTATAATATAATTCCTTACTTCCTAAATAAGATATTTTTTTGCCCTGACTGGGTAGCTCAGTTGGTTAGAGCATTGTTCCCATATGCCAAGGTTGCAGATTTGATCCTGATTAGGGTGCATACAAGAAGCAAAGTCATGCAAAGGAAGGGTCTGAATCCAAGAATACTGTACCCAGCAAGGCTATCAATCAAAATTGAAGGTGAAATCAGGAGCTTCACAGACAAAAAAGGACTAAGGGAATTTATTACCACCAAATAAGCAATGCAAGAAATGCTCAAGGATCTGCTGTAAAAAAAAGAAATAGGAAGCAAAGAAGGAACACAGGGGTAAAGAATAAAAATGGCGACAAATAAGTACCTATCAATAATAACTTTATTTTTTTTATTTTTTACTTTTTTAAAGTATTCTATTTTCTCTTTATTTTACTTTGGGATTAGTGTTCTACATTCTATTTTCATCTTTCCTTTAGCATCGTTTTACTCTATCAATAATAACTTTAAATGTAAATGGATTAAATGCCCCAATCAAAAGACATAGGGTAACGGATTGGATAAGAAAACACGACCCATATATCTGCTGTCTACAAGAAACCCACCTCAGAAAAAAAGACACACACAGACTGAGGGTGAAGGGATGGAAAAAAGTTTTTCAGGCGAATGGAAATGAAAAAAAAGCTCGGGTAGCAATACTTATATCTGACAGATCTCAAAGTGAAGGACATAACAAGAGATAAGGAAGGCCACTTCGTAATACTAAAGGGAGCAATCCAACAAGAAGAAATAACTCTGGTAAACATATACGCACCCGATACAGGATCACTCAAATACATAAAAAAACTCCTGGAAGATATCAAAGGAGAGATTGACAGCAATACAATCATAGTAGGAGACTTTAATACCCCACTATCACCATTGGACAAATCCTCTAAACAAAAAATCAGCAAAGAAACATCAATCCTAAATGACTCACTAGACCAGATGGAATTAATTGACATCTTCAGAACATTTCACCCCAAAGCCACAGAATATACATTCTTCTCAAGTGCACACGGGTCATTTTCAAAGATAGACCATATGTTGGGACATAGGCAAAGTCTCTTCAAATTCGAGAAGATAGAAATCATATCAAGCATCCTTGCAGATCACAGTGGCATAAAAGTGGATATCAACTACAATAAAAACAATCCAAAAAAATCAAACACGTGGAGACTAAACAGCATGCTATTAAACAATGACTGGGTTCCCAGAAAGATCAAGGAAGAAACAAAAAACATCATGGCAACAAATGACAATGAAAACACAACAATCCAAAATCTATGGGACACAGTGAAAGCAGTCTTGAGAGGGAAGTTCATAGCTCTACAAGCATACTGCAAAAAACAAGAAACAATGGTAATAAATTACCTAACCCTACAACTCAAAGAGTTAGAAAGATAGCAACAAGAAAAGCCCAGTGTAAGCAGAAGGAAGGAAATAATAAAGATCAGAGCGGAGGTAAACGACATAGAGACCAAAAACACAATACAAAAGATCAACAAAACCAAGAGCTGGTTCTTTGAAAGGATAAACAAGATTGAAGAACCTCTAACCAGGCTCACCAACAAGCAAAGAGAGAGGACCCAAATAAACAAAATCAGAAATGAAAGAGGAGAAATAACAACAGACCCCACCGAAATACAAAGGATTATTTAAAAAATTCTATGAACAACTCTATTCCAACAAACTGGGCAACCTGGAGGAAATGGACATATTCCTAGAAAAATATAACCTTCCAAAACTCAATCAGGAAGAATCTAAACATCTCAATAGGCCAATAACTATGGAAGAAATTGAAGCAGTCATCAAAAAGCTTCCAGCAAACAAAAGCCCGGGGCCAGACGGCTTCACACAGGAGTTTTACCAAACATTCAAAGAACTAAAACCCATCCTCCTCAGACTATTCCAAAAAATTCAAGATGAAGGAACACTTCCAAGCTCCTTCTATGAAGCCAGCATCACCCTAATACCAAAACCAGATAAAGACAACACAATGAAAGAGAATTACAGGCCAATATCCCTCATGAACATAGATGACAATATCCTCAACAAAATTCTAGCAAATCGGATCCAGCAGTACATCAGAAAGATCATACACCATGACCAAGTAGGATTTATCCCAGGAATGCAAGGATGGTACAGTAAATGCAAATCAATAAACGTGACACATCACATAAACAAATTGAGAGATAAAAATCACATAGTCATATCAATTGATGCAGAAAAAGCATTTGACAAAATCCAACACCCTTTCTTGATAAAAACTCTCAACCAGGTGGGAATAGAAGGATCATACCTCAACATAATAAAAGCTTTATATGATAAACCCACAGCTAACATCATACTAAATGGGTAAAAACTAAAACCATTTTTCCTAAGAACAGGAACAAGACAGGGATGCCCACTCTCACCACTCCTGTTCGACATAGTACTGGAAGTATTAGCCATTGCAATTAGACAAGAAGAAGAAATAAAAGGCATCCAAATTGGAAAAGAAGTAAAGCTGTCCTTATTTGCTGATGACATGATATTGTACATAAAAACCCCGAAAGACTCCATAAAAAAACTAACAGACTTAATAAATGAATTCGGCAACGTAGCAGGATACAAAATTAATGCCAAGAAATCTATGGCATTTCTATACACCAATAGTGAACTTACAGAAGGAGAGACTAAAAAAGCAATCCCATTTACCATCGCACCAAAAAAATTAAGATACCTAGGAATAAACATAACTAAGGAGGTAAAAGACCTATACATGGAAAACTACACGACACTGAAAAAAGAGATAGAGGAAGACATAAACAGATGGAAGAACATACCATGTTCATGGATTGGTAGAATCAACATCATTAAAATGTCCATACTACCCAAAGCAATCTACAGATTCAATTCACTCCCCATTAAAACACCAACGGCATATTTCACATATCTAGAAAGAACTCTCCAAAAATTCATCTGGAATAAAAAAGACCCTGAATAGCCACAGCAATCCTGAAAAAGAAGAACAAAGTAGGTGGGATCTCAATACCAGATTTCAAGCTGTATTACAAAGCCACTGTTCTTAAAACTGCCTGGTATTGGCACAATAACAGACATATAGATCAATGGAATAGAATAGAGAACCCAGAAATCGACCCAAATCACTATGCTCCATTAATATTTGACAAAGGAGGCATGAACATAGAATGGAGTCAAGCCAGTCTCTTCAATAAATGGTGTTGGGAAAATTGGACAGATACATGTAAAAAAATGAAACTAGACCACCAACTTACACCATACACAAAAATAAACTCAAAATGGATCAAGGACTTAAACATACGATGAGAAACCATAAAAATACTAGAGGAATCCACTGCCAGAAAAATCTCTGACATATGCCGAAGCAATTTCTTCACTGATACTGCTCCTAAAGCAATGGAAACTAAAGAGAAAATAAACAAATGGGACTACATCAAAATAAAAAGCTTTTGCACAGCAAAGGAGACGATCAATAAAACAACAAGAAAGCCCACTGCATGGGAGAACATATTTGCCAATGATATCAATGATAAGGGTTTAATCTCCAACATTTACAGGGAACTCATGCAGCTTAATAAAAAGAAGATAAACAACCCAATCAAAAAATGGGCAACTGATCTAAATGGACACTTTTTGAAAGAGGACATAAGGAAGGCCAAGAGACATATGAAAACCTGCTCAAAGTCACTAATCATCAGAGAGATGCAAATCAAAATGACAATGCGGTACCATCTCACACCTATCAGAATGGCTATTATCAACAAATTAACAAAGGACAAGTGCTGGCAAGGATGCGGAGAAAAAGGAACCCTGGTGCACTGCTGGTGGGAATGCAGACTGGGGCAGCCACTGTGGAGAACAGTATGGAGTTTCCTCAAAAAACTAAAAATAGAACTCCCATTTGACCCAGTAATCCCACTTCTAGGACTATATCCCAAGAAACTAGAAACACGAATCAGAAAGGATATATGCACCCCTATGTTCATAGCAGCACAGTTCACCATAGCTAAGATTTGGAAACAGCCTAAGTGCCCATCAGCAGATGAGTGGATTAAAAAACTGTGGTACATATACACAATGGAATACTAAGCTGCTGTAAAAAAGGAGTTCTTACCATTTGCAACAACATGGATGGAGATGGAGAGCATTATGCTAAGTGAAATAAGCCAGGCAAAGAAAGATAAATATCACATGATCTCACTCATTTGTGGAATATAATGATCAACATAAACTGATGAACAAAAATAGATCCAGAGACAGAGAAACATCAATCAGAATGTGAAACCTCCGGGAAGGTAGGGGAGGGTGGGGGAAAGGGGGAGAGATCAACCAAACCACTTATATGCATGCATATAAGCCTAATCAATGGACACAGACAACAGGGGGGTGGGGTCATGAATGGGACGTGGTGGGTAATGGGGGAATAAGGACACATATGTAATACCTTAATCAATAAAGAAATTAAAAAAAAGAAGCAACCCATTTTTCAAAGGTACTTTCTGCCTTAAAGAAATAATTTTGCATAATTTTCTCCATTGTTAGCATAAATAAGTGGAACAACAGATCAATGTTTCTCTCTTTCTCTCCTTCTTCCTTCCTCTCTCTCTCAAATCAATAAAAAACCAAAACAAAACAAATGATATTTTTTGAGGGACTAAGCTAAAACTTTGAATTGCTTTTCAATAAAATAATTGAAAAAATAGGCTGCTGTATTGATGTCTCTTTAATGTAACAGTGTGCTGAGACAGAGCCACAGAGTAGCCTCGACTTCATTTGGGTTACATAGGACATTTTTTTTTTTTTAAATCCTCACCTGAGGATATTTTTCCATTGATATTTGTTTATTTTTATTTTTTAAAAAATTTCTTTATTGATTAAGGTATTACATATGTGTCCTTATCCCCCCATTGATTTTTAGAGTGAGTGGAAGAGAGAGGGAAGACAGAGAGAAATATTGATGTGAGAGAAACACATCGATTGGTTGCCTCCTGCATGAGACCAGAGCAGGTCGTGGGCAGAGGAGGAGCCTGCAACCAAGGTATGTGCCCTTGACAGGAATCGAACCCGGGACCCTTTGGTCTGCAAGCCGATGCTCTATCCACTGAGCTAGACTGGCTAGGGCTGAGAACCTACATTCTTCAATGGAGACAAATATAATAGCTGAACATTTTATCTTTTTTAATTGTTTTTTTATTGTTTAAAGTTTTACATAAGTCTCCTTTCCCCCCCCCCCCAGTGACTCCCTTGCCACTCCCACCCCTGAGGGCAAGCCCCCACTGCCCCAGTGTCTGTGTCCATTGGTTATGCTAATATGCATGCATACAAGTCCTTTGGTTGATCTCTAACCCCCCACCTCCCCTGCCATTTGTCTCTGCATCTATTTTTGATCATCAGTTTATGTTGATCATTATATCCCACATATGAGTGAGATCATGTGATATTTATCTTTCTCCGACTGGCTTATATCACTTAGCATAATGCTCTCCAGTTATATCTATGGTGTTGCAAATGTGAAAGTTCCTTCCTTTTTATAGCGGCGTAGTATTCCATTGTGTAGATGTACCACAGTTTTTTAAACCACTCATCTGCTGATTGGCACTTAGGCTGTTTCCAAATCTTAGCTATGGTAAATTGTGCTGCTATGAACATAGGGGTGCATATATCCTTTCTAATTCGTGTTTCTAGTTTCTTGGGATATAGTCCTAGAAGTGGGAATACTGGGTCAAATGGGGGTTCCATTTATAATTTTGTGAGGAAACTCCATACTGTTTTCTTGCTGGTGGGATGCAGACTGGTGCAGCCACTGTAGATGTACATTTCAATTACTCAGAATTTTGTCCCTAAAATCTATTTCTATTGTCATGACAACTTCAGAGTTCTGAATGGCATAGCTTCCTAGGTAACTTGGTCATCATCTCATAAGATATGTTCCATCTTGATTTCCTAGAGCTGTTGTCCATAGAACACAAACTGAAAAAGGGTTTTGGAAAATACTTAAACCAGATAGGATTTTTGGCTTCTGATTAATTCCTCTATGTCAAGAGATTCTGCTTCTGTCTTTGGTTCATACACCAGCTCACCCTCCTGGCAAACCCTTCTTTTAGTTTATTGATTCCCTCTCCCATTTCGGGAAAATTAATTTATATATATATATATATATATATATATATATATATATATATATATATATATATATATACACACACACACACACACACACACACACACACACTAGAGGTCCGGTGCACGAATTCGTGCACAGGTGGGGTCCCTCAGGGTGATCTGCGAAGATTGGGCCCCAGCTCACGCCCCCAGCCTCACAGCCCCAGCTGGCACCCCCAGCCTCACAGCCCCGCAGCCCTACCTGGCACCCCGCCTTGGCCTGGCACTGCCTCCTCACTTGCTCCACCATCCTGCCTGTGGGGAGATTGATTGGGGCTGGGCCCCTGCCTGGCTCCCTCAGCTCTTGAAAGCTGGGTGACGGCCCTGCCCCCTGCTGCCACAGCTGGTCGCTGTCTGCAGGGTAATTGGCGGGGCAATCGGGCTCCTGCTCGCACCCGTCTTGGCCTGCTCCACCATCCCGCAGCGGTCCTGCTCTTGTCGGGGCCTATTGGGACTGGCAGTGCCTCCACTGCCGCCCACTGCCAGCGCTGCATTGCTGACGCCCATCATGTTCCGTGCTGCCCCCTGCTGGTCAGCGCATGTCATAGTGAGTGGTCAAATTCCCAATCTTCTGGTAGAATGACTGCCTGAGGGAACAATTTACATATTAGGCTTTTATTATATAGGATATTGTGTGTGTGTGTGTGTGTGTGTGTGTGTGTGTGTGTGTATCCCTCATGTACTTATCTCTGACATATGAAATACTTCCACAGGAGAAACTTAGCCTTATTAATATTTATAGCCTTCACTTCATCAAAGTCTGTAATAACTAGTAAGGGTTCAGTAAATTTTTGTTGAATTAAATTATACAATCTACTCTCTTTAATATTGGTATAGTGATAAACTGTCTGGTGTCCTAGTCCATTTTTCAAAGGTACTTTCTGCCAGAAAGGAAATGTTTTGCATAAATTTCTCTTTTGTTAGCATCAATCAAATGAATTGAAGCTTCAGTTTAACTTTCTTATTAAAATGGAAAAAAAATCAATTTTAAAAACAACTGCTTCATAGGAATCTTGAAAAGAGTAAAAACTGCTTCAGAAAGAAAAGGAAGTAATATAGGAGTGTCCTAAATGTAATAATGGGAAGAACATTTATTTTATGCTAGTGTCTCATAATTCAGACAGATGGTGCTAATGTAAGTAAAATATCTGAATAAAGGAGCAAGCATTTTCTAAGCAAGTCTCCCTTATCTGTTCTGCCCAAATATAAACTGTAAAAGGGAAGAACTTGGTGTTTAGTTGTCCCTAAACCTCAAGTACAATAGTGTCTCAATTAAAAATGTTCTTGAATATTGTTTTTCTTTAGTGAGAGGAGTTTTTCTCCCCCCCACTGAAGATCTGGTTTGGAAACCCCAAAGTGCAAGTCTCCCAGCAACCCCACCGTCTATTCTGGTAAGTGTGTTTCTTCATTGTATGCCTAGAACCAGGCCTTCAAGCTTCTTCTCTTCTTTGCACACGCCCCTGCTTGCTTTGGCATCACGAATTTCCCAAATATTCTCTACATCATCCCTGGGACATTATTCTTAGTTGTCAGCTCATGGGTCCCAAGTATTGGGTTAGAAAATGTAAATTTCTGCAGTGCTTAAATGAAATCCATGCCTTTTTTAAAAAAAATTTAATAAATCTTTATTGTTCAGATTATTACAATTGTTCCTCTTTTTTCCCCCTATAGCTCCCCTCCACCCAGTTCCCACCCCATCCTCACTGTCCTCATCCATAGGTGTACGCTTTTTGTCCAGTCTCTTTCCACACCCCCACACCCCTTTCACCCCGAGAATTGTCAGTCCACTCCCTTTCTATGCCTCTGATTTTATTATATTCACCAGTTTATTCTGTTCATCAGATTTTTTATTCACTTGATTTTTAGATTCACTTTTTGATAGACATGTATTTGTTGTTCATAATTTTTATCTTTACCTTTTTTTTCTTCTTCCTCTTCTTAAAGAATACCTTTCAGCATTTCATATAATACTGGTTTGGTGGTGATGAATTCCTTTAGATTTTCTTATCTGTGAAGCTCTTTATCTGACCTTCAATTCTGAATGATAGCTTTGCTGGGTAGAGTAATCTTGGTTGTAGGTTCTTGCTATTCATCACTTTGAATATTTCTTGCCACTCCCATCTGGCCTGCATAGTTTCTGTTGAGAAATCAGCTGACAGTTGTATGGGTGCTCCCTTGTAGGTAACTAACTGTTTTTCTCTTGCTGCTTTTAATATTCTCTCTTTGTCTTTTGCTCTTGGCATTTTAAGTATGATGTGTCTTGGTGTGGTCCTCTTTGGATTCCTTTTGTTTGGGGTTCTCTGCACTTCCTGGACTTGTAAGTCTATTTCTTTCACCAGGTGGGGGAAGTTTTCTGTCATTATTTCTTCAAATAGGTTTTCAGTATCTTGCTCTCTCTCTTCTTCTGGCACCCCCATAATTCGGATGTTGGTATGCTTGTGGTTGTCCCAGAGGCTCCTTACACTATCTTCATATTTTTGGATTCTTTTTTCTTTTTGCTTTTCTGGTTGAGTGTTTTTTGCTTCTTTGTTTTTCAAATTTTTGACTTGATTCGTGCGTTCCTCTAGTCTGCTGTTGGGTCTCTGTATAATATTTTTTATTTCAGTCAGTGTATGTTTAATTTCTAGTTGGTCCTTTTTCACATCTTCGAGGGTCTCACTAAATTTATTGGCCTTTTCTAGTAAATTCTTGAAAAACCTTATAACCGTGGTTTTGAACTCTATATCCAGTCGTTTGCTTTCCTCCATTTCTTTCATTTGTGATCTGTTTCTTTGTCTCTGCATTTTCGTTGCTTCCCTGAGTTGGTGGAGTAGCTTTGTGTGGTAGGTGTCCTATAGGGCCCAGTGGCTCAGCCTCCCCAGTTACCTGAGGTGGACACTCTTGGTGCACCCCTTTGTGGACTGTGTGCTCAGCCTTGTTGTAGTTAAGTCTTGATTGTTGTTGGTATCACTGGGAGGAATTGACCTCCAGGCCAATTGGCTGTGAGGATCAGCTGTGTCTACGCTGGGAGAACTTCTGTGCTGGAGACACTCTTATGAGACAAGACTTGCAAAATTGCAAAAGCCTCTGTGCTCAGCTTGGATGGGGCGGAGTTTCAGGGCAGAGCTGACAGCCTTGGCTTCCCGTCAGCCCTGCCCTATGAGGCCCCTGGGTCTCAGTGTCCCTTGGTAATCGCTGCAAGCACCTCTGAGAGAAAGCCGCCCTTGAGTTTTGTCCACTGCCAGACAGTCCAATTTCTCCCCGAATGAGTCTGGGTCCCCAGAAACTCACCCGGAACTGGAGTTCAGCGCAGTTGGGAGCTTCTGTCTCCCTCCTGCTTTAGAAAGCCAGTCGCGCACTCAGCCGCCCATGCATTCAGCAGTCAGTCCTCTCTGCATGTGTGCACCTCCGGACCTCTGCCTTCCACAGCTCCCGAGTCTCAGTGTGCTTTCTCTTTTCCTGACAGTCCAGATCCCCCCTGAATGAATCTGGTTTCCCAGAGTCTCGCCCGGGACTGGAGTTCAGCGCAGTTGGGAGCTTTCGTCTCCCTCCCACTTTAGAAAGCCAGTGCGCACTCAGCCGCCTGTGCATTCAGCCACCCGTCCTCTCCATGTGCGTGTCTCCTTACCTCAGCCTTTTGCAGCTTCTCTGAGTCTCAATGTGCTTTCCTCTTTCCTTCTACTTGTAGTATTTCCACTCAGCCAGCTTTCCTGTGATTCTAGATGGTGTCTGTTTTGTCTTTTAGTTGTAGTTTTTGAAATTGTTGTGCGAGGCAGCAGTTTAGGTGTTTACCTATGCTGCCATCTTGGTTTCTCAAAATCCACACCTTTGGCATTGCCAAGCTCCACATAGGAAAGAAAACTTATTTATGGTTCATACTTGTTTGGTTATAATTAAGCTCTAATGCCCATTGAGTTGCTCTCTAAAAGTTACACAAAAATAGTTTTTATAGTCAAGACTCTAAAGTGATGTACATGGGTACAGAGTATAGATTTTTGTTCCAAGGGTTGTATTGAAGAAATAGTTTAGACTCCACAGCGTATAGAGCAATATGTGTATGGAAAGGAGAGAGGGAAGAGTAACAATATTGGCCAGCTGACAAGTGACAGGGACTCTAAATCAGGCCTCCTTTTATCTTGGGCTAAAACCCACAGGATTTGTACAGAAACAGCATATAATGAACTTTCCTTTTTGTTCTTACCACCAACTCCCCTGGGCACGCCTCTACCCCCTCCGGGCCTCCACTTGCCACTTTATAGGGAGGCATCCAGGAGAAAAGCAAGTGGCTTCCTCAGGTGCATTGGAAACAACCAGGACAACAGCCCAATCACAACCGCACTAGAGACTCACCTGTCTAAAATGAGCACGTGGTCTTTTCTTTTTTGGTTAGTCTTCATCCACGGATATTTTTTTCATGGATTTTTAGAGTGGAAGGGAGGGAAGGAGGAGGAGAGAGAGAGGAAGAGAGAGAGAGGGGAATATAGATGTAAGAGAGATACATTGATTGGTTGACTGGGGCCAGATCAAACCTGCAACCCAGGTACATTCCCTTGACCTGGAATTGAACCCAAGACTCTTCGGTGCACGGGCTGACTCTCTAATCACTGGGCACACCAGCCAGGGCGAGCACATGATCTATTATCACATAGACACAAGACGGAGATGCTCTTCCCCGGGGATTGGCATCAGATGTTACATTCACTTGGTGCTTATTTATTCATGTGTTCATTCTTTCAAATTTGTTTATTTTGTGCTTTTAATGTGCCAAGTGCTGAGAAAACTGAGATGAATAAGGTGTGGCCTTGCCTACAGGAAGTTTCCAGTCTGGCAGTAATAGAGAGACTTCTACACAAATAAAGTGACGTTATCCTAGAAGTCCTTCCAGGGTGCAGTGGCAGGGAGTGGTGAGTCACTGTGAACATGGTACACTAGTCTTCGTTTCTGCTAATCACATCCATTTCGGGCTTCTCTAAACACAGGAGATCTGCAATGATATTTTAGACTAGAGGCCTGGTGCACGAAATTCATGCACTGAGTGGGTGGGGGGGGGGTCCTCAGCCCGGCCTGCACCCTCTTGCAGTCCAGGACCCTCAGAGGATGTCTGCCTGTCGGGATCCCTCTCACAGTCTGGGACCCCTTGTCTCTTACCACTCCCTGCACCAGAGGCAGGAGAGGCTTCTGCCACCGCCACTGTGCTCGCCAGCTGTGAGCCTGGCTTCTAGCTGAGTGGTGCTTCCCCTGTGGGAGCGCACTGACCACCAGGGGGCAGCTTCTGCATTGAGTGTCTGGCCCCTGGTGGTCAGTGTGCATCATAGCGACTGGTTGTTCCACTGTTCAGTCGATTTGCATATTAGGGTTTTATTATATAGGATAGTATAAAGACAGGAACTTCTGTATAAGCCAGGGGTTGCAAACCAGAGACCAGGTGCTTGATTCAGATATAGGCATGTACTTTGGGGCAAAAAAACCAAACAAACCGAAAAGCAAACCACACATCCAAAATTTAAAAAAAAACACAGGAGATTTTTGCATAGAAATGCAGATTTCTAACTTCTTTAAAAGGCCAGGAATATCTGGTATCGTTAATTTCATACTTCCTTGTGGTAGAAAGTGGCTAGAGCTTGGCTGGAAGGGGCTGCCCCTTTAACGATGACAGCACTGACTACGGGGCTTATTTGTGTTATTTGGCATGTGGTTCAATCTGCATTTACACCAACCCTTAGTTTTTTGAATAGTCATAACTGTAGGGTATTCATTAACAACTTGAGGAAAAAGTATTAATAGATGATAATAAAACATGAAAAAAATTAATTAGAAGTGTCTGGTTATTGCTTCTTTTTTCTGGTTTTCTCTTTGGCAAACTGTTAATAAGATTTTAAATTTAATTAATTAATTTATGTTTTACCAAATTTGATTTTTAGAAATTATTTTAAAGGTAAGAGTGTTGGGATATTGAATTTGATATGTTTGGCAGTCTGAATTGGAAAATCACTGCACAGTATGCTTTCCATAGCAGTAGCAGGCTTTTCACTTGGCATTAGCAGAAGTGAAACTGGCCAGTATAATATTAAACTTGTTAATATACTACATTGAACTAAAAGAAGAATTCGTGAGTTGAATTTGTTACTATGGGGGCATTTATCCACATAAAAATAAATGAAGTGCTATTCCTGGCATGTATGTGTTCACCTTTCAAAACGTATGAGAGAGATTCATTGCCATGCCATGTTGTTTTTTGGGGAAAGGGTGCTTATTTGGAATAGATAGCCATTCTTCTTTATTTAAAAAGTTGAGTTGTTTACTTCCAATTTTATTACTTGTGACAGCTTTTATTAAAGATGTTGTGTATTGTTTTACTTTTAATTTTTATGAGATGAAAAGCCATTTTGTTTATAGAAATCTATGTATTGCTTGAGGATTTCTTTTTCATTGATAATTCAGCTGCTCTCCTAACATGTATCAAGTCCGATGTAACCCGAGGACTGCCTGTATATGATTCTTAAGAGTCCTCCTAGTATAAAACTTGGTACTTTATGTTCATGCATATGCACAAGCTCAGGCCCCTTTTCCAACATACTAGTAAGGTGTTTATAAACCAAAGGATGGCCTTACTAGAGTATAAAGTACCTGAGCCTCTGGCAAGAGAAAAGCTGGTATTGCTACTTACAGGCAGTCCTTGGGTTACGTCGGACTCAACTTACGTCATTTCGTGGTTACGTCGCCATCTCCCATTTATATATATAAAAAAGTTCCATCATTTCGATGTATGTACATATGTGCTTTATGTTTTTTATTATTTATTTACCACAAGTAAAGGTCAGGAACTGTTATCTTTCTTTTAATTTTTTTTCACTGTTTCACTTCATTACTGCTGTGTATGTGCTCCATGTGAGTGAGTAGGTGCTTATTATGTAGGTGGGTTCCAACTTATGGCGACAATCCCATTACGTCGTGCCATAGGAACAAATCTCCGACGTAACCCGAGGACCTATTGTATTTTGTTTTCTTCCACATTGTGGACTTCAATTTGTTGTCTTTTTATTTATCAGAAATTGAATTCTTACTCTCTCCATCTGGTCATCCTCCCACCCGCCAGCTTTATTGAGATATAATCAATACATGATATTGTATAAATTTAAGGTGTACAGTGTGAAGATTTGATGTTTATTGTGAAATGCTTACCACAATAGGGTTAGTTTATCCCTCCATCACATAATTACTTTCTTTTTTTGAGGGGTGAGAACATTTAAGGTTTACTCTCTAGGCAATTTTCAAGTATATAACATATAACTATAGTCACCATGTTGTACATTGGGTACCCAGAACTTACTCATCTTGTAACTATAAGTTTGTACATACAATTTGACAAGTTTGTTGAGAGTTTTTCTTATCATGAAAGGATTTTTCACTTTGTCAAATGCTTTTTTAGCATATATTGAGATGATCATATAATCTTTTATCTTTCATTCTACTAATGTGGTATATCACATTTATTATTTTTATTATAATGTACTAGAGGCCTGGGGCATGAAATACGTGTGGGAGGGGGGTGAGGGGGAAGGAGGGGGGTCCCTCAGCACAGCCTGCACCCTCTCGCAATCTGGGACTCCTCGGGGGATGTCCCCCCCATCCCTCTCGCAATCCGGGACCGCTGGCTCCTAACCGCTCACCTGCCTGCCTGCCTGATCGCCCCTATACCCCTAACCACTCTGCCTTCCTAATGCCCCTAACCACTCGCCTGCCTGCCTGATCACCCCTACCCACCTCTGCCTTGGCCCTGCAGCCGTGGCTTTGTCTGGTCTAATTAGCATATTACACTTTTATTATTAGAGATAGTATATATGATAAACACATTTTTGTTGTTCTATGTATATTGGCTTATAGTTTTCTTTTCTTGTAGTGTCTTTGTATGATTTTCTTATCAGGGTAATGCTGGCTTTGTAAAATGAGTTTGGGAGTATCGTATCCTGTTCAATTTTTTTGGGAGAGTTTAAGAAGGATTGACATTAATTCTTCTTTAAATATTTGGTAGAGTTCACTGGTGAAACCTCTGGTTCTGGGTTTTCCTTTGTTTGAGGGTTTTTGTTATGATTTAAACTCTTTACTAGTAATTGGTCTATTTATATTTTCTAAATTTTTTTTTGCAAAGGGCCTGCATGCAGCAGTAAGCCAGCCCAATTGCTTATTAACTTATTACATTTTTTAAATGTATATTTTTTATTGATTTCAGAGAGGAAGGGAGAGAGAGAGAAACATCAATGATGAGAGAGAATCATTGATCAGCTGCCTCCTGCATGCCCCCTACTGGGGATCGAGCATGCAACCTGGGCATGTGCCCTTGCCTGGAATAGAATCTGGGACCCTTCAGTCTGCAGGCCAACGCTCCATCCACTAAGCCAAACCAGCTAGGACTATATTTTCTAATTCTTTATAATTCAGTCTTGATAGGTTGGATGTGTCTAGGAATTTATGTTTCTTAAGGGTGCACCAATTTATTGCCATATGTTTGTTTATAGTAGTCTGTTATGATCCTCTGTATAACTGTGGTATCAGTAGTAATGTCTCCTTTTTCTTTTTGATTTTATTACTTTGAGTCTTTTCTTTTTGAGTCTAGTTAAGATCTTTCAATTATTTTATTTATTTATTTATTTATTTATTTATTTATCCAAAAAACTGGCTCTTTGTTTCTATTACTTTTCTGCTCTGATCTTTGGTATAGTTTTCTTTCTGCTAACTTTGGGCTTAGTTTGTTCTTCTTTTTCTAGTTCCTGAAGGTATAAAGTTAATTGTTTATTTGAGATCTTCCTTTTTTCTTATAGTAGGCATTTATTAATATACTTCTCTGCTAGAATTGCTTTTGATGCATCCCATACATTTTACTATCTTGTGTTTCTATTTTTTTTTCTGTTTGTTTCAGGATGTTTAAAATTCCCTTTGATTTCTTTTTTGCTTCCTTGGTTATTCAAGAATGTGTTGTTTAATTCCCACATATTTGTGAATTTTCCTGTTTTCCTCCTGTTACTAATTTCTAGTTTCATGCCATTGTGGTTGGAGAAGATACTTGATATGATTTCAACTTTTTAAAATTTGCTTAGACTTTAAAATTTGCTATGACCTAACATATGCTCTATCCTAGAGAATGTTCCATGTGCACTTAAGAATGAATATTCTTGGCAGTTTATAAGGGTCAAAGGAGAAAATTCTTCTTATTAAAGTGGTTTAAGTAGATTAAAATTTCCAAAAAGCTTAATAGCTATTTAGGAAAAAATACATTATAATTTAAATAAAGAATAAAAATAAATGCATTCCACAGTGGCAAATGTTTGCTAGAAGTGCAATTAGAAAAATACAACTTTTATGGAAAGTAATTGCTTTTACATGATTACTTTCAAATAGCTTTTTATTGAGGACCTATCCTGTTTTGTGTTTTTTTTTTTTTTTTCCCATTACCTTTCCACAACTCCCTTAAAAACTTAGCTGTGGCTACTAAGATGTTATTTATTTTTGTCCTTAAAATGAAAACTTCTTTTAAATCCTAAAGAAATCATTGTGTCCTATGCATTTGAATTGTATATTCTATTGGGAAAAGATTCAGACACTTCAAGGGCAGAGTCATAATCATAAGTAGTGCCTTCTAAAGTTGCCATACGATGTCAGTGGAGTTAATAATATTTTTGCATCTACATAACAGGGAGCATTTTATGTGGTCTATTTGTGTATTTAAAAAGAGGTTAATTTGTATGTTTGGATTTTTTAAAGAACCAAATGAACAATTAGCTACAGATTCCATTGGCCTTATATATAATATACAATCAAACATGTATACATACATGAACCATCTTTAATTATTGAAATAAGTAACCTGTATTGTCATTGGAAATCCTTTCTTTAAATTTGTTTTTGAAGTGCTGTATTTGTGTGAGTCAATGTATTTTTCTATTTATAAGTTTTTAAAAGTGAAGTGTATCTTCAGTGAATATTGTGCCAATTGAGATTATAATAAAATAGTGGTCTAATCTTTCTCAAAAAAAGAAAAAGAAAAAAATGAATGTATATTCTGGTGCGTTGGGTGGAATGCAGTATATATGTGTGTTTGCTTTATTTGGTCTACTCTAAAGTATAGTTCAAGTCCCAAATTTCCTTATTGACTTTCTCTTTAGATGATCTATCCATTGTTGAAAGTGAGGTATTAAAGTCCCTAATATTATTGTATTGTCTGTTTACCCTTTCAGGTCTGCTAATAGTTGCTTAATATTGAAGTGCTACAATGTTGGATATATATATATATATATATATATATATATATATATATACACACACACACACTAATAAAAGAGAAACATGCAAATTGACCATCCCTCCGCTATGCCCACCAGCCAATCAGGAGCGAGTATGCAAATTAACCCTACAAAGATGGCGGTGGCAATGGAGCTGGAGTGAGCAGGAGACTTGAGTTGCCCCCAGCGATGGAGGAAGCCAAACTTCCCACCTGCCCTGGCCTCCGCCACCCTCAGCCCCTTACCCAGGCTGGCCATACCCCCATGGGGTGAGGGTCCCCGCTGGGGGCATGGCCAGCCTGCAAACAGCCATCAGCCCCTCACCCAGGTTGGCCACGCCCCCCCAGTGGGGACCCTCACCCTATGAGGGCATGGCTGGCCTGCAAACCACCACAGGTCCCTCGCCCAGGCTGCCCCACGCCCCAAGGGAACCCCCACCCTGATCCGGGACACCCTTCAGGGCAAACCAGCTGGCTCCCACCCATACACCAGGCCTCTATCTATACTAATAAAAGGGTAATATGCTAATTAGATTGGGAGACCTTCCAGGAGACCTTCCGGACATTCTTCTGGACAAAGCCATGGTGGCGGGGCCGAGGTAGAGGTGGTTAGAGGCTGAGGGGAGGGCAGTTGTGGGTGATCAGGCCAGGATGGGATGGCAATTGTGGGTGATCAGACCAGGGGGGGGGCATTGGGGGTGATCAGACCGGTGGGGGGGAAGTTGGGGGTGATCAGGATAGTGGGGTGGGGAGTTTGGAGTGAGCAGGCCAGCAGGGGGGGAGTTGGGGGTGAACAGGCCAGTGGGGAGGGTAGGTAGGGGTGAGCAGGCCAGCAGGGGGATAATTGGGGGGATGAGCAGGCGAGCAGGGGGGCAGTTGGGGGCAAACACATTGGCATGGGGGGCAGTTGGGGTTGATCAGGCTGGTGGGGGGGCATTTGGGGGAAAGCAGGCCAGCGGCGGGGGGGCAGTTGTGGGCAAGCAGGCCGGCAGGCAGAGTGGTTAGGGGCAATCAGGCAGGCAGGCAGGTGGGCGGTTAGGAGCCAGCAGTCCCAGATTGTGAGAGGGATGTCCGACTGCCGGTTTAGGCCTGATCCTTGTAAAGCGGCAGTAGGACATCCTTTGAGGGGTCTCAGATTGGAGAGGTTGCAGGCCAGGCTGAGGGACACCCGCCCCCCCCCCCCCCGCCATGCGCAAATTTCGTGCACTGGGCCACTAGTGTATATATATGTGTGTGTGTATATATATAAATATATATATTTATGATTGCTACATCTTCTTGATAAATTGACCCTCTTATCATTATAAAATGGCCTCTTTGTCTCTTGTTATAGTTTTTGAATTAAAGTTTATTTTGGCTGATATAATTATAGGCATCCCTGTTCTTTTTTTGGTGTGACTTTGATGTGCACATTATCCCTCACTTTGAGCCTATATATATCCTTAAAGCTGAAGTACGCAACATATAGTTGGATCTTTAAAAAACATCCACCTAAACAGTCTTTGTCTTTTGACTAAAGAATTTAATCCATTTACATTTGGAGTAAGATTAAATAGTATAGAATGTACTAATGTCATCTTATTGTTTTCTGGCTGTTTTGTAGTTCCTTTGTGCCTTTCTAGTTCTGTTGGTGTCTTCCTTTGTGAATTGATAAATTTCTGTAAGCTTTGATTTCCTTCTCTTTATCTTTTATGTATTTTGATTTGTGGTTACCATGAGGCTTACATAAAACAGATTGTACTACAAAAGTCTATGAAAAGTTTACTTTTTTACTCCCCCCTACCTTTTATGCTTTTGATGTCACAATTTACCTCTTTTTTTGAGTCTTCACCTGAGGATATATTTTTAATTGATTTATTTTTAGAGAGAAAAGAAGGGAGGGAGGAGAGAGAGAGAGAAAGAGAGAGAGAGAGAGAGAGAGAGAGAGAGAGAGAGAGAGAGAGAGAGAGAGAGGTGTGAGAGAGAGAGAGATGTGAAAGAGAAACATTGATTGGTTCCCTCCTGTATGTGACCCACAACGTTTGGGTGTACAGGATGATGCTCCAATCAACTGAGCCACCTGGCCAGGGCACAATTTACCTCTTTTTATATTGTGTATCCTTTAATAAATTACTGTGGCTATAGTTATTTTTTAATAATTTTGTTTGATCTTTTTACTAAAGTTAAGTGGTTAACACACAATATTACACACGATTATATACTTACCTTTCCTTCCTTCCTCCCTTCCTTCCTTCCTTCCTTCCTTCCTTCCTTCCTTCCTTCCTTCCTTCCTTCCTTCTTTCTTTCCTTTCCTTTCTTTCTCTTTCTTTCTTTCTTTCTTTCTTTCTTTCTTTCTTTCTTTCTTTCTTTCTTTCTTTCTTTCTTCCTTTCTTTCTTTCTTTCTTTTTGTTATTATCACCAGAGAATATTTTTTCCCATTGACTTTTAGAGAGACTGGAAGGAAGGGAAGGAGGGAGGGAGAGAGAGAAAGAGGGATATCAATGTGAGACACGCATCGATTAGTTGCCTCCCACATGCCCCCTGAATGGGCCAGGGATGGAACCTGCAACCCAGGTATGTGTCCTTGATAGGGAATCCTTTGGTGTGTGGGACAATGCTCTAACCACTGAGCACACCGGCCAGGGCTATGTTGATTATTTTTATGTTACTTATTAGCATCTTTTCATTGCAGGTTGAAGAACTCATTTTAGAATTTCTTGTAAGGCAGATCTAGTGGTGATGAACTCCCTCAGATTTTCTTTGGGAATATCTTTATCTCTCCTTTATTTCTGAAGGACAATTTTGCTGGATAAAGTATTCTTGGTTGGCACATCTTTCCCCCCAGCAATTTGAATATATCCTACTCTCTCCTACCTCATAAGGTTTCTGCTGAGAAATCCACTGATAGCCCTTATACCTGATAAGCTATTTTTCTCTTGCTGTTTTTAAGATTCTTTTGTTTTTTGATTTTGGCAGTTTTATTGTAATGTGCCTTAGAGAAGTATTTTGAAATTAAATTTATCTTGGGTCCTATGAGCTTTGTGAGCTTAGATGGTCAAATCTCTGTAGATTTTGGAAGTTCTCAGCCATTATCTTCATTTTTTAAGATTTATTTTTATTTATTTTCCTTTTTTGTTGAATTTATTGGGGTGGCACTGGTTAACAAAATTATACAGGTTTCAAGTATACAATTACACAATACAATCTGTACACTGTATTGTATGTTCACCACCCCAAGTCAGGTCTCCTTCCTTTGCCATTTATCTACCCTATACCCCTTTCCAACTCCTCTTGCCCCTCCCCCCGCCCTGGCAATCATCACACTGTTGTCCTTGACCTTGAGGTTTTTTTTTCCTCTCTCTTTTTTTCTTTTTTGCTCAATCCTTCCCCTCTCCTGCCCCAGCCAGTCCCTCCAACCCTGACAGCAGTTAGCCTGCTATCTATTTTTCTTTCTAGTTCATTTTGTTCATTAGATTCCACATATGAGTGAAATCATAAGGTACTTGTCTTTCTCTGAGTGGCTTATTTCACTTAGCATAATGTTCCCCAGGTCCATCCATGCTGTTACAAAGGGACCTTTTTTATAGCCCAGTAGTATTCCATTGTGGAAATGTGTCACAGCTTGTTTACACTCATCTACTGATGGACACTTGGGTTGCTTCCATATCTTGGCTTTTGTAAATAACGTTGCAATGAACATAGGGTTTTATATATTCTTTCAAATTAGTATTTTGGGTTTCTTCAGATATATGCCCAGAAGTGGAATTGCTGGGTCATAAAATATGTGTTAATCAACTGTTTATGTTATCAGTAAGGCTTCTGGTCAACAGTAGCCTATTAGTAGTTAAGCCTTGGAGGAGTAAAAATGCAGACGTTTTCACTATGTGGGAAGGTGGGGTCAGTGCCCCTAATGCCCACATTGTTCAAGGGTCAACTGTAGTTACCTTTTGATGGAAATGATTCAAAATTTTATGGGTTTTTAAAATGCACTAGACTACAAAACATGGCTCAGCCAGGATCTCAGTAGTTACAGAATCACCCAGATGGTAGTGTATGCAGGATTAAGGCAGAAAGAAAGGGATGTTGAGATATGCAGAGGCTAACAGTGAGAAACCATTGCCAACCCCTTGATTATAGGGCAAAGGAGCGGGGAGTGCTGTTACCAGAGCCCAGGGAGAGCTGGAGCTGCAACTGTGGAGGGATGCAGCTACTGCAAGAGACACAGTATTGAGGCTTGGAGGGAGCAGGGAAGAAATACCCCAACGTCTCACTTTTCCTGTCCTTTGATCTTCCGCTTGTGCTTCTAAATGGGCAAACTCAAACAGAAGGCAGATGGTGAGGGAGCAGGAATGATGAAGTTAGAGGGGGTTAGCCTCCCAGTGCAGAGAGCAGAGAAGAGGAGGATCTAGGGTGGTGGCAAATAAAGAATAACCAGCATCATGACACACCTAAGAAAGGATCTAATTAAAGTAGCATGGACAAGGTAGGAAGTGATGGTGTCTTTCCACAAAGAAAATTAGTTTACTTGACAGAGTGCTTTCAGAGTTTAGAAATTGTAGATGAAACTGAGGGTATCTCTACACATACCCCATGATCTACTGTTGCTATCTCTCCAGTTCATTTGTCACTGGAAGAAGGGTTAAATTAGGACATGCCAAGTGATTTCTTGCTTATGTTCCTTTTCTTGTGATTGGGAGAGTACGCTGTCTAAAGATTCCTCACACAGACCCTGGATAGAAAGAAAAGGGGAGATAATGTAGGCAAAACATAAAGGACTAATTAGGTCATGACATTGGGTTGAATCTCTCCATAGATCAATAGGTTCTGTTTCATTTAATGGCCATAGATTGAACTGTAGTTAGTCACCTTAAAATTGTGTGCTTTTGTTTAAAAAGCTTCTGAGGCTCGTGGGTGTATGCCAGGCTATATTCTCTACTTGGGAGTTTTAAAAATTATCAAGTTCAATTAAGTTAGAATGTCTGGAATGTGGGGCCTGGGCACTGGTGTTTTTAAAAAATTTCCATGTGCCCAGCCAGTGTGACTCAGTAGAGAGTCAACCCAAGAACCAAGAGGTCCTGGTTAGGGTTGTGAGATTGGTCCCGAGTAGGATGTGTGCAGGAGGCAGCTGATAGATGATGCCTCTCCCTCATCCACGTTTCTCTGTATCCCTCTCCCTTTCTCTCTCTCTAAAAATCAATAAAAACATAAAAAAAATTTCCGTGTGATTTTAATGCTATTTAGAGAATGATTGTTCTTTTTCTATTTTTCACGTTTCACCCAGTAAATATTTTATGAATTCTATGCATATGGCACTTCTTGTTTTTTGTTATTCATAACCCAGCACAGATGAAAACAGAAACTCCCACCAAGTTTCATGGCCATTGTGCCTGTCAGATTCACTGGTAAACTTTTTTACATAGACTGATCTTCATAAGATTAAACAGGGATTGTGTTTCTGTCCACTTTTCTATTCCTGGAGCTGAATTTGAATATAGGATTAGTATTACATTACTAAAAAGTCACTGGGAAGAGAAAAATTGTATTTTGTAAGTGTGATCCCATGTCACAGATGTTACGATTTGTTTGAAGTAGCCTGATCTCATTTTGATGTGGTGGCATTTCTCATCAAAACAAAGACCTTAGTTAATTAAATATCTCAGAATGATGAATAACATTGCTAATTGTTCTTTTCTGCTGTAGGAAATGTGTTAGGTGTTTGTCAACAAATTACAGATAGTAGTAACTTCTATGAATTTAAAGTATTTAAGCTAACATAGAGGAAAAGGAATTATCTAAAGCAAGAAAAATAGTATTTTCTTCCACAAACACACTTTGTTTGGGATCTTTTAAATATGTTATCTTATCTATCCCCACTTTCCAGGTGAGATTCAAGAGATACATGGTTTTTCTCTAGATTTTGCAACTAGTAAGTGGTGAATTGGGATTTGATTACAGATCTGTTTGTCTCCCTTCCCCCCAATATTACATTGCCTTCTTATCCCTAGAAAACCTGGGAATTTGGATAGATAGGTGGTATTTAAAATCATTTTTATGTGTTTCTTTTTATCTATGATATGATTTAGCCTTTTTCTCCCCCTTAGGATAATACCCTTCAAGCTGCATGGCCCTCAGCTGATGACTCCACCACCAGCAGTATCTCACTACCTGATTTCAGCTCTGGTTCTCCCTCAGCCACTGCCAGGGAACTCTGGTCGGAAAGACCTTTGGGTGATTTAGTGTCTACACCCAAATTAGACTTTCCCTCGAAGGTGGGCCTCCATTCTTCCCCAGAGGTTTTAGAGGTTAGCAGCTTGACTCTTCATTCTGTCACCCCAGCAGTGCTGCCGACTGGCTTGCCTGTGGCTTCTGAGGAAAGGACTTCTGGATCTTATTTATTAGAAGATGGTAAGAAATTCTACTTCCTGTTCATATTTCTTTACTTTATTGTGTAGATGACAGGGTTTTGAGTAGAGAAAGAGACTGGGGTTAATAGAAAAGCATGTTTGTGTGGATTAGGAGGAAATGTCTTGGGAAAATTGTGTGAGAAGGGGAACAATCAGATTTAATTGGTTGGAATGGAAGTGAACTTGGTAGACTGGAGTAGGGATCAATTAATAGATATTTTGAAAGTCCCATTAAAATATAAAATTAAATTACTATTAGATAACTACTTTACTTATTTGAATATTGGAGTGGTAAACAAAGAGCATCAAAGAAGATTATCCCAGTAGCTTTTAATAGGACTAATTGTAGAGATTTTTAGCTTGCATTAGGCTTCATTTGGGAGGGAGAACCTGAAGTAAGGAAGTTATAGTAGAGATTAGGGAATGAAATCAAGTAGATGATTTAGATGTTGTGAAGGAAAGGAGAAATCAATGTGACTCAGGCCTGGAGTATACTTGAGAAAAAGGAAGATGAACAAAGATATAAACAATGAGCCTGGGATTTTGAACATTAAGTGAACCTGAAAGATGATGGACAATAAACATAACCAGGAAATGGAAATGTAAAGATAAAATTTCCTAGGGAATTCTCTCCCTAAGTTTTCACTAGATTCAGTGTTTATTGTCAACATGGTTATCAGCAGTTTTTTATTTTCATGGAGTAAAAACAAAATCAAGTGTTTAAAGATGAATTATTTCAATAGCCTATATCTTGTTGTTCTCAAGGAAAGGTATATTCATGAGTGATTGTACCACACCACAAAACATAATCATATTGTCCTGTTGTTTGCTGGATCTAGCAAAGTAAAAGTCAGCAACTGTCCTTACTAATCTAATGGGAAGAAACAGGAAGCTGGTTTTATTTGGAGGATTGGGAATATATTTTAGTAACACTGTAGATTAATTAATGGAAAACTTTGTTTTTAGGATTAACCAAAGTCGAAGGGTCAGAAGATTCTTTTTCAGGTTATCCTTTGCCCTCAAGTACATTAACTCATCCTGTACCAGAAGAAACAATACCATTTAAGGAAGATTCTGCAGTGTCTTTGACATCCTCACCATATCTGGTCTCCTCTGTCACATTAGATCTCCTTGCTCAGGAAGTAACTACACCTTCTGGCTTGGACCCTTTGGCCTCCAAAGTTAAAGGCCAATTAGAAGTGAGCACTTTGATGCCAGACACATCCATGGAAAAAGAGTTCATATTTGAGAGTGGCTTAGGTTCAGGATCTGGGGAAAAGGTGAGTGGGATTATTTGGCCATGGAGTGATACCTCATTAGAGAAGAGCATTGAACCACTGACCAAATCATGGCTGGGAGATGAGGATTCACTTTTGCCAATTGAGAGTGTAGATGAGAAACTAGTTGTAGGTGACAAAATAGATTCCACAGACCAAAGTATTGAGCACTCAAAATATGGGCATTTTGATAGATCCACACACTTTGCAGAAGAGGAACCCCTTGACGGACCTACTGTGCCCATCTCTGCTGAGACCACAACTCAATCTGCACCTCTAATTCTCTCCAAGCACACATCAGAGGTACCTGACATTGATTATTACTCAGTTACTAATACACCTCCTCTACTGACACCTACAGCAATCTCTGATTCTACTCGTAAACCAGATCAAGTAGAACCATTTCTAAAGGATGATATGGAACAAACTACAGAGCCATTTAATCGTGAACAGTTTGATAGCAAGATTTCAACAATGAAGCCAGATATGCAATCTTTGTGGACCATATTGCCAGAATCAGATGTAGTTTGGGCAAAAACTTCCTCCCTAGGAAAACTGTCTGGAGACACATTGGCAAGTGCACCAGAGAGTACTGACAAGCTCTGGTTGAAAGCTTCCATGACACAGCCTACCGAATTGCCTCCAACCACAAGCCCCACCCTGCTGGACGATGAAGTAATTATGGGTGTACAGGATATTTCATTAGAACTGGACCGGATAGGCACAGATTACTATCAGCCTGAGTTAATCCCAGAAGAAAATGGCAAGGTTGATAGTTATGTGGAAATGTCTACAAATGTTCACTCTACAAAGATGGCTATTGTGGCTCGCCCCACAAAAAGAGGTGACTCAAATCATACCCAGACCACAGGAGCATTGCTGGTTTTCTTTAGCCTTCGAGTGACTAACATGATGTTTTCAGAAGATCTGTTTAATAAAAACTCTTTGGAGTATAAAGCCCTGGAGCAAAGATTCTTAGAATTGGTAAGCATAAAAAGTGAACTATGGGCATTAGTGAGTAGTCATGTATGAACCCACCTCTTTCTCCTCAACACATAAGATCTGAGCCAAGGAGAGTGTGGTATGCTGTAGACACTCATTTTTTTTTTTTAATCAACTACAAATAATGTCATGGCCTAGAGTTGTTAGGAAAGTAATAAGACAGGTGGATATAAATGTGGCATGAAAGTGATGTGATAGCTTAGATATTGAAAATTGTATTCATAAATTCTGGGACTGAAACAAGTTTAAGATTTTTTTCACAGTTTATTGTGAGACCAATGTTTTGTGGGTACCTATGACACCTTCACTGTTGGGATACTTTAGTAACAGAGAAAATAAACTCTCTGGTATCTAAAATTGTTTGTGAGTTCCATGTGGTTCCAAAATAGCACTATTAAAATCTCATGACTCTCAAATAATTCACAATTGACACTCTTTTTCCTTAAAATTTTTTTTCATTTACAGTTTATATTCATATTATTTTGTATTAGTTTCAAGTGTACAGCATAATGGCTAGATAATCATATACTCTACAAAGTGTTGCCCCTAATATTTTCAGTACGCAACTGGAACCATACATATTTATTACAATATTATTGACTATACTAAAGGCCCAATGCATGAAATTTCTGCACGAGTAGGGTCCCTAGGCCTGGTCAGCGATTGGGGCCAATTGGGGCCTTCAGGCTGCTAGCCAGGGCCGCCCTTCCCTGGCTGCCGGCTGCTGGCCGGGGCCTCCCTTCGTTCTGTGTTGGCCCCTGGTTATCAGCACATGTCATAGCGAGTGATCGAACGCCCGGTCTCCTGGTCGAACTCCCAAGGGGACATTTTGCATATTAGCCTTTTATATATATAGATAGAGGCCCAGTGCATGTATTTATGCATGGGTGGTGTCCCTAGGCCTGGCTGGCGATTGGGGCCATCTCGCCCAGTCCTGATTGGGGCTGGCCGGCAGCGGGGAGGGACCATGGGAGGTTGGCCGGCCACAGGAGGTTGGCTGTGGGAGCACACTGACCACCAGGAGGAAGCTCCTGCATTGGGCATCTGCCCCCTGGTGATCAGTGCACATCATAGCTACCAGCCAGTTGCCTGGTCGTCTAGTCGTAATGGTTGCTTAGGCTTTTATGTATATAGATTTCCTATGCTGTACTTTACATCTCCATGACTATTACCATTTGCAATGGCATGGATGGACCTTGAGGGAATTATGCTAAGTGAAATAAGTCAGAGAAAGAGAAATACTATATGTATGATTTCACTTATATGTCGAATCTAAAGAACAAAATCAGTGAACAAACAGAACAGAAACAGACTCATAGATACAGAGAGCATACTGATGGTTGCCCGGGGTGGGGGGTGGGGGGGTTGGGGGGGAAACTAGGTGAAAAAGGTGAAAGGATTGAGAAGTATAGATTGGTAGTTACAATTGATACTTTTGTTGATGAACAGTTTAAATAATGTAAATAGCATGCAATTTGGAAAGGGGGAGGGGTTCATCTTTTTTAAGTTTTTTTTTTTTTTGTATGTGTTTAACAAAATGCAAAACCTTGTCAATAAACTGATCATTTTTCATGTATTGCAGCTGGTCCCCTATCTCCAGTCAAATCTCACAGGGTTCCAGAATTTAGAAATCTTGAACTTCAGAAATGGTAGTATTGTGGTGAACAGCAGAATGAAGTTCTTCAAGTCTGTCCCTCCTAATGTCAACAATGCTGTATACATGATTCTGGAAGACTTTTGCACCACTGCCTACCAAACCATGAACTTGGCTATTGATAAATACTCCCTTGATGTGGAATCAGGTAATGATATTGATTATTCTGTTGCTTTATTAGTGGAATCCAGTAATTATTCTTATGTATTCTTTTCTCCACCAAGTCAACGTGAATTCAACACTTGTAGGTAAAAGAGTATCATGTCAGGCAAATTTTCCACATCTTGATAATTAGTATATCTCTTCCAAGGACATCAGTATCATTCTCTTTCAAAAGGGTTGTCTGCATATGTTATCTTTACTTACTTACCTCCCGTTTCCTTTTCTACTCTATCTGGCTCTCTCTTTTACCTTTCCACTGGATCTGTTTTTGCTACATCTCTATTTGCCAAGCCAGGTAGATTTGGACTCCCTTCCTTCTATATAATTTTCCCAAGTTGTTTTATCCATTTCCATTATTATACGTCTAATAGAGATACAATTTCTCTCCACATTTTTATATACAGATTAGACTTGTCTTCTGAGCTCCAGAATCAGTATCTAACTATGTACTTGTTGATCTCAACTTGGATGTATTCTATGTATATCAAATTTAAGATGTGTAAGAGTGAGATCTTGTTTTCTGTATCTCTCCACATTTCAGCTATATCTATTTCGCTCAGCTTCACCATCCTGATAAATGGAAGCGGTGTCCACTCAGCTACTTAAGCCAGAAACTTGGGAAGTCATTCTGATACCTCAATTTCTATTACCACCATTGCCACTACTCTAGGCCAAACCATTGACATCTCTCATTTGAACTAGTTTCCTCACTACCTCTCTTGTTTCTTTCCCCTCTCCATTCTGCAGGTAGCAGCCAGGATGCTCTTTGTAAAAACATCAACCAGATTATTTTACTTCAATGACTGCCTAGTTCAATAGCTACAAGGCCTGGACCCTATCTTCTTCCCCGATATCATCCAATGAAACTAACTTCTTTGCTTACCAAGTCAAACTAGCTGGTTTTTAGTTCCTCAGATTCAAACAACTTTTCTTGCCTTACAGCCTTTGCACATCTTGTCTCCTTTGCTTGGAATGCTTTCCCCTCTTTGCTGACTTCTGCTCACTATGCTTCAGTTCAAATGTCTCCTCCTCAAGACTTGCACTGACTCACCCATAATCTAGATTGGGTCTCTCCTGTTAGTTTTTCTTGTAACATCATGTTCTTTTCCTGCTATAGAGCTTATAAATATTGTAATAATGCTAATCTATGCATATAGTTGCTTAATGGGCATTATTCTCAGTTGAGCTATCCACAAGGAATGATATTTTATCTGTTTTATTAACCATAGTGTCTTGCATATAAAAGATACTAAAATCTACTGCGAATGAATGAAATGAACCATTGCTTTTATTTGGAAGATTTGGACGCAGTGAATACTGTTGAATCCTCAGACTTTGTTCTTTTTCATCTTCCATACACCAGAGGACAGTGGTTTTGGGTAGGAGTAAGGGGGAATACCCGAGTTCATGTTTCTCCAGTGCCTTTTACTCTCAAACTGGTTTGAAAGTCAACTCTATTTTTTAACTGAGAAAGTCACATTCTTTCCTTTGAAATCCTTATTCATTGAACGTGAGGAAAATGATTTGGTTAATCCTCCCATATTTAAATCTCTTATCATTTGGAAGGCCTGATTTCTTTATCTTTTCTTTTGTTTTTAAATCCTCACCTGAGAATATTTTTTCCCATTAATCTTTAGAGAGAGAGTAGAAGAAAGAGAGAGAGTAGAAGAGAGAGAGAGAGAGAGAGAGAGAGAGAGAGAGAGAAAGGGAGGGAGAGAAAACATTGATGTGAGAGAGACATATCAACTGGCTGCCTCCCCAACTGGGGCTATAATTGACCTGTAACCGATGTACATGCTCTTGACCAGGAATTGAACCTGTGACCCTTCGGTGTGAGGGCCAATGCCCGCCGTGGGCAAACTACGGCCTGCGGGCTGAATCCGGCCCGTTTGGCTGTTCTATCTGGCCCGCGGAGCCGAAAGAGCGGAGGGTTCTCTTGCTCTCCCCTCCGCTCCTTTACTTTGAATTTATATTAGTTCACACAAACACTCCATCCATGCTTTTGTTCCGGCCCTCCGGTCCAGTTTAAGAACCCATTGTGGCCCTCGAGTCAAAAAGTTTGCCCACCCCTGCCTAGCCACTGAGAAAACCGGCCAGGGCTGGAAGGCCTGATTTTTTGCCTCTGTTCTGCCATTTATCATTTGTGTGACCATAGATGATTCATATTATCTCTGAGCTTTAGTCGCTCATATATTAAATGGGGATAATGTTTGGGGTGATTACTTAATAAGTTATATAAATGTCTAATTACTATGTTATACACAGGAAACTAATATAATATTGTATGTCAACTCTAATTGAAAACTTAAAAAATATTTAAAATGGGGATAATATTACCTGGCTTATGTATTTTATGGGGGAAGTCTAAGTATTAAACAAATAACATATATTTACATTTGACTAGCCATACAAATGCATGTATGCAGATATAATTTATAAAACTTTTTGCAAAAGTCAACCCACTTTTTTAAAAAAGGGAAGTACAATAAATAAGTGCATTTACATCAATATTTTAAGTAACTCACCAATGTGAGCTGCATGCTGAGTCTTTCATGTTTATTGGGTCACCTTTTTCTTTAATATTCAAATGAACTGGCATTCGCCCCTCCCATGTGCAGTGTAAAACCTGCATCCATGTCCCTCCCATCCCCAATATCTCTAGGAATGAACAGGGAACTTAAATATCTCTTAATCACCTCTAGCTCTGAGTTCCTTCTGCTGAATTCTCAATCCTTGTGGTTGTTCTTTCTGAAAACCCAATACAGATCAGAGTCCCATTTTTTACTTTTCCTAGGCACCTCTACAAAGTAGTTGATTCTATCAGATATTTCCTTATGTTATGATGGTGACAGAGAAGGCTTTATTATACCACCACAGGTGGTTTAAAATATTGTTGGGCATAAATATTCTAAACTTCCTCAGCAACCCTTTCAAAATAATTTCTTATTGTCCAACTTTTTGGACCAAGCCAACTACCAGCTATTCTGGCTGTCTTTCTACACCGTTTCCATATCTTCTTCATTCTTATTTTTCTGGACCCATCAATTCCTTTCTTAGCCTGTCCCTGGTAAACTAGACATAATTCATTTTATAATTTAGATCCTTGTCTCTTATCCCAAATTAAGCTCCAGGTCTATCTTTGTTTTCCCATAAAATCATTAGGGTACTCTTAAACAGAGGGCCATGTATTCTGGGCATCCACCTTTAACCTACACAGAGGACTAGAAAAAGACTTTAAAGCTACAGTCTTTTATTTACATGATTACAGTATTAGTCTTAGTCTCTCTTCATGGTCTAGGGCAAAAGGAAGCAACATTTATTTTTTCCCTCTTCCTATTTCCCTTCCACCAGACATTCACATGTACTCATGGAATGATCACAGTGTTTTAGAATTTTAAAATAGAATTTCCTTACCACCTGTATATTTTTAGTTAAAGGTCTTCAGATTAAAATATTATTTTATCTCAAAATTGGCTAGAGATAAATTGACGGGTCTCTTGCCTAACTTATTTTCACAAAAACTCTTGAACTTCAATCAACATAGGGAGCCATGCAATATTATCCTTCCCATTCTCTAAACACACTGCTAGGACAGGATTATATTGTTTTCTGAGTACAAAGTCACAATATGTACCAATATACTAGAATAAGACTGTGAAGACTTAGGAAATACACAATGGAATCCAGCTGCATAGGCCCCTTGTAGAAACTGCCCATCTACTAGCACTTTTGTATGCTTTCCTTGCTATATGAGCACCTCATCAGTGGTCCCCTGTATGAGTTTCTTAGGGTTGCTGTAACAAAAGAACACAAACGGGATGGCTTACAAAAACAGAGATTTATTCTCTCATAGTTCTGAAAGATAGAAATCTAAAACTAAGGTGTTTCAGAGCCATGTTCCCTCTGAAGGGTTTAGGAAAGATTCTTAGGATGAATCTGAATTTTTTTTTGTGGTATTGATGGTGATGGTGTAGTTTAATGCTTCAGGAAAGGGGTTGTCCCATGGTACTTTGGAGCCGTGAGACTTAGTGGAGGAGCTTCATGTACTCCAACTCCTGTGTTTTGCCTTTCCTAGCATAATTTTCTGGTTTGTTTTATGTTTTAGGTGATGAAGCCAATCCTTGCAAGTTTCAGGCATGCAATGAATTTTCCGAGTGTTTGGTCAATCCCTGGAGTGGAGAAGCAGAGTGCAGATGCCACCCTGGGTACCTGAGTGTGGAAGAGCTGCCTTGTCAGAGTCTCTGTGACCTTCAGCCTGACTTCTGCTTCAATGATGGGAAGTGTGACATTATGCCTGGACATGGGGCCATTTGTAGGTATGGTGTAATTAGGAATTTTGACTTCACGAGGTTGTAGATACTTCCTCTGAAGAAAAAGGGTCTAAACCTATGACTTTAAGATAATCACAGCAATATTTGTTATAGAAGTTATATCTAAACAATAGATTGGTACCATTTAGTGTTCATGTGAAGACTGAGTCAGTTTAAAGGCCTGAATTATAGTTCAAATGGTTATTTTATTTTATGCTCTTAGGGAGCTGTGAGAAAGACATTGTCTAGTGTCCCACTGAGAGTCCTGGGAGTAGTTGGAGTCTGTGTTGTGGCTCTTAGAGGGGATGGTAAGGCAATTGGCGATTAAATTAGGTTTCAGCATAAGAGCAACACTTTATACTGTACCTGAGAGTGAAAACAAAGGAGTTTTATTCTATTTGGATTATGTTTTGAATGGCTTTGGGCTGCTCTTGGTCCTACAGATTATTCAGAGAAAAAGAAAAGCAAATATTTAAAGTCTTTGAAGTCATGACAAATATATTTTATTTAAGTACCTGAGATCCATTTTTTAAAGGTAGAACCAATGAAAATGCAGCAGGCAGATGAGCAGATACAGGTACCCTGACTGTCCTTTCCTGCTCATTCCCCTAAAACAAAGCAGAGCAAATCAGCCTCCCACCACACACCACAGTCACATGGTGTAAAAGGAGAGAATGCTGAGAATAAATGAGGACAATTTGTGGACATGAAAATGGTCAATTGTTGGCATAATGCCACAAACAGAGGAACTAGGTAGAAATGATTCAGATTCTTCTCTGTGGAAAAGTGTAATGTTTAGCTAGGAAACTAAGGGGAAAGGTAGTCCCTTGATATCCATATAAATTAGTATTTTCTATGGGGAAAAGCAGTGATTTCCTTGCTGCTGTGGGATTTGAAGACCTTTTTGCACAGGTCTGTGGCCTTGGGGTTTGGAGGACCACTGCTGGGTGGGGAAAGGACATGAGGAGTCTGGGGACCTGGTTCCAGACCCATCTCTGTTGCTGACTGAGTGTGTGATCTCACACCAGTCACTTTCCTTTTGGGCCTGTTTTGTTATCCATGACTAAGGAGCCTGAATAGAATCCTTCCTTTAAGCCTTGCCAGTCTTCTATTCCATCAGTTAAATATAGTCATTGAGGACCTCCTGGGTCTGTGCCCTGCATCACACATGGACTTAAATAATACAATCATTGAACCTGCATATTTACCTCTTTACTGAAGCTTCCTGTAGCCAGTATTTATTTTATCTTTCCCAGGTCCCACTGAAACTTCTGCTGTTCATTATTACTTTCAGTAAAGTGATTCCACTTTGAGACTCGGTCACTTCTCATTACAGGTGCCGGGTGGGTGAGAATTGGTGGTACCGAGGGGAGCACTGTGAGGAGTTTGTGTCCGAGCCCTTGGTGATAGGCATCACCATCGCCGCTGTGGTTGGACTTCTCCTCGTCTCTTCTGCTGTTGTCATCTTCCTCATCAAGACTCTTCAAGTTCAGAATGCTAGGAGAGAAAGAGAGAGGCCCTTTAGGTAAATAAAGAAAATTGCTCTTGGGTGAGATAAAATGTTCCTTTTATTCATTCATTTAGTACTGACTATGTGCCAAATATTGGATAGGGATCTGGGGTGAAGGGGGAGAAAGCTATAAAGTTGAATGAAAACATGGACCCTGTCCTCGAAGGGTGTCCAATTGGAAGCAAACAGAAGCAGCAGTATGAGTAAGATGTGAAGGGGCCTGGATGAGGGATGAATTCGTTTTGCCTGGGGGAGAGAGTCTTGGAAGTTTTAAAGATGGTTATAATATTTAGCTGGACAGAGAGTAGATATCTACTGTGGGTGGGGTGGGACACTTTCTAGCTAGTTGAATGAGCATGAGCAAAGTTAGGAAGGCATGACTGAATCTCAAGGAACACTGAAGGAATGGCATCATTGAGTATGGCCCAAATGCCTGTTTCATGGTTGGGGAGGGGTTGGAAGGGTGATGGAGATAAGGTGAGATCCTTGTATGAAGACCAGATCAGTTAGTTTGTTACCCTTTGGCTCATTGTGGTTCTAAATCTAGATAAGAATCTGACAAGAAATGACATCTGATTTTCTTTTAGTAAAATGTAGCTTCGTTAATGGAGAAAATATAATCCGTTTTACTTGCTAGACTAGCAATCCAAGGACCCTTTGGGTTGTTATCCTATATAATAAAAGCCTCATATGCAAATTTTCCCCTCAACCTGGAGTTTGACTGGGAGTTTGACCAGGGGGCAGGTGGCCAGGGGAAGGGAGGCCCCACCGGCAGCCAGGAGCCACTAGGGACCTACTCATGCATGAGTTTTGTGCACTGATCCTCTAGTGTGATTATAATCAGTGGTTGTACTTTGCTTTTGTGTTTCCATAGTCTATAAGAGTTACTGGTTTAGGTCTAGGTTACCTTCCCTCACCCTCAGCTTGCTAAGGAGGCACCTCTCCTAGGTTCTTAGAGCACCCAGGACATACTTCCATCATTGTTCTTATGCTTTTTATTGAGTCTGACTTTTCATTAGACTGTAATCTCATTCTGGAGAGGGATTCCAACCAATTCTTTATATCATTACTATCTAGAACTGTCTTAGGCACATAACCAATGCTCAGTAAGTATGTGTAGACCTGAATTGAACCTGAGGCCCAATACTCCCATATTTATATTTTTATCAGATTCTCTGTGTGCTACTCATTGATTTTTTATTTGTCTACTCTGGGAATGATGGCACCATATGCATTTCATGAAATACTATCTATTGGCAGGCTTGGTTCCCCATCAGCATTTATTGAGTGCCAGACCCTGTGGGGTAAATAAAATGAATGAGACATGGAACAATTCCCTGGGGCACTTGCCATGTAGTTGAGGAGATAATAATGACAACACCTGATAAATAATTTTTCAGATTGATCTGGGTATTTTTCACAGTCACCTCCCCCTATTTGTATCAGTTCACTTCCTTTTCTTCCCCAAGAGAAATCTTACTACAGGTAAATAGCCTTCCAAGTAGTTATATATCTGAATCTGAATGAATCCTACTTTTCTTTTTGTGGCTCCAGCAGACAGCCTGCCAGCCTTTCATCCATTGAAGATGCCGTAAAGTACAACCCCATGTATGAAAGCCATGGGGCGGGAATGGAACAGTACAGGAGACCCTATCCTCAGGGTCCCTTCCACAGTGCAGCACGAGGAGAGGTGATTGGTGGTCTGAGCAGGGAAGAAATCAGACAAATATATGAGAACAGTGGGCTTTCCAGAGAGGTAAGAAACTGATTTTCTGTTGTTGCTCTGTTGCTTCTAGTGTGTGTGTGTGTGTGTGTGTGTGTGTGTGTATGTGTGTACACGAGCTTCAAGAAAAGATGAGAAGTATTTCCCAATTAGTTTATACTTCATGATATCTCCCAGTTGATGTAGTATGCAGAGGGTATATGAATCTGAGCTGTACCTTCTTCTCCACCCAGTGGTTTCTTTCTGCATTATTAGCAATTGCTCTCTCCCTCCTCTCCACTTCCTTAGAAATATGCTGAAGTTATTCTTAGCAGTTCGTGTACTATCCAAACCTTCCATTCTTTCAAAAGGCCATTCTTTCCTATAGTTCTCCCCTGAATAGCCCAGACAGCCACATCCTATCTAATAAAAGAGTAATATGCAAATTAACCATCACACTGCTACACCCACCAGCCACGCCCACCAGCCAATCAAGAGCAAGTATGTAAATTAACCCAACCAAGATGGCTGCGGCCACAGAGAGAGCAGGAGGGAGGCTTGGGTTTCCCCGGCGATGGAGGAAGCCAAGCTTTCCACACACCCTAGCTAGCCCACTCCAGGCTACAAACTTTCAATTATAGAAGGTAAATAAATCCCAACAAAAATGGCAGCAGCCACAGAGCTGGAGAGAGCAGGAGGCTAGGGTTGCCCCTGGTGATGGAGGAAGCCAAGCTTCTGAAGTCCTGGCCTGCCTTGGCCTCCACTACCAAGTTTCAATTATAGAAGATAAATAAATCTCAACAGAAATGGCTGCCGCCACCCAGTGAGCAGAAGGGTTGGCTCTGTTCCAGGCTACAAAGTTTCAGTTGTAGAAGATAAATAAATCCCAGATACCAGGGCCTCTGCTTGGGTCGCCGGGGGGCGTGGCTGTCCTGCAAACCACCACAGGCCCCTCGCCCAGGCCGTCCCATGCCCCAAGGGAACCCCCACCCTGATCCGGGACACCCTTCAGGGCAAACCAGCTGGTCCCCACCCATGCACCAGGCCTCTATCCTATCTAATAAAAGAGTAATATGCAGATTGACTGTCACTCCAACACATAAGATGGCTGCCCCCATGTGGTCAAAGATCCTGCCCCCATGTGGACACAAGATGGCCACCACAAGATGGCCAGCAGAGGAGGGCAGTTGGGAGGGACCAGGCCTGCAAGGGAGGGCAGTTGGGGGCGATCAAGCCTGCAGGGGAGGGCAGTTAGGGGTGACCAGGCCTGCAGAGGAGGGAAGTTGGGGGTGACCAGGCCTGCAGGGAAGGGCAGTTAGGGGGGACCCAGGCCTGCAGGGGAGAGCAGTTGGGGGGGGACCAGGCCTGCAGGGGAGGGCAGTTAGGGGCAAGCAGGCTGACAGGGGAGCAGTTAGGCATCAATCAGGCTGGCAGGGGAGTGGTTAGGGGGTGATCAGGCTGGCAGGCAGAAGCAGTTAGGGGCAATCAGGAAGGCAGGCAGGAAAGCAGTTGGGAGCCAGCAGTCCTGGATTGTGAGAGGGATGTCCGACTGGACATCCCTTGAGGGGTCCCAGATTGGAGAGGGTGCAGGCTGGGCTGAGGGACACCCCTCCCCTCTGTGCATGAATTTCGTGCACCAGGCCTCTAGTTTTCTTATAAAAATTAGGACTCCTTTTAAAAGATGGTTTAAGCTTTTCTAATGCCATGTATGGCCTATTTTTCTTTTCAAAAAGGAAATTCAAGAAAGAATGAGAATTTTGGAACTGTATGCCAATGATCCTGAGTTTGCAGCTTTTGTGAGAGAACATCAAATGTAAGCATTAGCAACAGCGCCCCTACTCAGGCTTTTCACCGTTAGCCTTAGAGCAGCGCCTCCAGCGGGAGCGCATAGTTCCTGTTCATGTGATAACCAACGTTGTTGAGTTCTTTAGAGTTAATACATTCCCACACAGATTACCTCATTTATTTCTCATGATGGCTGTATAGGTTGAATGTTTCTTTATTTAAGTTTTACAAATGAGGAAAAGAAGCCTTGGAGAGCTGAAGGGACTTACTCAAGATCATAGTAACAGCAAATGGCAGAGAAAATTTAAAACAAAGACACTATGGGTTCTGGCCTAGAACTTCCTGGGCTGTCATATTTTCTCTCTTATTACCATAGATATCACCCCAGAGTTAATGCCCTAAAATATTTTCCATAGACAGTTTCTATGGAAAGCATTTGAGAAGCCGTAAATCCTTACATTAAGTGTCTCTGTAGATACTTTTCACTATGCTTTCAGTGACATAAATCTCATTAAAGTGTATCTCTTGCCTCTACCAAGTTTACCTTACATTTCATTCTATCTTTCCATTTGCTTTTCTCAGCATGCATTTTGGGCAAGTATCTGTAGTTTTTTCCTTCCGTTCCCCAGGATCCATAACCAGACTTAGGTTACTAAAATGAATCATCTTATAAAGAGACCATTATGGACGTTAACTGAGTGTAGTGGGTGAAGTTATAATTTGGCTTTTATTTTTGCTCCTAATGCTGCCCTCACAAAGGTGCTTCCTCATGGATGGGCTCCCCCCAGGCCAGGTATCTTCACGTGGCTCTGAAAAGAGGAAAACCAGAGCAATTCATGCAAGTTTGTAGAAGAAATCCACAAAGGGTCAGGATGACACCCATGTCCTGACTGGGGCCTCTGCCCCTTTGCTCCAAATCCCTTTTTTCTGATAGGCAGCCCCTCACTCATGATTCCTCTCTGATAGGAAGGGCACATTGACACTTAAGGAAATCGAGGAAGATACTTTTCTAATTGCATGTGCATGATGGAGAATTCCTTTAGAAATCTCTGCGCACCTGGCTTGACCCCTGGAAGGGGCTGCCGCCAACCTTGCTGAATGCTGTTAGAACAATCAGGATCTGCCCTTCAAGCTCAGATACCCACGCATCCTGGCATCTCCAGCCAGCAGATGACCCATCGCTCCGTTCCAGTGGAAGCTAACAGAAAGAACATGACTAACATTTTTGTCTTCCCTAAGACTTCTCATAAGCCCCCTGTAGGCACCTGCCTGAATGTGTTTTCTGAATTACAAATGCATCTTACCTAGGCTAAGACACAGGAAGAAAGGATTCAGGAGAGCCTAATTAAGGGGAGACAGATTGACTACATTGTTTCAATTTCTGCTGGTAAACTGTCTGGCATTAACATATAAAAATCCATGTAACAGAAGATTTAAAAAAGATCATAGTGAAACACAAGGGAGTTCACACAGACACTTTTATCTTAAGAGGGATGCTCATCGAGAAGATGGCATTGAAAAAATATGAGGTACATAACCCACACAACACTTTCAGTTTGACTTAATCTCAGCATTTTTACCTACCAGCAGTCCAAGAAAATGTTAATGGACTCGATTTAGGATTTAGTAAAAGCATTACAAGGTCTTTGTGGAGAAGGATTTTTTTTTTTTTTTTTTTTAAACAGCAAAGTACAGGATAACTTCCCCGCAAAGAAAGAGCATACAAAGTATTGGTGATTTTAGGAACATAGCTTGGCAATGTATTACAGCAAAAGTGCATTTCTATGCACAGTCTTGCCTTTTCAATTAATTGTGTGTTGTTGTTGTTGTTTTTTTTCATGGCAGGGAAGAGCTTTAATCAAAACTCCTATCGTGGAACCGATTAGAAGCCTAGAGAAGAGAGAGATCACTTGTTACCTGTATCATAAAATTAACCTGCATTTTGAACTCTGTTGGAAGAAGAGTATTTTATTAAAAAAACATTCAATTTGGGCACAAAATTTTTTCCCCAGTTTAAAATTTTAGAATAGAGTAAGAGATGCGACAATTTTTATACGTAAGCTGCATTTAAAGAAATCCAAAACTGTGTGAGTCGGAAAGCATCTGGAAGAGAGCAGCTGGGCCTGGGTGTGCATTGCAGAGCAGTGCTGTCAATCACTGTGGCTCAGGAGACGCAGGAGGGAGGGAGGGTGAGACTATTCCAAGAGAAGGCGGGCTTTGTAACAAATATTTTGTAGCATGCTTGTTACTGTCAGATAGGAGGAGAAGCCTTTGAAGTAGTTTCAATATAGTTTATAGTCAGACATTTGTCTAAATAAAATATAAAGTGTTGGGGGAAGGGGGAATCGAACTGCTGAAGAAAAAGCAACCTTTTTGCTGCAGTATAGAGTGAGGCTTGTACTTTATTCTGCCAGAGTATTGAATTTTCTGAGCGTATTAATCAAGGTCACATTATTGTTGTGTTAAGTGTCTCAGTATCCTTTTTTTTTTCCAGCTGCCAAATACAATACATATGTGTAAAGTTTAGAGGGTTCCTTTAGACTAAAGATGAATTGGGGACAGGGAGGGAATAAGGGTTGGGTCAAGGCCACAGCGCTGAGAATATAAGCTTTGCTGATTGATGGGTGGACTGAATTAGAACTGATGGGTTCTCTGATCTGCTTATGGTATCCTAAGATGTCCTAGCGAAATCCTGGATCTTCTCCAGTTTCTGGTATTTTATTCCAGTTTGGTCCTGGGAGTGTGTCTGTGAGCTTCCACTTATTCCACTGCCATCTTTAACCTCCCATCAGTTTCTGGTATTTTAATTTGGGAAATAGCACTTAACTATCTCACAGGACAGGTTAGCTCATTTGGATTACTTATTTTTGTGTGTAATAACTCATGTCTAAATGAATTCCTGCTTACACAAAACATGACAGGACTTGTTGCAATTAAATATCTTTTTTATTTTATAGATAGGAAAAGCCCACGAATTATATAAATTTTATCTGAATTAGTAGTTCCCCACTTTCTCTCTAGCATGTTTTTGAACAGGTCGCTTTGGACAGGGAGCGGAGTGGGCCAAATAATCATCACTATTAATATTAAATTGCGTCTGCACACAAGTTATTATTGATACAGGTATTTTATGTCACAATGTCTCCATGTTTGCCAAAAACAGTCTGGAACTTTTTGATTTCCTTTTGACCAGGGATAGATTGACCGTGAGATAAAATACTTGGTTCACTTATTATTTTGTTCTTAACTTGATGACTGCCAATTTCACTCATTATGAGGACCTCGAAACTAAACCAAATCTCTGGGCTGAGTACATGCCACAGTAAAGCTGTTGAAAGCCTGGACGATATCCCGGCATTTTGCAAAGTATGCATGATAACAGGGTGTGTGTCTGTGTGTGCGCGCGCACACGCGTGTGGAAGCAGTTCCCTTATCTCAGTATTTCTTTTCATTCCTATCTACATAATGAATCCTCTCTGACTTCAGTGTGGGTACAAGCCATTGCTGGGGCATTTTTTGCTGGGTCCATTTGAAAGGTAATTGATAAATGTTAATGACATTTGTCACTACTTAAATGCTTAATTTTATTTGTGAAACTTCTGAAGGTTTCTGTTTAGCTTTAAAAAGTTTCCCCCAAACGTATTTGTGGAATGTCAGCTTGCCATCAGAGTCCTGGGTGGACGTAAAGGGAGACTAAGCCGGCCACCACCGGGAGCACGCAGGAGAAGCAGAGCCCCAGCGGAGGAGGACTGCTGTTTCCCGCAGGCCAGGCAGGAAGTGGGCCTTTGAGAATTCTGACAGGTCTCTGTCTCTGATTTTCTTTCGTATGACCTTTCCATGTGAGAGCAAATTACTCAGCTCTACATGAGTATCTGTCCCACACCGATGACATGGAAGAATAAAGGAAGTCGTAGCCTCCCAGGGAGAGACTCGAGGCGCACACAGTCCAGGAGTGAAGCCTGGCGCCCCACCTTCGATAGAGCTGAACCACAGGCGTGCAGATCGGAGAAGCGGGTTTCACGCTGGAGATCCACTGATGTTCAAAGGGAAGGGCTCAAGGAGCTCTCAGTCTGACAGGTCAGACTACCCCGAAAGAGCTTTTCTTTTAAGTATAGTTGGTATACAATGTTATATTAGTCATACTAGTTTTAGGTCTACTATATAGTGATTCGACATTTTTAATTCTGGTAATCATCTGTCACCCTGTAAACTTATCCCAATGTTATCTACTGCATTCCCCTTCAGCAGGTATTATGCTCAGTGAAATAAGTCAGACAGAGAAAGACAGATAACATATGGTTTCACTTATATGTAGAGTCAAAAAAAAATCCTGCAAATGAACAAACAAAATTTAAAAACCCTGATTCATAGAAAGAGAGTTTCTTTTTAAAACAGCAACTCCCAAGGTAATTTAATGGCATGAAGTCACTTAAAAGTATTAGGCTAAGCTCTCTTTTTAGGCTGTGTGATTGAGTAATAAAATGTTCTGATTATTAGAACATTCTCATTGACCTAGCAATATAATATTCAATAAGACCATCACCTTATTAGAAAACAGTAAAATGCAGTTAGCACTAACAGTGCATGGTGTATAACTAAAACTTTTAGGAAATTTATAAGGTGCTCTGGAGTCTTGTAACCCATATAGCCTTTATAATTGAGTGTCTATACACGATTCTTATTTTCATGGGCTCTGGGAAAAGGGGAATTTATTTGATAAATAGGATTCCATTTCCATCATGGCAATGTTTTAAGGGTATTTGTTCACATTTATGTGCCCGAAAGTCCCATTTACTTTACCTGATTTTATTTCCACCGCTTCTTTCTTCTTTCTTCTGCAGTCTAGTCACTATGGGTTGGCAGTTCCCCACTCCCCCACCTCTTTTTCTTTTTAAACCACATAGTGAATTGTAATGTAGTTAAACAATCCTAACTTAATATTACTTCTGAAAAAAGATGGAAATTGCACAAATATTCTTTGTAGTCTCTAAAACTATGTTGGCTCAAATATGATACCTAATCTAATTATTCATTTAGATGCTTGTTTTATAAGTTTGCCTTCCACTTCATGATTTTTCAGCAGCTGGTACTATATCTTGGTGTCATTCCCATGTTTTCTGTAATGGATATTTTGACATCTATCAGCCTGTGAATTGAGTTTTCATTTTGAAATGAGAAGTGAAGGCAACATAATTATTTCATAAGGAAATAGCTGATTTAGGAGAATAGCCCATCTTTATTAAATTGAGACATTTTAGCCAAGAAAAATATGGGTCAAATTAAAAAAAAATGTTTTTAACAATTACCAGAAGGAATGGGTGGGGCCAACCTTCCTCATTTACAATCCAGCTGCAAGAGTCAAGGATCCTGGCTCATTCTATTCCCAAGTGTATAATAAATGCAGAAAAAAGATGTGAAGGTCACAATCCTCAAATCAATTAAAATGCATTGTGTTCTACAACGGATCCTGGCTGGAGGTGGGGAGGAGGAAGGGAACCAAAAGTGATAGATGATGTAGAGAATCTGCCTGGAAATGTCCTTGACGAATGCATTTTATACCACCTTATAGTACTCCTATGAGTTAATAAGACACAGATTAAGTGGCTCCCCTCACTCATACAGTGTACCACTACAGACTAGACTCAATGATTCCTTCTCCTGGCTTTCCCCCCTCAGCGATACTTAATTATTTTTTCAGAGATTAAGGGCATAATTAGGAAAAAAATAACCATGATATCAAAGAAAAAAGGTATAATTATTTATGTATCAGGACTATGTGATGTTTCTGAAGTGATCATGTTCAATATGAGATATAATGAAAGATCTTTCTTTTTTATCTTGTTTATAATGACATTTTACCTAAACTATGCATCAGATAAGTTCATGCTACTGTACTGTTGTTTGGAAATGCTTTAGTCTTAATGTTAGCTAATTATAAATAAAAAATGTAGAAGTCTTTATGTATATAAAAGGGCCTTTCCTTCTCATGTATATAATTGTGCCATTTTCATTATTAATAAACTTTTCTTTCAAGAACCTCGCCTACATTTTTTTGTTAATTAGAAAAAAAACATTGTAGATTGTAGCAACAGTTGAGTTATAATTACCACTCAAAGATACAATGTGAGCATGGTATAAAAATGAAAATCATTCTTTGATTAATCTTTTAAAAATATATTTTGTATTTTAAAAATAAAAAATTAAATTACAGTTGACATACAATATTATATTAATTTCAAGTGTACAATACAGTGATTAGACATGTTACTTATAAAGTGATCACCCTGGTAAGTCTAGTACCCACCTGGTCTATACATAGTTATTACAATACTAGAGGCCTGGTGCACAAAATTTGTGCACGGGGCAGGGGGGATCCCTCAGCCCGGCCTGTACCCTCTTGCAGTCCAGGACCCCTCGGGGGATGTCTGCCTGCTGGCTTACGCCCGCTCCCCCTGGGTGGACATCTGGGGAGTGAGCCTAAGCTGGCAGGTGGACATCCCCTGAGGGGTCCTTAGCACTGCCTCAGAGGTAGGAGAGGCTCCCACCACCACCGCCGCTGCGCTCGCCAGCTGTGAGCCCAGTTTCTGGCTGAGTGACACTCCCCCTGTGGGAGCACACTCACCACCAGGGGGCATCTCCCGTGTTGAGCGTCTGCCTCCTGGTGGTCAGTGTGTATCATAGCGACTGGTCGTTTTGCCATTCGGTCTATTTGTATATTAGCCTTTTATTATATAGGATTATTGACTGTGCTCCCTATGCTGTGCTTAACAAACCCATGACTGTTTTTATAACTGGTGATTCTTCTTAAGCCCTTCACCTTTCTCACCTAACCCCTCCCATCTGGCTTTGCTTATTTTTTGTGTAGTGAGGATGTAGGGGAACTGGAGACAAATCTAGAGCCCAATTGTTGCCTTGAATTTTGTTGATATTTAATGATTCAGTCATCGTTTAGCCTCTCTTGAACTTTACTCTTTTAAACTCTTAGAAACTTTCATTTCCCCCCTCATCTGCTTAAGGCAGGGATGGAAAAAAAGCTGATGGAGTTGATTAAAGGAACATTAGGGGTTAGGGAGCACCAGCTGCCCTGGAATGAGAGAAGGAAGTAGTGAGCTGTTTAAAGAGAACAGAGGAGACAAATATGCTCAGAGCAACCTAAAGCAATCTTGCATGGGGAGGGCAGAAGGAAAATCAGCTGCCACTTACCTGAGCATCAACATCAGAAACTTCAGTTTTCACTTTTTTTCCTCCCTGCACTTGTATGATGTCTTGCTGGCAACGGGGTGTGAAAATCCTAAATCAGTAAAGAGGAGCGTGGGTGGTCTTGATTTGACTCTAAGACTGTATTATAAAAACACAAAGTGGAAGAAATGTGTCTAATAAATACCTGTTGATTAATTAATTAGTGACCTAGGTTTAGGAGAAACAGTGAGTAACAACATTGTTTTGAATAATTCTGGTTAGGACAAGCCCTACTCACTCTTAGCTCATGCCCTCCCCATGCTTGTCTACTGTCAAGCTGCTTCTGCATATGTCCCATCTCAGCTGGTCCTTGATGGGCTGTGTCCCATGAACTAAACTTTAAATTATCTTCTCACAAAAATACACATATTTTGTGTCCCATTTTTAAAAGTACAAATAAATCTGTACTGTTATAGTAATAGTTAAGAAATTACATTTTTCTAAGTAACACCAATATGGTGTGTGGGCTTTCTGGAAATAATTTATTTTTTCAAATGAATAACTCTCATTGTTAATATTGCACATACCATGGCAGGTTTGGGGAAGAATATGCATATTTTTGGCAGGTGGGTCTTTGAAGGAACCTCATAAAACCCATAAAAACTGCTTCTTTTATGGCTTTTTCTGTATCATGTACATGCTTCCATTCCATTATTCACCAAGGCTGTGCTGTAATTTTTTATTTATGTCACTTACTTTCCACTAAACTGAGTTCTTTGATGTTGGGGGGCCATGTCTGGCTCATCTTTATTTATGAAACTGTTACAGGATTCTGGGGCAGGAAGAAGAGGGAAACTGAGACAGGGAAGTTAAAACAAGGTCAAACAGTGTGGGCAATTTGCAACCAGCTTGTCACTAACAAACCATTATCTTCCCCAGCCAAGGACCAGAGAGAAAATGGTTAAAAAACCCTCCTAAAGAGGGAATGCAGAAAGGGAGGGGAAAGGGGAAAGGAAAAAAGGGCAGTTTTACTCCCTAAGCAGAGAAGCCAGCAGGCTCAAGGCCTGGCAAGATAAGGTTGCCAGGTACTTCTCATGAATTCTGGGAAGGCCACAACAAAGTAAAAAAAGAGGGACCTTGAGAATCTGTACCAAAATATTAAGCAGGGGAATTTTGAGACCTATAGACAGGAGGGTATATAACACCTCAGACCCTCACCCAACTGCTCTTCAGATTTGCTGAGAGCCCGTCTATTCTTCATAAGCCAGGTGTATAGGTTTGCTTGCTTTGCTTTTTCAATAAAGGTGCATGCTTTAATTGCTTTTCACAACGCAACCAAAGTCTCTCATATAAATTCATTTTCCTCTCTCACTATGAGTGGTTTCCAAACTGAGAAAGAAGTGGTTGACAAAGATTTAAAAATAGCCCTAAGTGTTTCAAGAGATCCGATAAATTCATTTATATGAGAAGATAAGGATCAAAGTTGGGGACAGCCCTCTATACTGTCTCAGAAGCTGTCCTGTCCAGTAACACCTCTCTCGTGTTGGTGCCTATAACAAAACTAAAGAATGCTTGATGCAGAATTTGTCTACAATTATTATTAACTAGAGGTCCGGTGCACGAATTTGTGCATGAGTGGGGTGCCTTGGCCTGGCTGGTGATCGGGACCAATTTGGGCCATTTTGCCCAGTCCTGATTGGGGTGGGGCTGGCTGGCCAGGGGCAGGGACCGAGGGAGGTTGGCCAGGTGGGAGGTTGGCTGTGGGAGCATACTGACCTCCAGGGGACAGCTCCTACATTGAGTGTCTGCCTCCTGGTGGTCAGTGCACGTCATTGTGACCAGTCGACTGGTCGTTCGGTCGACCGGTCATAATGGTCGCTTAGGCTTTTATATATATATATATATATATATATATATATATATATATATATATTCAATTGGCTTGAGATAATGGGACATATGTAGATATTCATTTTATGACTATCCAGCAAATGATTGTTTTGTATCCAGGAACAAATTAGGTGGACCTATTGCAATAAAAAAATGTGGGTGTTTTGAGTTCGAGTTCTTTGTCTTGTGAAAATCAAAGAATGAAGTCGCGGACAAAAATGATTAATAGAATCGAAGTTTATTGGGAGAAGCCAGTCCTGGAAAAGGTGCAGCAGGGACTGGGGAGCAGCCCAGTGTCCAGAGCTTCCTTTTCATGTTCCAGTCGGGAGTAGTTTAGTGTCCAAGCTAATTAAAGCCTAGGTCTCTCATATAAACTCATTTATACGAGAAGACAAGGATCAAGGTTGGGGATAGCCCTCTACACTGGGCGAATGGGTGTGTGTTTCCCTGTTAGGTATCCATTGTGCTCTGCACAGCCCCTGAGGGAGAAGGGAAGGAGAAGGAAGTGCGTTCTGTTTTGTATAGATGCTTGTTAGTTCCTGACTGGTTATCTGCAAGCTGTCTGTCTTGGCAATATCCATACATTTTGAAGTTCATGCCTGTCATACGCACCCTTCCTTCCCCGCCCAGTTGGGGTGTCTTAGTAACTCCACCTAGCTGGGTTCCAGGTTTCACCTCCTCCTCCTGTGGCCCCGCCCCTATCTACCTAAGTTTTCCTGTCTCACTATGAGTGGTTTCCAAACTGAGAAAGAAGTGGTTGACAAAGATTTAAAGATAGCCCTAAGTGTTTCAAGAGATCCGGTCCATTTGTATCTATCTTATTTCATTGAGTAATTCATGAATTATAAAATAGAAAGTATTTTACAAAAACCTGTCAGAAAGTACGGACTGCTACAGCCAGATGTAGTACCTATCTGAGTTTCTTAACCACAGAGGAAGGTGAGGTGAACATGAACAGTGTGGGGAACGCTACTAGGAGAGTAGAAACAAGCTTCAGGTGCTGTGCGGGAGGGGCAACGGGAACTCTGGGGACCTGTGGGTTTGTAGGACAAAAATTTGACTTTCTGTTGACAGAGCTGGGAGTCTGATACAATAGTAGGCATTGTTTAAGCATATAAAACAGTTTTTAAACAGTGACTTTATTCCTTGTTAATTTATTGTGTAGGACAGAATAAAATAAAGGTATACAGTTCTTCCATTTCTTACAAAGAAAAAAAGAAAAAAAAAACTACCCAAAAGAAGGATGAGTAATTGGTTCAACCTGTCAGCTTTATTTAAGTTTCCATCTTTATCTTTTTTGAAAGTTTTTTATTATGTCTGTCCTGTACATAGTAGAGACCGATTTCAGTACTTCCGCTCAGTTTCCCAAGGTTTAGCATGCGGGGGAAGTCACTTGTCCTGCATGTTTGTAACTCGGTCCTAGCAGAGTGGCAGGGGTCCCTGTGCTCCCAAGGAAGGGCCCCGCAGAGAGGACGCAGGCCAGTGCCCTCCCGCATGGAACCCCCTTACTGTGATGCAGGCACAGGCACACCTCAGAGGCACTGCAGTTTGGTTTCAGGACACCGCAATAAACAAGCCTCTCAATAAAGTAACTTGTAATCTTTTGCTGGTGGAGGACCTTACCTTCAATCTGTAAGAAAAACGCAACACCTGTGACCTGCGATAAAGCGAAGTGCAGTAAATGAGGCTGCCTGTACGTGGAAGCAGTCGTCTGGCTCCATGCTCCTGGGCACGGACATACTTTCACTTGGTGTCAGATAATTTGCAAATGCTCCATGAGGATGACACTGCTGCTGCTGCTGCTGCCAGGAGACCATCAAAGGTTTGTGTGGCAGCAAAACACATGTTAAATACGTTCTCTGCTATCACGAATGACGGAAACCCATTTCGGACTTAGATTTTAAATTGCTTTTCCTTGGAAGGTACACACAAATAAAACAAATGAGAAAATTTTCCAAGTTAGAGGAAAAATAAAATTGTAGTTATTTGACAACATACTGGCTTAATTTCTAATTTTCTATTAGCGATTATTGTTTAACATGCTCCTCTCCCTGCTTTTCTAATTTTAGTATGAACACCACTTTTCTACTTTTAAAACGTTAATACAGCCCTGGTTGGTTTGGCTCAGTGGATGGTGTTGGCCCACAGACTGACGGGTCCGGGGTTTGATTCGGGCCAAGGACATGTGATTCAGTTGCAGGTTCGGTCCCCAGCCCCAGGTCGGGGTGTGTGCCGGAGGCAACCGCTTGATATGTCTCTCTCACATCTATATTTCTCCTGTCTTTCTCCCTCCGTTCCAGTGTCTCTAAAAATCAAAGGGAAAATATCCTCAGGTGAGGATTAACAACAAAATGTATACAGAAAGCTTTTGTGAAATAATTGTTTTTCTTCAAATAATTTGTGCTTTCTGATATCTCAATACCTTATTTAGTATAAAAGAGAGGAAGTTGATTTAAATGAAGAAAAACCTGGTTATTTACCTTTTCTTTTAAAATACTATTTGGATTTGGAAAGCTACAGATGCAATGAGCATCTGGATCTCTTCCTAACATTTAGTGACAATTTCACTTGAAAGAAATAATTAATCAATAATTCATGTTGCAGCTTCTACCGGGAAAATGGATTTCATGATCTATTTCCAGGGCAGATGATACTTCAAAGTATCTACATGAGGAGACTGTTAGGTTGGAATTGGCCCTTAAAATGCTGCCTGTTGCTTTTAGAAATGTAAATGCAGAGATAACTTATTTCTAGAGAAGTTTCTTTTCCATACGAAGTGCTCTCCATGACAGTAGTGGAATGATCTCTTCCTCGTTAAAAGAAAGCTCTAAAACACATGTTGAGAATTGGAAATACCTTCTGTTCAACGCTATGAGCCAGGGGAAATTTTCCATTGCTTCACTTTTTCTTGTTTTGCTTTCGGATTGGCCAGCGATGCTTCAAAATCAAAATTTAACTTGGAATTGCAAAGCTGCAAGCTTAAATAGACTTTTCCATTAATGAACAGGTTTAGGCATGACTTTCTTTTGAGGACAGTCTGACATTAATTTTGACTTAAAATACAAAATTGATAGTTTAGAAAGTTCTCTAAAATCAGGCGATTCTTCTCACTCTGTTCATGTTAGTGACCATGTTATTAAAACACTGGCTCTGAGGGTATTTCTCCAGTGCCCAGGTGGGAGTCATGCTGACTGACGGCATTTAACCATTTCTTCTTGTCCCTGCCCTGTGATCCACTGTGACTCTGTACACGCTTACGTCAGGACCTCATAGCGACCCCTGCTTGGGATGCCTTGGCAGCACGTAAAGTGAGGGCCAGATCCTTGCTCTCTGTTTCAGGAATCACTGGGGAAGGATGAGGGTACCTGGCAACCTAACCTGCAGAGACAAACATGTCAATTTGCAATTCAGTTGATCCAGGGTTTTTATTTAATTGTCTTTAAAAATTTTGTCCTCAATACTGTTCAATTTAGTAGAGCAGAGGTTGGGTTAAATTACAGTAAGACCTTAGTTAATGTGGTCAATAGGTTCTGTAACTAAGTGAAAAAGCATATAATGAAATCTGTACTGCCAGAGGCTGATATAAACAAGCGTTAAGTTCCCGTGGCATCTCATCAGCATTATAATAAAATGATGTTATTCAAGGACCTGCTGTATCACCTACAATGTTCACTGTAGAGATTTTCTTTTATCGCCAAATAATATGCACCAAAACAATGTTTTTAACCCCTCAACTTTTATATGATTTAAAGGGGGAGGTGATACTCCCAGTCCCAGGTCATAAGACTGTTCCTCAGAAACAGAAACAGGAAGTAAAATATCTTGAGAACTTTCCCACTTGGCGTTTCCTTTTATTATCTAGGAGACTGGAAAATATAGTGATTCTGGCTAAGAGAGGTGGTCATGAGCCTTGGTTTTCTACTTGCCCAAATCTAGACCGTGTCATACAGAACTCACATGCCAGCCAGGCCTGGAAACCAAACTCCTGTGTCAGCCACCAGTGGGGAGGGAGGTGTTTTTGTGTCGTTGGGTACACTTCATGTCTCTACTTGGCCCTCCCCTTAATGGGCCTCCTTGTGCCTCTGCATGTTTTGAGATGCTGATGGCTTCTAGCTCTGGCATCCTCTTCTCCCCTGGCCACGGTGACCCGTGTGTTCTCATGGTCACTCTGTGAGCTCAGCGTCTGGGCTACAAAGTCCTCACCCTCCCCGAGAGCCCGTGTCTGAGGCTGTCAGCAGAGTGCAAGGTGTGGAGAGCACGTTGGGATGCGTGCTGCAAACAGAGGCTGCAAGGACAACTGGTTGTCCAGGTGGCTGGTAGAGAAGTGGCCAGTGAATAATACATCTTTCCTCTCAGCCCCAAACTAGACGCTCCTAGATGAACACTAAATAAAAGCAGCTGGTCTACAATATTTTTATCAAACTTACATTCCCAAAGGAGTACGTTTTTTGTAAAGAAATTGTTGTTCTAGTTCACATGCCTGTCTTAGGTCTGCTACTTGTTTGGGTGTCCTATGTGATTCAGGAATTGTTGAAAACGACACAAACAGGCAACCCTCATTTACCTAGAGTAACATTTTGTGTCTTCCTGACAAATAGGCAGGTTTCCTCCCACTCTTATTTAATCTGGGTTTGGAGAATGTAAAATAGCTTCCATATTTGGCTAATCAAAACGTAAAAGTAAATATGGGTAAATTTGCGTCATGAAAAGTCACCTGATTATTTCAGGCTACGCAGTGCTTTCTTTCTTTCCTTCCTGGATATGGTGACCTAAGAGCACATGCTCTTCTGGGTCTCCAAACACCTTTTCTCTGAAAGAGTTCTAGAATGGTGCAGAGTGGAAAACAAAGACTGGGAAAGGTCATTAGCATTGGCTGAATGGGAGCCAAGAGAGAAGGGAAAGCAGGCTGTGATGAAAGCAGACGTGAAACACTTCTGGTCAGTGTTTGAAGTAAGCGTCCCCAAAGGAGCTGGAATCGTGTTTTACTGTTGAATGACGGTGACCAGGGCGGGGGCTTGGGCAAGGAGAACCTGGAAAGGACCAGGGACGTGGTCTCCAGTTAACCATGCTGAGACACAGGTGGCAGAGGTGGGGAGGAGGTGGCAAGAGGCTCTAGAAAAGCTGGTAACTAAGCTGTGGACAATGGTTTCAAAGTTCAGGGTGGGCGGAGGTCAGCATCAAGGCAGGCAAGTCGAAGGCAGATGTTTCAGAAGTAAAGTCAGTGAGAGCCACAAGCTGCTGCAGAATGCAGGGGTCTAACACAGGAGCTCTGAGGTTTAAGTCAGGGTCTGGGATGGAGGCGTCAAGGAAGGAGAAGGGAGAAGCCATCAGTGAGCAAAGGGACACTCTAGCAGGGGTGCCTTCCTTTGCGAGGAAATTTCCGTCCTTGCTCCCAGGTTTAAATGACTATCTAGAGACAATAATCTCCCCGGTGGCGCTACTTGCATTCTGCAGCAGCAGAAGGCAATTGGGAGAACCTGGCTGAGGCTGGGAGCTGAGGGCAAGGAATAGTCACATGCAATGACACAGGGGTGCCTGTTTCCCAGGGCTGTAGCCTGTGGTGCTGGCTACTGAGTTTCTCAGCTAGTTTCTCAATTCTAAAATTGATACTAAGCTATGTGGATTTAGTCTACGAGTTCTTCTTTTTGCAAGAGAGTATAAATAACAACACACCAAATGCAGCCTTTGAAATGCAATGGAAAACATTCCATACTAGAGTCCCGTTGCACCAAGATTCGTGCAATAGTCCTTCCTTCCCCTGGCTGCCGGCACCGGTTTTCCTCCAGCACCTGGGACCCAGGCCTTCGCTCTGGCCACTGCCTTCCGTCTTTGCTCCGGTTGGAGTGCCATTCCTGTAGCTCCCTCCGCCCCCTACCCTCCCCCTCATAGCAGGTGTCCCGCCCCGCCTGGCTGCTCCACGCCTGCATGCGTGCTGCCCAGAGGCCCAGAGCGGCTGGGGGGTGGGGCCGCTTCCATCTTTGTCGGGTTAATTTGCATACTCACTCCTGATTGGCTGGTGGGCATTGTGAAGTGATGGTCAATTTGCATATTTCTTATTAGTATAGATATGCACATAATTATGCCTTATAATAATAACCTCTGTGTATCATATTGAAAAGTGAACACAAATCAGTATATAATTGCTGGCATAAAAAATGACTGTCATTTGTTGCTCTTCCCTTTTGAAAAAAATTAATCCAGCCCTGGCTGGTTTGGCTCAGTGGATAGAGCATCAGCCTGTTGACTGAAGGGTCCTGGGTTCGATTCCCACATGACCGGGTTGTGGGCTCGATCACCAGTAGGAGGTGTGCAGGAGGCAGCCAATCAATATTTCTCTCTCATCATTGATGTTTCTGTTTCTCTCTCCCTCTCCTTTCCTCTCTAAAATCAATAAAAATATATTTAAAAAAATAAATCCATTTTATGTTTACAGGCATTACTTCCAATGGCAGGTGTCCATTTTACAAACTTATTCCTGGCTTTACTCTTGAGTGCTTTTTGTTGGCCTCAGAAAGGTAATGCAATTGTTCATTTTCTTTTCTTTTTTAAAAAATATATTTTATTGATTTTTTACAGAGAGGAAGGGAGAGGGATAGAGAGTTAGAAACACTGATGAGAGAGAAACATCAATTAGCTGCCTCCTGCACACCTCCCACTGGGGATGTGCCTGCAACCAAGGTACATGCCCTTGACCGGAATCGAACCTGGGACCTTCCAGTCCACAGGCTGACGCTCTATCCACTGAGCCAAACCGGTTAGGGTGCAATTGTTCATTTTCAATTCTCATTTGAGAATGACACCTTTACTCCCCACTAGTTCTGAGTTCATTGTTTTTGAAGTGACCATGTATTTTGTTTATGGGCTACGTGATTCATTTATAGGATTCCTTTACACTTCTTTTATAAATGTTTCCAACCTGTTAATAATTTTAAATCAGTGAGTTTTACAGCAATTCAAATTTGTGGGGCCTCACAAACAGCCATTTACACACAAAATTGAACATGACTGATTGGAAAAAAGAAGAGATTGCTAGCCTTCCTGAGTTGCCTCTTTTTAGGGACATTACCTGATTAATGGTGCAACACTAATGTGAACCCAAAGGAAGGACTGAGCAAATGCATTTTTCTTTCTTTAAGATAATTTAAAAAATAGTATAAAGTAATAAATCCTCATTTGGTGAGAATTTTGAAAATACAGAAAAGTATAAAGAAAAATCATCTGTCACCTCCCTCTAGATACAGAGATTATGATTTTGATGTTTTTCCTGCTAGTCTTTTTTCCTACACAAGAAAAATTTAAAGGTAATTAAAAATAATTAGAAATATATACTCCTCCCCCCTTTTAATATTATACAAAGAGCATTTTCAGTAAAACTACTTTAATCACATAATTTTCTTTTAGAGAAATGAATGCATTGAAGAAATTTTATACGGGAAAAGTTGACAAGATTTAAAGACTGGCTAGATATGGAGTAGAAGAAAAGAAAAAAACACCCAGATAACTAAAAATTTCAAATTCGAGGCACCAGGAGCACTGTAGAGTGTTTTTTTATTTTTATTTTTATTATTTTTTAAAATTGTTTGAAGTATTACAAATAGTAGTACATATGTCTCCTTTTTTTCCCCCCATTGACCTTCCCCCAGCCTCCCCTTCCCCCCAGTACATGCCTTTACCTGCCCCCCCCCCCCAGTGTCTTGTATCCATTGGTTATGCTTATATGCATGTGTACAAGTCCTTCGGTTGATCTCCTACAGCCCCCCCCCCCCCCAACCGCAACCTCCTCTGCCTTCCTGCTGTAGTTTGACAGTCTGTTCAATGCTTCTTTGCCTCTGTATCTATTTTTCCCCCATTTCATTCCTTTAAAAAATCTTGCCTCTGCAGACTAGAAATAAACATATAATAACAAAAAATGATTGAGTCCCAATTTCCATGTCCAACAGTTCTGAGTCCCCGTTTCAATGTCAAACAGTTCCTTAAGTGTACATGTCAGCAATGATATCTGGATGGTGGGCACATGGTGGCAATGCAGGTCCGACCCTCTCTGGTTTGGTCCTAGGCAACTTGCTGCGTCGCACAGCTGCTGACTGCTAGCGTGGCAAGGTGTCGTCAATGTCTTCCATCTCTGGACTGTTTCTCCTCTTGTCTTCGTGGTTGGAGCAGACCTGTCAATTCCTCTCTGTTGCAGGAATCCACATGGTCTTAGAGTTGTTTTCTGAAAATATACAAACATATTCTCGACCAAAAGTTAATAAAGGAATCTTTTCTATATAATTGATTTGGGATCCTTTTTATTTTTGCCCAAACGATTTTCCTTTGTCTTATTTAGACACCATGTGTGTTTTTCATGGGTGTCTTGCTGTTAGCATTACAAATGAAAACTAATTTTGTAAAGTAAAAGTTTTCTAGATGTAATTTACTTATAGGATATTTTTCCTTACATGATATTACCCTTCTATCCCCCCTTTTTTGATTAATGGAGGCTTTTGTAACTTTTATAATGCAGTCTTGATAACTTTAAATTTTAATTTTTTGCACAAAAATATGACTGCATTAGTTTCATTGCATGTTTAGGAATTTTGCCATGAGATGAACTACCAATAGAAATTTTAGTTACCACATTAGGAACAGCTTTTTGTCCAGTACAATTAAATTTTCTTGAATATTCACTTATTTCAATTAGCCTATTTAAATTAATCTGAAATCTTGATTATTATTTTACTGTCAAATTTAATACTCTACCAACAGTCTTAATTTACCCTGTAAATATTAGTGGAAAGGATTATTTGCATTCTTGAGTAGGCCCTGAGCATTCCTGGTGCTAGGCTGGATTTAGATATAGGGCAGCTGCTGTCGGCCAACTCTCTGTCTGTTACCTGGGTCCCAATCTGAGCTGGGCCAAGTCACTGTCTGTCACCTGTGTCCTGATCTGAGCTGGGCGTGGGAAGCAAAGCAGCCATGGGGGCAGGAGACCTCCCTCAGATGGGGTGAGGGTTCAGGCCCCTGCAAGGTTGGGGGGGTGAGGGTCTGTGCCCCACCTCTGTTGATCCCCAAGTTCTCTCCTGATGGCCCCTCTGCGACTGTGCCTGTCTTAGGTTGTTCCTTCCCTGAGGAATCTTACCCGTCTCTGGCTAACCAGTCATCCTCCGGGGCCAAGCAGGGTGATGTGAGGTTCAGTTCTGTCTCCTTGGTAGCCTATGCCCCCGTGGCCTCCACGCCCAGTACCTGCCTTGGGATCCCCTCGCCTGCTGGCGGGGCCTCAGCACTGATCACATATCTCGGGGAACTCTGGTTTCTTCTCCAGGGAGGGCCCAGCTCACATGATTGGGCGAGAGACAGATCCATGGTACCAGCCACCACGAGGCTTCGATGTTTAACTTGGGTATTGCTTTATCGCAGAAAGGATTGTGTATCCAGCTTTAGAAATTATTTCTTCTTCTTCATCAGCTCCCTCTTCCCATGAGGCTTTATTTTGTTGATATTAGAGTGCTAGATGGTGAATTTGAAGGTGAGAAGAGAATTGAATGGTAAGTTAACTTTTGAGACTTGAAAGATACAAGGGTTTCTTCTAAGATTGATGAGCTATTTATGTTGCAGCCTAATTAGGTAATTAGCATAAAGTACCAGAGTTTTGTGTCCTGTTGCTCCCATATGGACTAGTTAGCTTAGCTCTGCTCTTCGGCAGCAGATGCTGCTCCTAATCACGAACTCACCAATTTAAACTCACGTTGCTGACACCAGGGTAGACTGGGAGTTTGAGAGAATGAATCGATGGAAATCAAACTATACTTCCCAAACACGTACATATGCACCCCTACCCCCGTGAGTGCACACTTGCTCACATACACGTGCACACACTCACCTGTGCACACAAACACACATCCATACATCCAGACCCATGCCTTACTTATAAGTGGGTGAGTGTAATTTTTTTAGAGCCTTGACCATAAGTTTTTTATTGACTTATTTACTATTCAACAGTAGATGTCAGAGAAGGAAAAAATGACTAAGAATGAATAGAATAGTGTGTCTTCATGTTTAAAGGGTTGGGTTGTAGAACATGAGAGTGATTAACAGGTCTTCTTTTGCTGCAAACATTACTCTGGATAATTTTACCTTAAGTCACTATAACATATGATTAAATACACTTAAGAGGAACAAAACTACTAATTTTGAACTTCTTGGCAAGAAAATGAACAAGATGACTTCTTTTAATAAGCATGTTGGAATCCATTTTTAATGCTGTACCTAGGTTATCAGATAAGTATTAAGGGCCATCAAGTATCTCTATGACCTTCAACAGTTGTAAGAATAGAAAACAATGATTTTTTTGCCTTCACATTTGTGAATCAGGCGAGCTCTCGGTTGGTCTAAGTGAAAAGGCATCAATCACCCAGTAGCAGTGGTAGCCAAGCTTCCCTGGGAGGGCGTGATGACTTTCCAGCCCTAATCGTGGCATTGACACACACTGCCTTGACCTCATGTGACACATTCCTAAACCCCTCTCTGCAGGGGTTTGGCTTCCAAAGGAATGGCAAGAGAAAGGGTAAGTTTAGGCACTTAGGGCCACAGGAGCCAAGTAATGAATTGATACCCTAAAGAGCAACAAAATACCAAATTGGTTAAGACAAAGTTAGTCATAGAGTGCACATGCAAGAGAGGGGTTGGAAGCTGGATCAAACTGGGATAGAGGGGAGCAAGAGCAAGATTAGGAACAAAACACAGGGATTCTATGTTGATGGAGCAGGATTGCCAGTGACTTACTTTCATTGGCTGCCTGCTGAATGTCACATAAGGGTTTGGTTTCAATTTAAAGAATGGGGTGGACAACACAAGACTCACAATTATAATGATACAGCTGAACCTTGTTTTGATTCCGTAGTTCTCCTGCGTTAAAAGTAAGCAAACAGTAGATGCAGCAAAAAACAGGACACTGTGTTTTGGTTTGTGTTAAACGTTCTCAGCCAGATCTGGAGAAGGTCGTTGAGAAATTGCTCCGGTACCAGTAACTAGAACTACTTCCTATTGCTGAACATAGAGAGGCATTTTGAATAGCTTAATTGGTCAATGTGTTCTCACAGTCCAGACCAAGAAGTCTTTAGTCTTCTGACTCTCTCCTTGATGATGGAGAGGTACAATAGTGAAATTTCATATAAATTTCCTGATCACAAATCCCTTTGATTCACGTGTGTGTGTGTGTGTGTGTGTGTGTGTGTGTGTGAGATAAATATAGAATCCATGTATAACAAAGGGCCAGAGATGTGGGACTGAGTGGGAAATGTACTATTTTGGGATGGGGATAGTTAGAACAACTTTCACTCATGAAATCATAGATGAGTAACAAAAGAACTAAGTGACCTTGGGCAAGTAACTTCTCTGGGTTTGAATTTCTCATGTGAAAAGTAAGGAGGTTAAAAGATTGGCAACTCAAATGGTTATGACTGGTACTCATACATGGGACTTATTGTCCTTGTCTCCCTACCCTTACGTATATTTAAAAATGTCCATAATAAGTTAAAAAAATTTTGGAATGCACATAAAAAATGAAGTGGGAATGTCATCCAGCCTTCTTCCCATCCACCTAAAATGAGGAGGTTGAACGAGACAATAAAATTGCTTTTATTCTAACGTTCTATGATTCACTTTGTAATTATACAATATGGAGCCAGGATTGTTTCCAGCTGTTTTGAAAAGGAGTCTGACACAATAAAAATTTTCTTCCCTTGGAGTGATTTTTTCCAAGTCAAAATTAAATTCTTGATCATGCTTCCTTGGTCAATTTACGTAGAAATGTATATGTATTTCATGGGTTATTCTGAATGGCCTGGCATGTTTTACAGTGATTTATAGTCTTTTTATATAAAAATCAATGTCAGGTCTCTAGATGTAGTTTGCAGGTAATACATTCATGGGAACACTTTCAGAATGGACTGGAAACAACAGCCTTTTGGATAAACATGTGATACCCCATAAAAGGCAGACTTTATGGACAGGTGATTCATGCTCAGTCCTTGTAAAAATTTAAATTTCTCCACCAGTTTTTCTACTGTATTCCTCTATCCACATCTGGCTTAAGATTTGAGACAATAAGTCAATTATTTGGTCAGCTTGCAAAGGTGAATTGGATAGGTTTTCTTATGTAAAAACTGGCAACAGGGCTGCAATTAATATGGCAACGCCGGTGGCATCAGCAAGCGATTCCACCCTTGTAGGTTCACAATAGTCCCCCTTATTTTTAGTTCCAATCTCAGTTGTTTCAGCTACCTGCTTGGTAACGACACTCTGAAAATATTAAGTGGAAATTTCCGGAAATAAGTAATTTTTAAGTTTAAATTGTGAGCCATTTTGAATAGTGTGATGAACTCTCACATTGTACTGCTCTGTCTAGCCTGGAATGTGACTCATGACTCATCCCTTCATCCACACTCTACATGCTCCCTGCCAATTAGCCTTTTAGTAGCCACCTTTTTTTGCTTGTTTTTTTTTTTTTTTTAAATTTATTGAATTTATTGGAGTGATATTGGTTAATAAAGTTATACAGGCTTAAAGTGGATAATTCTATAATACTAGAGGCACGGTGCACAGATTCATGCACTAGTGGGGTCCCTCAGCCTGGCCTGCCAGGATCTGGCCGAAACTGGCAGTCCAACATCATCCAAGGGAAGTAGTAGTGAGCAAAGCAACAGGGAGGAGCCTGCTAATCCTGGTCCCACTGTGCCTACTGCCGCCGCTTGGTAGGCTCGCTGCTGCTCCGCTGCAGTCTCTGTGCGGTCTCTAGGGCAATAACAGCATGCCCATGACCAAGAAGCTGCTGAGCTTGTGCCCAGTCAGTCCTGATCCCAGTCCGGTCCGGATGGGGGTGGGACAAGCAGGGAGACTGTCTGCTGGAGAGGCTCATGCTGTTGCCGCAGCTGCGCTTGCCAGCCGTGACCCCAGCGTCTGGCACCCATTGGTCAGCTGAGCCCACTGTGCGTTGAGTGTCTGCCCTCTGGTGGTCAGTGCATGTCATAGCGACTGGTTGAACAGTCGAATGGTCATTTAGGCTTTTATATATAGAGGCCTGGTGCACGAAATTCGTGCAGGGTGGTGGTGGGGGGTCCCTCAGCCCGGCCTGCACCTTCTCCAATCTGGGATCCTGCTCGCAATCTGGGACTGCTGGCTCCTAACTGCTCACCTGCCTGCCTGATCGCCCCTAACCACTCTGCCTGCTGGCCCGATGCCCATAACGGCTCCCCTGCCAGCCTGATCGCCCCCAGCTGCCCTCCCCTGCTGGCCGGATCGCCCCCAATTGCTTTCCCCTGTCGGCCTGATCCCCCTAACTGCTCTTCCCTGCTGGCCTGATTGCCCCTAACCACCTCTGCCTTGGCCCCGCCACCATGGCTTTGTCCAGAAGGATGTCCAGAAGGTCTCCCGGTCTAATTAACATATTACCCTTTTATTAGTATAGATAATACATCATCTGTGTATTGTATGTGTGTTCACCACCCAAAGTCAAGTCTCCTTCCATCACCATTTATCCCTCCTTTACCCTCTTCTTCCTCTCCCCACCTCCTTTCCCTCTGGTAATCACCATACTGTTGTCTGAGTCCCCCATCCCACTGTCCCCTGCCCTCAAACCCTTCACCTTTTTCACCTGGTCCCCCAACTCCACCCCTCTGACAGCTGTCTATCTATTCTCTGTATCTATGAGTCTGTTTCTATTTTGTTTGTTTTTTTATTTTATTCATTAGATTCCCATCTTGTTTATCAGATTACAGTGCTTGTGTTCTCAAATCACCCTTATTTTATTTAATGATATCCCCAAAGTGTAAGAGTAGTAATGCTGGCTATTTGTATATGCCAAAGAGAAGCTGTAAAGTGCTTCCTTTAAGTCAAGCATGTCAAACTCAAAGGCTAACACGGGCCAAATAAACAAGGTTTAAGTTTATGTGGGCTGGAAAAAAAACACAAAAGCTTCAATTTTCATAGAAATGTAGGTTTATTTCAATAGAGACATGCTGAATACAAAGGGCTGAAATAAATGAGTAATCATTAACATAAAATAATAGAACATTTTAATAAAAATTAATATTTTTTCTTGAACATTAACGTACCAGACACTGAATAACTGCACAAATTAATAAGCGTAATGCAAATAAACTTATTTTTCTTGTTTTCTGAAGGGGAAATATTTCCTGTTGCGCACACCAAACAAGTCAGTCCAAGACTAATGACATGGCAGTCAGCTGCTAAAATATTCGCTGCTAGCATTAGTGGTGAGAAATGGTGTGCCTGCGCATAAGGCACGTGAGGGAAACGGATGCAACACGATTACAGTAATCAGTCATTAGCGAACGTTGTAGTTCGATATTAATAATTATGTATAACAGGATATTGTAAAAATTAAGTTACAAAATTTTCATTAAAACGTTTCTTACATACTGTTATATTGGCTGGGCTGCACAAATATTCGTTGTGGGCCACATGTGGCCCATGGGCCAAGAGTTTGACATGCTTGCTTTAAGTGAAAAGGCGAGAGTACATTAAAATAAGATATTCTGAGACAGAGAGAGAGGGAGAGAAACCATGATCATATAACTTTCATTATACTATATTGTTATAATTTTTCTATTTCATTATTAGTTATTGTTGTTAATTTCTTATTATGCCTAATTAATAAATTAAACTTTGTCATAGGTATGTACCCATAGAAAAAAATAGTATATTTAGGGTTTGCTATTATCATTAGTTTCAGGCATCTACTGGGGATCTTGGAACATATCCCCTGGGGCTAAGGGTAGGGGGACTATTTTATATTTAAAAAGTAAGTCAGTAAAAAATTCCATGGTAGCCTACATAGTAGCAGAAATGCAATAAAAGGCTTATTTTTAGGAAGAAACTATCAACACGGATGCTGGAACAAACGGTCAAGGCTTGATATTAGGATTATTTTGGAACGTCTTGCCTTCCATGATAAGAACCACAAAGCTTCTTTAGAATTAATCTGAGCCCAGTTCTTTTCTGCATGGGGCTGTTATTATGAGCAGGGCTCTGTGACAGCTGGTATTTTGTAGCTAAGCCTAGTTCCAACATTATTATATGAAATGTCAGTGGTAAGAAACAAATTTATACTCATGCTAATATGCTAGCCAGGATTTGAAGTTAAAAGACTCTTGACATTTGGGAAATCGTCCTTCAGCAGATACCTGCCAAGGAGAGCTTTCCCCATTAAGTAATGATGACTTGGCAGTACCTGCCTTTTGTGAAAGGAAAATATGGTAGAAATAAAGTAGCAGCAGGAAGCCTAAAACTGGTTTTGTTTTGAGAGGTGAGTAGAAGTTGTGCAGTTATGGTTTTATATATTTCTTGCTTTCACCTGTGTTTTGAAATATTGTATGATTGTATGACTGCTTTTAAACTTCCTGTTTTAAACCTTTTGATTTCCCATCATTGGTCAGAGAACACGATGTAGAAAAAAGTTCAAATAATTCATACTTAGAAGATACATGTTCAAGTCCTGACTTCTTTGTAGATTGTTTGACATTGGGGAAGATAATTTACCCCTCTGAGCCTCAATGTACTCATCTGTTAATTGGGAATAGTGATAAGACCAACTTCCCAGGTAATAAATGAGGCGATATTTATGAAAAATTATATCACAAACTGCAAAAATTGCATAATAATAATAATGATTGATTACATCATTAGCAGATCTGGGTCTTAAAAAGCAAGGTCTCTCTAAAGCAATGGAGTATTTAAGGGCATAAAGAATTTCTAAGTGAAGCACTCCTTCACTGGGAATGCTCCTCAGAGGAGGAGAAATACTCGTGTGTATAATGTTCTGCGTTTGTTGGTCAGACTTTGCCATGATCCCAAGAACAATCCGGAGTTGAAGGGCCTCATCCCAGAACACAGCTCATCTCCCCTTAGTCTTATTTACCAACATTGTTTGTTGATCCTCTGGGTATATACAATTGCTGTCCAGGCTCTGCTTCAATCTTTCATGTTCTTTTCTCCTTTTAGAGAAGATTAAATACAGTGAGGAAAAGGCTTGATCCAGATGGACTGAGACTCTTTCCTTCTTTTTTTTTTTTAAAAAAATATATATTTTATTGATTTTTACAGAGAGGAAGGGAGAGGGATAGAGAGTTAGAAACTTCTATGAGAGAGAAACATCGATCAGCTGCCTCCTGCACTCCTCCTACTGGGGATGTGCCCGCAACCAAGGTACATGCCCTTGACCGGAATCCAACCTGGGACCCTTCAGTCCGCAGGCCGAAGCTCTATCCACTGAGCCAAACCGGTTAGGGCTCTTTCCTTCTTTTTTATATTTGCAATTCCTTCTAGAATGCCTTGGGAATTGGTTACCTGTTTCTGCAGCTGGACGATCCCATCAATGTGCACACAGTGCACTGAGTACCAGTACTGGGAAATGGTGCCTCCTCCAGGCCTTTGGAAGCGCCTCTGATAAGGGGCCTCTCCACTGGAGCAGCCATACTGTAGCATCGGCCTCCAGTTTTAGCCACGTGGACAGTTAAGAGCTTTGTAATCTCTTACAAAGGGAATGGCTAGTGATCTTAACATCTTTGATACGTAGGTTCTTATGAAAAAGGCGTGAAAGTTATCTTTACTGGTATTGAGTGTGGCTTTATCTCTGCTGGAGTGACGTCCACCTTTCTTATGGACATTTATAAGTTCTGCTACGAAGTCGGCTTATGCTGGGCAGTCTGGCTGCATTCAAGATCTCCCATTGCCAGGTGAATGGCTGAAAAAATTATTGACATTACTACAGGCCCGGTGCACGAATTCGTGCACAGGTGGGGTCACTCAGGGTGGCCTGCAAGGATCGGGCCCCAGTTGTGCCCCCAGGCTCGCAGTCCCAGCTCACTCCCCTGCCTCATAGCCCCACAACCCTCCCTGGCACCCTGCCATGGCCTGGTCCCGGCCCCTCATCTGCTCTACCATCCTGCCTGCAGACAATTGATCAGGGCCAGCCCCCCTGCCTGACACCCTCTGCGGGGCAATCGGCAAGGTGATTGGGCCCTGCTTGCACCCGCGTTGGCCTGGTGCCGCCTGCTCACTTGCTCCACCATCCCGCTGCGGTCCCACTCTCGTTGGGGCCCATCAGGGCTGGCAGCACCTCTACTGCCGCCCGTTGCCAGCGCCGCGTTGCGGATGCCTACCGTGTTCCGCACCATCCCCTGGTGGTCAGCGCACATCACAGCGAGCAGTCAAACTCCTGGTCAAATGACCGCCCAAGGGAACACTTTGCATATTAGGCTTTTATTATATAGGATTTTTGATGATGGTGAAAAGCATATTTCTGTCTTTCCTTCCTGTTTTAAACTTCCTTGCGTATGTAAGTAAAGCACTGTATGATGCTCAGATTGAACAAGGGTTGGTATTTCTTAATTAATCTACAGCTATCCTGCAGTTCTTATATTCTGCTCACCCTACTGGCTTTTGTGGGCAATGTCTATGTTAGGTCCTTTGATTTTGCAGTCTTTTCTTGGGTCATTACAAATGTCAAATTGATTTACCCAAGTGGCCCTTACTAATGAACTCTGTACACTAAGACACTTTTTAAACAATGTTGTCTAAGAAAGCCTTTTCATTTTGCAAAAATTACTCTGAACCCACGCAACCCTAAAGTCACTGCACTGAGTCAACGGAACACAAAACTATTAAGCCTACTAATGATTCACCACTTACATCACAGTAATAATGAGTAACAAACATCAACAAGGTCAATAGGTACCAGGGTGGGTACCATTTGTCTCATATTTCCTGAGTTATTCTTTTTAAATTTTTTCTTTTACCAAAGAATACATTTTATTTTGCGGGGGGGGGGGGGTGGGGGGTGGGGGGCGCTGGGAGGGAGGGGGGCTCTGTTCTTTACTTTTACTTTCTTTTTAAAAAAATCTTTATTGTTGAAAGTATTACATATGTCCCCTTTTTCCCCCCATTGACCCTCTCTATCGTACCCTCACCCCCACCCCAGACCCTCACCACCCCACTTTCTGCATCCATGGGTTATGTATATATGCATACAAAATCTTTGATTGATTACCTCCCACCCACCCCACCTTCCCTCTGAGATTCCACACTCTGTTCCATGCTTCCATGTCTCTGGATCTACTCCATTCATCAGTTTATTTTATTACTTAGATTCCACATATGAGTGAGATCATGTGATACTTGTCTTTTTCTGACTGACTTATTTCACTTAGCATGATATTCTCCAGGTCCCCCCATGCTATTTCAAAGGGTAAGATATTCTTCTTTTTTACTGCTGCATAGTATTCCATGGTATAGATGTACCACAAATTTTTATCCACTCATCTACTGATGGGCACTTGGGCTATTTCCAGATCTTAGCTGTTGTAAATTGTGCTGCTATGAACATAGGGGTGCATACATTTGTTTTCTGATTGGTGTTTTGGGTTTCTTAGAATATATTCCTAGACGTGGGATCACTGGGTCAAATGGGAGTTCCATATTTCATTTTTTTGAGGAAACTCCATACTGTTGTCCACAGTGGCTGGACCAGTCTGCATTCCCACCAGCAGTGCATGAGGGTTCCCTTTTCTCCACATCCTCGCCAGCACTTGTCATTTGTTGATTTGTTGATAGTAGCCATTCTGACAGGTGTGAGGTGATACCTCATTGTCATTTTTAATTTGCATCTCTCAGATGATCAGTGACTTTGAGCATTTTTTCATCTGTCTCTTGGCCATCTGTATGTCCACTTCGGAGAAGTGTCTGTTTAGGTCCTTTGCCCATTTTTTAAATTGGATTGTTTGTCTTCCTTTTGCTCAGCAGCATGAGTTCCTTATATATTTTGGATAGTGATCCTTTATCAGATGTATCATTGCCAAATACATTCTCCCATACAATAGGTTCCCTTTTCATTTTGTTGATGATTTCTTTTGCCGTGCAGAAGCTTTTTATTTTGATGTAGTCTTATTTGTGTATTTTCTTCTTAGTTTCTATTGCCCTCAGACATATTGCTATGAGAGATATCTGAGATTTTGCTGTTTATGGTTCCTTCTATGATTTTTATGGTTTTATGACTTACATTTAGGTCTCTTTTTTTCCATTTTGAGTTTATCCTTGTTCATGGTGTAAGTTGGTGGTCTAGTTTCATATTTTTTTTGCATGTACCTGTCCATTTTCCCAGCACCATTTATTGAAGAGACTATCTTGACTCCATTGCATACTCTTGCCTCCTTTCTGATTTATTCTTTTAATAGCTGTTGAAAAAGTATATAAAAGTCCTTTTAACCATCACAGGCCAAATGCAAAAGACTGTATATTGATATTTACTCCTGCTGGGGTAGATGATGCCTCAGTAAGGACATAAATGACAACTAATTACAAGTGACATAAAGAATTGGAAGGATATATGGAGATCTAGAAGACCACCATCTCACAAAAAGCTTTATTTTTTCTCACCAAAACCTCATACACCATTTATAGAAATAACAGATTATTACTGAGGAAGTCAGTCCGGCTTCAAGGCTATCATAAAGAAATAACAGATTATTACTGAGGAAGTCAGTCCGACGGGAAACACATGCTTTCTGTTTAGGCAGTTTGGGCAGGTTCTGTGCTCTCGGGCCTGCACGTACTGTTTGGAGCAGAAGGGAAGCCGTTGTTCTGAATTTTGTAAAAGTCAGATGTAGTCATGCCCAGGGTGGGGGAGTCTAGTGCTCCCGGAGCCTCACATTTTGGAATATGTGAAGGAGCAAAGGAGGTTTTGCCAAGATTGGCTTTCCTTTCAGACTTTCCCTTCACCGCATTCCAGAGCAGAGAGAGTGTGCGGTGTGGAAACCAACCACGGTGAGGATGCTCTGGATCACATGGCGACACACTGTGGGTTAGCAGGACTGCCGGTTCCAGCACCACTTTATTTGTATCTCATTCTGAGCTCTTAGGTAGTTTGGGGACTTTTAATTCTGCAAGAACAGATTTTATTCAGAGTATTATATAAAGTATTAAAATTTTTCTTCTGCAATGAATGCTAATTGAAGTACTTTCTGTAATTGCCTAAGTTACTCACTGACTATAATTTAAGCAAATTTGGAAGCTGTCTGTTACCGCTGTCAGGTCCTCGGAGATTATTTAGTACTCCTCAGGTTTTTATTGAGTGACCAAAGGAACGCTAATATTTGGGTAAGCACTTGGACAAACATATTAAAGATTAATAAGTCTGGGGATCTGAAAGATGCCTCAGTTCTATCCAGAGAAGAGCTCAGGCACTAGGAGAATCAGAGTTGGTAGCGATGCAAACAGACTTCTCCGGTAAATGAGCAGATATTAGTTAGGACATACCTGGCTGGACTGCAATATTATGCCTCTTGCCACTTTTAGAAACACGGGTACAGAAAATGGAGGATATGCCTAAGGATTTCCATGGGTGTGAATTGAACTGCTTTATCAGCTGGAAAATGTGGCCTGTGAGTCTAGGAGGGGAGTTTACATGTTGGGAATAAGAAATTACCCAAATTATAAATTGACAATGTACTTGATACTGTGCAACTGGAACACTTTATTCCCCCAGAAAATTAGGGTCCAACGAGTGATGTTTCTAGCATAATCACAAGAATTCTCAAACTCCCTGGACTATTAGCTGGGCCCTTTCCTGGAGGAATTGCCATGTGGGTGGAGAAGCAGCCACGAGCCCACAGCAGGCCTTCCCTGAGTATCTTCCTTCAATGTCTACTGGATGCTGCTACAGGCCAGGCACTGGGCAAGATGCATGGGGAACCAGGATGAGTGACGGTGTGGCCTTGAGTCGCTCACAAACTAGGAGAGAGACAGATGTGTTCATAAACTAATGATGAGAAACTGGTAAATCCTGCAAGAAGGGCGTGAACCAAGTGCTGTGTGGCACAGGGGTGAGAAAGTTAACAACAGTAAAGGAAATTTGCATCGAAACGGTCCTGGTTCTGTAATACAGGACACTTTCCACAGCACCCTGGAGACGGTCACTTAGCCTGTGCCTGACCCCCTGTCTAGAGGCAGCTCATTGCATTTTCAGGCATCTCTGTTTAATTGATTCAGATTAATATTGGGTGAGCACTTGAGTCTATTGTTTCTTATTTAAATCTTACCTACAGACAGCTACTTCTAACATCCATCTTTCAGATGAACAACTGAGGCTCACTAGTTTGTTCACGTTTACATACTCAACGGTGGCTGGAATCAAGGTTTAAGTCCACAATCTGACTTAAAAACGGAGTTCTCCACCTGCCTGATGCTCTCATGGGTTTTTATTCCTCCATCTGCAGAGGAAAGGACAAGTGTAATTTCTCTCCCTCAAGACAGCTCTTCAGACATTTCCAGAAAACATCCATGTCCACGCGCCCCTTCCTGCCTACGTCCAATTCTTCTCCAGCACTCACTTTAGGTTCTTTCAAATGTTCCCCCAAACCTTTTCAGACCATTCACCACCCTGGTCACCTTGGGGGGCTCTCTGAGTGCTGATGACCGTCCTAAGGTGGAGGAGCAGAATCCCACAGCATTCCAGGAGTCTATCTACTATAGTGCAAAATGGGTGTGGCATCTCCTTACCTGGAAAGTATTCATTTTTAGTGGCAGCTGCATCACTTTTATGGATCAGACTTGGTTTATTGTCAATAAAGTTCATAGGTCTATTCCCTCTCTTTTTTGGCCTCCTTTGCAGCTGTTTTCTTTTTTTTTTTTTTTGGATTGTGCTCATTCACATGATGATTCAGTTATACCTTAAAAGAGTTGCAGTCAGAAATATTTCACCTTCATAGAGCTAGAAGCAGGATAGGTACACTCCGAAGGGCTTTCAGCCCCAGCCCCGTAAGATTTTCTCACATTCACACGGGCATGCAGTGAACTCCCGATGAGAGGCTGGGTCATCAGGGAGGGCAGACATTCCCCCAGGCACGTGGCTCGGGGCTCAGGCTCTGCACTGTACTCCATTCTCTCTGTCTTCTTGGAGCTCTGTCAGAGAGGGAAGTGGGAGGGTGAGGAACAGCATTCTTCTGGTGGGAAGAACTTGGCCAAAGCTCTGTCCCAAATATCATTTTAGAGAGACTGCTTAAACATTAACTAGAGCTTTACTTGGTGACCCAATCATCTTCATATTCATTAGTGGCCTGTGTAAATGTTTTAGTGGTAATTAAGATCTGAAAACATGAATATGTAGTCTTGTAAAAGTTGCAATGCCTCGGGTAATTCTGAGGTGCTCCTGAAAGGGTTAAGTAGTTTAGAAAATCACTAGATTTTCCAGGGGAGCCAGATTTTAAATATAAATCCTAGTTGCATTTGAAACTATTTCAAAATTAAATTTTTATAGTTACTCAAAGCTGAGTGGATTTAAACATAAAAGTGTACATTATGAGAAGAAAATAAGCTATGGAATGATGAAATGGGAATCTTATTTGCGCTAAAATTGAGGATTGAAATTATTTTTCCTAGGGTTTTTCCTGGTAGAAACAAACACCAGGGAAAGTGGTTATATTTTAAATAAAATGTCCTGCTCCACACTCACAAATTATTTACTTAGTCAAGCATAGAAAAACAATTGTTTTGGCCATATTTTGATGCTTAGATTTAATGTTAAAAAATGACCTTAATAAGCCTTTTGAAAAGATATCTAGAGGGGAGAACTCTGTCTGAATTCTGAGAGACCAGCTCTCACTCCTGTTCACTGGAGTAACTGGTATCTGAATCAGTGATTCTCAGTGTGGTCCCTGGACCAGCAACTTTAGTGTTGCACAGGAACATGTTAGAAATGCAAATCCTCAGGCCTGCTGAATGGAGAGCTAGCAGAATGGGATTGAGCACTCCATGCTTTAATAAGCCCATCACCTAATCCTGATGCTCACTAAGTTTGAGAACCACCGAGCTAGACTGCTTCGAGCTTTGTAGAATTATTCAATGCTATGTGGCCAAATTCTGATGAAACAGAATGAGAAGCTTCTACTTCCACCCTGACCGGTGGTCAGAGAACTATCCAGAGAGGAAATGTGTGCCTGGCAAGGAGAAACCTCAATGCTGTTTTACTCCCCAACTCAGATAAAAGAATGAGTTATTTTCTTTTTCTCTACGAAATCAAACTGGATTTCCTGGAATGCCTGGAACTTACACCGATAGAACATTGCTTAGCTCACTAGTTCAGTCAAACTGTGCTCTGAAATGGAGGAATACCCCTAAGAAAAGACTCCTAAAGATGAAAAATTTCTTGTTGAAATGCTGCATGAAATAGCTTAGTGAACCAAATGTGTGTAGCTGGAGGAGCCTGTAGAAGTTCTTTTATTTCATCACTCTAAAAAAAATATTCTGCTCAAATAGGTCAGATTTTTCTCTGATCTTTTTTCTTTTAAATAAATCTTTATTCAGATTATTACAATTATTTCTCCTTTTCCCCCCCATAGCTCCCCTCCACCCAGTTCCCACCCCACCTTCTGCCCTTACCTCCCCCCCACTGTCCTCATCCATAGGTGTATGATTTTTGTCCAGTCTCTTCATGAACCCCCTATACCCCTTTCCCCCTGAGAATTATCAGTCCACTCCCTTTCTATGCCCCTGATTCTATTATATTCACCAGATTATTCTGTCCCTCAGATTTTTAATTCACTTGATTTTTAGGTTCACTTGTTGATAGATATGTATTTGTTGTTCATAATTTTTCTCTTTACTTTTTTCTTCTTCCTCTTCTTTAAGAATACCTTTCAGCATTTCATATAATACTGGTTTGGTGGTGATGACCTCCTTCAGCTTTTTCTTATCTGTGAAGCTCTTTATCTGCCCTTCAATTCTGAATGATAGCTTTGCTGGGTAGAGTAATCTTGGTTGTAGGTTCTTGCTATTCATCACATTGAAAATTTCTTGCCACTCCCGTCTGGCCTGCATAGTTTCTGTTGAAAAGTCAGCTGACAGTCGTATGGGTGCTCCCTTGTAGGTAACTAACTGTTTTTCTCTTGCTGCTTTTAATATTCTCTCTTTGTCTTTTGCTCTTGGCATTTTAATTATGATGTGTCTTGGTGTGGTCCTCTTTGGATTCCTTTTGTTTGGGGTTCTGTGGGCTTCCTGGACTTGTAAGTCTATTTCTTTCACCAGGTGGGGGAAGTTTTCGGTCATTATTTCTTCAAATAGGTTTTCAGTATCTTGCTCTCTCTCTTCTTCTGGCACCCCCATAATTCTGATGTTGGTACGCTTGAAGTTGTCCCAGAGTCTTCTTACATTATCTTCAACTTTTTGGATTTTTTTTTTGCTTTTTGCTTTTTCGGTTGAGTATTTTTTGCTTCTTTGTAATTCAATTCTTTGACTTGATTTTTGTGTTCCTCTTGTCTGTTTTTGGGTCTCTGTATAATATTTTTTATTTCAGTCAGTGTATGTTTAATTTCTAGTTGGTCCTTTTTCATATCTTCGAGGGTCTCGTTATATTTATCGGCCTTTTCTAGGATATTCTTAAAAAGCCTTATAACCGTGGTTTTGAATTCTATATCCAGTCGTTTGTTTTCCTCCATTTCTTTCGTTTGTGATCTGATTCTTTGACGCCGCATTTTCACTGCTTCCCTGAGTTGGTAAGGTAGATTTGTGTGCTAGGTTTCCAATATGGCCCAGTGGGTCTGCCTCCCCAGTTAACCTGAGGTGGACACTCTTGGTGCACCCCTTTGTGGACTGTGTGTATAGCCTTGTTGTAATTAAGTCTTTATTGTTGTTGGTATCACTGGGAAGAATTGACCTCCAGGCCAGTTGGCTGTAAGTATCAGCTGTGTCTATGCTGGGAGAAGTTCGGTGCTGGAGACAGCCTTATAGGATTAGACTTGCCAAATTGCAATAGCCTCTGTGCTCAGCTTGGATGGGGTGGAGTCTCAGTCTTGGCTTCCCGTCAGCCTTTCCCTTGCGCGCACGTGTGTGCCTTCAGACCTCTGCCTTCCCGGCTCCCGAGTCTCCTCCTGAGAGTCCAGACTCTCCTCATAAGAGCGTGGGTCCCCAGGGGCTCGCCTGGAACTGGGGTTCACTGCAGTCAGAACTGGGGCTCAGTGCATTCAGGAGCCTCTGACTCCCTTCCACTAGGGAAAGCCTGTGGCAACCTCCGCAGCCTTTGTGCACACTGGCGCGCGCGCGCGTTTTCAGTCCTCCACCTTGCCCGGCTCCCGAGTCTCCGCCCGAGAGTCCAGACTCCCCCTGTAAGAGCGTGGGTCCCCAGGGGCTCGCCCGGAACAGGGGTTCAGTGCAGTCAGAACTGGGGTTCAGTGCGGTCGGGGGCTTCCTTCCCCCTTCCACCAGAGAAAGTCAGCCAGGCTCTCAGCCGCCCTTCCTCTCTGCGCGCACAAAGACCCTTTGCCATACCTCCAATTCTTTGTGAGCTTTTCTCTTTTCTTCTAGTTGTAGAATTTTCACTCAGCCAGCTTTCCTGTGGTTCTGGATGGTGTCCGTTCTGTCTTTTAGTTGTAGTTTTGAAATTGTTGTGCGAGGCAGCAGTTTAGGTGTTTACCTATGCCGCCATCTTGGTTTCTCCCCATTTTTCTCTGATCTTAAAACTTCCAAAGATGCCCTGGCCGGTTTGGCTCAGTGGATAGAGCGTGGCCTGGGGACTGAGGGGTCCTGGGTTTGATTCCTGGTGAAGGGCATGTACCTTAGTTGCGGGCACATCCCCAGTGGGGAGTGTGCGGGAGGCAGCTGATCGATGATTCTCTCTCATCGATGTTTCTAACTCTCTATCCCTCTCCCTTTCTCTCTATAAAAAATCAATAAAATATATTAAAAAAAAAACTTCCAAAGACAATCACAATCAATCATAATCTTTGTCACTAAACTCAAAGTTTAATAGCCATTAATGTCAGAAAATGCATTTTTTATCTTTCCTATGCAATTTACCATATTAGGATCACATGGCAATTCAAATATTGCCTAAAACCATCCTTCACAGTTGCAGTTCTGACACATCCATTGACAAATTCTGATGTTCCACACACTCATAGCTGAGCCACAGCTTCAGAGCAGGTTACCTCCGGGGCTTGATGAAGAGGGAGAAGTGACCCTGACCCGTGCGTGCGTGCGTGTGTGCGTGCGTGCATGTGTGTGTAAGGAGGCAGTGCTTCCTCTTTAAGGAGGAGTCAGTCATAAAGCCTGCAAATATTCATGCCAGGGAGTAAAATGAGAAAATGAGGGACTAAAGTGAGTAAAACGAAGTGATTTCACATTTTATCAACTGTCTTAAAACGATTCAATGAACCATTTAAAAAGGCTTAAACTTTTAAAGTACAGATACAATGTTAAATGATAATCAAATGGATTTTTAAGAATAGAAGTATCACCGTATTACTTAAGGATTGTTTTTGTTCTAAATGGCAGAGGCACTGCCAACTCAAGAATTATTACTTACACACACACACACACACACACACACACACACACAAGCTATAGTCATATGGTAAAAATAACGGTATGTTTTATAATAATTGGTTAAGATTTGTTTTTGCTATCAGGGAGCTTCTGAGAATATTTTTCTTTCCCATTTTTAGCTGTAATTACACTTCAGATGCTATAAAATATAGGATTTGTCTGCTGTCTGGGGTAGTGTCCAGTCAAGCAAACCATTCTCATACTGTTAGAGGATTCCTCCTTGCACTGAGTCGAGATAGTCCTTGTACACTGTCTCCAGGGCAACAGAAATCTGTCATTAGTGAGAGGCCGACAATGAATCCATAAAGCTAGATGTGAAGGTAGAGAGAAAATATTATTTCCATTTTATAGCCAAGGGAACAGACAGAAAAAAGCACCATGAATGAATGGATGGGATTTAACTTATAAAGATTTAAATTTCCATACTAAAAGTAGACTGGGTTTCCAAATCAGTGTTTCCTAACAACATCATTTTTATTCTGCTAAACCGAGAGAAAGGCAAAATATGCTCTCTAGACCAGTGCTGTCCAGGAGAAATATAATGTGACATATACATGTACTTTAAGTGTTCTAGACATCACATTTAAAAGGTAAAAAGATCAGATTAATAGGTACCATTAATTTTAATAATATATTTTATTTAACTCAATATATGCAAGAATTATGATTTCATGTCATTATAAAAATGAATAGAATATTTTATATTCTTTAAAAATATTGTCTTAAAAATGATAGCACACCTCAATTCAAGCTTGTCACATTTCAAATGTTAGTAGCCACATGCAGCTAGTGGCTACCATACTGAAAAGCACAGTCCAGACCTCCTTTTCCTGCCCTTACAGACCACTCCAACTCCCTTTCCCCACCAAAAATGCAAAATGTGTTTGTAGATGTTGACTTTCCTTGCTCTGGAAGTGTTCGAGCAGAGGCTGGGTGACCACTGCTTGGTGGGAAGATTGTGAATAGAGACCATCAGATGAGTATTTGGACAAGAAAAGCCTTAAAATCCCTTGCAACCCCCAAGTTCTGTGATGCTTTGAAATTGAAAAGTGAGACATGGAATTATGAGTTTGGAAAGAACTTCCTTCTATATAAGCCATTATATCTCCTGATTTGTAATTTATGTCTTCTCTGCTTCTCATAAGAATAAAATGACATCTATAGAGTGCTATAGAGTTTATAAACCACTCTCATAGACATTAGGTTAGTTAGTCATTTATTTTTTCACTCATTCAGAAAAGCATGCTGAATCCCTATAAGGTCTGAGTCTCCATGCCAGGAGTTGGGATGCACGGGCCACGGTGGAGGGACAGGCACGAGCCCTGGACTCACCGCGTATTCAAGCTGTCTTATTGTTCTTAGTCTTCTTTACCTCTGGTTTCTGGAATCCCTCTCCCTTCTTATTTGACTTCAGTCACCAGGAGCCACAAACCTGGTAGGAAAACAGTGGTCTAACTATTTCCTGATACGAACTATCAACCCATCCTCAAAGGGCAGTTTTCAGGGCCGAGAAAACTGAAGTTGGGGCTCGCTGCTTCTCTGGTGTGATTAGGGCATTAGAAATAAAGATCTTTTTTTTCAGTGTTGAAGAGAAGCAAAATCTGCTGCCGTTCAGCTACATGTACCACCTGGAATTGTAATATGTATTAAAAACTCCTTTGCTGTCAGCCAATTTCTAGGTAAACAATCTCATTCGACTCTCTGCTGTACCTTTTTGTACCCTATCCAAAATTCTGAAAGAAATAAAGCTTCTTCTGAGCCACAGGCCATCAGTTATGATGCTCCTGCTTTAGAGAAAGAAAGAATACAATCATTGGGGATCAGAAAAACTGGTGCTTGTCCAGGTAGAAAACCATGAGGATTTATGACCAAGGAAAGCCACTTATAGAAGTACTAGAGGCCTGATGCACGAAATTCATGCAAGAGTAGGCCTTCCTCCCCCCAGCTGCCAGCACCGGCTCCCCTCTGGCACCCGGGACCTGGGCTTCCCTCACAGCCCTCACAGGCTTCGTCCGAAAGGTCGTCCGGTCTAATTAGCATATTATGCTTTTATTATTATAGATTTTAGAGATTTGATTATGATTCTTCCTAGTAAATTTGAAAATACTCCAGTCACTCTGACTTAGTTCAAGTATCCCAAACTATTTTGTGACTTTAGTTTCTAAATTCTCCTGTACTCAACTTTTCTGGAATGTGCTCTAACAGCTTCATGCCACCACCAGAGAGCAGCAGAGATTTATAGGTAGTTAATGATACCCTCAATACTAAAAACCGAGGAAGCTTAGCCACTTGATTTGATGCCATTGCAGTTATTAAATGACTGAGAGAAAAAAGAGGCAGATGATTAAGAACCAGAACATTCGCACATTAGCCTATCTCCCCACACTTTCACCCTTTTATCCCTGAGGTGTGTGTATAAATATGTGACTTTTATAATTTGTGGCATTGGCTGAGGAGAGTTTTTTTGAGTTTTCTAGTAGCTTTGGAGATATAGGTAAAAACTGTATCTAAAAAAAGAATTTTTATTTCATACTCATCCATACCATAGACCAGTGGTTGGCCAACTGCGGATCGCGAGCCACATGCGGTTCGTGAGCCGCTGTTTGCCGCTCCGTTGACTAATGAGCTGGCCGACCACTGCCATAGACTGAATGATGAACTTTAAGGTAATGAATCAAAGTAAATGAATCAAAGTACTGTTCCTCTAGATTAGGGGTCATCAAACTACTGCCCACAGGACAGACTATGGTTGTAGATATGTAATATTTACTCATGTTGGCAAAATTACTACAGTGTTTTTTCCAACATGTGGCCTATTTGCTAAAATTTGTTTAAAAATAACAGTGAATTAATAATAAAAATAACCTGTTAATTTAATTTAAGCAAGTCTTTGTTAACAGCATTTAAAATTTGACAGGGTGTTAACTTTCACATATGACATATGGGCCAGAAATTTTGTCTGTTAAGGCCAAAGTCCATTAAATCGAGGTTCGCAAAACTGAGGGTTTACTGTATTTTAAATTTTATTTTTCAATTACAGTTGACATTCAGTATTTTATATTAGTTTCAGATGTGTAGCATAGTGATCAGACAATTATAAGCGTTACAAAGTGGTCTCCCTGATAAGTCTAGTACCCATCTGGCACCACACATAGTTATTATAGTATTATTGACTATATTCCCTATGCTGCACTCTACATCCCTGTGACTGTTTTGTAACTGCCGATTTGTGTTTTTTAACCCCTTCACCTTTTTTTACTCAGCCCCCAAACCTCCGCCCAGTTGACAACCATCAGTTTGTTTTCTTTACCTATGAGTTTGTTTCTTTTTTGTTTGTTTATATTGTTCTTTAGATTCCACATATAAGTGAAATCATAAGGTATTTGTCGCTGCCTGAATTATTTTACTTAGCATAATATCCTTTAGGTTCATCTATGTTGTCATAAATGGCAAGATTTTCTTTTTGTGTATATGGCAGAGTAGTATTCCATTGTGTATATACAGTATACCACATCTTTTTTACCCACTCATCCAGTGATAGGCACTTGGGTTGCTTCCATATCTTGGCTATTGTAAATAATGTAAGAACTCACTATTTAGAAGGTGAGGATACCAATCAGGTATAACAGAAAAACAGAAACTACTTTGAATTTTCAGCAAAGCTATTATTTATTTATTTATTTATTTATTTATTTATTTATTTATTTAACTTTGAAACAATCACAAGCTTTCATGATCTTGTCACTTTTGAAGTTTATAGGCCATTTATTTTGTAGCATATCCATCAATTTGGCTTTGACTGATGTCTCCTCATGATTAGATTCAGGTGTACGTGTTTGATGGGACTACACTGGTGATGCCATGTTCTTCTCAATGCATCCTATCAGGTGGCACATATTTTTCTTTTGTCCTATTACTGATCATGTTCACTCTGATAACTTACTTAGAAGTCTGTCAGACTTCTCTACTGTAAAACTAATATTTTCCCATGTAGTGACTAAGTATTTGAGGAGAGAGGTTATTTTGAGACTATATTAACCTCCTGTTCCTCATCCAACTTTAATTAATCAATGCATGTCAGTATAAATTCTTGGTTTTGTAATAAGGTTCAATGAGTGGTAATGTTACTTTTACTATTTTGATATTCTATTTGTCCCTATTTTGACCAGAAGGAGCCCCTTCCTGCTGTCTTCAGTGTCTTTTTGACATGCCCCCATCATTCCTTGAGTACCTTTGACCCCCAAAGATATTCCATGCTCATATTATTCTTTCCCCAACATAGCCCTGAAATCAGCCACATCTCTAAGGATCTCAGACTCCTGTTAGTGAAGGATGGCTTATAAAGACCAAGATCTGGCTCTGAGTGTGCTCATTGCTATTGGGGTATTGCCGCTTTCAGACCCGAACAGAAGGGATACATTTCAGGGCATTGGTTAAACTGGTGTCAGGGAAGCTGGTGCCAAGTAAGGGTCAGTGAGGCAACCTAGAGAAACCACTAGCACTGCTAGGGGTAGGGGCCGGAGGGGGCGCACTGTGCCCGGAGGTCAGGTCATCTGGAAGAAGCTAGAGAAATGCCGCATGTGTCCAAGGGAAACGTAAGCCAGGGAGGAGCTGCAGCTGCAGCAGGCAAAGCCCCGCGGAGAGGAGCGGCTTCTCCCTTCCGCGTGCACTCCTAGCAGCTCTCAGTACCTCCCAGTGGCCTGCCTTGAAGGCCAGAATCCAGCTGTCATGGGGGCCTGGGAAACAGAGCCTGCAGAATCAGTCCCCTGAGATGGAATGCAGAGGGAGGGGAGGGATAAGAATGGAACTAAGGGCAGAAGCTGGGACTGCACGAAGATACATACATTGTGGTACCCCGGTCATTGCCATTTGAACAAAACAGAAAACAAGTGGTTTTGTGACTTGAAATGAGCAACATCTTCTCTAATGTGGCCACTTAAATTGAACATGTTCCAAGGAACCTTTACCAGTGTATTAGAACCCAGGCATTGATTGGGTCACAAAATACTAGAGAGTAGATAACTATACCTTAAAGAATCCATGACCCTTTCTCCTCTTTTCTTTCTTCTCAGGTAATCTCTATTTTGTGAGAGTGAGCACTTAGGCTCTAAGCTGAGTCATAGAATCTAATTCAGCTTTTTACTAGATGTATTTTTACATTGCATACTTTCGGTTGAATTGTGTCCTCCCCCCCAAAATGTTGAAGTTTTAACTAACTCCCAGAACCTGAATATGTGACCTTTTATTTTTTTTTTGGAAATAGGGTCTTTGCAGGTGATCAAATTAAGTTGAGAACCTCAATCTAATACAACTGGTGTCCTTATAAAAAGGAAATTTGGACACACACACACGGAAGATACCACATACACATCGACACAGAGATTGGACTGATGTGTCTGTAAGTCAGCAAATGCCAAAGACTGCCAGTAAACCACCAGAGGTGAGCGGAGAGGCATGTAACAGTTTCCCTCACAGTCCGCAGAAGGAATCAACCCTGCCAACACTTAGGTCTTGGACTTCTAACCTCCAGAACTAGGAGAGAATAAATTTGTGTTAAGTCACTCAGTTTGTAATACTTTGTTGTGACAGCCATAGTTAATTAATACACTGAATTAGAGGTGGATATCAGTACTCAGTCATCTATTATAAAGTGATACTTGGTCTCCCACAGTGGAAAGTGGCATAATAAAGGGGCTGGAAGAAGAGGAGGTATGACCTAAAGACCTGCTCTTTCTTCTAGAACAATTTGCTCAGTATTGAGTTCGTTGCTCCCTGTTCCTCCTCTGCCTTCCCTGGTGGGAGGCCTGCCTTTGGCCATTGCAGATAATGGCAGCAGTGGTTGGGCAAAGCCGGCCGCCAGCTCTTTTTGTGATGGTGTTCAGGCCTGGCCTCTGCAGCTGGTCAAGGGATGGGAGCCAGGTTTCCATGTGTCAATTTACTTCCCTCTTACATGAGCACGCTTGACTTCCTACTTTGAGCCTCAGGTTTAAGTAAGTCTGACATTGGCGCTCCACTTGGAGAGAGGAGCAGAGTATGTAAAACAGTATGCCCCTAGTTTCAGTCAAAATGCCACCCTCTGTTCATGGGACAATGTTTTTGCACTCTTGAATACAAAAAAAAAAAAAGAAAAAAAATTGCTATTTTGGTTTGTTAGTTGGTTTATTTGATTGTTTTGTCTATAGAATGTCACCTGCTAAAACCAAGGCAAGGTCAGCTTTTAGGTTTTAGGTTTATATTGGCCAAGTTTCTCACACATAATATGTTGAGGATTATATGCATTTCAGAAGCTTGTCATCAAATACTGAAGATTAACATTGCATACCTCAGGAGATGACACAAACTGGAAGTGTGCCATGTGAGTCATGTGGCACATTCACTGCAGTCCAGAGAATTGACTTTATGGAATTTGGCCTCAGCAGGGAATATATTGCTGACATAAGCTATGTTTTTATTTCATGCTTATAATTATATGCCACTCACAGCACAATGCTTCATTGCTATTAACCCTATAAATTCTGGCTTCTGGAAATTTGAAATGAGGTAGAACTTCTACTTCCAAGTACTTAGATGTGAAACATGTCTCACTGATATTAGAAAAGGTGACAGGACAAAGGCTCTGGGGTCTAGATTAAGGAACAAGAAGTGGAGCCTAGAGCTTAATAAAAAACCCTATTTACTTTATGACAATTTCTTCTGTTTTCTATATAAAAGTAGAGAAAACTGGTAGGCATAAGGTAGATTAATGGTTCTTGATATCAGGATTATGTTTCTATTTTGTGTGTGTGTGTGTGTGTGTTTTTTGTTGTTTTTTTTTTGTTATTCCTCACCTGCGGATATTTTTTCCATTAATTTTCAGAGAGAGTGGAAGGTAGGGGAAGAGACAGAGAGAAACATCTATGTGAGAGAGACACTTCAATTGGTTGCCTCTGGTGGCACTTGCTCCAACCAGGGCCAGGGATAGAGCCTGCAACCAAGGTACGTGCCCTTGACTGGAATCGAATCTGGGACCCTTCAGTTTGTGGGCCGACTCTCTAACCCAGCCAGGGCAGGACCACTTTTCACTCTTAAAATTATTGAGGGCTCCGAATGACTATATGAATTATATGACTACATATTAATTATAGCTATTAATACTTACCATACAGGCAAGATTAAAATATTTATTAATTCACTTAAATAATAGTAAACCCATTAAATTTTAACTTAATTATTTTAAATGAAAAGTATATTTCCCAAACAAACATCAGTGAGAAGAGTGTCATTGTTTTTCATTTTTGCAAATTTCTTTGATGCCTGGCCTAAGAGATGATAACTAGACTAATATCTTATTCTGCATTTAATCTGTTATAATCTCTTTTATAAAAAATTGAGATATACAAAGAAAATTTGGCTTAACGCAGAGACAGTTGGAAAGAGAGGTGTTTTTTGATGGCCTCTTCAGGTAATTGTGAGTAGTCTTCTTTAAGACTATACCAAAATTTGAAAGTGGTAATTTCTTAAAGGTGGAAGTTAAAACCATATTAACAACTTTTAACATTCTATTGCATTAAAAACTATTGTTTCTTTTGCATACCAAATAATGGGTAATAATAATTTACCCATGCATGATTTTATACTAGCATGCAGTGGTCATTTGAAAAATGTTGGTTCACTTAGCTAATTGGGTCTTTAAATGTGAACATGTTTATGACTCAATGTAAAGAAATCCACACTACCAATCTGGTGAGAAAAGTCCTTATGTATTGGGAAGCTATGAAGTTTATTGTGGTGTATACAAGTTTCCCAAAATGTTCAATTTCATTTGAAAACTTGAATTTTATCTTTGGTAACAAATAGTATGAGCTGTCTTCCAAGAAGTTACAGGCTTACTTTGTTGGTTTTGAAAAATGTCTGCCAAATACCTAATTCTGAATAACCATAATTTATCTATTATTCATTATTTCAAGTAAAAATTATGTTTGCGGGAAGCAGAATAATGCCCTGCCCCCTGCCCCCAGATGTCCATGTCCTAATCTTTGGAACCTAAACTTTACATGGCAAAAGAGACATCGAATATGTGACTCAGTTAAGAATTTTAAGATAGGGAGACTGTCCTGGGTTATCAGGGTGGGCCTGTGTAATCACAAGGGTCCTTATGAGTGAAAGAGGGAGGCAGGAGATTTGAAGACACTATTCTGCTGGCTTTGAACATAGAGGAAGAAGCAACAGCCAAAAATTGCAGGTGGATTCTAGAATGTGGGAAAGGTAAAAATATGGATTTTGCCTTTAGAGCTTCTAGAAGGAATTTATTGCTGATGTCAGTGAGATTTGTGCTGTTTTAAGACACTAAGTCTGTGGCATTTTGTTATAGCAGCGAATAGGAAACTAGTACAGTATTCCATGAAAAAAAGTAGCAGAAACAATCACGCAAGAAGTTTTTCTGAAGACAACGTGGCCCTTCTGTGTGCAGCTGAGGCGCTGTGCGTGTTCTCCCATCACTTTCTCATAGATCATGGAAGGGGAATTAATAGTTTTTACTACTTCATCAAGGATATGCTAATGTGAACCTTTGTTTCCTTTCTCACTGTGACTGTGTGGTGGGGAAGAATACAATGACTACTAGTTAGTTTGGTGCCTTGATCTGTGCTAAGGCACCAGTGGTTTACTCTCTATTGCTTTTCACCCTCAGTACAAATAGCAATACAGCCAGAGGGCAAATGATGTTTTAGTTTCCTTATGAAATGAGTTTTGACCCTGTGAACCCTCTGAAAGTGTTTGGGAGATAGCCAGCGGTCCACAGTGTGAAGACTGCTGGGTAAATTCTCATATTACAAGAAAGTCTCTTTAAGCAGTACCACTCTTCTCTTCATGGAGGGGTGGGAAAAGCCCAAAGGCTCTCTATAGGCTTCTGGAAAATCTTTAAATACCAACTGGAAAGAGGTGGCTGATGGTAGCAGGACTGGCCCTGGAGAAGGTGTTTGTGCCTCGGGGGTACTGAATACCTTTTCTCAAGTATGAGGTCACTCAATATCCAGTTCAAAAAGCTCTGAGTTTTGCAGTGGGTTTTATGTTACAGTGACAGTTCTATTTTTAAAGAAAATTTCTGGTCCTGCTTTTAAGGTGAGTTAAATGCCATCTCAAATCATGATGTGCTTTAAAAACCAGAATAAAAATCAGGAAGCAATTTAGAAAATGCTTTACTATAACTCACTGTTAACTCTATTCAGAGGCCAGATGTGCTCCTGAGAAACTGAAAAGGCAAAAGTGGTCCAAATAAAAGTAATCTAAGGCCTGCGGGTACCCGGAGCTCCTGTAAGAGTAATTGTGGCCCTTTGTTGTAGTTCCTGTAATTGGCCTTCTGCACACAGTGGGGGCCAAGTAAATGTCACTGACTGACAGGAGGACTGGGAGAAAAGTTGGATGTACTTGATGGTGGCAAAGTTTCATGTAGGAAAAGCTGCTTCATTGCACGTGGATCCTTCAGGGATGCTGTAGGGTTATATGCCCAAAGTATGCCTGTATGTCTCTTGTACTTCCTCACTGTGAGATTTCGGACAGGTTAACTATTTTGAGTCTTGTTGCAATCTCTTGTGAAATGAAGATAATAAAGGTACCTAAGGTTTATCATGGGGATCTAATAATCTAGTGGTGCCTGTTGAGGTATAGTTTGCGACATGCCATTCAAATTTTAAATCCAGTGTAACTTAGATGGCTTTCAGGGCAAGTGTGAGGGCAGCATAACAGTGAGGGGCAGGGTAGAAGAGAGAGAAACATCAATGATGAGAGAGAATCATTGATCGGCTGCCTCCTGCACGCCCCCCACTGGAGATTGAGCCTGCAACCCAGGCATATGACCTGACTGGGAATCGAACCGTAACCTCCTAGTTCATAGGTCGATGCTAAACCAACCACTGAGCCACACCTGGCCAGGCATCAGCTTACTTATTTATTTTTATTTAAAAATGAAGTGTGCAGGTACACAGTAGAGAATAATCAATAAATGGAAATAACATTTATTTTCTGTAGTAATTTCTGCTATTTTAGAAGTGGAAATATTCACTATCTTGCTCTGGCCAAAATGTTCATCTGCTGATAAATTAATGAGAGATGCAAGGCACAAGATGTAACTAACAGAGCTGGAGAACATGCCGAAAAAGGCTGTCTCGTGGTTAGGTCTGTTGGCAAGAAGCCTCAGACATTCGCGGAACAGCAAAGGGCTGGGAAGGAGCATGCAGGGAACTGCTGACAGTGGCTGTGCAAATAGAGTTGAAGAAAATTGGATCCCAATAAATGCTTTGCTTCATTCTGTGGAATCATTCTTTCTCATTATCATCACCAGATGATAGTTATGTCTTCCTTGGCACCTGGTGCCAAGCTAGACCCACAGCGATCAATTTTCCTGAGGGAAATTCCTGTGCTGCCAGAAGCAAGGGGCAATTTCCAGATGACGGTTAGGCCCTCCTCTAAAAAGCTCAGTTCTCCTTGTACAATGACCACAGGTCCTGGATCTTCTAGTTTTGTGTAATTTTATTCTTTTCAATAAAATGATTAAACAAATCTCCCGCAATTGATCCTCATTTATAAGAATACTAGTGGCCCGGTGCATGAAATTTATGCATGGGGGGGGGGTTCCCTCAGCCCAGCCTGCACCCTCTCCAATTGTGGACATCTCTCTCGCAATCTGGGGCTGCTGGCTCCTAACTGCTCACCTGCCTGCCTGCTTGATCACCACTAACTGCCTCTGCCTGCCTGGCTGATTGCTACTAACCTCTCTGCCTGCCTGCCTGATTGCCCCTAACTTCCTCTGCCTGTCTGCCTGATCACCCCTAATGCCCTCCCCTGCCGGCCTGATCGCCCCTATCTGCCTCTGCCTGCCTGATCGCCCCCAACTGCCCTCCCCTGCTGACCTGGTTGCCCCCAACGGCCCTCCCCTGCTGGCCTGATCTTGCCCCCAACGGCCCTCCCCTGCTGGCCTGATCTTGCCCCCAACTGCTCTTCCCTGTCGGCCTGATTGCCCCTAACTGCCTCTGCCTGCCTGATTGCCCCTAACTGCCCTCCCTGCCAGCCTGATCTTTTTTTTTTTAATATATATTTTATTGATATTTTACAGAGAGGAAGGGAGAGGGATAGAGAGCTAGAAACATCAATGAGAGGGAAACATCGATCAGCTGCCTCCTGCACACCTCCCACTGGGGATGTGCCCACAACCAAGGTACATGCCCTTGACCGGAATCGAACCCGGGACCCTTCAGTCCGCAGGCCGACACTCTATCCACTGAGCCAAACCGGTTTCGGCCAGCCTGATCTTGCCCCCAACTGCCCTCCCCTGCAGGCCTGATCTCGCCCCCAACTGCCCTCTCTGCCTCGGCCCCCACCACCATGGCTTTGTCCAGAAGGAAGTTGGACATCCAGAAGATGGCTGGTCGACCCTGTCTAATTAGCATATTACCCTTTTATTAGTATAGATACATATATGTGCACACACATATACACTGAGTGGCCAGATTATTATGATCTCTGAACGCATAATAATCTGGCCACTCAGTGAGTGTGTGTGTGTGTGTGTGTGTGTGTGTGTGTGTATGTATATATATATATATATATATATATATGTATATATATATATATATATATATATATTAGAGGCCTGGTGTATGAATTCGTGCATGGATGGGGTCCAGCTAGCCTGGCCAGGGGGAGGGGACATGGGCGGTTGGCCGGCCTGCCTGCTGGTCGAACTCCTGGTCGAGGGGACAATTTGCATATTAGCCTTTTATTATATAGGATATACACTGAGTGGCCAGATTATTATGTGTTCAGAGATCATAATAATCTGGCCACTCAGTGTATATATTACATGTATATACCATTGAATATTACATAAATAAATTTACAAATGAGGAAAAAAAAGACTCCTTTGTCAGATCAGACTTGCCAAATTTTGGATCAGAAATCATGGTCATTTAAAGGTCAGGCAAAAGGCAGAAATATTCAATGGTACTAAAATGGCTAAGTAGAACTAAAAAACAAACAAACATATCAAATGGATACAGGCCAGTCTTGTCTGCAAAAACAGCATCAATTTGTAGAAGTATGTATAAATATATCTGCTTTTAATGGGTATTCTTCTAAATGTGGTTTTGTTAGCAGAGTACTTTTTTATTTATTTTTTATTTTTTTTACAGCTGGAGAATCACTCATAGTTAAGGTAATGTTGGCAGACGAATTTGTGAGAAGCAGCAAGACAGGTCCTACTTCCCGTTGGGATCCTTTCTCAGAGATCTCTGCTTCTCATCTATTGCTTTCTTTTTCCTGTTGATTTTCATGGGCAAGACCTGACCAGCCATTGCTGGTCTGAGTTCCTTTCATGCTCTTATATCCTGAACAGCATGTCAAATACTTTTTATTTCTCCTTCTTTAGATCTGAACTGAGCAGTTGATAAAAGTGAAATCATTGGTTCCAGGTTGAGTCCAATTTATTTTTCATTTATTTTTGAAATTTATTGATTTGAGAGAGAGAGAGAGAGAGAGAGAGAGGGAGAGAGAGAAACATAGATTTATTTTTCTTCTTATTTATGCATTCTTCAGTTGATTCTTATATGTGCCCTCCCCGGGGACCAAAGCTGCAACCTTGAGGTATTGGGACAATGCTCTCATCAACTGAGCTACCCTGCCAGAGTCTCAATATTTTTTAAAACAATAGAGAAATGTATTGTTTCATAAAGTCTAAAGGTAGGGAAACTTTCTGGATTTCTTGATTTCACACAATGACTTTAATAAAAATCACCACAGTACATAGACTAACAGTGCAGGCTCCAAAGCTAGACTGTTGGGTTTATACTCCCAGCTCTTCCACTTACAGGGTGTGTGACATTGAGAAAGTTACTTATCCTATTTATGCCTCATAATCCTCTTTTTCTCTATTGAATTTATTGGGGTGACATTGGTTATTAAAATTATATAGGTTTCAGCTTGAGTCCAATTTTGTTCCAGTCCCTCTTAGTGCTCTTAGAACCATTGAATATTTGTGCCTTTTGCTGGATTTTTTAGGTGACCATAATGTCTGAACCAAAATATTGAAATGTGTAATCTGACAAGGGACATACACTGAGTGGCCAGATTATTATGATCTCTGAACACATAATAATCTGGCCACTCAGTGTATATCCTATACAATAAAAGGCTAATATGCAAATTGTCCCCTCGACCAGGAGTTCGACCAGCGGGCAGGCCGGCCAACTGCCCATGTCCCCTCCCCCTGGCCAGGCTAGCCGGACCCCACCCATGCACGAATTCATGCACCGGGCCTCTAATATAAATATAACGAGTGGCCAGATTATTATGCGTTCAGAGATCATAATAATCTGGCCACTCAGTGTATGTTGCCTGATATATGCATTTATTTATTTAAAATGTCTTATAAATGGGGACAAACTATGTCTCAGATTTAATTTCCAATTTAATGATTACTCCCCCACCCTGTGTTGAGTAAGGGGGCCATGTCATTATTGGCTTTTATAGATCTCTGTTGAGGTGACCCTTGCCTGTCCACATGGCCCCTCAGACCTGAGACTTTCTCTGCTGATGCTATGCCATACCTAGGGCACAGAACTATCAGTGAGGCAGTCATGGTCCCTTCTGCTGCAGTTATTTTCTCTCTGGCATCCGACCCACCTCCACCTCTAGCCCCGGTGACTCTGCTGGGAATCAGAAGGAATCTCCTTGCTAATTGAATCTGTTCACTGCTGACTCTGTTATAAATCTTCCCAGGCACCATTTTCTTTCTTTCTTTAAAAATATATTTTTATTTATTTCAGAAAGGAAGAGAGAGGGAGAGAGAATAGAAACATCAATGATGAGAGAGCATCACTGATTGGCTGCCTCCTGCAAGCCCCCTACCGGAGATTGAGCCCACAACCTGGGCATGTACCCTCAACTGGAATCAAACCTGGGACCCTTCAGTCTGCAGGCCGATGCTCTATCCACTAAACCGAACCAGCTAGGGCACCATTTTTTAAATTGTTGGTTCCTTTTACAAAATTTAAATTTTTGGGATAAAAATTAAAAACAAGATTGTGAACTTTTATGGGTTGAATTGTGTCCCCCCAAAGTATATGTTGAGGTCCTAACCCCCATTACCTCAGAATGTGACCTTATTTGAAAATAGGGCCATTGCAGATATAATTAGTTAAGATGAGGTCTTAGGGGAATAGAGTGGACCCCTAATTCAATATGACCCCTAATTCTTATTCCTTATAAGAATACAGCTGCACGAAGACAGAGACACACGGAAGACACTATGTACGGGCAGAGAATTGGAGTGCGACATCTATGAGCCAATGAAAGCCAACGATTGCCAGCAAAGCACCGGAAGCTAGGAAAGGCAAGGGAGGATTCTCCCCTATAGGTTTCAGAGGGAGCAGGCCCACTGACATCTTGATTTCAACCTTGTGGCCTCCAGGACTATGAGAAAGTAATTTCTGTTCTTTTAAACTAACAGTTTGTGGTACTTCATTATGGCAGGCCTAATAAGCTAATACATAAATCATTGATTTATGAATTTATTTTTTTCATGTTTTTAAAAATTTGATGTATAAAATACAACAATAAAGTACACAAAGTGAAAGTGTACACATTTTAAGTGTATTGTTCAATTTTGTGTGTATACATTCCAATAGATTCCTACATATACCCATGTAACCAATAGATAAAATACCTCTAGGACCCACGAAGGCTCCCCTGGGTTACAACTCATCAATACCATCTTCCCTGACCCCAAGAAGTAGCCACCATTTTGACTTCTATATTTATCTGTTAGTTCTGCTTATTTCTGAATTTCACATAATCATAAATAGATGCTCTTTTGTCTGGCTTCTTCTGCTCAACATAATGCTCATGCGATTCATTCACATTGCAGTGTGTGCCTGCAGTTCATTGACTTTAGATTTAAGAATAACATAGTCTTCCATGCTACTCTGGACAGAATTGAGCTCTTTCTTGGTTTACAATGTAAAGTTACTTCCATGAATAGATTTAATTTTGTGATATAGTCTAATGAGCTGAAAATGACTAGAGCTGTCACCACAAGAATTGAAATGACTCAGATATTTTAATAAATAATTGAATACACATATGCTTAACATCTGCCACTTGGTAGAATAAAATGAGCTATTGTAGACGAATTGTGCAAGAAGAGACATGCATGCAAACCACATATATTACTAACAAGGCCCATGTGTAGCTATTGCTTAATTCTAGAAAATTTCAGAAGTTAAACAGCATTCAAGCTATCCAAAATCATAGTAAATCCTTTTCAACCCAGCAATTACACTTCTAGGAATTTGTCTCAGAGAATAACTAAATGTGCAAAAAGATTTAGCTACAAGGGTGTTACATTTATTATTGCCGATTGCGGGGGGAGATAAGAGAGCAGAGTGAGAGAACTGGTAATAGGGAATAATATGAATTCTCAGTAATTTAGGAGGATTGGATAAATAAGTTTAGGCACAGTCTCAAAACAAAACTAACTTATTGGTTTGTCCATCTGTCCTCAAATTTTGGGCATTTCCACTTCAGATTAGCAATGAAAAATTTGCAATGCCCTCAAATTACCCATGTGTTCTAGAAGAAGATTTAATGATGTGAAAATGTTGCCTGCTTATTGTTTATTGGTAGAGTTGTTACTAAACAATAAACACAAGGATGATCTCATTTTAAAAATAACATCGTGTAAATTCAGAACAAAGACTAAGAGGCAAATTATCAAAATATTAATTAAGAGTGGTTACTTCTGAGATAGGATTGTGGGTGATATAAATTTTCATCTTTGTGCTTTTGGTTTCCCAAACTTTTGATATTGTTTTTAAAATAAGAAAACAGTTATCAAAGAAAAAGAATAGAAAGTAACCACCTGTTTTAAGGCCATGTTCACTTTGCAACAGATAATGTGATCTCAAAGCATAGCAGCTTTTTTAAAAAAATCTTTATTGTTCAGATTATTACAGGTGTTCCTCTTTTTTTTTCCCCCATAGCTTCCCTCCACCTGATTCCCCACCCCACCCCATGCCCTTACCCCCCGCCACTGTCTTCATCCATAGGTGTGAAATTTTTGTCCAATCTCTTCCCACACCCCTCACACCCCCTTCCCCCTGAGAATTGTCAGTCCACTCCCTTTCTATGTCCCTGATTCTATTATATTCATCAGTCCATTCTGTTCATCAGATTTTTTATTCACTTGATTTTTAGATTCACTTGTTGGTAGGTATGTATTTGTTGTCATTCTGTTGTTCATAATTTTTATCTTTACCTTTTTCTTCTTCCTCTTCTTAAAGAATACCCTTCAGCATTTCATATAATCCTGGTTTGGTGGTGATGAACTCCTTTAGCTTTTTCTTGTCTGTGAAGCTCTTTATCTGACCTTCAATTCTAAATGATAGCTTTGCTGGGTAGAGTAATCTTGGTTGTAGGTTCTTGCTGTTCATCACTTTGAATATTTCTTGCCACTCCCTTCTGGCCTGCATAGTTTCTGTTGAGAAATCAGCTGACAGTCATATGGGTACTCCCTTGTAGGTAACTAACTGTTTTTCTCTTGCTGCTTTCAAGATTCTCTCTTTGTCTTTTGCCCTTGGCATTTTAATTATGATGTGTCTTGGTGTGGTCCTCTTTGGATTCCTCTTGTTTGGGGTTCTCTGCACTTCCTGGACTTGTAAGTCTATTTCTTTCACCAAGTAGGAAAAGTTTTCTGTCATTATTTCTTCTAATAGGTTTTCAATATTTTGCTCTCTCTCTTCTTTTGGCACCCCCATAATTCGGATGTTGCTATGCTTGAAGTTGTCCCAGAGGCTCGTTACACTATCTTCATATTTTTGGATTCTTTTTTCTTTTTGCTTTTCTGGTTGGGTGTTTTTTGTTTCCTCATATTTCAGATCTTTGGTTTGATTCTTGGGGTCCTTTGATCTGCAGTTGAATTTCTGTATATTCTTTATTTCAGATAGTGTATACTTAATTTCTGACTGGTCCTTTTCCATTTTTTTGGCATTCTCATTAAGGTCCTTGAAGGTCTCACTAAGCTCCTCAGAGGTCTCATCAAGTTTCTCGGTGGTTTTTAGAAGATTCTTGAGTAACATTATAAATGTGGTTTTGAACTCTATGTCCAGTAGTTTGCTTTCCTCCATTTCTTTCATTCGTGACATGTTTCTTTGTCTCCGCATTTTGGCTTCTTCCCTGTGTTGATGGAGTGGTTTTCTGTGGTAGGTGACCAGTGGTTCAGCATATCACCTGAAGTGGATACTTTTGGTGCACCCCTTTGTGGGCTAAGTGCAAAGTCTTGGTGTAGTTAAGTCTTGATTGCTGTTGGTACACTGGGAGGAATTGACCTCCAGGCCAATTGGCTATGAGGACCCGCTGTGTCTATAATGGAAGAACTGCTGTGCTGGAGACACGCTTATGGGGCAGGACTTGCTTCAGTGGGGCTTTGGTGCTCACTGAGTCTGCCTCATGAATGTGTCACTTTTGGATGTGAGTGGTTGAAATCTGGTGTTGTCTCACACTGACGACTAGATACACTAGCTTCTGGATCTCCAGTGGGGTGCAGGTCAGCTACTGTCTGAGGCCACCCAGCAGGAGCTACAGCGAGAACTACAGTTTTCTCCTCTTTTCTTGGGGTTTGAAGGTTTTGGAGCTGTCTGACCAGAGCTGCAGTTTGTTAGGTTAAGCTGTGATAGGGCAGACCATATGCAAAAGCTGCTGCGTGGAGCTTATGCATATAAATGGTGGGTTTGTAGATTGTGCGGGGCAGGGTCTCAGGGAGTCACTAGGCTAGGGTGTGGCAAAGAGCGATGGCTGCCAGTCAGCTGTCTCTGCATCTCCACGTTTCCAAGTCCCCGCACCCCACGCCCCAGCTCAGTAAACAATGATTGCTGCACGCACCTCTGCAAGAAAGCCACCCTCACTTTCCGACCCGATGGCAGACAGTCAAGCTTCTCCCTGTAGGAGTTTGGGTCCCCAGCGTCTCCCCAGAAACTGGAGTTCAGAGTAATTGGGAGCTTGTCTCCCTTCGGGTTGAAAAAAGCAGTGCAGCCAGTTGCCCGCCGCCAGCCCGATTAGCGCGCCTCTGTACCTCAGCTTTTCAGTGCTTGTGCATGTTTCAATGCTCTTTTCTCTTTCCTTCTAGTTGTAGAACTTCCACTCAGCCAGCTTTTCCGTGGTTCTGGGTGATAGACGTTTTGTCTTTTAGTTGTAGTTTTGAAATTGTTGTGCGAGGCAGCAGTTTAGGTGTTTACCTATGCCGCCATTTTGGTTCTTCCCAAAGCATAGCAGCTTTGGATCATGAGAACAACCATCTGAGATTATCCTTAATATGACCCACCTCCATTGTATATTATTTCATACAAGCAAGGCTTATGTTTGTTCTGAATACCTCCAGGAAACTCATACTTTTTTAATTAAAAAAATGCAATATATACTCAAGTCTAGTGTACCATACGAATCTCATGAGCTAGGTGGAAAGATTAACTGCATGACCCATCCTGCTACTCTGCCTGTTTGGGAAAGAAGAGGTTGTCTCCATCTGGGAACTGGCAATGAGTATACTTAGGTTTACTATGGTTGGCGGGGGAGGAAGGATCAAAGAGGGTAAGAAGTTGGAAGAAAGATGCTTCTAGGTGTTTCAGCTTTAGATAATTCAAAGATGGACCCCAAATCATAATTTCAGATTACGATTGAGTGTGAAGAACTGAGAACAATCGATCTGTATGGAAGCTCAGGGGTCTGGAGCAGAAGATTGGGGGTGAGGACTATATGGACCATGAACCATGAGCTGCCTCCTATTTGCTCTCTGGGGATGTGCATTTAGATTTTGTCATCTCCAGTGCTTCTTGCTTTTGTGTCTTTAAAAAATATTTCTTTTATATATTTTTTCTTGTCCGTTAGAGGTGAAAGTTGATATCTGACCTGTTAAGACTTTCTTTCAACATCTGGTGTTCACCACAGTCCTATGAGGCTCATTGGTTTTATTCTCATCTATCCTCAAATCTAATGCATTTCCACTTAAGCTCAACAATTTTATGGAAGTTGCAACAGAATGAAAATATTCTTTTTTCAATCTTTCTCTTGTATTCGCCATGCTTATTTCTTAATCTTTCTCTGTCCCTCGATCTGTTTCTCTCACACATACACTCCTAAAGCCAGCCCTACTGAGACATTAAAAACCCAGATTTGCTACAACCCTACCTATGAAAATTCCACTCCTTCACTTTTAATTTCTTCACCAAACACTATAATTCTTCAGATCCGGACCAAGAAAGCAGAAAATCATCCTCCTCCCCATTCTTTTTTTTTTTTTTTCAACTTTCATATATTTTATTAATTTTTTTTTAGATTTATCTTTATTGTTGTAAGTATTACAGATGTCCCCTGCGGCACCCCCCCAACCCCCCATTGACTCCTTCTAGGGGTCTGTGTCCATGGGTTATGCATATATGCATATTAGTTCTTTGGTTAATCTCTTCCCACCCACTCTCACTCTCCCTCTGAGATTCCACAGTCTGTTCCATGCTTCTGTGTCTCTGGATCTATTTTGTTCACATATGAGTGAGATCATGTGATGCTTGTCTTTCTCTGACTGGCTTATTTCATTTAGCCTAATACTCTGCAGGTCCCTCCATGTTGTCTCAAAGGGTGAGCTCCTTCTTTTTTTTTTTTTTACTGCTACATAGTATTCCATGGTGTAAATGTACCACCGCTTTTTTATCTACTCATCTGCTGATGGGCACTTGAGCTTTCCAGATGTTAGCTATTGTAAATTGTGCTCCTATCAACATAGGAGTGCATACATTTTTTTTCTGATTAGTGTTTTGGCTTTCTTAAGATATAGTGACCCGGTGATCCCACTCCTCCCCATTCTTTTTTTTAAAAAATATATTTTATTGATTTTTTACAGAGAGGAAGGGAGAGGGAAAGTTAGAAACATCAATGAGAGAGAAACATTAATCAGCTGCCTCCTGCACATGCCCCAATGGGGATGGGCCCACAACCAAGGTACATGCCCTTGACTGGAATTGAACCTGGGACCCTTGAGTCCACAGGCCAACGCTCTGTCCACTGAGCCAAACCATTTAGGGCACTCCTCCCCATTCTTGATCTGTTTTGTTTGTTTTCTGCTGCTGTAAACTTTCCTTCTCCCAGTGGATATGCTGATTCTCATCCATTTCCTTCTGAGGGAGAGGTGGGGCCTACTTTTTAAGACTGGGCCACAAGACATGGACACAGGCCTATCTTATAATGAGATGCCAGAAGACACACTCCATGCATTTTGATGTGCTTCTACGCAGTAGAATTCTCAAAAACTAGGATGCAGTTGCCACCTTGGCTGTCTGTGACCAGGAGTGCAGGGACAGCTGGCCCTGTTGTTTGATGAGGGCAGGTCTCTTTTCTGTTATTGGGTTCGTTGCCTGAGCTGATGATTGATAGCAAGCTGGAGACGCAGTCTTAAGGTCCTTCCTCTGCAATCTTACTCTTACGGAGTGCTTCTGGCAAAGAACTTTTTATTTGCTATTGTAGAGCATTCTCCATGGATTTTAGTTATTTAGAATTCAGACAAGAAAATTTGCTTGGACTATTGTAGTCTTTTTTTCTGTCAGTTGTATTTTTTATGTTTTTACCACTGATGTCTGCTTTTGTAATGTTATCTCTCCTTTTTCCAATTGATTTTCCAGTGAATGTGACCAAGTTTGTGATCATTTTCAAGATCTCTGCTTGCCAAATTTAGCAAATAAAAATACAGTAATGCAGTTTAATTAAAATTCCAGATTCACAGCAAATAATTTTTAGTATGAGTATATCCCATGCCATATCTGAGACATATTTATACTAACCAATTATCACTTATCTGAAATTCAAATTTAACTGAGCATTCTGTAGTTTACCTGGTAACTCTATTTCCATCTGACTTCAGAGCCTGTCCCCACTTAATGAACTCCTTCTCAAAGAAAAACTCAGGAGAGCAAGCCAAGTGAGCCATTTTGTCCTCTTTGTGGTTACAAGTTGGTGCAGAAAGTTAAAATTTCAGATGGCAGTGAGTCTTCCGGGTTATCTTTGGAATTGTATATGCTCTGTCTAACTCTGGGCTTGGTACATAATGTTACTTATGTCTGGGGTTGCCCCTTCCTCCTCTCAACCCCCAAACCTCTCTCCTGGAAGCCTGGCTCTTGCTCCGCCTTGCTGACTATCTCCTAGTCCGGTGGTCGGCAAACTGCGGCTCACGAGCCACATGTGGCTCTTTGGCCCCTTGAGTGTGGCTCTTCCACAAAATACCATGGCCTGGGCGAGTCTATTTTGAAGAAGTGGTGTTAGAAGAAGTTTTAAAAATTTGGCTCTCAAAAGAAATTTCAATCACTGTACTGTTGATATTTGGCTCTGTTGACTAATGAGTTTGCTGACCACTGTCCTAGTCCTTCTTTGAGTTTCAGTTTTAAGACCATTGCTTTCCTCTGAGAACCCTTCCTTGACAACACAAATAAGAAGAGGCTGGGCCTGTCCTCCGCATGCTCACAGCATTCTGGACTTCTCCACAGAGAACCTGATCATGGCATTCAGTCTGTTGTATCCTCCACAATGTCTAGCACATCCATGAAAGAATGAATGCATGCATGCATGAATGAATAAACGAAGGACTGTGGAAACTGGGGGTGAAGAGGGGTGAATAGAAGAACTGAAGAGTTTTCAATAAAAAATTTTATAGGAGAAAATGCTTGATTATAGACAGACATGCTTGATTCTAGGGGAATGGAGCAAAGCCAGAGGGGAGAGATGATTTTAAATAGAGCAGATATCTATCGGCCATATTGTTCTCTGGCCCAGGCTTCATGGTGTTGTGCTTATGTCCCAGGCCAAGAGTCAGAGGAGAAACAGCCAGTTCTGCTAAAATCTCCACAGGTGTAAACTGCATCAGACATCATTGGCTGTGTCACAGCAGTGCCCTGGGCATAAAGGTATGAAGGTGGTGATAGTGTAGCTCACAACTCTGGAGGGTCCCCAAACAGCCACTGCCACCTTAGTGAGCTTGAGCAGGACAGAAGGAAAGAGCAGACACCGTGGCAAATACAAGCATTAGTGCCTGTACCCCCTGGAGGCTCCCAGAATTCTTTGTGTGTTCTCTAAGAGGGGCCAGAGTTTTGGCAGAGGTGGGGAAAAACAAAGCCAGCAGATCCTGTTTATAACATATGGTGACCCTATTCTTAGCTCCCGCTTCGTGTGGTTGGGGAGACATCCACTGTATCCATATTCATGAGCTTCTTTGTTTAAAACACTCATAAATAAAGATAATGGCTACTTCTTCCTCATGTACTCTACAGAGTCGTTTATAGCTTCTTGCTGTAATGAGGTACAGGCCGAGAAAGAGTGGAACATTTTATGAGGTGAAGGAAAATAGAATAAACTGAACTTGTCCTGACTGGGAGCATGGTTGTGGCCATATGTCACTTAAGAGTGTTCTTTCTTTTCTTTTTTTAGGTATATTTAAAAATTTTTTTTCTTTTTAAATATATTTTTAAAAATTCTTTATTGCTTAAAGTTTACATATGTCTCCTTTTTGCCCCATTGACCTCTCCCTGGCTGTTCCCACCCCAGGCACAGGCCTTACTCCCCTGCTGTCTGTGTCCATGGGTTATGCTTATATGCATGCATACAAGTCCTTTGGTTGATCTCTTACAAGAGTGTTCTTTACTAGCCTTTTTAGGAGAAATGATTTGCTTCTTATAATAGAAGAAGACCATTCAGATAATTATCTATGTTTGCTTCTAATGAAAATAGTCCACAGTTGCACAAAATAGGGAAGATGTGTCTCTTTTTCCTTTGAATTTGGATAAAAATGAGTGAATGAAGTACAAGATTATAAGGTGAACACATTCTGATGTCCCTTGGTATTTTCCCCTCTTTATTATCTAATGCAGTGGTTCTCAGCCTTTCTAATGCCGCGACCCTTTAATACAGTTCCTCATGTTGTGGTGACCCCCAACCATAAAATTATTTTCGTTGCTACCTCATAACTGTAATTTTGCTACTGTTATGAATCGTAATGTAAATATCTGTGTTTTCTGATGGTCTTAGTCTCTACAGCAGCGGTTCCCAACCTGTGGGTTGCGACCCACAGGTTGAGAACCACTAGCAGGGTCGCCTAAGACCATCGGAAAACACAGATATTTACACTACGATTCATAACAGTAGCAAAATTACAGTTATGAGGTAGCAACGAAAATAATTTTATGGTTGGGGGTCACCACAACATGAGGAACTGTATTAAAGGGTTGCGGCATCAGAAAGGTTGAGAACCACTGATCTAATGAATGCCAACATGTATATCTCCCTACTGAGACAGTTAATGGAAGGAGAAACAATGTTGTTTACAACAAATGTTTTATAGTTGTTTTTGGCTACAAATGAAAGGGAAATGGTTGTAACAGTGGGACAAAAGGAGGGTTAAAAGAAATTAGTCAGCATTTCACTTTCTCCCCAAATCTATTTGCAAATATAAATTTATATAGAGGCTATGGGCAACTTGGAAAGGAGACTGGACCTCTGACATACTTCCTGCTCCCAGGTTCTCTTGACCTGGGCCATTCATCATGGTCTCCTGGGAACTTTTAACCCTCTGTTCCTACAGGACTGTCCCAATTAAACCGGAATTTCTAGGGTGCGCAGGCATCCTCTTTTAAATAAAATTTCCCAGGTGATTCTAATGTGCAGCCAGGGTTGAGAACTACTCTTCTGTAATGTACAAAGTTATTTGCAGACCCAGAGTGTTGACAATCGAGGCCAGACTTCAGAAAAAGACTCTAGGTCTCTGAAAGACGATTCACTGTGAAGGCCTAAAGACCCGGCAAGGTGGTGGTTGGTGGTACTTGTGCAGCTAGCGATCGTTGCCAGCTCTGTACGTGTGTGTGCTGTACCCACAGACGTAGCAAGAGGTCCCTGCATATCATAAACATCTGCGCACAGAGGCCAACGCTATTTTTCCAGTGTCTTAGGAAAGTTTTTTTTTTTTTTTTTTTTTTTTTTAATGCTTGGTAACCTATTAAATGAATGTAAATTATAGAAAAGGAAATAATGAGCCAAACCTGACCCTTCAAATGGGGACACACATGTGTGCTTATGAGAGAGAAAAAGAGAGAGAAAAAGAGAGAGAGAGAGAGAGAGAGAGAGAGAGAGAGAGAAGAGGGGGTGGGAAGGAGGGAAAGAATGTGAGAGTCTCTAGAGATTCAATTTTTCTGAGAACTTATCCTAAGTATAAAATAGAGAGGGGAAATTCCCAGTTTGAAGAAGCACTGTTGCCCAGATAAATCAGTTGAGATCACTGACAGTTCTGTAGATCCTGTGGCTGCGGCAGGTGGTAGAGAGGCTGGTGGAAGCGGGCTAATGAATTGTGGAGTTCTCTTTGTGGGGCTTGTGGAACCCAGGTGTGAAATCTTTGCTTAGCTAGTCTTGGTAAATGAAAGTGTTATATTATCAGGACCCAGAGACCATTCCACTTTGTTTTTTTAAAAAAATGTATTTTATTGATTTTAGAGAGGAAGGGAGAGGGAGAGAGAGATAGAAACATCAATGATGAGAGAGAATCATTGATTGGCTGCCTCCTGCCTGCCCCCTACTGGGGATCAAGCCCGCAACCCAGGCATGTGCCCTTGGCCAGAATCGAACCTGGGACCCTTCAGTCTACAGGCTGATGCTCTATCCATTGAGCCAAACCAGCTAGGGTACCATTCCACTTTGGATTCTGGAATAATTTAGGAGAGGCAATGACTTTTTGGCTTGGAGAATCTCTAAGTATTTTGGCCATATGGATTCTACTATCTTATGGGAGAAAGGCAATGTCCTGGCGCAAGTCTGACTCAGAGAAAGAGCTATCCATGAAGATTTTGTCTCCATACTGTGACTTCCACAGTGTCCTCACAATCCCTTCCACTCAAATTACAACTCATATTCTATTAACAAGAGAGACCAGAGGGAGAAGGGTCTGTATATCTTGTCCTAACAGCATCTCTGACAGCAGGTCCATAACTCAATTTTAAATCTTTCCCTGCAGCAAGGTGAGTTTTGCACCAGAAGAACTCAGGTTACCTACATTTTACAAGGAGCTGGCTCATGGGTTCCTACCTGAGAGTCCAAAAAACTTGTAGGGAAGAAGGTGTCGAGGTGACAGAGTTTGCCTAAAGCCATTGGTTGGACCCAAAGAAGAAGAAAAGGAAAGATAATTTATAAATATATATCTGAAGCCCTTTCACTCTGAGAAAATGTTTAATTCATGCTTGGATCATAAAGCAAGTGTTGAAGGTTTCCATGAGGTCTGTTTCATTCATCTTGTTTTCCTATTAGTCTTCCATTAATTAATATTAAGCTTTAGCAGCCTCAGACATCTGCACCCTAAATATGTCAATGATCTTCAGTACCACGAATTACTATAATGTTGTAGGAATCATATAGTCTTGCTGTGGGAACCTCCCACTGGTCCCTATTTATTTCACAAAAATAATGAGAAAGTGACAGTAACAGCTCTGGGGTAAACTTTCAGCCTTGAGCAGCACCTCAGGGGACTTACCTGGGGTCTCATTCATTTCAATCTAATTTGGGTTATAGCAGAGTCAGCATGTGAGGTATGAATTCTGGGCAGTGAATTTGCAGTATGATCACTGAGATTTGGTATTTAGCATCAGTGGTGCTATAGCTATGAAGCCCATTCTCTTGGGTTACCCAGTGATATAGAGTAATTAAATATGTCTTTGTCAAGTGCTTACTAGTTTAAGGTTACATAGGTACAGCATAAGAATCTGTACTCATGAACTTTTCAGTTTCTTTAGGGAACAAGACACAGGACTTTACATAGTAGGGGAAGACAGTATATGACATATATTAAGATGAGTAGTTAAGAACATAAGTGGGTAGAAACAGCTGGAGAAAATTGCTTGGGTAAGTGGGACTAAGAGAGGTTCCAAAGGCTAGGAAGGATAAGTGAGAAAGCGGTGAGTGTATGGCATTTTTAGAGGTGGGAAAGAGAATGACATGCTTCAAGGACAATGAGGAGACTATTAGCTAGAGTATTCATTCCATGGGGCTGCTATATCAAATTGCCACAAACTTGGTGGTTTAAAGCAACAGAAATTGATTCTCTCACAATTCTGAAGGCTAGAAGTTGAAAGCAAGGTGTTGGTAGAGTTGGTTGCCTATCTCCTAGCTTCTAGTGGCTCTTTGTTGTTCATTGGCTCATAGATGCATCACTCCATTCTCTGCCTCTGTCTTCTCATGCCTTCTTCCTTGTGTCCCTGTGTCTTACAATTTTCCCTCCCTTCTCTTATAAGGATACCAGTTATTGGATTTAGGGCTCACCTTCAATTCCTAGAGACCCTTAAGTTATTTACATTGGTAAAGACCCTATATCCAAACAATATCACATTCACAGGGGTCAGTGGTTAGGACTTAGACATATTTCTTTGGGGGAAACTATCAACCCACTATAGATAGTAAAGGGAGATAAGGTTTGATAAATGAGAGAAGTCGATTGTGGCAAGTCCTGACTTTTTTTAAATATTATATTGGGGATTCCAGTGTAAATATTTCAGTTATCAGTCAAAAAAGGACATATTTGGTGGAACGATTGTGGGATGGGTTCATGTGGGGTCATTTGCATTGAGGACTGAGGATAAATTATTATGAAGGAAAGAATAGTAACATATATGTGATGATTAATCTTATGTGTCAACTTGACTGCACATGGGGTGCCCAGATCAAACATTGCTTCTGGGTGTGTCTGTGAGGGTGTTTCTGGATGAGATTAGCATTTGAATTAGTGGACTCAGATAAAGTACACTGTCCTCCCAATGTGGGTGGGCATCACCATCCAATTCATTGAAGTCCTGAATACAACAAAATGTGTAGGAAGGAGGAAATCATCTTTTATTTTTCTGCTTGCCTGATTGAGCCAAACATTGGTCTTCTCCTGCCCTTGCACTTCAATTTGTAAAAAAGCCCCACATCCACAATACCTTGAAGCACAATAAGGTGAAGCACAATGAATGAGATATGCCTGTATCTGATAAGAGGTTAATATCCATAACATATATAGGACTCATACAACTCAATAGCAGAATAGCAAACAATTTAATTTAAAAATGGGCAGTATGTCCTGGTGCTTAGCTGATTGGGCTTCATCCCATATACTGAAAGGTTGCCAGTGATGTGCTCTCACATAGATGTTTCTCTCTCTCCCTCTCCCTTTCTCTTTTCTAAAAATCAATACACTATTAAAATTTTTTTAAATGTCTATCTTGAATAGACATTTTTCCAAAGAACATATACAAATGCCCAACAGGTACATGGAAAGGTGCTCAACATCACTAATCATCACATAAATGCAAATCAAAACTACAATGAGATATCGCCTCACACACAGAAATAACAATTGTTGGTGAGTCTGTGGGGGAAAGGAACCCTTGTTCACTGTTGGTGGGATTGCAAATAAGTGCAGCCACTATGGAAAACTATGGAATTTTCTTAAAAAAAAAAGAAAGAAAAAAAAAAGAAAGAAAGAAAAATAGGAGGAGGGCCAAGATGGCAGCGTAGGGAAAGGTAGTACTTGCTTCCTCCCACAACCACATCAGAATTACAGCTAAAACCACAGAACAACCATCATTCAGAACTGCCTGAAATCTGGCTAAAGGGAAGCCCTACAACTGGAGAATTAAAGAAGAAGCCACAATGAGACTGGTAGGAGTGGGGAGGCTCGGAAAGGGCTGGTCCAACATCAGGTATTTTGTTTTAAATTGGGCAGGATATCTTGGCTGTGGAGGCTCCGCCCTGTGAGGAGCAAGGGGTTCCAGCCCCACACCAGACCCCTCAGTCCAGGGTACCAATGCTAGGAAGAGAAGTCCCTGTAACTTTGGGCTGTAAAAACCAGCAGGGATTGTGGCTGAGTGACACGGAGGTTGCTGGAGTCGCAGGTAGTTACTCTTAAAGGGCAAACAGTGTGGGACTCTCTGAGACCCCACCCCAACCAATTTGCAGCCCCACTCAAGCTGCTAGCAGTGCTTTTCCATATGAATGGTCTGTCCTGGCTCAGGCATCAGACTTTCCTAACATCTTTCAAACACGAAGCAGCTGGCCTCAGCGTGCCCCATACCTCTGGATAAGTGGCCCCGGGCCCAGTACTAGCAGCAACCTGCCTTAGTTCACAGCTTGGTCTCTCCTGGGTACCTCCAAGCCCAACACAAGTAGCAGCTATCTACAGATTTCTCTGTAGCTCATGCTGGGTGGCCTCAGGCAGGACACAGGCAATAGCTGACTTTGCACCTCCGGGGAGGCCCCAGAGTCAATGCACCCGGTGGTCAGCTTCAGACCACACCAGATTACAACCCTACCACATCCATGAGTGACACACTCAAGGGTGAGCACCAAAGCCCCACTGAAGCAGTCCTGCTCCCCAGGGGCATCTTCTGTACGGCAGCTCTTCTGTTGTTGTTGCAGCTGGTCCTCATAGCCAATTGACTTGGGGGTCAATCCCTCCCAATGATGCCAACAGCAATCAAGGCTCAACTACAACAGGACAGTGCACACAGGCTGGGGGTGCACCTAGAGTGCCCAGCTCAGGTGACTGGGGAGGCTGAGCCACTGGATCCTACAGGGCACCTACTGTACAAGGCCACTCTACCAATTCCAGGAGACATAGGAACTCCACCTAATACATAGAAACAAACACAGCGAAGCAGCCAAAATGTGGAGACAAAGAAACATGTCACAAATGAAAGAACAGAAGACATTTCCAGAAAAAGAACTAAATGAAATGGAAGCGAGCAAACTACCAGATACAGAGTTCAAAATAATGGTTTTAAGAATGCTCAAGGAACTTACTGAGGACTTCAAGGAACTTAGAACATCAAAGACATAAAAAAGGACCAGTTAGAAATGAAGGATATATTAACTGAAATGAATAATTTACAGGGAATCAACAGTAGAGTAGAGGACACTGAAAATCAAATCAGTGATTTGGAATATGAGGAAACAAAAAAACACCCAATCAGAAGAGCAAAAAGAAAAAAGAATCCAAAAATATGAAAATAGTGTAAAGAGCCTCTGGGACAAAAAGATAAAAAATATGAACAATAAAATGTCAATAAATACATGTCTATCAACAATTGAATCTACAAATCAAAACAAATGAACAAGGACTCTAATGAACAAAATAAACTGATGAATAAAATAGAACCAGAGGCATGGAAACATGGAACAGATTGGCAAATCTCAGGGGGAATGGGGGTAGAGGGGCAGGAAGAGATTAACCAAAGAACTTATATGCATACATGCATTACCCATGGACACAGACAACAAATAGAGTGGTGAAGGCCTGGGTTGGGTGGGATCCAGGTGGAGGGGGGCAAAAGGGAAGTAAGTAGGAGGAGTATCTGTAATACTCTTAACAATAAAGAGTTAAAAAATTAAAAACAGAACTACCATATGATCCAGAAATTCCACTTCTAGGTATTTATTCAAAGGAAACAAAAACACTAATTCAAAAAGATGTCTGCACCTCCATGTTCATTGCAGCATTAGTGACAGTAGCCAAGACATGAAAGCAACCTAAATGTTCATCAGTAGATGGATAAAGAAAATGTAATACGTACACACACTGGAATATTATTCAGATGTAAAAAAGAATAAAATCTTGCCGTTTGTGACAATGTAGATGGAACTTGAAGGCATTATGCTAAGTGAAATGAGTCAGACAAAGACAAATACCACACGCTCTCACTTATATGTAGAATGTAACAACCAACCAAAAATGAACTAATAGCCCTGGCCAGTGTGGCTCAGTTGGTTGGGCACCATCCCATGCATCAAAAGGTTGCTGGATTGATTCCCAGTCAGGCACATGCCCAGGTTGGGGGCTCAATCCCCAGTGAGGGGTGTGCAGGAGGTAGCAGGTCAATGTTACCTTGTTATATCAATGTTTCTCTCTTCTCCCTCCCTCTCTCTCTAAAAACCAATAAACTATTTAAAAAAAAATAGGTACAGAGAACAGATTGGTGGTTGCCAGAGGCAGGGGTATGGAGTAGGCAAAATGAGTACAGGTGTTCAGAAGGTACAAACTTCGTTAGAAAATAAATAAATCCTGGGGATGTAATGTACACCTTGGTGACTATCTTATGTAATAAAAGGCTAATATGCAAATTGTCCCCTCCACCGAGATTTCAACTGGGAGTTTAACCAGGGGGCGGGGCCGGCCAACCTCTCTCGTCCCCTCCTCCCGGCTGGCCCGGCCCAATTGGCCCTATTGGAGCCAGCCAGCTGGACCCCATCCATGCACCAGGTCTCTAGTAGTTAATACTAGTAATACTATATTGTAGATTTGAAAGTTTTTAAGATAATAGATTTTTTTCTTAAGAAAAACATTGATTCCTGTGTAGAGATGGATGTCAACTAGACTTATTGTGGTGATCATTTTGGAATATATATAAATATCAAATCATTATATTGTACACCTGAAACCAATATAATGCTATATGCCAATTAAACCTCAAAAAAAGAGAAGGAAATGAATAGCCCAACCAATATAATGTTTTATGTCAATTATATGAGAGAGAGAGAGAGAGAGAGAGAGAGAGAGAGAGAGAGAGAGAAATGAATAGCCCAAACTATACTGGAGAAGTATTTTAGCAGAAGTGAACACAATAGTAGTTCAGTTTCTTATGTCTGCTTTCTTTCTTGAAGTAAGGAGAATTTATAAGCTGTTAACTTTGTATGCTCTGCATGAACTGTTGTAAAAGTTTCAAATGTGCATTCAATTTAGTGTTTTTTTTTTTTTTTTTTTTAACTACCCAAGATTCTAAAGGGAGGGGAGAAATTAACCAGAAAGATTTATTTCAAGAGCAACTTTTATTAATTAAAATACTTTAGCATTGTTCAGTATATAAACTTAATAACTTCTTTACTATAGCCTTTTGTCATTTATAAACACCATCTGATTAACCTGAATAATTAACTCTGTATTCCCTTCAGTTCCACTTAGTCAGGTTCAGGGGTAAGCACAGATTTTTCTCTGGCTTGTTTTGTAAAATAACTTCTTATGATTTGCTTTCATATGCACTCACACATATAAAAGAAGTCAAAATAATACATTATAGAGCCTCAACAAAGAGATTGGCAGGAGAAGACCAAATTTAATTTTCTATCCATAATTTATTTAAATTAATTAACAATTAGGTTATCTTGTTTTCCTTGTAATACATTCCTGAATTATTTTCTTGCCTGCTATAAAATTCTATGAAACTATATATTATATATTAGAAAAACATTATTCTGGATCCAGAGCTCCAGGGACTTTTTAAGAAAACAATTTATCTTAAAAAGAACAACCAAAACACTTATGCTTCAAAGGATACTATCAAGAAGGTAAAAAGACAACTCAGATCATATATCTAATAAGGAAGTTATAATCAGAATATATAAAGAGCTCTTATTCACAATAATAAAAAGACAAATAAAACAATTAACATATGGGCAAAAGATTCAAATAGACATTTCTCCAAAGAAGATATATAAGTGACCAATCACCACAGGAAAAATGCTCAACATCATTAGTCATCAGGGAAATGCAAATCAAAACCACATGAGGTACCAATTCACACCCACGAGGATGGATAATTATAATGGAAAAGACAGACAATAAACAAGTGTTGGTGAGGATTTGTAGCAATTAGAACCCTCATGTATTGCTGGTAAGATTGTAAAATGGTGCAGCCACTTGGGAAATAAGATTGGCAGTTTCTCGAATGGCTAAGTGTTCCTATATGAGCTAGCAATCCCACAGCTAGATATATATCCAAGAGAATGGAAAACATGTGTCCACACAAAACTTGCACACAAATGTGCATTGCAGCATTATTCATGATAACCCCAAAGAGGAGACAACCCAAATGCCTGCCAATTAATGAATGGATGAAAAAAATGTAGTATATCTGCACAATGGAATATTATTGGGTTGTGTTATGGACTGACTGTTTGTGTCCTCTGAAATTCATGTGTTGAAGCCCTTACCCACATTGTGCTGATATGAGGAGTTGGGGCTTTTGGGAGGTAATTGGATTTGAATTAGGTCCTGGGGGTGGAGCCCCCATAATGGGATTAGCACTCTTGTAAGGAAAGGAAGGTTCACTTGCGCTTCCTCTTTCGGCCACATGAGGATATAGTGAGAACGTGGCCATCTTCAAGCTGAGAAGGAGAGCCCTCACTGAGAACCAAATTTGGCAGCAACTCGATGGACTTCACAGCCTCCAGAACTATGAGAAATAAAAGTCTGTTGGTTAAGCCACCCACTCTCTGGTATTTTGTTATAGCAGCTTGAGCTGACTAAGGTCGTGAAAAGGAATGAAGTACTGATACGTGCTACATATGATAAACCTGAAAACATAATGCTAAGCCAGATACAAAAGACAAAAAAAAAAAAAAAAAAAGCAAGAAAAAAAAAGCAGTAGCACTCAAATCACCTAGTAAAGATTTTTTTGATATGAATCATAATTTATTTAAAACTGATCTGACAGTATTTTCTCTTTTTTTCACATTATTTTTTAATATATTATTTTTTAATATATATATTTTTCCCATCACCATTTATCCCTCTATTCTCCTCTACCTCCACCCACACCCCTCCCCTCTGCAGTCATCACACTGTTGTCTGTGTCCATGAGTTCTTGCTCTTTCTTTTTTTAAAATAAATATTTATTGTTCAGATTATTACAGATGTTCCTCATTTCCCCCCCCCATAGTTCCCCTCCACCTGGTTCCTCCCCTACCCCATGTCCTTACCCCCACCACTGTCCTCATACATAGCTGTAAGATTTTTGTCCAAACTCTTCCAACACCCCTCACACCCCTTTCCCCCTGAGAATTGTTAGTTCATTCCCTTTCTATGCCCCTGATTCTATTATATTCATCAGTCCATTCTGTTCATCAGATTTTTTATTCACTTGATTTTTAGATTCACTTGTTGATAGATATGTATTTGTTGTTCATAATTTTTATCTTTACCCTTTTCTTCTTCTTCCTCTTCTTAAAGAATACCCTACAGCATTTCATATAATCCTGGTTTGGTGGTGATGAACTCCTTTAGCTTTTTCTTATCTGTGAAGCTCTTTATCTGACCTTCAATTCTAAATGATAGCTTTGCTGGGTAGAGTAATCTTGGTTGTAGGTTCTTGCTGTTCATCACTTTGAATATTTCTTGCCACTCCCTTCTGGCCTGCATAGTTTATGTTGAGAAATCAGCTGACAGTCGTATGGATACTCCCTTGTAGGTAACTAACTGTTTTTCTCTTGCTGCTTTTAAGATTCTCTCTTTGTCTTTTGCCCTTGGCATTTTAATTATGATGTGTCTTGGTATGGTCCTCTTTGGATTCCTCTTGTTTGGGGTTCTCTGCACTTCCTGGACTTGTAAGTCTATTTCTTTCACCAGGTAGGAGAAGTTTTCTGTCATTATGTCTTCTAATAGGTTTTCAATGTTTTGCTCTCTCTCTTCTTCTGGCACCCCCATAATTTGGATGTTGGTACACTTGAAGTTGTCCCAGAGGCTCCTTACACTATCTTCATATTTTTGGATTCTTTTTTCTTTTTGTTTTTCTGGTTGGGTGTTTTTTGCTTCCTCGTATTTCAAATCTTTGGTTTGATTCTTGGGGTCCTCTAGTCTACTGTTGAATTTCTGTATATTATTCTTTATTTCAGACAGTGTATGATTAATTTCTGACTGGTCCTTTTCCATTTTTTTGGCATTCTCATTAAGATCCTTGAATGTCTCACTAAGTTCCTCAGAGGTCTCACTAAGTTTCTTGGTGGTTTCTAGAAGATTCTTGAGTAACCTTATAACTGTGGTTTTGAACTCTATATCCAGTAGTTTTCTTTCTTCCATTTCTTTCATTTGTGACATGTTTCTTTGTCTCCGCATTTTGGCTGCTTCCCTGTGTTGATGGAGTGGCTTTGTGTGGTAGATGTCCTTTAGGGCCCAGTGGCTCAGCCTCCCCAATCACCTGAGGTGGACACTCTTGGTGTGCCCCTTTGTGGGCTGGATGCACAGTCTTGTTGTAGTTAAGCCTTGATTGCTGTTGGTACACTGGGAGGAATTGACCTCTAGGCCAATTGGCTGCGAGGATCAGCTTTGTCTATAATGGAAGAACTGCTGTGCTGGAGACACGCTTATGGGGCAGGACTTGCTTCAGTGGGGCTTTGGTGCTCACTGAGTCTGCCTCTTGAGTGTGTCACTTACGTATGTGAGTAGTTGAAATCTGGTGTCGTCTCACACTGACCTCTAGGTACACTGGTTCCTAGGTCTCCAAGGAGGTGCAAGTCAGCTACTGTCTGAGGCCACCCAGCAGGAGCTACAGGGAGATCTTCAGATTTCTCCTCTTTGTTTGGGGTTTGGAAGTTTTGGAGTTGTCTGACCCAGCCGCAATTTGTTAGGTTAAGCTGTGAGAGGGCAGGCCATGCATATGCAAAAGCCACTGTGCACAGCTGGGGCGGGCTTGTGAATTGGGTGGGGCGGGGTCTCAGGGAATCATTAGGGCATGGCAAACAGCGATGGCTGCCAGTCAGCCATCTCTGCGTCTCCGCATTTCTGCGTACGGTGCCCCGCGCCCCAGCGCAGTAAACAATGATTCCTGTGCACACCTCTGCGAGAAAGCCTCCCTCACTTTCCGACCCGATGGCAGACAGTCCAGTTTCTCCCCGTATGAGTCTAGGTCCCCAGAGTCTCGCCGGAAACTGGAGTTCAGAGCAGTTGGGTGCTTGTAACTCCCTCCCAATAGAAAATAAACTGCTCACGCAGTCGCCTGCCTGATTCGCACACGCCTCCATACCTCTGCTTTTCTGATCCTCTGCACGTCCTACACAGTTTCAATGAGCTTTTTTCTTTCCTTCTAGTTGTAGAACTTCTACTCAGCCAGCTTTCCCGTGGTTCTGGGTGATAGTCATTTTGCCTTTTAGTTGTAGTTTTGGTGTGGTTGTGAGAGGCAGCACATAACAGGTGTATACCTTAATCCACCATTTTGGTTTCTCCCTAGTAGAGATTTGATTGGACCGCAGCACTACCAATAATTTCTGCCATAGGAGGAATTCGGAGAGAGATCAGAATCTCTCCCTTAGAAGCAGACAACAGTTAGCACACAGCACTGCCCTGTGTTTGCCTCTCACACTTCGGTCATGGCATCTGCTTACACATATGAACCAGGAGGATATCTCAGTGACCAGAGGTTGAAACTGGTGTTGTAATACCTGAATGTTGTGAGCAATGGTTTTTAATTTTTAAAAAAGTGGTCCAACAGTCTTGTCTTATGTAAATTTTTTTTTTTTTAGCAAGAAAATGAACGCATGTAGTTAGTCAACTTAATATACTAACTTTTTCATTCTAAAAGCACTTGCAACAAAAATCAATTTTCTTTTTTGGGGGCTGGTAGCAATTAATAATTATTGGAATCCCTTGTCCTATGAATGAGTAATGGCAAGTGTCACGAGGCCACTTAAAATATTTATTTATTTTATTGTGGTAACATACATATAACATAAAATTTACCATTTTATTCATTTTTAAGTGTATAGTTCAGTGAAATTAAATAAATTCACATTGTTGTGTATGAGGCTATGTTTTGAAATTTATTTTTTACTTGGTCCCTTTTTCCCCTTCAAAATATGAAACCACACTCAAAGTCCATGCACATCCAGTTCAGTGAGGTCAATATTTTTGTAGAGAGAGGGACATCAGAAAGATAATTTTGAATTACTTCATCTCCTATTTCTTAGGGAGGTGGTATGAAGTCTGTATTAGCAAATTCCTGAAGAAAGATTTCAGGATCTGTCATAACCAACGTCAATGGAAAATTCTTTCTTTGAAATCGCCTTGAATTCAGTATACTGTTTAATCCACTTGGCCCACGTGTGTGATACTTGTTAAATTCTTTAACTAAATCTGGGCAGGCATAACTATAGCACTGCTTTACTTTCATAGCTGTTTCCAGGGATTGCTCTGGAGCAATTTCTATTTCTCGGCCTCAGCAGTCACTGAATGAAATATATTGCAGCCACATTGTGATTGACATGTGCTTACCACAGCTGCCAATCACACATCCTTCAGCCACAGGAGGAACTTGAGTGACACCGTCTTTACTCTCTGGTACCATACTAGTCACTAGCAGTTTTCCTACTTGTCTTGATGCTCAGGATGCCATTAATGCAAAAACAGCCTGTATGGCTATGCATAAGCCTGAAGTACTGAAGGACTCAACAGTGTTTCAGCAGTATGTTCTGTTTTCTTGATTATCTAGTGGAGGTTTAATCAAAAGAAAGTAATGACCTTCAGGTTCCGCATTAAGTATTTAAAGAACACTTGCTCCACAAACCTTTCCATCAGGTCAGACTTCAACTACACCATGTGGACTGGCCACTTCCTGCTACCTGGGGCCTTTTCCAACTTCATTCCAATGAAGAAGTCAAGGACATCGCTACTTCTATCGCCCTTTTTTATGCTCGATTGCCCACTGTTTTTGACTCCTGGATTGCAATACACGAAAGGACAATAAACTATGGTCTGTATTAGCAACATGTTCCAATTTTGTGCACTCAGTGCCATGTACCCTATCTTCATTTTCTCCTGCCCTTTCTGCTAATATTGTCTGGTCTGCTGGCTCGGTTCTGAGATCGGTGACATGGGATAGGGGCTATCTAACCCTCCATAGTTGGGTTAACCTCTCCTGCGACTTTTCCCTGTAATACTGCCTTGCTCCAGAAAGCCAGGATGACCATAGGTGCCCACACCCCCATCAGGCCCAGGCTGGTGCCCACCCAGAGCATTCTGTACAATTGTTTTGAATGGAGGTTATAGAGCAGCAGGATAAAATTTTTATTCCTAGGTTGTTGTTTACCTCTTTGCTTATTTTAAAAAAAAACACATGGAAATCCAGCCTAGCTTAGCGAGGGTGTCATCCTTAATTTTGACAAGATGAGAAAGTGTGAAAAGAGCCAAATAGCAGCAGTGTATAGGCTAAGGTCACTTAGGAAAATAAAAGGCCTGGGAACAGTGAGATCATGCATGATGCACTGTAAGTGTGGTCACAAATCTAATGTTTGGGTTGACTGTACTGGTGGGAGGTGACATATCTGGAGGAAGGCAGGGGCGGTACAGGTGAAGAAACAGTGCAGGTACACGTGCAGAAGTTGTTGCAGTGAGTGTGTTTTAAGTGATTAGCTTTCTGGGCAATGCTCTCAAACCAAGACACATCTGAGTGAGCCACGTGGTTAAACCAAATAGCTCTGGGAGTCTCACTTGAGGCCTATTAAAAAAGACTCTCTAAGGGTGGCATTTTTCCCTTTAAAAAACTTTACAGGAGATGGATTGAGGAAGAAATATTTGAGCTAGCACAATTTATTTGCAATGTTCCAGAAACAGGTTTCTATCTCTAAACAGCAAGGAAGTGGCCTGAAGTATTAAAAAAAAGGGAAGGAATTATTGTTTTCCGCTCAGTAATCAGAGTGTGAACTCAAGAATGCAGTTGTAAGCCTGTTTAAGAACATGCTAATCAAAAAAGGTATGTGATGAAATGGGGTAAGAGAGAAAGGGTTTGAGGCCACTGAGCAGATCAGAGGCAGCTGGTGGGCTGCTGCCATTGGCCTGTTGTGGGGGTAGCTCCTCAGTGGAGGAGGATGGCTCTCCAGAGCAGCTGAATGGGGATGGGTGCAGTGACAACACAGTTCAACACGGAGTAAGACTGAATAGAAGAGGCCAAATCAGGCTTAGGAGTTGGCTCAAATCTGACAATGTGGCTCAAGATGCAACTTTTGTTATCTTGGTTTGATTCCTAAGAAAGGAGAGTTGGTTACCAAAATAGAACCACAACTAGGAATTATGTGTTTGTACTGAGTTGTAGGTGCATATGGGATGACTGCTTTATAAACTTGGATGTCAGTGTAGCCACCGTATTTGATTTTAATTACCTGAAATCAGAGACTGTTTATTTTATTTGTTGCTGTATCCCCACTATCTAGGATAGTGACTGGAACATAGTAGATGCTTGTAGAAGCTCAATAAATGTTGAATGAGCCCTAACCGGTTTGGCTTGGTGGATAGAGCGTCGGCCTGCAGACTGAAAGGTCCCAGGTTCGATTCCAGTCAAGGGCATGTACCTTGGTTGTGGGCACATCCCCAGTGCGGGGTGTGCAGGAGGCAGCTGATCGATGTTTCTCTCTCATTGATGTTTCTAGCTCTCTATCCCTCTCCCTTCCTCTCAGTAAAAAATCAATAAAATATATTTTAAAAAAATGTTGAATGAGTCCATTGTTTCAAAGATGAAGTTAAGAACACCAGAACCCAGATGAAGGCTGCCACCCACCATGTTGGGACTACACATCATTGTCCCCTTAACAGAGGCACATATAGAATTGATGTTGAAGTTTGATCTTCAGTTAGTTGTTTATCTTATTTAGTCTTCTGTTCTTTTTGGTAAAAGTTAGTGTCTTAATTCTTTTTTCTTCATAGTTAAGATCAATTTTCAAATCCCTCATTCATCTGAGAAGTAAAAAGTGTCAAGTTTCTGTATGCTATTATTTTTCCGAGGGTCCTTACATTTTCTAAATTGAAAAGATAGTGTCATAGCATGGCATTTGAATTCTCATTTTCATAATGGGGGAAGGCTTCTTTGTCAATAATAGATTGTTTTTTGTTTTGGAATTCTTACTGACATTTGAAATTTTGAGAAATTGTGTGCAAAGTGATGTGACATACATTAGAACTCTGGACAGAAAATGAAACTCTTAGCAGAAAAGAGAAGTTACTATGGGCTTACACAAGAATAGATTCTATTTTTGTCCTTTCTCCTCTTTTCCAAAGAAGTGGCAAAGAACAATTCCTTTTTCTCCCTGACTCTGAGGATATGTTGTACATTTTGGCAATTCTTTCCCTCACTCAGAAAGGAGTCATGTTAATAGTAACCAGGATCTCTTGGCAATCTTAGCATTTGACTTGACTCTGAGGAGAATAAACCAGGTACGACTACACAATCAAATAGCATGTTGGAGTGTTTGCCTAATTGAATATGGGCAAAGTCAGCCATAAATTCCAAATATTTCACAGACCACCCAGCCGGAGAGCTCTGGTGGGGCCTCTACACACAGGAAACCGCCACTAAGAGAAGGCATTTGGGATTAAGCAAGTCATACTCACCAGCTGCTGACAGGCATTGGCAAAGGCATCAGTTGTCGTTTGCTTTGTGTCCAGAGCCCACATCAAACACATTGCTGCAATTAAGCAGTTTGTCTGCCACAGTAAGTTTCATGGGAATGTTTTCTTGCACTTCCCTGATGCATATAAATGAGGTGAAAATTCTGTTTTGCTTTCTTCAGAGCCTGAAATATAAAGATTACAAAGGATGGATGTGATCATAACATAGCAGCTCTTGAAAACACATTCTGTAGCTTAAACCCAACCATTACCTTCCCATGAGTGAGTTATCCACAATTATGAGTTTCTGAAAAGCCTGTGCAACCAGGCTTATGTCTTCTGTTGTTTTTAGTTTGAAGTTGTGACAATTTACTCCCCATTTTTCTCTCAGATGAGAAAATTGGTGGAAATGCTTTGTAAGCTATGTGGTGCCATTCGTTCTTAAACCACCATGATTTCCAAGGTTTTGGAAATTGCATTTGGCACTATTTAAAGCAAGGACTTTTTAGTGCTTATTGATTATGTTTCTTGTTGCATTTCACCCAGCAAAAGTCTCTTGTCTAGGGCATACTCTAAAAGAAGAATATTATTCCTTGTGCTTGCATTGCTGCATGCTTTGTAGAAAGGACTCTTGTAACTACTGGCATAAGCCAGAGCTAAATCTGTGATTCAAATAATGTCAAAGGCACTTCTGCTTAGATAATTATATGAAGCCAGGTGGGATTAATTAGGGACTCTATATGCTCATGACTGAGACACCAGTTTTGATTCCGTTCCTGTGGCTTCCTGGCGCCACTGTTAATCTCAGAGTTTTAGGTGGTGATGGTAGAGTCCAGACTCACCAGCACCATCAGGGAACTCCAAGGAGAGTGTTAAGACACCAGAGCCTAGACACCGCCCTGTGATTGCTGTTTTGCCCACATCTGTAAAGCAGTTGCTTCAGTCAGAGGAGCAGAGCCTGGGGCAACCCTATCCTGAGGGCCAGTGATAGTGAAAGGGCAAACCAGGTTGTGGTGGCAGCTGCAGCCACCACCAGGCCTGGGACTTTGGGAGTTTTACCCAGGTTTTCCTCCTGCATTTGTGGAGACCTGATTTTCAGACCTAGCTCGGTTCTCAAGAGGTGGGACCTGGATGGAATGGGTTGAGGTCAAACTAAGGATTTGGGGCAGAGAGCAATTTATATTCTTGTTAAAGGCTATGTTTACTTGGGATGTAAAGAAGTGTCTGAATTCTTCAGTCCAAACCAGCTGGTGGAGAGCAAGAGCTCTTATGTGAAAGGTTAGTAGCAGAGAACAGGAAAGATGGAGCAAGCTGGGCAGAGCCGGGAGAGCCCTTCTGAGGCAACAGTGCTTTGATCCCTTTAATTCCATTTGGCCTGAAGTATGTGACTGATGGGGAAGAAAATTTCCTCTTACTTTAGGTTCTCATTGCCTATATATAGCTCTTTACATTTGAATCGTTGGATCTGAGAACTTAAGTTACGTGAGGATTTAGAGACCCATCCAAAGGGAGCTGGTCCTCCTCCTTACCATTATCAGTGATATTTTGATACACTTATTTGGGGAATAGTCCTAACACAGAGGTCTAGACATCAAACTTCAGGGGTAGAAGACTTCCATGGAAATAATAAGCCAGGTTTGTACATCACATGATTATTTATAAAGACAAATACATACATATTAGTTCACTGGTACAATCATAATAGTTGGTCAGTGAGGAGGAAGGCATTAATGCAGCTGGACTATGACCCAGTCCCTCCCTCCCCCTGATTACCAGGGGGTGCTCCACATGGGATGGGAGGAAGAAGGCAGGACACCTTATCTAATCTTCTAGTCAGTATAATTCTGGACCTCTAGGTGAATACACTAATAACAAATGCTAGCAGGAGGGTCTCCTCTATAGAATTCTCTTAGCAATATGTCCTTGAAAATTGACATGAAATCTGGGGTATAAAAGAGACATATTTCATGAGTAAAATGTTCCCTGACTCTGTGAGATAATCCCATAAATCCCCCATTGGAGAGCTCATCTATCACTCTGGGCCAGAGAGTGTGTGCTCATCATCAGAAGAAAGGACTGGGGAGCCACCCTTGATGTCCAGACTTCTCTCTGCTTTGTCTGAGCCCCTGGATTTCATGAATCTTTTACATCATTATGAACGCTTTTGATTCTGAGTAAGATCTCGATTTCTGTGAGTCTGATCCTTTGCATAGCTCAGGCATTAGTCAACAAGAGCAAAGGAAACAGAGAAAATGGTTCCAAGTACATGTGCCTGACTTCTAAGATCTACTTACAAGTCTTAGCTTTTTTGTGTGACAATTGTCCATATTTAATTTATAGAGAAGAATAACAGAGGAAAGTTTTAAATCAGGTTCTTTAAATAGTTAGTAGATTAATTTTTTCTCTTTTTAATTGTGGTAAAAAATATATAAGTTAAAATTTACTATTTAAACATTTTAAGTGTACAACTCAGTGGCAATAAGTACATTAACACTGTTGTGCAAACAACATCACTATCCATTTCCAGACTTTTTCATTATCCAAGACAGAAAATCTGTGCCCATTAAACAATATCTTCCCATCCCTCTTACTCTATCCCATGGTAATTTCTATTCAACTTTCAGTTTGTGTGAGTTTGACTACTCTAGGCCCCTCACACAAGGGGGATCATACAATATTTGTCCTTTTGTGTTTGGCTTATTTCACTTAGGATAATGTTTGCCAGGTTCATTTATGCCGTAGTATATATCAAGATTTCTTTTTTAAAAAAATATATACATTTTAATTGATTTCAGAGAGGAAGGGAGCGGGAGAGAGAGTGTCAAAAACATCTATGATGAGAGAGAATCATTGACCTGCTGCCTCCTGCATGCCCCCTACTGGGGATCGAGCCTGCAACCCAGGTACGTGCCCTTGACTGTAATCGAACCCAGCACCCCCCAGTCTGCAGGCTGATGCTCTATCCACTGAGCCAAACTAGTTAGGGCTCTTTTCTTTTTAAGGTCAATAATATTCCATTGTATGCATATATCACATGTTGTTTATTCATTAATATAGTTGGATATTTGGGTAGTTTCCACATTTTGGCTACTATGAATAATGCTGCTATGAACATTGGTGTACAAGTATTGGTTTGAGTCCATATTTTTTCAGTTCTTTTATGTCTGTACCCAGAAGCGGACTTGTTAGTGATTCTATATTTAACTTTTTGAGGAACCACCACACTGCTTTCCACAGCAGCTATGCCATTTTACATTTCCAATAGCAATGCTATGCACAAGGACTTCAATTTCTCTACATTCTTGCCAATGCTTGTTATAGCTTGCCCCTATGAGCAGTTAGTTCCATCTTTCTGGCTATCTTTGCCTCAGGAACAGTCTTACCCTTAGAGCAAAACTGCCAAGACTGAGCTGGTTAGCTATCTCTTTGAAGCTGTTGACCAACGTGGTTTCCGCCTTGTTACCTCCAGTCAATATCTCTGGGAAATTGATGAGTGAATAACCGAGAAGCTTATTGGACAATTTGAAACCACTAGCTTAATCTTATTTAACCAAAAACAGTTAAGAGACAAAATTTCTCATCAACTTTATTTATGGCATCTTTCTCTAGTATGTCCTCTTATTTAACTTTGACTATCCATGCCATTGAAGAGGGATTTGACATTTGGCCTGATCCATTGCTCTGTTTATGGTTCTGTTCTTTTTGCTATGAGGGTATGGTTTGCCTTCTAGAAAGCTGAAACGTGTATCCTATATAATCCTATATAATAAAGAGGTAATATGCAAATTAACCCTCACGTCATCACAAGATGGCTGCACCCACAGTGGAGGTGGGGTTCCCATAACGAGCGATCAGCAGGGACCTGAGGCTGTGTGGTGCCGGGCTGGGGCAGGGGAACTGAGGCTGCACCCCCCACCCAGTGGAGCTTGACAGGGACCTCAAGGCATGCTTCCCGCCCCGGACCAGACCCAGGGACCTCAGGCCATGCCCCCCGCCCGGCGGGGCTTGACAGAGGATCTCAGGTTGCACCCCCCCACCCAGCAGGGCTTGATGGGGGATCTCAAGGCATGCTCCCTACCCCAGTGCCAGGCCGAGGGACCTCAGGCCATGCCCCCTGCCCTGGCACCAGGCCAGGGGACATCAGGTTGTGCCCCCCCTGCCCAGCAGGGCTTGATGGGAGACCTCAGGCTGCGACCCCCCACCTTACGGGGCTTGATGGAGGACCTCAAGGTGCGTCCTCCGCCCCGGTGCCAGGCTGGCGGACTTCAGCCGTGCCCCCTGCCATGGCACTGGCCCAGGGGACCTCAGGCCATGCTCCTGCCCAGCAGGGCTTGTTGGGGGACCTCAGGCCGTGCCCTTCACCCTAGGCTGGGGTACCTGAGGCTGCACCCCCCGCCCCAGTGCCCGTCCAGGGGACCTCAGTCCGCACCCTCTGCCGGCGCTGGGCCAGGGGACTTGAGGGTGTGCCGGGGGACCTGAGGCTGCACCCCCTGCCCAGTGGTGCTTGATAGGGGTGGGGCCAGCAGGGTCTAGGCCTAGTGTGATTTCGAGGTGCACGCAGGTGGGCGGGGACTTGACTCTGGGCCATCTTGTGGTGGCCATCTTGTGACACCAGGGTGTGAGAGTCAATTTGCATATTACCTCTTTATTATATAAGATAGATTGTGATTATTGATATTTTGGAAATAATATTCAATGATCATCACTGAGAAATTTATATTACTGTTGCTTAAGGCATTATTGCCTTAAATGTACATGCAACTTCTGGATGTCACTGATTATTTCTTCATTGTTGTTAGTAAAAGCAACATCTGGTCCCTTTAGATCTTTCAGGCCTGTCTGCTTCTGTTCCTGCTAAAGCTCAAACATTCAGACTGCAGTTGGCACTACAGAGATGAGAAGCCAGGCTGGGGCCTGTTCTCCCTCCAGGGCTGTTGATAAAGCTGTCAGCCAGGTTGTGGGGCCGAATTCTGGCAAGACCAGTGTTCAGAACTTCTTAAGCTTAGCTAACTGGCACTGGATGTCATCCAGGGAATGAACATGACACTCTAACTCCTTACTACATAAAAATGCACACATACATAATAAGATTTCATTTGGATTTTTCTGTGATAATACTGTGGGCTATAGAAATCTCTAAATAGGATCAAATTAGAAGAAACCTAATACACTATATGCTTTGTTTAACTTGTAGATTTTTTAAATAGAAAAACTGCTAACGGTGTTAGGCCTGTCTTTCTGGCACATTATGTAAATTGACAGTTTTATAAAACAAATCTGATGGTATTAGAAATAAAAATTTAGATCCCTCACTTGAGATACTAGGCTCTTGAGTTTGAAATAAGAGTTCCTAGCGACACTGGTGATGTTAAGTGATGCTCAAGTGGTTTGCAGCTATTGAAACTCATCTAGGATCTTGCCATTCAAAGTGTGGTTGAAGGCCATCATCATTATCATCATTGCCAGGAACTTGTTCAAAATAAAAAAATCTCAGGTCCCTCCCCAGACCTGCGGAGAAGATTCTGCATTTTGACAAGACCCTAAGTGATTAGTAATACATTAAAATTTGAGAAACACATATCTAAAAGAGCTTTCTACTTAAAAGAAACCTAGAGGAAGATTTCCTTTAAATCAAGTCCTTTAAAATGCACAAGGTACTCCTCCTCTTGTCATCTAATTAGTAAAAGAATACCCTAATGATAAACTTTGAAATACTCAGTCTTAATTAAGGGGCCATTAATTAAATTTTGGTACTTTCTTAATTGAAATACTATTTCCAAGGCCTTCTAAATTTCTTTACAGTTTAGTCTTTACTGCACATAAAGTGAATTTTTAGGGATATGGTCTATTTTACGAAGGTCAGGATAGATTATAAATTGATTCACCTTCTGGATTGTAACCTAATTGCAGCTCCTCCACAGCATCTGGAGACTGGGAAAAGTTATGAGGCATATTAACAGGTTATTGTAACATCTTCTTTGTCCACTTGTTTATGTAGAATTGCTATATAAAATAATAATACATTAAAGCATACATATTGAGCAAGAAGTTTTAATACACCTCTCTTCAATTTTGGGTGGGAATTTGCATTTCAAAATATCTAGAATTTTCACCATTAGGTACATGTGTATGATTCACTGCATATCATATGAAATATGTTTCATTTTCCTTCCACAGATTCAATAAACAGCTCTGATGTCAGAACAAAGGTTTAAGTGTGTGTGTGTTAAGTCTGGCATACTGGGGCTTGACAGGCCTATAGTATACATATATGTTGTGTTCTTAGAAATAAAGAAGAGAATATGAGGTTATTTGTGATGAACATTCTGGTCCCAGATAATTTTGAAGTGTTTACTGACAACATGCACAACAAAGTCATGTAGCCACAATTACAGTTGTGTGTGAGCTGCTTATTTTAAAGAAAATATTCACAGATAAATTGATACTACAAGATATTTTCATTGTTTCGTGCAATGTACAACTTGAATTTTATGTGACTATAATTTTTATATTTATAGAAGAGATGGTTCATTTTCAAGTAGAATATTATGCTTTCATTAGCTCTCACAATCTTTCCTAATATCTCTCCTGGAAAAAGTAAAGCATCTAGACAAAAATAAATAAATCGCTGTTTCATATTGTTAGACATTACAAAGTTAGAAGATAAGTTAATGAGCTTTTTAGCTCTCACTGTTTTTTTTAAAAATCTTTATTATTGAAAGTATTACATATGTCCCCTTTTCCCCCCATTGACCCCTTCTGGCCCACCCTTACCCCCTGCGCCACCTCTCACTGTTTTTAAGCTACTTTATTTTTATTTTTTTTAAATTTAAATTCTTTATTGTTTAAAGTATTACATAGTCTCCTTCCCCTGCCCCCCCCCCCCTTGACCTCTCCCCAGCCGTTCCCACCTCTCAGCACATGCCCTCATCTCCCTATGTCTGTGTCCATTGGTTATGCTTATATGCATGCATACAAGTCCTTTGGTTGATCTCTCCCCCTTTCCCCTCCCCTCCCCTGCCTTCCCTCTGAGGTTAGACGGCCTGTTCGATGTTTCTAAGTCCACAAATGAGTGACATCATGTGATATTTATCTTTCTCTGACTGGCTTATTTCGTTAAGCTACTTTATATTTACCATCTTCAAAGACCCTGAAATCCAGCTTCTTCTAACACTCTGAGACTTAGTGTAGAGAGTATGAGGAAGTTCCAAATATGAGGAGACATGGAGGAAATCTATGTCCTAGCACACACCTCAACACTTGTGTCATTTTAGGTTATATTTATTAGTATGAAATATAATTAAATTACTCAGCACAACTTCCTTGATTGCTCATATTCCTATGGCTTGCAGGGGTGGAGTTCACAAAAGCCTGACAATGCATCAGACGTGGGCTACCAGCTTTCACTGTTGTTCATCTCTCACTCAAGGTTGTTCTCTAAATTGCCACCATGTCAAATTATTGTATAGCCCCAAACAAGTTCACTATATTGTTGATTTCTTTGCTAAGGCCACAACATCAGTATGAGACACCTAGAGAATGAACAGGCATTTTCTTGATTGTACTTTAAAAAAAATGTTTTTCTTAAGATACACACATTTCTGATACCAATTCCAGAAGTGGAAAAACAATAGTTTTGAAAGTCAAATATACAGAGACAATTAATAAAATATATTAGTATATCTTGTCTCTTTAGGAACATTGCCACTTTCCCCTCAAATCCAACTCTTTAAAGGTAAGTTTTAAAATTGACTTTTGGGAAGGACTAGTTGGCATTTGATGATTAAATAACAATGAAACATGAAAAAAAACCTAAGAAAGACAATCACATTGCTTTATTCCATGGAATAACAGCTGGGATGCTCATTTACTGTCTTTTTCAGGCTAATAAAATTTATTCTAATACAGCTTTCCAAATACCACTCTATGAAAGCCAAGAATTTATTATTTTTTTGCTAGAAATCAAATGACTTTTTGTTTTATGGAAACTGCTGATTATTTTACCATTTGGGGACAGAGTTATAGTCTAAAGAGCTGTAGAAATTCAACTACCCAAATTCAAATAACTTCTTATGCTGTGTTACTGAAAACATATAATTTAAAAGATATCTTCATTTTGTTGTTCACTAAAATCAAATGCACAATTATTAAGAAATTGAGTCAAATGCAGTTGGTCTGGTGCTTTGCTTAGTTTGTAGTGTTCATCTTTTGCCCATATTTACCACTGATTGTTGAAGAATTTCTATCTTCCTCTCATACCTCTTCATTTTTACCTAAAAGACTGTTGGGGGAAGGAGGATAATGTGCCAGGTCGACAGTTGGTATCATATTAATTAGCCTATCCAGGGTTTGATGGAGACCAGGATTAAAATACTAGATAAATTAAATGTTAAAGAGCTGTCCTGGGGGTGAAATGAAAAGTCATATATTAACCTTCATGAATAAAGATACTTAGAACTTTTGCCAGGTGAATCTGATGAGTGCAGATCTGGATTTTATTACTTTTGTTTGGGTCTTTATGATTACATGTACAGATGTCCTCACTGAAAGCATAAATTATGCTATTGTCTTCTTTATACCATTGATTTCAGCTATGCTTTTATATGTATTTTCATTAATTAAAACAATAGTAATAGTGAAAAACTAATATTAGTTTTAGTTTTATTTAAAAATAATATTTATTGAGTGCGCTTACTCTGACCAGTAATTGTATTTTACATGTGTAAATTAAGTAATATACTATTTACCGTAGTGGGGAAAATGAAAGTAGATACTATTGTTATCCCCTTTGAAGAGGTGAGGAAACGAAAACACAGATAGGCATAGTACTTTTCCCAGGCCTATACCGCTGGAGGTATAAGTTAGGATACTAATAAATAGAATCAAGTTCCTGCATGATATTTTTGGCATGGAGGAGGTGAAAAACCATCCACATGGTCAAGTGGTGACCTCAGCTTCTTCTATTCCTTACTCAGACTGTTGGCTCAAAAGGCAGGTGAGTCACAGGTAGGCTTTCTGTGGCTATTGGTATGTGGATGGATAATTCTGGTCTACGCTGCTCTGGACATTGCACTAAAGATAAAGCATGTGGACACCATGACTCAGTTTTAGCTAATCTTCCAGCTTTTACTTGGAAATACCCCTGGGGAATAGAACAAAGATTTTGAAATAAAAATTGTGAAGAGAATGGAAATGGTTTTGTCATTAACCTTGTTGCTTAGAGATTTTTTTTTTTTTTTGTCTAACCAGTAGCTATTGGGTAGAATAAATGAATCCGAAATTTGTCAAATTAAAAATGATGACCTTTCATTTTAATAGAATATCATTCTCTCATCCCCAGCTACCTTTTATTTAATTTGGCCCTTTTGAGTTCAATTAAGCAAAATGTTATTGATCAAGTTTCAGTTAAGCAAATCTCTGTGTAATGAAGGACAAGACACACATGACTGTACTGTCAGTCAGCTTTTGATGGGGGATGTAATACTAGACATAAAAATGAAGTAGCCTGGTATATAGGCAAAGAAGAGATGATTTCTGACTTGAGAGTGGAGGGATCAAAGCTTCAAGGAGAGGGCAAAATTTGGAAACATTGAGATGAAGAAGAAAGATATCCTAGGTAGAGAAAACAGTGTAAGCAAAGATGGAAAATTGTAGTGCATGTACAGGCTGTGGTGGGGTTGAGGTTAGAGTTGAGAAGGAGGAGGAACAGGACAATTATAGGGGGGATTGAAACAGGAGATGTTGAGCCTAAATTATGGGGGCCTTACCTATTATGTAGGGTTTAGATTTTATTCTGTGGGCAACAGAGGCCATTGCAGGAAGAAGGTGGGCAAGGAATAGACTTTAGGAATCTAGCTAACTCTACCCTCAAGGCTAGATTTTAAGTATAACTCTGTGAAGCATGGCTTATAGAAGGTAAAGAACAGAGGCAGAGGCTTGTTGGGAGGTTTTTAAGGTAGTTCAGGAGAGAGAGATAACAAGGATTTGAGATCTGGAGTACAATGGGACAGGAAAAGAAGGTCCAGACTGAATGTACGTAATTGGCTATGCTGGGGGGTGGAGGGTAAAGGAAGGAGGTTGGTCAATGCTTCTTGCCTCTGAGTCTTCAAGTTCTGATGAATGAGATTATCCCATGCAATTGACTGAAATGAAAAGGAACAGAGATCAACTTGTTTGCCTTGTTGTCTGTTTTTGCAGTGGTTGGTCACAGGGAGGAGATTACTTCTTAAAATAATCTGATAATATGTTTTTCATGTTTTTATTTGATATATTTTGAAGGAGTAAAATAGGAAAAATAATCTATAAAAATTTATTATTGCCTTAACCGGTTTGGCTCAGTGGACAGAGCGTCGGCCTGCGAACTGAAGGGTCCCAGGTTTGATTCCAGTCAAGGTCATGTACCTTGGTTGAGGGCACATCCCCAGTAGGGGGTGTGCAGGAGGCAGCTGATCTATGTTTCCCTCTCATCGATGTTGCTAACTCTCTATCCCTCTCCCTTCCTCCCTGTAAAAAATCAATAAAATATATAAACAATTGATTATTATATAAAACTAGTAGAATATAAAATGATGAAGCGATTCTTGGGACATATTTGTTTTTCTTAAGCAGGTAAAAAAAGCAACCAATTCAACTGTAGTTGGACCATCTGAGGGTAGGCAGGGGCTGTTTCTCATGATCTGGAGCATGGAAAGTGGGGGCTCTGACCAACAGGCCCAAGGAAGAACAGGTTGTACAGTATTCTAATTCATTTCTTGATGACTGACAGAAAACATGATTGTATAAAACAAGTGGATGAGAGAACAAGTGTTCTTAAAGGTCTTAAGTGTTGCCTTGATCTGAGATGTAGGAATTCTATGAAAAAATACTGGTAAGCAGCCGCACCAATTGTTTTAAAATATATTTTTATTGATTACAGAGAAGAAAGGAGAGGCAGAGAGAGACAGAAACATCAATGATGAGAGAGAATCATGGATGGGCTGCTTCTTGCATGCCCCCCACTGGGGACCGAGCCCGCAACCCAGGCATGTGCCCTAACTGGAATCAAACCAGGGACCCGTCAGTTGGCAGGAAGATGCTCTATCCACTGAGCAAAACCAGCTAGGGCCAGCCTCACCAATTTTATGTCATTTGACACAAATACCTTCCTGAGCTGTTTTCCATGGGGATGAAAACGTTAACGCACCATCTTTCCTTTAGTGGTGATGGATTTATATTTGTGTTGGTCACCCCTACTCTTTGCCTAGTTCTTTAAAACTAACAGCCAGCATTTAAAAACCAGTTGTTTGGAGTTAGAGAAACAGTCTACAGATACTTAACTAACTGGACTCTCTATATGGAGCTTGAAACCCCTGACATTGACCCCATTCGCTCCACACCATGAATAAGAGAGTCAGCTGTCAGACCCAAAAACACTGACTACTTATCAGTTCCTAGACACAGGCACTCCAGGAGAGAGCTTGCTTAAGATAACACAACCAATACTAAGAGATTTTCAGGTTTGGAACAAATTAACTTTTGGGTTAATTGCAAAGGTTGGAAAAGGGGGGGTAGGGTTGTAATAAACCAAATTGGTAGAGATTTACAAAATAAATAAGAAATAAACTAATATCATTGCATCTTTATTTTTAGAAACAAAATATTGAAAATAAATTAAAATTTCTGGAATGGGGAAAGAGTTAAATAAACATTGGTAGGTTTATATAATGGAGTATTAGGTTGCTGTTCTCACTCATATGTGGAATCTAATGAACAAAATAAATGGATGAACAAAATAGATCCAGAAACATAGAAGCATGAAACAGACTGTTGAATCTCAGAGGGAAGGTGGCGGTGGGTGGGAGGGTGGGAAGAGATCAATCAAAGCATTTGTATTCATATATGGATAACCTATGGATACGGACAGTAGTGTGGTGAAGGCCTCAGGTGGGGGGGGGCAGGCTAGAAGGGGATAATGGGGGGAAATTGAGGGACATATGCAATACTTTTAACAATAAAGATTTTTAAAAATGATGTTTAAGACTAATGACTGAAAAAAAGTCACAATCTATTATTAAAGAAAAAAATCTATATATCTATTGGGATTAAGAATGATTTTATTCTTTTGTTTGACTGTATTTCTAAAATTTCTGCAATAAACATGTATTACTTTGGTAATAAAGTAATGAGAATTCACACATGAGAGATGAGTTATATCTCCTCCAAACACTATTAAGCCTCTTTAAATGCTGACATCCACGAAAGGACTAACACTGCTTTCTGTTGCCTTTGCTCTGCCTAGTGTTCATGTGTTAAATCATGAAAGGTTTTGCGATGGGCTGTCCAGGTTGGGTTAAAAATCCTGAAAGGCTATTGGAGGTTTATTCACTGAAGCAGTATTTATAATAAAATGCAATCAATGCATCATTGGTTAAAAAAATAACCAGGAGAAACCAAGATGGTGGCAGGAGAAACCCTGTATGTGCTGCCTCTCACATCCACACCAAAACTACAACTAAAAGACAAAATGACTATCATCCAGAACCACAGGAAAACTGGCTGAGTAGAAGTTCTACAACAAGAAGGAAAGAAAAAAGCGCATTGAGACTGTGTAGGAGGTGCAGAGGCGCGGAAAAGCAGAGGTATGGAGGCATGCAAATCAGGTTGGCAACGGGGTGCACTGTTTTTTTCAATCAGAAGGGAAATGCAAGCTCCCGACTGCTCTGAACTCCAGTTTCTGGTGAGACTCTGGGGACCCAGACTCCTACGGGTAGAAACTAGACTGTCTGCCGTAGGGTTGGAAGGCGAGGTTGGCTTTCTCGCAGAGGTGCTCACAGGAATCATTGTTACTACATGGGGGTGCGGGACACAGGGACACAGAGACACGGAGACGTGGAGACCAGCTGACTGGCAGCCATCGCTGTTTGCTTGGCCCTGGTGATTCCCTGAGACCCTGCCCTACCCAAGCTGTGCACAGAAGCTTTTGCATATGAATGGCCTGTCCTTTCGCAGCCTAACCTAACAAACTGCAGCTGGGTCAGAGAGCTCCAAAACTTCCAAACCCCAAACAAAGAGGAGAAATCTGAAGATCTCCCTGTAGCTCCTGCTGGGGGGCCTCAGGCAGTAGCTGACTTTGCACCTCCTTGGAGATCCAGGAGCCAGTGTACCTAGTGGTCAGTGTGAGACGACACCAGATTTCAACTCAAATTCATAAGTGACACACGGAAGAGGCAGACTCAGTGAGCACCAAAGCCCCACTGAAGCAAGTCCTGCCCCATAAGTGTGTCTCCAGCACAGCAGTTCTTCCATTATAGACACAGCTGATCCTCACAGCCAATTGGCCTGGAGGTCAATTCCTCCCAGTGATACCAACAGCAATCAAGGCTTAACTACAACAAGACTGTGCACCCAGCCCACAAAGGGGCGCACCAAGAGTGTCCACCTCAGGTGATTGGGGAGGCTGAGCCACTGAGCCCTATAGGACACCTAGCACACAAAGCCACTCCATCAACACAGGGAAGCAGCCAAAATGTGGAGACAAAGAAACAGATCACAAATGAAAGAAATGGAGGAAAGCAAACAACTGGATATAGAGTTCAAAACCACGGTTATAAGGTTTTTCAAGAATTTTCTAGAAGCCTCCGAGAAACTTAGTGAGACCTCCAAGGAACTTAGTGAGACATTCAAGGATCTTAATGAGAATGTAAAAAAAAAAAAAAAAAAAAAAAAAAAAAATGGAAAAGAACCAGTCAGAAATTAAGCATACACTGTCTGAAATAAAGAATAATACACAGAAATTCAACAGTAGACTAGATGATCCCAAGAATCAAACCAAAGATTTGAAATATGAGGAAGCAAAAAACACCCAACCAGAAAAGCAAAAAGCAAAAAGAATCCAAAAATATGAAGATAGTGTAACGAGCCTCTGGGACAACTTCAAGTGTACCAACATCCAAATTATGGGGGTGCCAGAAGAAGAGAGAGAGCAAAACATTGAAAACCTATTAGAAGAAATAATGACAGAAAACTTCTCCTACCTGGTGAAAGAAATAGACTTACAAGTCCAGGAAGCGCAGAGAACCCCAAACAAGAGGAATCCAAAGAGGACCACACCAAGACACATCATAATTAAAATGCCAAGGGCAAAAGACAAAGAGAGAATCTTGAAAGCAGCAAAACAAAAACAGTTACCTACAAGGGAGTACCCATATGACTGTCAGCTGATTTCTCAACATAAACTATACAGGCCAGAAGGGAGTGGCAAGAAATATTCCGTGTGATGAACAGCAAGAACCTACAACAAAGATTACTCTACCCAGCAAAGCTATCATTTAGAATTGAAGGTCAGATAAAGAACTTCACAGACAAGAAAAAGCTAAAGGAGTTCATCACCACCAAACCAGGATTATATGAAATGCTGAAGGGTATTCTTTAAGAAGAAGAGGAAGAAGAAAAAGGTAAAGATAAAAATTATGAACAACAAAATGACAACAAATACATACCTACCAACAAGTGAATCTAAAAATCAAGGGAATAAAAAATCTGATGAACAGAATAAACTGGTGAATATAATAGAATCAAGGGCATAGAAAGGGAGTGGACTGACAATTCTCGGCGGGGGTGGGGGAGGCTTTGGGAGGGGGCGTGAGGGGTGCGGGAAGAGATTGGACAAAAATCTTACACCTATGGATGAGGACAGTGGTGGCGGGTAAGGACATGGGGTGAGGTGGGGGGAACTGGGTGGAGGGGAGCTATGGGGGGAAAAAAGAGGAACATCTGTAATAATCTGAACAATAAAGATTTATTTAAAAAAATAACCAACTCAACTGTATAATAACTATAATAAGTAGTACTATGGTAGGTTTATAAAAGTTTGAACTCCTTTATCTCCTTGGATTACCCAGAGGTTTCACTATTTTAACTTTGCCTATAAAAATAGTTTGGGCCTGTTTTAGTAAAGTAACTTTCTCACATTTTCTTGGCATGTCTGTTTCTGTTCCCCCATCTAAATGAGAATAATAGAGACATGCACATTTAAAAGCATGAGCTTTCCTTCTTTCACCAAAATTTGTTGATATCAATGGAAGAACTCTGACTCTGTTCATGATCTCTATGTTAAAGTATTTTTATTCTAAACAAGTTAAAAATGCAACTTTCCATTAGCATAAATTTGGCCAAAAATCTCATTACAGAAGGAAGTGATTGCTGGTGAGTAAGAAGGAGAAGAGTAAAGTAGTAGTGGAAGACAGGATAATCCCATGACCTTTAAATTTATGTTTCTTTCTTTCTTTTTTTTTTTTTTTTTTTTGCTTTTATAAATAAGAGAAACATTGAAGAAGGGGAAGCAAGTGAATATAATTGAGACATTAGAGCATTTCTACCGCATTATCCTAGAACCAAACTTGATATATCTATACTAATAAAAGAGAAACATGCAAATTAACCATCATTCTGCTACATCACCAGCCAATCAGGAGTGAGTATGCAAATTAACCCAACAAAGATGGTGGTGGTCACAGAGCTGGAGCAAGCAGGAGGCTTGGGTTGCCCCTGGCGATGGAGGAAGCCAAGCTTCCTGCCCGCCCTGGCCAGCCCTGGCCTCCACTCAAGGCTACAAAGTTTCAATTATAGTAGATAAATAAATCCCAGATACCTGCTTCCAGCCAGCCCTGGCCTCTGCTCAAGGAGGCGCTGAAAAAAAAAAAAAAAGAAAAAAGGAGGGGCTGGGAGCCATCAGCCCCTCACCCAAGCTGGCCAGGCACCCCAGTGGGGACCCCCACCCTGAAGGGGGTGTGGCCAGCCTGAAAACGGCCCTCAGCCCCTCACCCAGGCTGGCCAGGCACCCCAGCGGGACTCACCCACCCTGAAGGGGCTGTGGCCAGCCTGCAAACAGCCCTCAGCCCCTCACCCAGGCTGGCCATGCCCCCCAGCGGGACCCTCACCCCATGGGGGCGTGGCTGGCCTGCAAACCACCACAGGCTCCTCTCCCAGGCCGCCCCATATCCCAAGGGAACCCTCACTCTGATCCAGGACACCCTTCAGGGCAAACCAGCTGGCCCCCACCCATGCACCAGGCCTATATATATATACTAATAAAAGGGCAATATGCTAATTAGACTGGGACACCTTCCAGGAGACCTTCCAGATGGTCTTCTGAACAAAGCAATGGTGGAGGCGGTTAGAGGCCAAGAGGGGAGGGCAGTTGTGGGTGATCAGGCCAGGATGGGATGGCAATTGTGGGTGATCAGGCTGGTGGGGGACGGGGCCGTTGGGGGTAAGCAGACCAGCAGGGGGGCCAGTTGGGGGTGAGCAGGCCATTAGTGAGGGTGATCAGGACAGCAGGGGGGGCAGTTTGGAGTGAGCAGGTCAGCAGGGGGGCAGTTGGGGGCGAGCAGGCCAGTGGGGAGGGAAGGTGGGGGTGAGCAGGCCAGAAGGGGAGGCAGTTGGGGGTGAGTACACTGGCACGGGGGGCAGTTGGGGGTGATCAGGCTGGCAGGGCAGGTATTTGGGGGCGAGCAGGCCGGCAGGCAGAGTGGTTAGGGGCAATCAGGCAGGCAGGCAGGCAGGTGAGTGGTTAGGAGCCAGCAGTCCCAGATTGTAAGAGGGATGTCCGACTGCCAGTTTAGGCCCGATCCTTGTAAACTGGCAGTAGGACATCCTTCAAGGGGTCCCAGATTGGAGAGGGTGCAGGCCAGGCTGAGGGACACCCCCTGCTGTGCATGAATTTCATGCACCAGCCTCTAGTAATTATATAAAAACTTGTACCAGAAACTCCTAAATATTTACTCTCTCTCTGACTGGTTCTCTCCTGTTTGCTGGCACAGACTGGTTTCCTTTCCGTCAGGTAGGCAGCTCAGATGCCTAAATTCTTAGTCTCTTAAACTCCCCTCTCAGGATATTGAGCTCTGCACATTCTAGTTCCTGCTGAAGTTTAGGTATTTGTGAATATTTCATATCTACTAAGTCATATGTACATATTTTTCTTACCCAAGGAATTTAGTAGTTAAGGTACCAGAACTGTTTCTAAGCTTAAATGATTTTATTGTTGGAGGACATAGCCTGATTAAGTAAATCTGTAAAACCTCTTTTGCACAATACAAGAAATACAGGTTAATTGTCTGACTTTTTTCACTTTTCAATTAGTATCGATATCATTATTTTTAAAGTTATAAATGGTGTATTCTGATTACAGAGCATATGTTGGAAAGTGGGCTACAACCAGCAATTTCTGAATTTAGATCTCTTTTGTCTACGAGAGTGAATGATTTCTAGTTTTAATTCTAAAGTCTTAGGAAAAAACTATTATAGGTACCTGATATCCAAAGATGATCTCCCCCTGGTATTTATGCCTGTATCAGTTTCTTATTGCTGCTGTAACACATTGCTACAGCTTTTGTGGCTTAAACAATAAAAACATATATTATCTTACAGTTCTGTAGGACACAAATCCATTGGGCCTCATTGGTCTAACATGAGTGAGTCAGCAGTACCATGTTTCTTTCTGGAGGCTCTAGGGAAGAATTTATTTGCATGCCTTTTCCAGCTTCTAGAGGCTGTCCACATTCCTTGGCTCGTGGCTCCCTTCCTCCACTTTCAAGCTAGCAATGACAGGTCAGTCCCCGCTCATGCTGCCATCTCTGTTTCTCGGGAGATGAGAAAGATTTCCCATTTTGAAGTACTCACCTGGTTAGATTAGGCACACGTGGATAACAGGCTACTCTCTCAAGGTCCATACCCCTAATCACATCTGCAAAGTTCCTTTTGCCATGTAAGGTAACATTTTGAAATTCAGAAATCTCACTAGATTTTATTCTAGGTATTTATTTATTCTAGATAGATTTTATCTCAAGATGTCTTCTGATTACCAGTGTGCTCTTTCACCCTGAACATCGAAGTATTTTGTTGGTCAGAAAAAGAAAAATCTATTTTATTCCTGTGATTTTCATTACAATTATTTTTCTCCATCTACCCAGTCCTCCCCAGAGTTCCTAACACGTGGTGCTCAAAGTGTGGTCCCTGGGGACCCTGTTAAGAATGGAAATTCTTGACACCCTCAGACCTGCTGAATCAGACACTTTAAGGTTGGGGCCCAGGAATCTGTGTTTTTACATACTCTTCAGGTAAACCTGATTTATGCTAAAATTTGAGTCTAGCAACCCACTGAACATTGAGAGATAATAATAATAAGCTATTGCTGTGAGATAAAATAACCAGACTGGACGGTTAGCTAGCAGTCTCTATCATCCATCTATTCTTGTGAAGGCGAGATCACAGAGGAGCTTTCTGTCCTGCTCCCCGAAATTTCAGGTTTAGCTCTCTCTTGTATCCTGATGACAATGCTTTTTCTAATTGTGTTTTTCCTAAGAGGATGCAAGCAGAAATGTCAAGGATCCTCTGACCTTTTTCTAAGCAACTGATACCCTTTTGAATCCATTGCCAACAGCCTTTAATTCCCCATGCCTGGTGGAGACTGGATTGGTGGACATTGGCTGGGCCATTGCCTTGGGTCCTGTTGCATGATGTCCTGTTGGTCAGCTCACAGTGCTCCTGGGCCACTTGATGTGAAAGATGGAGTTCATTTAACACACAATTTTGAAAGTGGCAAATATGTAGATTTTAAATAAGATAATATTTCACTGGTTTATTCCCCAAATTTACAAATTAATCACATATAAAATAAGATATAGGTGAATTGCCCAGCATTGGTTCTTGGTAATATTGATAATATTGCCAAAAAGCTTTTTGTAACACTCCCTCACAAAAAAAGGTAAATGGGGAGAGAGTCCAAATGGTTTTAAAATTCTTTACTATATTGATTACTAAAATACATGAGTATACCAACATCATCTTGTGAGTTATTACATAAATAGGATGAGCCTTCATTTTCAGTGTGAAAGAAAGCAGGGTATGAGCTATGGGTATAGGTAGCTTGTATCCTAGCTCTGCTACTTGCCAGCTGTGTGGTCTTGGACACATCACATTATCTCTAACAGTCTCATGCTCTCCCAGCTAAGCTAGCTGGGCATCTAAATGACCTTATTTCTAAACTTCAGTTTCCTTTTCTGTCACAGGAGGCTAGTAATACCTATCTTGCCAGATAGTTTATTAAGGTCAAACATGACATTTTATGGAGAGCAGTATAACAGAGAGGGGACTCTGCACTCAAAGTTGGGTTTGAATCTAGCTCTTCCTGTTGGTAGCTACAAAAACTTGGGCATTTTCTTAACATCTCTGTATTAGTTCGTGCATTAACAATCTATATATATAAAAAGCCAGTGTCCGTGATGACCATGATGACCAAACAACGGGTCACCAGGAGGTGCATTGAGCACCTCTCGGTCCATCCCCCCCGGCCCTCAGGCTCTGATTGATCAGGGGATGGCTAATGGGGGAACCAGGGTGAGTGGTGCAGCAGGAACTGGCGACTGGATGGAGGGCAGACCTCTTGGTCCCTCCTCCTGGCCCTCAGACTCCAATGATCAGTGGTGGCGGCAGGGCGGAAATGGGGACTGGCAAACGGGCAGAACATGGTCCTGATGGCAGGCTAGGTGGTCAGTCCAGAGTAGGTTTGGAGTGTGCTGGGGAAGAAAGAGGAAGATCTGATTAGAAACAGCATCACCACCGGCCTCAACCCAAAAATGGCACGGCTGGCTGAGCACCTGCTGAAGCCGCTGCCCGCGGACAAGCAGATCGAGACCAGGCCCTTCCTGGAGGCAGTGTTCCACCTGCCACCCTTCTTTGATTGCCTTGGGTCCCCAGTGTTTATGCCCATCAAGGCAGATATAAGTGTGTACAAACCACCTGGCCAAGTTCCGGAACCTGCAGAACATCCTAGAGGTGGAGAAGGAAATGTATGGAACAGAGTGGCCCAAAGTAGGGGCCACACTGGCGCTGATATGACTGAAAAGGAGCCTCTGCTTTATCTAGGTCTTCCTGCAGAGCTTCTGAGACAGGGAGCAGGATGAGAGCCACCCCAAACTCATCTGTGTCAACGCCACAAGGCCTAAGAGATGGCACTCAAGAAGTACCACGGCTGGATTGTGCAGAAGATCTTCCAGGCAGCGCTGTATGCCGTGCCCTACAAGTCTAACTTCCTGAAAGCGTTCTCTAAGGGCTAGGATGTGACGGAGGAGGAGTGCCTGGAGAAGGTCCGCCTGTTCCTGGTCAACTACATGGCCACCATTGACGTCATCTCTGAGATGTACACCAAGATGAATGCTGAGCTCAACTACAAGGTGTAGGCATGCCCAGCAGCTGGCACTCCCAGAAAGAGACAAGCCAGAATCTCTGTGAAGCAAGCTGGCAGACTGCCTTGGCCTGCATCCCCCAGAGCAGCCCAGAGTTTGGCTGGGTTGCAGGGGACAGTCCTGGTTTCTGAAAAGTCATTTTTGGGGTCTTTCCTAACAGACTAATAAATAACCACCCTACTCTGAATCACCTTTAATTCCATGGCCGCACAGACTGACTGCCTTCATTTCAGTGTGATAAAAATCAGTTAATGTTGCTAATAAGTCAAGTCTTAGGGTTTTCTGTCCCTGCCCCCCCCCCCCAACATGGTGTGTGACCCTGGGGGAGCCCTGTCATATACCTCATTTTAAAAAAGAGGATCTGGTGCAGTGATGCTTCGGGTTGTGTAAGGACCACGAGGAGTCTGATTTGAAATTATACAGGATTTTTTTTTTAAAGCAGACTGCTGTGTGCTCCTGTGGTTGCACAGCCCAGCCTCACAGTGCTGTCAGTATAGACCCCACTCTTTCCTACTGTCTTTTTCCAGACAGTTTTTTATAGTTGAAAACAACCAGCAAGCCTTTGATGACCTTGCCCAAGGGGACTTTATTTTAAAGCTATCAGGTATGAGTAACTGACCACAGATGACTGAATTTGCATTCTTATGCATAAATATTTCCTTCAGGGACAGCCTACCTCACCTAAGAAACTACCTATCATGTGTGTTCTCTCAGAGGAGAAACCATGAGCCCTCCCGATGCCGAGACCCAAGGAAACACCTTGCTGCCTTAACTGTCCCTCCTGGCACTAACAAGAGCTGTATTTTGAAAGTGTTGGGGTGAGTAGAGGGACCCTCAAAGAATTCATGTGTGTTTAAAACCCAATGAGGAACAATTGGTGATTTTTATGCAAACACTAAATAATTATTAATAAATAAATCTCTATTTTGGAATCACAAAACACACACACAAAAACAAAAACAAAAGAAACATAAGACAAACAAACAAAAAAAACCCTTTGGAAATAGTGAAGGGCAGTTTTTCCAGACTGTTGAGAGCTCAGAATTAGAGTTTAATTGGGATAGAAATCCTGATAATAGCACCTGATGCCTGAAATCTGAGCACTCTACTTTTAGGTTTTCCAGTTCAAGTTTTTGGAGACTGCCTATTAAAACATTCCTGGTTGGAAAGTGTTTGTATAGAAGCCCATAAGTATTAAGTATTTTCTGTTTTTACCATGCTTAGCTCTCTGTAAGAAATATGAAATAATGTTCAATGCCTCATGTTCTCAAGAAGCTTGAATTTTAAAATAAAAAATAAAGAAGAAATATAACTATTAAAAATAAAAAAAAAAGAAAAGCTTGAGTTTTAGGGGCAGGCAGGTGAGTGGTTAGGAGCCCACAGTCCCAGATTGAGAGAGGGATGTCCATGGGATTGGGCCTAAATCTGCAGACTGACATACCCTGAAAGGTCCCAGATTATGAGAGGGTGCAGGCTGGGCTGAGTAACCTACTCCCTCCCATGCATGAATTTTATGCACTGGGCCTCTAGTCCTGCAATAACAAGCAATCTCCAGATTTCAGAGACAACATAATTTTATTTCTCACTCCTAATGCAAGCCAGGGGTGGGGAGGGCAGAGCTCTGCTCCATAGAGTCAATCAAGCTCCACCATCTGGTAGCTGCGTCTGGAATGTGAAGGTTCCCGGCTTACAGTAGCTGGGGAAGAGAGAAACTGGACTGTGTGTGGGCTCTTTACTGCCTCACTCCAGAAGTGACACATCTCATTTTCACTTACACTGCTTCATCCAGACTACTGGTATTAGTAGGTCAAGTGATATTCACACTTAATTTATAATATATGAAATTATCCTTCCTATTTCTACAAAATAATATGCTTGTATAATAAAATTATTAGGACACACACATTAATGATGGTAACCTTTGGAAAGTGGAATCAAGGGATACGTTCACTTTTTCTTAACATACTACTACTTCTATATTGTGTGAGTGGTTTACAAAACATTATTAATTTTTTAATAAAAACATAGAATTCTATAAATGAAACACAAATGACTCAAATTTTACATATTGTATTGCAACCTTTCCCCAGTCTTGTCATTATGCTGCTTAAAGGATAAAGGGAAATGTAGGATGGGTCTAATAATGGTATTTACCTCTGTTACCTCTTCCCAGAACCACTCCACTCTCGGCTCTTTCCGCTGTCTGCTAAAATGTCTTCATTTCAGAGAGGGCTTTCCTACTACCTTAAATAAAAGAGCCGATTCCCCACCATGTTTTCATCATCTTCCTTACTCTCCTTTATTTTTCTACACTTCATGACTTAGCACCACCAGATATGTTATGTATTTACTTGTTTATTTGTAATTGTCTGTTTCCCTTCCTAAGTCTTCCAGAGAATGGTGCCATGTCTATGTGTTTGTCACTGTATCTCCAGGTCAAGCATAGGAACTGAAATATAAGAGATAGTCATATGTATCTATGTCTTTTTTTGTTTGTTCACAATATTCACAATGTGTTTTTTTAAATTAATCCTCACTTGAGGATATTTTTCTATTGATTTTTAGAGAGAGTGGAAGGGAGGGGAGAGGAGAGAGAGAGACATTGATTTGTTTTTCCACTTATTTATGCATTCATTGGTTGATTCTTGTATGTGCCCTGACTGCGGATTGCACCCATAACCCTGGTGTATCTGTATGACACACTAACCAACTGAGCTACCCAGTCCTCTCTCCTGAGGACTGCTTCTCCTTAGGCCAGGGGTATTTTTGGACTCTTTCCTCAAACCTGTCACTGGTTCTATACACTCCCTCCCCAATTATTTCCACATGACAGGAGTGTAACCTCCTAATTAGTCTTTTGAATAGTTTTTTAAAAATGTATTTTTATTGATTTCAGAGAGGAAGGGAGAGATAGAAACATCAATTGTGAAGCCATGGCCTCTGTGGCCTCGGGTTCAAAGACTTGGAGAAATAGCTGACATGCAAATTAATTACACAAGACAAGAAATATAAATTTGGAAATTATGGGGGAAGTCAGTTGTGATCTTGGTACAAGGGACCAAGTTCCATTGAGTTTCCATTCTCAACTGCTTTTATTTACTAGAATACACAATTGCCTTTCAGGAATGCAAACAGACATATCAATGGTAATGTTTAGTAAACAGTAATATTATCAGGTTGGGGGAGTTTGCTTTAGGCCAGTGGTCAGCAAACTGTGGCTCGAGAGCCACATGCGGCTCACGAGCCATGGTTTGCCGCTCTGTTGACTAATGAGTTTGCCGACCACTGGGATAGGGGCTTAGTCACAAGGAACAACAACAGCCTGTAATTATTGGAATTGAGAGTCTAGGTCAGTGGTCGGCAAGCTCATTAGTCAACAGAGTGGCAAACTGCAGCTCACAAGCCACATGTGGCTCGCGAGTCGCAGTTTGCCAACCACTGCTTTAGGCCATTGAGTCAGCAGTAGGTAATAAAATACAGATATTCATCCCTGTGAATATCAAAAAGCCCCATTCAGCCTTCTGACTGGACTTCTTGCATTTATATTAATTACTGTTGATCTTGGTTCCAGCATTTCTCCCTTCTTTAATTTCTTAATAGATGTTGATATTCTGCTTGCAAAGCTCCAATTCTTTTATGATTGTTATTCCGCATCTGCAGACTGAAATTAAACATATAAGAACAAGAATGAGACAGGCAACAGTGGTTATGGTAAAAGGCCTTTAAATTGCTTCCAGGTATCCAAGGAATTAGTTTGTAAGTTTGCCGGGGAGAATTATACAATATGCTGCTGTAATTCTAAAATATCAAGGGTAATGTTATTTTTACTTTAAGCACCAAGAAGGTGATTTTTGATTGAAGTTATCATTTTAAACTATATCACTTTACTGGTGCAAGTGTAGCAGCTGATTTCCATTATTACTATATGCAGACCTGTAGGGGCTTCAATCCACAAAAGAAGAAACTGTTCTTGAGTTTGCTGCTGGTGGGTGCCATTCATAGGACTTTTTACATAATGGCTTAGTGAGAGGAGGTCTTAGTAATGTTAAATTCTGTTTGCCTCTCCCAGGAGCAAGCATTGATAGTAAATGTATTTAGGTTTTTTCTTCCCCTTCCTTTGGTGTCGATGCTAGCCAGAAAAACCTCTCTTTAATTCTACACACAAAGGAGCAGTAGTTTGATTCTGTTTCATATAAAAAGGGAAGCTGGGTGGGGACACCCATGTAATTATACTTTGCCCATATACTTACTATACTAGGTGGGGGATTAGCCCACGTAAGGGATTTTAACCAGGGAGGACTTCCCCATTAGTCCTTGGTGATATTACCGCACAACTGGTGACTGCCAGCATGGTAAGAAAGATGTTTTCCGGCATTCTTGGGGTTTTGGTCTCTTCACAAATTCGTTCAGCTTTCTGGACGTTCTTCTTTATCACTCCCTAACTCATCTCTGGGCTGTTCATCATCTGCCTTGTTCTTCTACTCCTTATCTTCAGTGTATTGCCTGGGGCTGCTGCTGTCTGTGGCTGGGGTAGCCGATTGTCTGCAACTGCAAGGTGTGGCTCCAGGTGCAAGGTCCTCATTAATCTGGCTAGTTCCTGTCTCAGAGCTATGTTGCAGTTTAATATTTCTTTCGAGAATCCACACAGGTTTGGAGAAATTTTCTGGAAATATACAAGCATATCCTTGACCACATGTTAGCAATGGGTTGGGTCCCTTCCATAAACCAGACTCGGGATCTTTCCATTTAATTAGACCATTTTTCTTTGTTTTATTCTGACACCAGTGTAACTCCATGGGTGTCTTGCCATCAGCATCACAAGTGAAAAAATTTAAAGTAATTAAGGCTTGATGCAGCCTACCCACAGGTGATTTCTCCATCATAATCTCCCCTTTTTGTTTTTCAAGTTGGGATTTTAGCTGCTGATGTTGGTGTTCAATAATAGCCTGTCCCTGGGAATTATATGGTATTCCTGTAATGTGCTGAATTTTCCACTTTTTACAAAATTGCTGGAAATGACAGCTTGTGTAAGCAGGCCCATTATCAGTTTTAATAATTTTTGGAATTCCCATGATGGCAAAAGAAGCTAGGCAATGATTAATAATCTGTTTTGCCATTTTCCCTATAGATGCAGTAGCCCATAGGACTTTTGAAAAGGTGTCTGCAGAGACATGCAATGCCCCAAGGCATCCAAAGGAAGTATAATGTGTTACATCCATTTGCCAGATATGGTCTCTTAGCAAACCTCTAGGGTTGACTTCTGTCCTTGAGGCAGATGTAACATGCAAGTGGGACATTCTCTGATAATCTGTTTTGCCTGCTGTCAAGTGATTGAGAATTGTCTAGGATATTGTCTCTGTTGTACAATTTGCTGAACTTGTTTAAATAGTAAAAATAAACTTTGGTCACTGAGCCATTTTAAAAGAGCAGTTTCAATTCTATTTACTAAACTTGCAGCGTAAGAAGAGTCAGAGATAATATTAAGAGGCTCTTGAAAATCCTGTAATGCAGCCTTAATAGCTTCTAATTCAATTCTTTGTACAGAAGTATGACTAGTTTGGATGACTTGGTCTAAATTCATTGTATGATAAGCAGCTTTGCTGTTAGACGATCCATCAGTAAAAACAGTTAATGCTCCAGGAATAGGATCCTGCCTAGTATTTTTTGGTATAATAGTAGGGGTATAATATAGAAATTGTAATAATTTGTCTTTTAGTAGGTGACAACTAAGTTCCCCTGAATATCCATTCAGTCCAATTTGCCAATTTAAATCAGTTTGAAATAACATTTCTAATTGCTTCCCACTGAGGGGAAGGTAAATACATTGGGGTTCTTCTCCTCTAAGCTGTCTGCAGTGCTTTCTAAATTGAAATATCAATTGAGCCATAAGTTCTATATATGTAACTGCAGTTTTAGAGGATTGATGTCCTAGGTGGACCCATTCAATAATAGCAAGAGAGTTTTTATTTTGGAAGATGACTCCAGTGGGACTATTTGCAGTAGGATTAATCTGTTCCAATAAAGGCAATTCAGGCAGTACCTGTGCAACTTGGGCTAAGGAGATTGCCTGCTCAATTCTTTGTAACTCCTTTCTAGATTCATCTGTCAATACTTGGGGTGAGGAAAGATTAGAGTCACCTCTAAGTATATTAAATAAACTTGTCATCTCTTCTGTAAAGATTTTTAGATAAGGTCTTAACCAATTAATGTCCCCTAATAATTTTTGAAAGTCATTTAAGGTTTTAAGGCAATCGTTTCGTATTTCAACTCTTTGAGGCCTATTACATTGGTTTTCAATTATGGTTCCTAGATATTTGAAAGGCATTTCTTTCTGTACTTTTTCTGGAGCAATTTTTAAGCCCCATTTAGGAAGTTCCTTTTCTAATTGAGAAAACATTGCTAAAGTCTGTTCTTCCTGTGGACTCGCTAGGAGCAAGTCATGCATGTAATGGACAATATAACACTGGGACTATTTGTCCCTTAAAGGCTGAATAGCTTGAGCCACATATTTTTGACATGAAGTAGGGCTATTGGCCATTCCTTGAGGCAAAACTTTCCATTGATATCTTTTCATAGGCTCTGTATTATTAATAGATGGCACTGAAAAGGCAAATCTTTGTTTATCTTGCGGTGCCAAGGGAATGGTGAAGAAACAATCCTTAAGATCTACTACTATAAGAGACCAATCTAGAGGGATTTGTAAAGGGACTGGGAGTCTAGGTTGTAAAGCTCTCATGGTATGCATAGTAGTGTTAACGGCTCTAAGATCATGTAACTATTGCCATTTTCCTATTGCCTTCTTAGGGATTGTAAATATAGGAGTATTCCAAGGACTATTGGAAGGTTCTATATGACCAGCCTCTAGTTGTTCCTGTATTAATTCATGAATATGACTTAATTTATCCTTGGTTAATGGCCACTGATCCACCCATATAGGTCTATCATCTTTCCGTTGTATAGGCTCAGTATGGGGGTGAGGAGATTGAGCAGTGACAACTCCTAAAAAGGCTGATATCCTAATCCTTATCTTCCTGTGTTTCCTTTGGCCTGAATGGGTTCTTTAATCTCCTAAACCTTGACCAGCTTGATATCCCATCTGAGTTATTAACTGTTGTCCCTTACCGATAATAATACAAGCTTGTAAACTTTCTAAAAGGTCTTGGCCCCATAAGTTGACTGCAATTCCAGAGACTATACAGGGCTGAAACCATCCTGCTTGTCCTTCCTCATCTTGCCACCTTAACACTGCAGCGCTGCGTTGCGTGTTATCAGGGACTCCAACTCCCATAATAGAGCCTATGGCTTCTACCATGGACCAACTTGGAGGCCAGAATTCTTGACTGATAACACTAACATCTGCTCCAGTGTCTACTAAACCTTTAAACAGTTTTCCCTCTATTCTTAGATTAATCATAGGACTGGTCTTGCTAATTTCCTGTATCTAATATATATCTGAGCTTCCAAATCCTTGTGTTCCTCTCTTCCTATTTATAACTTCACCTTGAATATAAGGTAAAAACAGGAGCTGAGAAATTCTTTGTCCTGGAGTAATTAGCATAATATGTTTGGATTCTAAAATTACTTTGATTTCTCCCTCATAGTTTGAATCTATGACTCCAGGAAAAACAGTCAGTCCTTTTAGAGTATTTTCACTTCTCCCTAAGACTAAGCCTGATGTTCCTGGTGGCACAGGTCCCCAAATTCCTGTAGGAACAACTTGTCTAGCCATATAGGGGATTAGGGTGATTGTTATTGTACTCTTGAGATCTAAGCCTGCACTTCCTGGTGTGAGTTGAATGAGGGAATCTACTTTGGGCCTGGCAGGGTGGAGATTCCCCTTATTTAACAACAGGACTGGGGGATGTCCCTCTGGCAGTTTCCCTGTGGCTGGCCATTCCCTGTGTCTTGATTTAATGGCTCACCATTTCTATGAATTAGATCTACACTGCTCAAAAGTTATGGGAATATTCTGTCTGAGATTTGAAAAAGCTTGTTCTTGACATTTCTCTAAAAATTCTCCCTCCCATAGCAAATAATCTCCACCATCGAGAGTTGCATGGGCCAGAGAATACCAATCATAAGGAGCTAGGAATGCATCAGAAATATTAGTTATAATTTCTCCAGTAAATGGAGCATTGGGGCCATTCTCTATCACACTATCGCACAAGGCCTTTATCATTTTAAAGTCAAATCTTTCATGCTGTCTTATTATTTGATTTGGGAATTGTGGGTTAGTTACCTGTATAATAGGAAAAGCAAGTCTATTCTCCACTGTCATGTCCTTTAATCCTTCTCAGATAGCTCTTTGCATAGGTGATTCTATTAGTGGCGATTTAAATGTTTCAGAATCAGGATATGAAGGCCACTCCTCCAATTTATCTTTCTGCTCCTCTTTAGGAATGAAGGGTGCAAAGGGAGGAGGTTTTTCTTCTCTGAAAGGCTCTAGCAAATGCAATACCGTTTTCCACAAGGAGAAACAATTTGGAGGCAAACTTTTCCCTTGCTGCTGAGCTTCTTTCAAGTTCTGACCTATTCTTTCCCAACATACAACATCCAATGTACCCTCATCAGAAAACCATGGATTATATTCTATAATAATCTGTAGAAACTGTAAAAGATTTTCTGACACTGCAATTTCCTTATCCTTGAGCATGCAAGCCAAAACTCTACAAGAAAGTCTCTCCCCTTTCGATGAATTCTGCCCCATTATGATTTCGCTGAAACAAAAGAAATTACTCTAGCACTTACAGATCTGTGGGCTTCTGCAGCTGACAGTTAATCTTCCACCACCGATCCGGTGGTTTCTTTTTCCACTCTGGCGAATTCTTTTTCTCCAAGTCCCTGTTCAAGGGCACCAAATGTGAAGCCACAGCCTGCATGGCCTCAGGTTCAAAGACTTGGAGAAAGAGCTGACGTGCAAATTAATTACACAAGATAAGAAATATAAATTTGGAAATTATGGGGGAAGCCAGTTGTGATATTGGTACAAGTGACCAAGTTCCATTGTGTCTCCATTCCCATCTGCTTTTATTTACTGGAATACACAATTGCCTTTCAGGAATGCAAACAGACATATCAATAGTAATGTTTAGTAAACAGTGATATTATCAGGTTGGGTTGAGTTTGCTTTAGGCCATTGAGTCAGCAGGAGGTAATAAAATGCAGATATTCATCCCTGTGAATATCAAAAAGCCCCATTCAGCTTTCTGACTGGACTTCTCACATTTATATTAATTACTGTTGATCTTGGTTCCCAACCATCAATGATGTGAGAGAATCATTGATTAGATGCCTCCTGCAGAGCCCCCCACTGGGGATCAATCCCACAGCCTGGATATGTGCCCTGATGGGGAATTGAACTGTAACCTCCTGGTTCATAGATTGATGCTCAATCACTGAACCACACCGGCTGGGCTTGAGTAGATTTTTTAAAGTATTCAGTAGTTATGCTTCTATGTGCAGTATCTTCTTTGAAATCCAGCAGCTCAGTTAGGTAAAGAAAGCTTTTTTTTTTTTTTGGTAATAAATATTATAAGATGCAGTTAGAGTAGATATTTTATCAAACCACATGCATTATCAATTAAGAAAAATAGCAACAAAACTCTTTGCCTTTGCCCTTTGGTGTATCTGTTGCTGAAAGCTACTCTTTAGTCTCTGCAGCTAGTTTAGTTAATGATATTAGTTCCAACAATAATAACTAACAACACAAGTATTTACTGTTCCTTATCTGATTTGATTCTCTCTTATTTCATAGATTTTAGCAGTTCCAGTTTTCCAACTTGTTTTCACTTATTCCCTGATTTAGAGGCTTTCAAATGTCAAATCCTTTGAATTCTTGCCAAAATAATTATTTTATGAAAGCTCAATGTGTAAAACAAGTAAAAGTTGAACTATTCTGGTCAGAGGTACACATCTGGAAAAAACGCAGCCCTGTGTTTCCCTGACTGTAGTTGATTTTGCTCTTCACATACATTATTATGTCTATCCTCTCTCTCATCATTACTGTCACAGTTCTTATTTTTTTCTGGATGTCCTGTGTTATATACCCCTTCTTCTGTGTCTTCTATAGTGTCCTATCCCTATCATTGTTCTTGCCATACTGAATTTTATTTTATTTTTTTTAAATTTATCTTTATTTTTGAAAGTATTATAGATGTTCCCCTTTCCCCCCATTGACTTCTTCCACCCCGTCTGCCCCCCAGCCCCCTAGGCCTTCACCACATGCCATACTGAATTTTAATTAGATTTGTTTATTTCTCTCAGTAGATGATGAAGTCCTTAAGGCAGGGACTTCCATATCTTCAGTGTCTAGTAACACAGTACACACCTTATCAAAGTTGTTCAATGACTGACTCATTGGCCATGTCCAAGATCAGACATGCTAAATCAGAAGGGGTAGATTGATAAAGCAGGGATCTAAATGATGGACAGCTGGTGACAGATCCAATAGGTAGGCTGTCCTCATAAAAGTGATGCAGGGCAGAAAGTGTAGGAGGCCCAGAGGGGACATGTATCAGTCATAACCCCAACAAAATAGAGATGGTACACTCAAATTAGGATATTTGCAGAGAGATATATTTACAAAGAGACTATGTGTAAAGGCAAATGATCTGGAATGTTTAGCACCACAGGATATGATGCAGTAACCTGGGATGAGTGGTAATTGAACTATTACCAATCTAGGCCCAAATAGACGAGCGAGGGAACCATTCCTACAACCCAGAAAGAGTCACGCTTCTCCCTCCCAGCAATTTTTTATGGCTCCCACTGGCTGATCCCAACTGGAAGTCTGAGAGAAAGGAGCCTGTTGATGCAGTTCACCCAGATCAGTGTCCCGGGCAGGAAGCAGGAAGGAAAAGGGTGGAGAGTGAGTCTGGAGGGGCAAATAAAAGATGTCCAGCACAAGATATCAGGTATGGAACTCAGCCTAAAAGCGAGGATAAAGATGGTTGTTTGCCAGATTAGAGGGATATGAGGCAGTTATTAACTGACTATATTGTAAACAACCACCAAGTCCAAGTGGCATATAGCAATAAGCGTTTATTTAGCTTATGTGTCTGTGTTTTCTAGCTTGAGCTCATTTGGGGTGGTCTGGCTAAAGCAGCTTCTTCTGTGTGTCTCTCTTCATCCTGGACCTTCCAGCCCATCCATGGATGCTCTTCTCACAGAGATGGCAGAAGCAAATGGGATCAAGGCTAATTATGCAAGTGTTCTCCAAGCTTCTGGTCATGTCACACTCCCCATAATGTTCTATTAGCCAAAACAATCACATGGCCAAGACTAGGGTAGACAGTGTGTGTGACTGCTTCTGAACAATAATTTATTGTACTCACCAAAGATGATCCTGCATTTTCCCTCATGTTACCTTTTGAATATTGGTTAAGGGAAATGTTGACAAATGATAGAGAATTTTTTGATGGATCTTGGGAAATTCTCTCTGACACTGTCCCTCCTGAAAGCATGCAGTTATCTGCCTAAAAATAAATGGAGAATGTATTAGTAGTAGATTCTTACACATTCAGCATTGCCACAGAAGCACAATTAACATGTAATTCAGCACTAAGGAGGAAAGCAATTTTTTCAGCATTATTCTTGGGAATGTCCACACCAAATGGATGCATATAATATTCTCTAGCTGGAAATAAACCTACTAGCACTGATGTTAAAAAAAATAAAATAAAAAGAGCCTTTTAGAAAGGTACGTGACATTTTTTGGAATGCATATGTGGCTTAATTTCAAATGTAACTCAGCAAATCCAGTGGCTTTTTTGTTGTTAATCCTCACCCAAGGATATTTTTCTATTGATTTTTAGAGAGAGTGGAAGGGAGGGGTAGGACAGAGAGAGAGAGAACTATCGATTAGTTGCCTCTTGCACACACCTGGACCAGGGCTGAGGATAAAGCCTACAACCAAGGTAGGTACATGCCCTTGACTGGAATTGAACCCGGACCCCTTAGTCTATGGGATGATGCTCTATCCATTGAGCAAAACTGGCTAGGGCAAATCCAGTGGCTTTAAAACAATGTGAAAAGGAATAACTTTGAGTTCCTGGTTGATGATGAAATCCAGAGATGAAAATACTTGAAATTTTCTTGCTTTTTAAAGGCTAGAATGTAATGATATAATAAGTATCAATGTAATGACATAATAAATTGGCATGTAAAGATAAATTATTTCATTCATTTATTCACTTACTTTTTATCATTCCATCAGTTAACTTTAGAAAAAATATCTATTTTTATTGATTTCAGAGAGGAAGGGACAGGGAGAGAGAGATAGAAACATCAATGATGAGAGAAAATCATTGATCAGCTGCCTCCTGCACTCTGCCCCACTGGAGATTAAGCCTGCAACCCCGGCATGTGCCCTGACCAGGAATCAAACTGTGACCTCCTGCTCATAGATTGATGCTCAACCATTGAGCAACACCAGCCAGGATCCATCAGTTAACTTTTATTGAGCACCTATTATAAATTATGGTTAAAGAGATTAATGAGTCATGATTTCTACCATCAAGAAATTTATCACCTTGTTGGGAAGAGAAAATATAAACAAATTATAGGCAAAAATAACATAAAGACTACAGTATGTTTTCTTTAAAACTCACTGTAAGCTTTCTGAGAACCAAACCCATGGCTTGGGATCCAACACGTGGTATTAGTTGTATTTAATAACAACTGAGTGTGAACAAAAAATGATTCATTCCAGTGGGAAAACTTATGGTAAGTTTCATGGAAACTATGATTTTTTGGTTGAAATGTAAAAGAAGGGTAGGATTTTAATGAGTGCAAAAGATTGGGGAGATAATAAGGGCATTATGTTTGGGGGAACAACATAATCAAAGCATGGATATGCAACAATTTTGTAGCATGTTAGGGTAATGGTGAGTGGTTGGATATGGCACAGCATAGGTGCCTGAACAGATGTAGTGGAAGATGGGGCTAAGGAGGAAGTTTTGGAAGGGTTGTTTAGAAACCTGAAATTGAGGCTGAGGAGTCTGCATTTTGATCTGTGAATATTGGGGATCCACTGAAGGTATTTAAAAAGGGAGTACAAGCAAATGGCTAGCAAAGGGGTGAGTGCGAGCTGGGAATAGTTAGGAAGTCTAGCAACACATCAAGCAAACAATTGATATTAGGGCTGGAACTGGGCAGTGGCGGAGTCAAGGGAGAGGAGGAGATGGTTGTGGCCAAAAGCACTGAAGCATACTTGAAGGGCTTTGGCAACCAGCTTGGTGTGGGTTGAGAAGAATTTCTTTGATTCCAATAGCTCAAGTCTGGTGACTGTAAGGTTGCTGGTGCCATGACTGAGGGAACGAAGGAGGACAAGAATGTTTGGTCTGTCTTCAATTTTGTAAATGTTGAGCTTGAAGTCCAGAGGGTACATCTATGTGGCTCTGGCCATTAGGCAGTTGGAAATTTGAGCCTGGCACCCCAAAGAGGGTGGTATAATGCGTTGCAGGCTGAAAATCTTGTCTGGTCTAAATTTGGAGTGACCAGATTATTTTTGAGTGGCAAAATTGTGACCATTACAAAGACTTTCTAAAGAAGTAATAAAGATTTTATGATATAGTATAACACTCAATATTTTTCTTTGATTCCTCCTTGCCATGTCATTTTAATCCTTTCCTTCTCTACTTTATACTTCCCAAAGCCATTAACCAAGGAAAGAATGCTTTTCTTTCTGAGGCCCCTATCCAATTTGGTGAGGTCCAAAGAAACAACATGTTAAGGACAATTTGAAAAGTTTTGCTCTGTTCTTAAGCTGGCTCTAATGGTTCGGACCATGTATCCCTGAGGTGTTTACCACTGTCTCATATGACCACCTCGACTGTTGTCAGTGAACCGGGACAACCAGATGGCATTGCACAGTGAGCTTCCAAAAACAGCACATTTTTGAATATAAAACCCTGATTTTGAAAAAAGCCTCAGGCACTGTCCTTTCACTGCAGCCCCTGCTCTGAGCCAATGTCTGCTCTAATCCTGTTTTTGGGCTTTGCTTTCCATTTCTGTCTTCACTAAAGCATTTTTCATCTATCAGCATACTTAGCTTTTCTGTTTTCTTTTTAATCGTGGTAAAAATATATATAACATAAGATTTAGCATCGTAACCATGTTTAAGTGTACCATTCAGCAGTGATAAGTACATTCACATTGTTGTGCAACCAATCTCCAGGCCTGTTTTCATCTTGCAGAACTGAGACCTTACCCATTAAACAATAATTCCCCATTCTTGCCAACTACACCCCATGGCAATTACCTTTCTACTTTCTGTCTTATGAATTTGACCTCTAGGTATCTCATATAATGGAATCACACAGTTTTTGTCTCGGTTATGTCTTCCTGGTTTTGGTCCATCTCCTTGGGTGGGATTTGAACTCACTTTAGGCTTTGTCACTTTGTGTTCCCATTGAGAGAAAAAAGGCTTGGAGCCCAGAACCCTGTTGGTCATTGTGCTGGGCCTATGCTACTCCCCTGAGGGAAAAGATCCCCCTCATTAGATGTCATGAGAGAATGCTTTAGCTACATGTAATTTCTAACATCCACTCTGCTCCCCATCAGATCATGGAACTGGAAGGAACCTGAAGCTTAGATCATTCAGACTCCTGCCTTATGGCAAAATGTTGCTTCCCCTGTGCCATCCCCCTCCCCAACTATGCAGGTAGATTAAATGCCAGTGGGAAGAATACAGAATTCTGCAAATCAAGAGAGCCTAAGAATGGCAACTCAAAGAGTTAGAATATAAACAATGAGAAAACAACCACACCAAAAGTTTGGCATTTATATTGTACTTTTTCTCTGAAGACAGTAGCATGCCTACCAGATATTATCTAACAGAGAGCTAAGTCCTTAAGAAAATTGCAGTCTTACTCCCCTAATAAATATCCCACTGGTTGACCTCGTTTGATTTAAAACTGAAGATGTCACCCTTGAAAACTTGGGTCAATGAAGCTGTTTAATGATCTCAGAGGAGTCTCTTTAATACACCACTATGGTGGATATGGACATGGAGGTGGGTATGTGGGCACGTTGGAATCATAGCTCCAGTAAGAATCTGAAGGATTAGTGCTGAGGGTGAGCTCAAGCCCACAGTGGGAGTGGGAGAGTGCCTCCTGTTTCTTAGAACTCTCTGGATAAAACTTTCACTACCTGGGCAACCCCTCTTGTCTGATTAGTTCTCTGTTGTACTCCCAGCTTTTCTCACAATGCTTAACACATAGAAAGAATTCAGTAAATATTTGCTAAATGACAGAAAAGAATACATATGAGATTGTTCTTCAGTTTTAAATCTCAAAACTTTTATTTCTCATCATGCAACTTGAGCTCACAGCTATCATAATTAACACTTACAAAAGTAGTTTAATATATTTAAACTAGAGGCTCAGTGCACAAAATTCATGCACGGGAGGGGTACCTTAGCCCAGCCTGCACCCTCTTTCAATCTGGGACCGCTGGCTCCTAACCACTTGCCTGCCTGCCTGCCTGCCTGATTGCCCTTAACTGCCTCTGCCTGCCTGCCTGATCACCCCTAACCAACTCTGCCTCAGCCCCTGCACCCGGGACCCAGGCTTCTCTCCTCTGGCCTGAGGCACCCAGGATCAAGACTGTGGGCAGCTTCCCTGCCTCTGGAGCGGCTTTCCCTGGGCCAGCCCAGCTTTATCGGGAAGGACGTCAGACATCTGGTAGATACGGTCTAATTAGCATATTATCCTTTTATTGATATAGTATTTTCAAGATTCCAAGAAGATTAAGAAGGTGCAATGGGACCTGATACCCCATTTGAGCACTCAGGTTATTAGGTCCCTGGGATTTCTTGTGATCTCCCACCCATTTAATAGTATTGGAAAAAATAGTATAAGCAGTTTAGCTGAATGGAAGAGAGAGAGAGAGAGAGAGAGAGAGAGAGAGAGAGAGAGAGAGAGAGAGAGAGAGAGAATTTTGTTTTTCTATTTAATGGAAATAGCGGGAACTGACAATATACTTGGGCTGGATGAATTCTGGATTCAAGGAACTGGTTAATATAGATAATAATATCTTTGCAGGGAAGTGGGACCTAATTTCACTATCAACTATGATATTCTCTTGCAGTCCAATCTCCAACATGTGGACAAAGCAATTCCCAACAGGGACTTTGAATGAGATTGGGAACTCTGAGCAGAAAAGCAGAAGTGTAACGTGGCTCCCTGGATCACTGGCCTGGAGCCAGATCCTCTGCTCCTTTACAAAGATGGAATTGAGGTGGAGAAGAGCAGAGTAGAGGAGAGAGAGAAAGAGATAGATAGATAGATAGATAGATAGATAGATAGATAGATAGATAGAGAGGAATCTCCTTGTTTTGTTTGTTGTTGGTTGGTGGTGACTTTTGGAGATAAATGTTGCCAAATATTGTCCAAGCAATAATCAAATAATAGATTCTATATTCGGAGTTGTGCAATAGGACTAACATTGCTTACCAAATGTTGCTCCCTATGAATTTCTTAAGACATAGTATTAATATATTAACACTGGTGGTGGTGGGGGGTGTCCCTCAGCCCAGCCTGCACCCTCTTCAATCTGGGGATGTCTGACTGCCATGGAGCCATCCCCCCCCCCCCCCCCCGCCCAGTTAACATAGTACAAAGTTAATTTTTATTGAGTGCCAATGAGAGAGAAATAGAAGAGGAGAAATGCCATGGGTTTTGCCTAGGAGGATTTTCCAGTGCAGTTAGGGAAACACAATAAGCACACACATGATATTTAGTGAATAAAGCTGTACACCATGAGCTAAATGTTGGTATTCACATTAATTGCAACAAAAAATTAGATTGGAACTCCATTGAGAAATGAAAACGTGGCTGGATCCCAAAAGATGTGTAGGTGTAGAGTATCTTTGTTGTTTTCCACCCAACACTTATTCCCTCTTCTTATAAAAATAATTCTCTGATTTTGCTGTGGGGGAATTAACTGCTCCGTAGCCACTTTCACCCCATGTGTTTTAGGTGCTGACTCCACTCTTGGCTCTATGGGCATGATATGACCCTAATGCTGAGCCATCTATGAATGCCATTCCTCAGACCACAGTTTATTCAGGGATGAACACGTGAGCCATTCAAGTTAATCAGAGCTAATAAGATTCAACACAAGAACTTTTTTGAATTATCAGGGATAAGGCTTTTCTATTACCTGCAGCTATTTTGTGTTCATGAAGAACAAGCATGACTGAAAATGGAGCCAAACCAGTGTAGGGGAGAGCTGAGAGAGGGAGAGAAATTGGGTCTGATGACTTTGAGTTGCTGAAGCCAATATTACTCTGTACATCTTAGTTGTGCAAACCAAAACTCTATTTTTTATTTAAGAAATTTGGGTTGGGTTTCTGTCTCATAATAAAAAAAGATCCAATTTGTGCAACAGGAAAGGCGGATGGACTAAAGCAATTTAGCAAGAGGAAATGCATGAGTAAAGGTAAAGAGGTAAAGGGGTTGTGGCAATAGTAGGGAGGCTTTCATGCTTGGGATAGAGACTCATGCTAGGAAATAATCTTAGACATATAAAGTAGGGTCATTTCGTAAAACTTCTGGAAAGTCAGGAACAGAAGTTTAGAGTCAGTGTGAACATAGTGGGAGATACAGTAAGATTTGGTTATAATGTATGGTTTGACTTTTGGTTGACATAATTTCTTTTTCAGCACTCCTGGAAATATCTGAAATATGGAATAGACACTCATCATAGATTTATAGTAATTAATCCTATATATTAAAGAGGTAATATGCAAATTGACTGTCATGCCCTCATACAAGATGGCCACCCCCATGTAGTCACAAGATGGCCGCCACAAGATGGCCAACAGGGGAGGGCAGTTGTGGGCAATCAGGCCAGCAGGAGAGGGCAATTAGGGGAGACCAGGCCAGCAGGGGAGGAAAGTTGGGGGTGACCAGGCTGGCAGGGAGCAGTTAGGCATCGATCAGGCTGGCAGGGGAGTGGTTAGGGGGTGATCAGGCTGGCAGGCAGAAGCAGTTAGGGGCAATCAGGCAGGCAGGCAGGTGAGCGGTTAGGAGCCAGCAGTCCTGGATTGTGAGAGGGATATCCGATTCCCCTGGGGATCGGGCCTAAACCGGCAGTCGGACATCTCCTGACGGGTCCCAGATTGGAGAGGGTGCAGGCTGGGCTGAGGGACACCCCCAGTGCACGAATTTTGTGTACTGGGCCTCTACTATAAGTATAATAAGACTAAATTAATTAGTGTTTCAATTAGTAAATACTGAAACAGACAAGTCTATTTGACTTCCATGGACTCTGTTGTTATATAAATGACAGGTGTAATTAATGATATATGAATACATAAGTGAGCTTTCAATGGGGATTTCTTAATACCTAGGCATGATTTTTTCCCCCACTCTTACTCTTTGAGCTGTTTTGTGTTAAAAATGCAGGGATCCAAAAGCTCCAATGTTATTGCTGGCATTTACGTCAAGGCACTCTCCACTTACATGGACTTCTGTGGGTCACTTGCAATGTTTTCTTACTCTTCCATTGACCATGTTTTTCCTTTGTCCTTTTTGGATGTGTCCTAACCTGCTGACTTGCCTCTAACAGACAGGGGGGGGCCTCACTTGTGGTCAGACAAGTGCAAGCCAAGGCTTATCCCTTTCCTGGATATTTTCACTTTAGCTTAATCTCAGCCTTGGTCAATATTTTGAGTTTCTAATCTCTTCATAGGAAGTCTTGGCTAGATTTTAGAGGCCTCAGATTTATTTTATGGCCATTTGCCACAGGCCTGGTCCCAGAACTGGTCAGAGATTTATGCCAGCCTTGCCAATCTGTGTCGAAGGAAAATAGAGGTTCAGCATTGGTATGCCTCCAAGAGAATTCCTGGCAAGACTATTGAAAGTGTGAGATGTTGGTATTATCTTCTTTCCTAAGATTCTTGCTAAAAGGCCAGCTTGGAGTTCTGATAAAATTTCTGAAATTGAAGTTAATCTCCATGTCTACTTCAATATATTTCCAGAAAATATGGCACGGGCTTACACCAGGCCTTTCCAAGAAGGAGCCTATCAAGAAGAAGACTAGTGGAAAGAGTGAAGGTGAGCTACGGGGTGAGCTCTTGTTCCTGTATTTACAGAATGAGGGCAATGGTGTGTCTAGCCATATGGAACTTCCTCCTAGTAAGGGAAGGACTCAGCTGAGGTCTAAGATATGAAAGACACAGCTGGCATCATACATATCTATGCCTTCGCCTCATCCATTTTGGAGCTCTGAGTCTCTGCTTTTAAGTATTTCAGGTCCCTGCTTCTGAGGAATACAGGTTTCTTTACTCTTCCATAATCATGCTCTTAGTCCAGGCTCTTTCTGTACCAAGATCTCAGTACTCTAGGAATCAGTCTCATGCTGGTGATATCTCTCTCTCTCTCTCTCTCTCTCTCTCTCTCTCTCTCTCTCTCTCTCTCTCTCTTTCTCTCTCTCTCTTTCTCCCCTTTCCCACTTCTCTCCATCTCTCTGCAATTTAGGTAGAGTGGATGTATTACTTTTGAAGAAATACTATTATAACCTGGTCTAGATTTAAGTGAGAAGTGTTGTAGCTGTAAGTTTGAGACAGAACTCTTTTCTTCTCCTTTTTTTTCTGGTAGCTTTTTCTCTTGGAAGCTTTAAACACCAATTTGACTTCCTTTCACACTTTTCATTAGGGAATGGACTCTCTCCCCTCTCCCCCCGCCCCAGGTCAGTGTTTCTAAAGAAGCATTAACTATTCCAGCAATACCTGGGTGATGTATAAACAAGCACATTCCCAGCTCCCAGCACCACAAAGATCCCCATTCAGAATAGCTAGGATGAGGTACTGCAGGAAACTCTCATTACACTACAGAGCATTTGAAAGTATTGTGCCTTTAGGGGATTTAGAACTTGGCTTAGGTCGGGTTTATCCTTTTTGAAAAAAATTGAATTTTTTGGGGTGATATTGGTTAATAAAATTATTATAGGTTTCACGTGTACAATTTTATAATACATTGTCTGTATGTTGTATTGTGTGTTCACCACCCCAAGTTGAGTCTCTTTTTGTTATCAGAGGAAGTGCACAGTAGAATTTCTCTGTTGTTAGTAGGAGTGGGGTTCTTATGATATCTTGAGAAAAAAGAATTTTCTATGACTCGTGTGGGAGAATGAGATGTGGGAGAAAAGTTTATCCTAGTGAAATTATATCCCTTGGTTTCCAAAGTCCCATTTCCCTTGAACTAGTCCTGGAAAACGTGCAACTGGGGCTTCAGAAGAACTAGAAGCAAAGCAGTGCCCAAAGTTTTCATTCCATGGTGGAGCTGAGTCTGGCAGAGTGTTAGGCTAATTCCAGCCCATCAGTCCATTGTGTGTGGGGTCCACATGGCTGTGGGCCATGTGGGTGAATGCAGAGTGTGAGAGCGCACCTCCTGCAACAACAGTCCCAAGGAAGCAAGAGGGCTAAGTGAGAGAATTCCCTTTGTTCAGAAGCTCATGTATCTCAAGATTTCATGCTCTTGCAGTGGCCACACCTATTCTGGCCAATGATTAGTTCCCAGGTGTGACTGATAAACAAGTACCTTCCCACCTCACCCAGACCTACTGGGCATGTGTCTAAACTGCCTCTGTCTAGTTCCTCTCCCCATTGATTTGTGGGGAACAGACCTGGAGAACGTTAAACTGCAGCTTCCTGGCAAAGCTGTACAAATGGCATGCCTATATTATCTAGCCTTCCCTTTGCTGTTATTAATAACCAAATTATCACAACGATATCACTTCCATCACCATTTATCCCCCCTTTAGGTTGGGTTTGTCTTCAAACAGATGAATTAAGTTCTCAAGGTTGCAAGGAGGTGGTGAGGCAGCTCAGAAGTGGAGGCTGGCTTCACATGGAGTTGTGGGATGAGGGAAGTGATACCTGTCAGCTGTGCTCATCCTACCCCAGTCTTTCCCAGCAGCTGAACAACTGTACTAACTTTCTGCGATCTTCATGCAGAAGCAGGAAGCCATCTTGAACCTGCATGTTCCCAGCACTGTCTGAGCGTCCTCTCAATGTCCTGATCTTTCCAGTAACCTTGCTGGCAGAGCCAAAGTCGAGGAGCAGGTAAGCAACCTGCCTTCCTGTGTTGGCAAACATACACATTTTGATAAAGCTATTGGCATGTTTAACAGAGTATCATTAACTATTCAAACTCTACTTCACTCTGTGGGACTTCAAAATTGCTTTTGGAGTGGTAAAGAGATTTTTGGAGGTTTTCTTGCTTTGAGCTTTGTTGAGGTTGGTTTTAGTAAAAGCCTTCGGGAGATTACTGTGTTGTAGGAGCTAATTCGTATTTGCTTAAAATGAATTTCCTTTAGGGGATTAGACTTTAAATGTGACCAGTAACTTAACATATCTACTGCTTAATATCACAAGGAGCTGCATATCACATAAAATCGTCAGAAGTGTAAGGTAAGTTCTGAAATATGCAAAAATAAAACTCACTAGTATGAGATTAGTGCCAGGTACACAGTACATGTTTATTAATTGTTATTGTTGAAGGAGGAGTGGAGTTTGAAGGATGAATTGAGTAACTATTAACTGAGAAACAGCTTTGTGTTTAGGGAGAGCAATAAAAATGTCCTCTTTATCAGCCAATGTTTATGATGTAAACTATTTCCTGATGGCCCTTAAGCAATAAGTAATGGATGTTTATTAGCTGACCCTTTTAAACACATTATATTTTGTTTTGCTCTTAGTAATTGAAGATAATAAATAGTATTGTTGCCTGTACAGCAGCTGTGATTTTATTCCCCCAAAGGATGCTTTATTTAGATGTTGTTGGGGGAAAGCCTCAAAAATCTAAATTCAGGATTGATTCTGAAGAACTGATGTGTAGTCTTTTTCAAACTCATAAGAGCTTAAATGGGAGAAACTTATGTACAAGGGCAAGGCAGCTGCTCCCAGTGGTGGCTGGCTGGGTATTAGCCATACCCCTCCCAGGTTAGTCTCTTTTTTATAGGGGGTTAATAGTAAAACCATACGGTGGGTAGTCATGTATACCATCAGAAAGAACAATGCATTTCTAAGTTAACAGATAACATCAGGCACTTATCACACTCTATACATTCATTAAACCCCTTCCTGGGGGCATGATGTTTATCTTTGGGTGGCATTCCCATTTTCTGGTAGTCAGCCAAGCCTGAGACTACACAGAGTTAAGAGTCCAACATTACCCAGACGCCTTTGCTTCTGGAGCCATATTGCATCTCAGTTTGTAGTATCAGCTTTTGCTATTCATAGATGACAAACACAGCCCATTCCTCTTTTAATTAGTGGGAAGTGTTATGAGTTTGAGGATGAAGGTTTAAAGCAAAGTAAGCTGTCTGACTTCTTTCCAACTGGTCCGTATGAATGGCTCATTTTCCGTAGTCTTATTTTCAACAGAGATTCTTGAAGCCTCTAAAGTTCTAATTAAAAAACAAATCAACCCTGTGTTGAAAAGATATGCATTCTGCCCTGGCCAGTGTGGCTCAGTTTATTGGAGTGTTTTCTGTGCACTGAAAGGTTGCCAGTTCGATTCCCAGTCAGGGCACATACCTAGGTTGTGGGTTTGATCCCTGGTGGGGCACGTATGGGAGGCAATCGATCAATGTTTCTCTCATACATTGATGTTTCTCTCTCTCTCTCTCTCTCTCTCTCTCTCTCTCTCTCTCTCAGAAAGAAAGAAAGAAAGAAAGAAAGAAAGAAAGAAAGAAAGAAAGAAAGAAAGGAAGGAAGGAAGGAAGGAAGGAAGAAAGAAAAATAAAAAATATGTGTGCATCCTTCCTTTTGCCAAATTTCTATGTTTGGGATACTTTTTTCTTAATAGTAGTAAATTCCATAAAAAGTACACTCAACTTTATGTTTCAATTATTTGCCTGTCTGACCTGTGCCAGCATGGCATAGGGAAAATTGCCTGGGTTTTGAATATGCCACACAATCTAAGGTTTGAATCTTGATTCTGCAATCCCAACCCTTACCCATATGTGATTTGTGTTGTTGGCGAAGGAGTTTGGGACAGCTGGGAGGCATAATAAAAATAGATTTAGGGCTTGGGAACATTAGGAGAAAGCACATTTGATACATCTCTGGCATTCTCATATGGTAGCAGCTCAATATGACCACATTTCACCAGCCCGAGGATTCAAAGGGGCACCCAGACAGCAATAAGCCAAAGTTCTTGTTTTTGCCTCCAAATGCATACTTAGAACTTTCCATACCCTTGCAAAGCAACCCTATCTCATAGTATTTTTGGCTTTGTCCCAGAGAAGTACCCATTTGACAGTCAATATGACAGTCATCCCAACCTATTCTTTTGTGCCTTACGCTTCCCCGTTGGGAGTGTTTCTGCTTATGAGGCCCTTTGAAGCCCCAGTAGCAATGGAGAATGCTGGAGAATGAAGAAACCAAGGGAGATCCCTTCTGATGTTACCAAAGCCAATTAAGTTGCCTTTTCTACTATTTCCAGGTGCCCCTCCCTTCCCTCCTATAATTGGGTGTCTTAACAGGGCAGGTCATTCTGACAAAGAGAGTGTGGGCAGACTTCCTTCACCCAAGGACTGCATACCTGGGTTCATGTTTGTGAGCTCTTGCCTTAGGGTGAAGCAGATATAAACAAGGATTATTCAGTTGTTATTTGAGTGCTAATTGGTACCAGTTGCTATGAGATAGAGATACAAATGAACATTCCTGACTCTTAAGCTAGTTCAAACTATCTAGGTTAAGTAAGATAAACATGCTAAAAATTCAAATAATTTTGCAAAAATTAAGAAATTGAATAGTAAGTCATTACAGCAACACCAAAATGATAGAGTATTTTTTCTCTCCAGAGAGAGAATGCAAATGGGATTTATGTACTTAGTGTGAAGATGATTTTGTGCTTATATATGAAATGTCTAGGAGTTTATGTTGAAATCTCCTGGCCTTCTTTGCAGGGTTTTTGTTTATTTTGTTTTTTGCCCAGCAAACATATTGACTTGGAAAAGTAATTCAAGAGCTCTATTTGTGCCAATGGGAATGTGTGCCTTGTACCTCGTCTGATCTTGTAAGTCCTGGACTCCTGTCTTCACAAATACAAATGTGAAGTTTCTTTAGCTAATTAGTCACTGCACTGCACTTTTAGAGAACAGTAGATTTACAACTATAAGATTTGGTATGAAGTTACATGGATGAAGTATAAAAAGTTTTTATAGGGTGCAGGGGGCTCAAAATTGTAATGTCTGAAGTAAGTACTAACCAGAAACCAGATCTTTCCTAAAAGGAAGTGTTTCTTTACTTTCAGCATTACTGGTGTGGACGAAAGGGGCCACATGCTGACCTGACAAACTCTGGGGAGGCCTGCATGGCAGTCTTGCAAACTCAGAGACCTAAAGTAACCACAAAGGATGGTCTGAAATTAAACTTTAACTAAACGCAGTTATGGTGGGCAGTTACATCCTAGGCCGGTATCTTCGCTGACAAGGTCAACCTTTACCTTAACTGAGCCTATCTGTCTTTTTGCATCTATGATAACATACCCTTGAAATGTCTGGGTAACTTGTAACTTCCCTTTTTCTGGAGCCCCTGGGGCACAACCAAATGTGGTGGGCACCAGGACAGATACCACAAATTCCTTCATTATCATGTTAATTGTTCCTGCACCCACCTAAGTATGTGTCCATCATTTCACTTTTTATCCAATCCAGGGGTTTTCCCAGCTTTGCTTTATCCCACCTCCTTAATCTATCACCAATGAATTTCATGTAACCCACCTATGTCCCTCTTTTGATGGCAATGTATAAATACAAATGTAACCCGCCATTTTCCAGAGCATTATCTCAATTTGTTGAGATTCTGCTTCCTGGCATATGTCGACAGTTTGACTCAAATAAACTCACAAAAATTATTTACAGGTTTCAATGTGTTTTTATTATGTTAACACTGGGTAGGACTGACTGCTCAGGATAGAAGACTGTATTTTTGATGAAAGTAAATCATTACTTTAAAAAATGTTTTTATATGTCAAAAATTCGCTGCTGAAGAATAAACCACATTCCCTTTGCTTTATGATGAAAAACTACATAACTGAGAATCTAAAAAAAAAAGGGTCTGGGCCTCATTTCAGGTAAACTAAATTAGAATTTCTGGAGTAGGTCCTGCACTTTGTCCAGGTAATTTTATTTTTAAACAGAGTATTTTATTTTAGCACAGTTGTTATTTAAATAGGAGGAGTTATATAAATCATCTTTCACCTGTTTTTAAAATAAAGGACTGAGTGATAGAACTTATTTAACAAATTTAGCAATATATGAAATGCCTTTAATTTGGTAGCTAGTGAAAAGTAAACAAAGAACAAAAGAGGAGCAGGAAGAAAGAAGAGGGGAGAATATAAGTATTATATTGACCCCCTTCCACAAGATATGACTAATATTGTTTTTTAAAATAGTCAGTTCTTTAGAGCAGGGAAATCTTTTTCTGTAAAGGGTAAGATCATACTTATTTTTATATTTTGCAGATCACATGCCTTCTCTGTTTTATTTTTTCTTTTACTTAAAAAAAATCTTTTTTTTAACTCTTTAAAAAATTTTTAAATTTATTGTTGACAGTATTACAGATGTCCCCCATTCCTCCCTTCTTTTACCTCCCTCCACTGACCCCAAGCCAGGCCTTCACCAAACTATTGTCCATGGGCTATGCATGTATGCATATATGTTCTTTGGTTAATCTTGTCCCATCCCCCCCAACTCCTCCCTTCTGAGGTCTGTCAGTCTGTTCCATGCATCCATGTGTGCAGATAATTTTAATGGGGATCTAAGGTAGAGAACCACTGCCCTACCCCAATTACTCCATGAAACGGCACTATGTTTACTTAATTGTCTTCGAAGTACACTTTACTTTTGAGCAACATGGGTTTGAATTATGAGTATTTTTTTTGATAAATACTGAACTATATTTTCGTAATATTTTATCTAGCTTAGTTTATTGTTAAGAATACAATTTATAATATACATATACAAAATATGTGTTAATTGACTTTATGTTGAGGATAAGGCTTCAAATCAATAATAGGATATTAGTAGTTAAGTTTTTGAGGAATCAAAGGTATCCTGATTCCTCCAACTTCGTTCTTATTTCACAAGGTTGCTGTGGCTGTTCTGGTTCTTGTATGGTTCCATATAAATTTTTGGATTATTTGTTCTAGTAGTGTGAATTACACCATTGGTATCTTAATAGAAATTGCATTGAATCTATAGATTGCTTTGGGACATTTTATTTATGTTAATTCTTCCTATCCATAAACATGGTATATACTTTCTCTTAGTTGTATTTTCTTCAGTTTCTTTCTTCAGTGTCATAATTTTTCAAGTATAGGTGTTTTACAGCCTAGGTATTTTTCTTTTTGAAGCAATTGTGAATGGGATTGTTTTCTCAGTTTCCGTTTCTGATAGTTCATTATTGGTGTTTAAAAATGCAACCACTTTCTGGATATTTATTTTGTATCCTGCTACTTTACTGAATTCATTTTTCAGTTGTAATAGTTTTCTGGTGGAATCTTTAGGTTTCTCCATACAACGTCATCTGGAAATAATTAGTTTTACTTTTTCCTTTTTGATTTGAATGTCTTTTATTTCTTCTTCTTGTCTGATTGCTGTGGCTAGGACTTCCAGTACTATGTTGAATAAGAGTGATGAAAGTGGACTTCCCTCCCTTGTTCCTGATCTTAAGGGAAATGCCTTTAGTTCTTGCCCATTGAGTATGATATGTGGGTTTGTCATATATGGCCTTAATTACACTGAAGTGTGTTCCTTCTAATCTCACTTTGCTGAGAGTTTTTATCATAAACTAGAGGCCCAGTGCATGAGATTTGTGCATTCCGGGGGGTTCCTCAGCCCAGCCTGCACCCTTTTGCAGTCCGGGAGCCCTCTTGCAGTCTGGGACCCCTTGCTCCTTACCGCCTGCCTGCTCGATGCTCCTTAGTGCTGCCATGGAGGCAGGAGAGGCTCCAGCCACCGCAGTTGTGCTCACCAGCCGTGAGCCTGGCTTCTGGCTGAGCTGCACTCCCTGCCTACACCCCCCCGCCCCCCCCCCCCCCCCCCCCGCCATGGGAGCGCACTGACCACCAGGGGACAGCTCCTGTGTTGTCTGTCCCCTGGTGGTCAGTGCATGTCATAGCGACCAGTCGTTCCACTGTTCAGTCGATTTGCATATTAGCCTTTTATTACATAGGATAGGTGCTGGATTTTATAAAATGCTTTTTCTGTATTTATTGATATGATCAGGTGGTTTTTATCTTTCAATTTGTTTATGTGGTGTATCACATTTATTGTTTTGCAGATATTGTACAAATCTTGCATGCCTGGAATAAATCCCACTTGATCATGGTGTATGATATTTTTAATGTATTGCTGGATTTAATTTGCTAATATTTTGTTGAGGATTTTAGCATCTATATTAATCAGGGATATTGGCCTATAATTTTCTTTCTTTATAGTGTCTTTATCTGGTTTTAGAATTAGGATAATGCTGGCCTCATTAAATGAGCTTTGAAGTCTTCCCTCTTCTTTAATTTTTTGGAATAGTTTGAAAAGGCTAGGTTTAATTCTACTTTGAATGTTTGGTAAAATTCACCTGTGAAGCCATCCAATCCAGGACTTTTGTTTGTTGAGAGTTTTTTTTTATTATTATTTTTTTTATTACTGCTTCAGTTTCATTAGTTGTAATTGATCTATTTATATTTTCTTATTCTTTCTGATTTGGTTTTAGAAGATTGGTTTTAAGGACTTATCCACTTCATTCAGATTCTACTTTCTGTCTCTATGAATTTGGCTCCTGTAGGTACCTCAATAAGTGGAATCATACATATTTGTCTCTTTGATTAATATCATTTATCATAATATCTTCAGGAATCACCTATGTTGAGCAGGCATTAGAATTTCATTCCCTTTTCAGGCTAAATATTCCATTGAATGTGTATATCACATTTTGTTTATCCATTCATCTGCCCATAGACATTTGGGTTATTTCACCTTTTGATTTTGTAATAATGCACTATGAAACTGTGTGTACAAATATCTGATTGAGTCCTTGTGCTATGGACTGAATTATGCAAACGCCTCTCCCCCCATTCATATGGTGAAGCTCTAACCCACAATGTGACTGTATTAGGAGATAGGTTCTTTATGAAGTAGTAAGGTTAAACCAAGTTCTAAAGGTGGGACCCTAATCCAAAATGACAATGGCTTTGTAAAAAGAGGAGAACGTTCATTCTGCCATGTGAGGACACAGCAAGAAGGTAGCTAGCTGCAAGTTGGAAGAGAGTTCTCATCAGAAACCAAATTATGATGGATTTTTTTTATTTTTATTAAGGTATTCTATGTGTACATATCTTACCATTGCCCCCCCCACCCCACTCCCATACATGTCCTCACCCCCCAATGTTTTGCATCCGTTGGTTACTCTTATATGCATGCATATAAGTCCTTCAGTTGACCTCTTATTTCCCCCACCTCTCCCTAACCTTACCGCTGTAATTTGACAGTCTGTTTGATGCTTTACTGCCTCTGTATCTATCTTTTTGTTCATCAGTTTATAATGTTTTTCATTATCCCCAAATGAGTGAGATCATGTGGTATTTTTCTTTCATTGACTGGCTTATTTCACTTAGCATAATGTTCTCTAATTCCATCCAGGTGCATACAAATGGTAGTAATTCCTTCTTTTTTATGGCAGCATAGTATTCCATTGTGTAGATGTACCATAGTTTTCTGATCCAGTCATCTGCTGACGGGCACCTAGGCTGTTTCTAAATCTTAGCTATTGTAAATTGTGCTGCTATGAACATAGGGGTGCATATGTCCTTTCTGATTGGTGTTTGTAGTTTCTTGGGATATATTCCTAGGAGTGGGATTACTGGGTCAAATGGGAGTTCCATTTTCAGTTTTTTGAGGAAACTCCATACTGTTCTCCACAGTGGCTGCACCAGTCTGCATTCCCACCAGCAGTGCACGAGGGTTCCTTTTTCTTCGCATCCTCGCCAACACTTGTCGTTTGTTGATTTGTTGATGACAGCCGTTCTGACAGGTGTGAGATGGTATTGCATTGTCGTTTTGATTTGCATCTCTCGGATAATTAGTGACTTTGAGCATGTTTTCATGTGTCTCTTGGCCTTCCTTCTGTCTTCTTTCGAAAAGATTCTATTTAGGTCCGTTGCCCATTTTTTTATTGGATCATTTATCTTCCTTTTATTAAGTTGTATAAGCTGCCTGTAGATGTTGGAGATTAAACCTTTATCAGTGATAACATTTGCAAATACGTTCTCCCATACAGTGGGGTTTCTTGTTGTTTTGTTGATGGTTTCTTTTGCTGTGAAAAAGCTTTTTATTTTGATGTAGTCCCATTTGTTTATTTTCTCTTTGGCTTCCGTTGCCCTAGGGGCAGAATCAGTGAAAAAGTTCTTTCGGCATATGTCTGAGATTTTGCTGCCTGTGGATTCCTCTAGTATTTTTATGGTTTCCCGTCTTATATTTAAGTCCTGTATCCATTTTGAGTTTATTTTTGTGTATGGTGTAAGTTGGTGATCTAGTTTCATTTTTTTGCATGTATCTGTCCAATTTTCCCAACACCATTTATTGAAGAGACTGTCTTGACTCCATTGTATGCTCATGCCTCCTTTGTCAAATATTAATTGCGCATAGTGGTTTGGGTCGATATCTGGATTCTCTATTCTATTCTATTGATCTATATGTCTGTTCTTGTGCCAGTACCAGGCTGTTTTGAGGACAGTGGCTTTGTAATACAGCTTGAAATCTGGTATTGAGATCCCTCCTACTTTATTCTTCTTTCTCAGGATTGCGGTGGCTATTCGGGGTCTTTTTTTATTCCAGATGAATTTTTTGAGAGTTCTTTCTAGGTCTGTGAAATATGCCGTTGGTATTTTAATGGGGAGTGCATTGAATCTATACATTGCTTTGGGTAGTATGGACATTTTAATTATGTTGATTCTACCAATCCATGAACATGGTATGTTCTTCCATCTGTTTACATCTTCCTCTATCTCTTTTTTCAGTGTCCTGTAGTTTTCCACGTATAGGTCTTTTACCTCCTTGGTTAGGTATATTCCTAAGTATCTTAATTTTTTTGGTGCGATGGTAAATGGGATTGCTTTTTTAGTCTCTCTTTCTGTAAGTTCACTATTGGTATATAGAAATGCCATAGATTTCTTGGCGTTAATTTTGTATCATGCTACATTGCCAAAATCATTTATTAAGTCTGTTAGTTTTTTGATGGAGTCTTTCGGGTTTTTTTTATGTACAATATCATGTCATCTGCAAATAAGGACAGCTTTACTTCTTCTTTTCCAATTTGGATGCCTTTTATTTCTTCTTCTTTCTAATTGCAATGGCTAATATTTCCATTACTATGTCAAACAGGAGTGGTGAGAGTGGGCATCCCTGTCTTGTTCCTGTTCTTAGGGGAAATGGTTTTAGTTTTTGCCCATTGAGTATGATGTTAGCTGTGGGTTTATCATATATAGCTTTTATTATGTTGAGGTATGGTCCTTCTATTCCCACCTTGTTGAGAGTTTTTATCAAGAAAGGGTGTTGGATTTTGTCAAATGCTTTTTCTGCATCAATTGATATGACTATGTGATTTTTATCTCTCAATTTGTTTATGTGATGTATCACATTTATTTATTTGCAGATATTGTACCATCCTTGCATTCCTGGGATAAACCCTACTTGGTCATGGTGTATGATCTTTCTGATGTACTGCTGGATCCTATTTGCTAGAATTTTGTTGAGGATTTTGGCATCTATGTTCATGAGGGATATTGGCCTGTAATTCTCCTTCATTGTGTTGTCTTTATCTGGTTTTGGTATTAGGGTGATGCTGGCTTCATAGAAGGAGCTTGGAAGTGTTCCTTCCTCTTGAATTTTTTGGAATAGTCTGAGGAGGATAGGTTTTAGTTCTTCCTTGAATGTTTGGTAAAACTCTCCTGTGAAGCCGTCTGGCCCCGGGCTTTTGTTTGCCGGAAGCTTTTTGATGACTGCTTCAATTTCTTCCATAGTTACTGGCATATTGAGCTGTTTAGATTCTTTGTGACTGAGTTTTGGAAGGTTATATTTTTCTAGGAATATGTCCATTTTCTCCAGGTTGTCCAGTTTGTTGGAATAGAGTTGTTCGTAGTATTTTTTTTAACAATCCTTTATATTTCGGCGGGATCTGTTGTTATTTCACCTCTTTCATTTCTGATTTTGTTTATTTGGGTTCTCTCTCTTTGCTTCTTGGTGAGCCTGGCTAGAGGTTCATCAATCTTGTTTATCCTTTCAAAGAACCAGCTCTTGGTTTTGTTGATCTTTTGTATTGTTTCTTTGGTCTCTATGTCGTTTATCTCTGTTCTGATCTTTATTATTTCCTTCCTTCTGCTTACACTGGGCTTTTCTTGTTGCTCTTTTTCTAACTCTTTGAGTTGTTGGGTTAGGTAATTTATTACCCCTGTTTCTTGTTTTTTTGCAGTAGGCTTGTAGAGCTATGAACTTCCCTCTCAAGACTGCTTTCGCTGTGTCCCATAGATTTTGGATTGTAGTGTTTTCATTGTCATTTGTTGCCATGATGTTTTTTATTTCTTCTTTGATCTCTCTGGTAACCCAGTCATTGTTTAATATCATGCTGTTTAGTCTCCATGTGTTTGATTTCTTTGGGTTGTTTTTATTGTAGTTGATTTCCAGTTTTATGCCACTGTGGTCTGAGAAGATGCTTGATATGATTTCTATCTTCTTGAATTTGAAGAGACTTTGCCTGTGTCCCAACATATAGTCTATCTTTGAAAATGACCCATGTGCATTTGAGAAGAATATATATTCTGTGGCTTTGGGGTGAAATGTTCTGAAGATGTCAATTAATTCCATCTGGTCTAGTGAATCATTTAGGATTAATGTTTCTTTGCTGATTTTTTGTTTAGAGGATTTGTCCAATGGTGATAGTGGGGTATTAAAGTCTCCTACTATGATTGTATTGCTGTCAATCTCTCCCTTGATATCCTCCAGGAGTTTTTTTATGTATTTGGGTGCTCCTGTATTGGGTGCATATATGTTTACCAGAGTTATTTCTTCTTGTTGGATTGCTCCCTTTAGTATTATGAAATGGCCTTCCTTATCTCTTGTTATGTCCTTCAGTTTGAGATCTAATTTGTCAGATATAAGTATTGCTACCCCAGCTTTTTTTTCAGTTCCATTTGCCTTGAAAACCTTTTTCCATCCCTTCACCATAAGTCTGTGTGCTTCTTTTTTTCTGAGGTGGGTTTCTTGTAGACAGCAGATATATGGGTCGTGTTTTCTTATCCAATCCGTTACCCTATGTCTTTTGATTGGGGCATTTAATCCATTTACATTTAAAGTTATCATTGATAGGTACTTATTTATCGCCATTTTTATCCTTTACCCCTGTGTTCCTTCTTTGCTTCCTATTTCTTTCTTTTCTTTCTTTTTTTTTTTACAGCAGACCCTTTAGCATTTCTTGCATTGCTGGTTTGGTGGTAATAAATTCCCTTAGTCCTTTTTTGTCTGTGAAGCTCCTGATTTCACCTTCAATTTTGATTGATAGCCTTGCTGGGTACAGTATTCTTAGATTCAGACCCTTCCTTTGCATGACTTTGTATATTTCATTCCATTCCCTTCTGGCCTGATGAGTTTCTGTTGAAAAATCAGTTGCTAGTCTGATGGGGGTTCCTTTGTAGGTAACTTTCTGTCTCTCTCTTGCCGCTTTTAAGATTCTTACTTTGTAATTGGTGTTTGCCAATTTAATTATGATGTGCCTTGGCGTCGGTCTTTTGGGGTTCATTTTGCTTGGGACTCTGTGAGCTTCTTGTATTTGTGTGGGTTTTTTTTCCCCTATATCAGGGAAATTTTCTGTCATTATTTCTTCAAACAGGTTTTCTATTTCTTGCTCAGCTTCCTTTCCTTCTGGAACCCCTATTATGCGGATGTTGTTTTGTGTTGTCCCAAAGTTCCCTTAGGCTCTCCTCCTGCCTTTTAATTTTTTTTTCTAGAAGTTGCTCTGCTTGGGTATTTTTTCCCATCTTGTCTTCTAGCTCACTAATGCGGTCCTCTGCTTCTTCTAGTCTACTCTTGATGCTTTCTATTGAGTTCTTTACAGCAGCGATGTCATTTTTTAATTTCTTCTTGGTTCTTCTTTATTTCCTCTTGGTTCTTGCTCATATTGACGAATTTGTCTTCCATTCTTTTCAGCCACCTTATGACCATTTCTCTGAATTCTTTTTCTGGAAGGTCTTGCCTCCATCTCATTTACTTTCTTTTCTGGTGATGCCTGCTTTTCTTTCATATGCGGGCTGTTTCTTTGTCTCCCCATGGTCTCTCTTCTCTGGGTGTCTGATTATGTAGTTCTTTCTCTCCTGCGTGGATTTAAATGCACAAAATACAGCACTACCAGGTACAACACACAAGGCATTGAACAGAAATGTATTCACGATATTAATAACCTCCAATAAAGGTGACCACCAGAGAAAGGCAAATCAGGGGATAGGAGAGAAAGAAGAAGAGGAAAAAGAAAGAAAGGAAAAAAAAAAAGGAGTGTCATAATGAAATTGGGAAAAGGAAAAAAAAAGTAAGACAGACAAGAAAGAGACTAAGAGAGAAAGGGGAACAGACTATATATATTGGGGATGAAACTCCAATAGAACAATCACTAATCCCAGCAAATGCCAGCAACAAGTTCCTGGGGATTAATACAAACTACAACACCAACTAATATTGAGTGAGGCAAGGGAGAACAGAAGCACAAAACAAACAAACAAAAAAAAAACAAAAGAACAATAAGCAAAACAATCTCACAAAAAAGCATAAAAATTCGATATAATCAACATTCAAGCGAACAACAACCGAAGGACAGAGAGAAAAACAATTTTTTGGATAGTTAAGACAGCGAAGAGAGAGGTGTGTATGGACTTGGAGCAGCGGATTGGAGATTAGATATGTAAGTAGGGTGAAATTTTAACAAGGGGTAAACAGAAAGAATAGGGAAAATCTAAAGCAGGAAAGGGGTAAGATAAACAGGACACCGAAAAGGGGAAGGTTAGGAAGAGAGTGATGGCATAAAGGTAGAGTTGAGATAGAGTAAAACGATGCTAAAGGAAAGATGAAAATAGAATGTAGAACACTAATCCCAAAATAAAATGAAGAGAAAATAAAATGACACTTTAAAAAAAAAAGATAAAATAGCAATAGTAATAATACGGATTGAAAATAAAAATGTAATAATTAAAAAGGTAAAATCAAGTGAGGCAAAAAGAAAAAAAATTAGTTTCTTGAGTAAAAGATGCAAAAAATGAAAATAAAAAAATAAAAAAATAAAAATAAAATGTGGAGTAGTGAAGGTCATTCACTTCCTCTGTTGTTCTGTTTGGCACGCCTGTTTCTCAGTCTGGACAGTATTGCAGTTCCCTGCGTTCCACTGCTCTTCAGTGATGTAAGCCAGTCCTGATTTTAAGCAGGCAGTGTGTTCTTAATTTCTCGTATTCCTTTATTTTTGATTACACAAGAGTCAATTTGTGATTCAGCCCCTGGGTGGCAGTGTTTCTGGATTGACTTCCGGGTTTATATAGGTCCTCTCTAGGCAGTGTTAGAGCCTTCTTTCCCTGTGGTACTCACTACTGGTTTGTGGGAGTGGGCTGCCTCAGAGCTGGCTCTCCGATGGTCACTCCCTGCTCTGATCCCTAGGTTCCAGAAAAACACTTTCCCCTGCAGTCTTCCAAGGTGTCCCCAACTGGGTGATCCTAAGTATTGAGCTTAGTAATCAGAAGCAAGGATTTGAAGAGGAAAAAGCCCAAGTGTGCGAACTCTGGGGCTGCGCGTAAGTCTAAGCAGCTGGCACACCTTGAAATTCTTAGGCTCTCCCTGCATGTCAGATCAAAATGGGTTGCTTTTTAGAGAGCCCTTCTGTTAGCAGCTCTGAGGACCCCCTTCCACATTCACAGATCATGCCAGCCCCAACAGCCGCGGATTTTTCTAGGCACAGACTTCCCTGGTCCTCCAGCTCCCGCAAAAGGCACGTTCCTCTCTCCCGCCGGGACCAGAGACCTCACCTTATCCCAGGCAAAATCTGACCTTTCTGTGGTGGAGTGTAGAGCTCCTCTGAATCTGTGTGTTTGCGCCAATTGGGGAGCGTTGTTCTGGGGCTCACAGCTGTTCCGTGGGTGCCGCAGTTGTGGATTTTCAGGCTTCCGATAAGCTCCACTTTCCCATTCAAGATGGCGCAGATTCCGCGTCCAAGCCCGCAGCTCTGGGAGGGTACCCAGCCGCAGTGGGGGCTTCCAGGTCAGGGGAACCCTGTCTAGCAGTCCCCCACCTTCTTCTGGAGTTTAGCTGTCCCTTAACTTGCCAACAAACACTCCTCGTGCGACCCTCAGCTGTTCTTTCTTTCTGCTCCGGGACAAGGCGTCTGTCTATTCCGCCGCCATTTTTCCTCCCTAGTATTATGATGTATCTTGATCAGGGATTTCCAGCTTTGAGAACTGTGAGAAAATAATTTTTTATTGTTTAAGCCACATAGTCTATGGTATTTTGTTATAGCAGCCTGAGCTAACTAAGACATCCCGCTTGCAATTGTCTGGGTATATACTCAGAAGTAGAATTGCTAGGTTATACAGCAATTCTATGTTTAATTTTTGGAGGCACTGCCATACTGTTTTCCACAGTGGATGCACCATCTAATATTTCCACCAATAAGCACAAGGGTTCCAATTTCCTTACATGTTTGCCAACATTGATTCATTGATTGATTGGTAATGGCCATCCTACTAAGTGAAAAGTAGTATTTCATTATGGTTTTGATTTGCATTTCCCTAATGATTAGTGCTGTCAAACATCTTTTCATATGCTTGTTGGCTATTAGTATATTTTGGGAGAAATGTCTATTCAAGTTCTTTACCAATTTTTTAATTGGGTATTTGTTTTTGTTGTTGAGTTGCTATAAATCATTTTTAGTAGAATAATAGTGAATACAAGGCATTTTTAAAATTTTAATTTTAAAAAAATATATTTTTACTGATTTTAGAGAGGAAGGGAGAGAGGTTGAGAGAGAAGAAACATCAACAATGAGAGAGAATCATTGAGTGGCTGCCTCCTGCATGCCCCACACTGGAGATCAAGCCTGCAATCTGGGCATGTGCCCTGACCAGGAATCAAACTGTGACCTCCTGGTTTATATAGGTGGATGCTCAACCACAGAGCCATGCCAGCTGGGTTACAAGGTACTTTTTTAGACAAAGTTTTCAGCTTCCATATAATATTAATTTTCTGGAATTTCCTTGCTGTATTTAAATTTCACAATTTCCTGTCAGAATTTTTTTCATTGATTTTTTTTATGGTTACTGGGAAGTTGGGATTTTTAATTTAGTATCTGTGTTATGAAATGCTGGTGACTCTATTTTCTGACAAGTGTTCTAATTTAGTTGCTAGTTGGCCAAACCATATTTTTAAAATTTAACATTTTAGAGAATAAATCCATAGCTTCTGTTTCAACTTTTAAAATTATTTAAATAGTGATGTTGTCTTAGGTCTTATAACACAAAAAATCTGTTTCTTACCAAATTGGATGTGAGAAGAGAAACAAAATATTATGACTCTCAACTGAGAAATCTATATATATAAAAGCCTAAGCGACTGGCCGACCAGCCGGTAGATATGACGTGCACTGACCACCAGGGGGAAGATGCTCAATGCAGAGCTGACAAGCAACAGCAACTTTGCAGAGTGCCCTCTCACACTCCAGGACCCCTTGGGGGATGTCAGACTGCTGGTTTTGGCCTGATCCCCTCAGGGCAGGCCAAGGGACCACACCTTGCCAGAGGGGCCCTGCTCACTCTGCAGATGCCCTTCAAGCCTCAGTACCACTCCAGGAGTGGCTGGCAGGGGAGAAACTGTGGGAAGTTGGCTCTAGGGCATATCTGGACCATTTCACCCAGTCCCACCCTGCCGGCCACTTTTTAATTAATTTTCTTTCAATGTGCACGAATCTGTGCACCAGGCCTCTAGTATCTTATAATCTCTTAGAACAGTGGTTGGCAAACTGTGGCTTGCGAGCCAAATGCGGCTCTTTGGCCCCTTGAGTGTGGCTCTTCCACAAAATACCACGGCCTGGGCGAGTCTATTTTGAAGAAGTGGTGTTACAAGAAGTTAAGTTTAAAAAATTTGGCTCTCAAAAGAAATTTCAATCATTGTACTGTTGATATTTGGCTCTGTTGATTAATGAGTTTGCCGACCACTGTCTTAGAATGTGTTGTTTTTTTTTTTTTGTGTGTGTGTGTGTGTGTGTGTGTGTCTAAGAGTAGGTGACTTAATAGACTAAATTTATTGCCAAAGTAAAATTGAATATTGACTTATGTGTTAGTTTCTTATGGCTGCTGTAATGAGTTACCACAATCTGGGTGAGGAGACAGAAGAAAGCTAGGAGGATAGTGGCAGGACCATGGGAAGGGAAAATAAAAACCAAGAACACAACTAGATGGAGATATAAGACACCCCAACTGGGTGGGGAAGGAAGGGTGTGTGCAAGAGACATGAACTTTAAAATGTATGGACATTGCTAAGAGAGACAGCTTGCAGATAACCAATCACACACACAAAAATAAGCCATATAAGCCAATCCCAAGGATATTGCTAAGGCAAAATTCTTTGAAAGGACCAATCAGAAATTAACAAGCATAAATACAAAAAGTGCGTGCACTTCTTCTCTCTCCCCCCAGTGCACTAGATGCTAGATGGCAGGAGATGTGCTCCCTTCTGCCCATGTGGCTTATGGCCATGTGGGTCTCCACACATGGTGTATTAGGCTTTAAATAGATTGGATACTAAACTACTCCTGAATGTAACATGAAAAGGAAGCTCTGGACACTGGCCTGCTCCTGGAACCCCAACTGCACATTGTCCAGGACTGGCTTCTCTCAATAAACTTCCACTATTTTTGTCCGTGACTTCATTCTTCGCTTTCATGAGACAATGAACTCGGACATAAAAACCCCACATTTTGGTTTAATTGGTACCTCAAAGGAACACAGATTTGTTCTCTTACAGTTCTGGAGGCTAAGAAGCCCAAAATCAGTTTCACTGTGCTGAAATCAAGGTGTTGGCAGGCCATTCTCCCTCTGGAGGCTTTAGGGGAGACCCTGTTTCCTTGCCTTCCCCTCCTCCTAGAGCAGCATTCCTTGCTGTCCTCATGTGCTCTCTTCCTCCATCGTCAAAGCCAGTGGCATAGCATCTACTTCAGTTGTTGCATTCCTTGTTCTGGATGTGTGAAACTTTCTGCTTCTTCTTATAATAATACCTGTGATTTCATTTAGGGGACACCTGAAGAATCTAGACTACTCTCCCTATCTCAAGATCCTTAAGTTAATCACATCTGTAGAAACTCATTTTGCTATTTAAGGTAACATTCATAGGTTTCAGGGATTATGTTGTGGCTATCCTTGAGGGACCATTTACTAGCCTGCCATAACCTACATATGACTCTTTGGTAATTAAAAAAAAAAGCAAAAGGAAGTTGTAAATATTATACATGTCATTGAAACCTAGTTATGGAAACAAAGCTTAAGTTCAGTAAAATTCTCCTGTTTTAATCATGCTCATTTCCTCAATTTTTCATTTCCCATTTTGTTCTTAACAACTTGCATTTGGCTTCTGCTCCATGGTATTAACACAATGCCTTCAAAAGTTTATCAGTGACCATCGAGCCAAATCCTGGAGCATGTCTCCTTTCATCCTCCTCATTCTCTCTGATGCATTCAGCAGACCATTTATTAATAAACGAAACTCTCCCTTTGCTAAATGCCTGCAATACTCACCTACTGGCTCCTCTTCTTCCATCAGAATCATTGCAACCAGTCCTTCTCTCTCTTGTGGTTTATTTTATTCTCCTAACCACTGATATTAAAGCCTTTGAGGTTCTGTGCATGGTTCTCTGGTTTCTTCCCATAACCCAGAATCTTTATCCTCTCTTGGGTTTAACTACTGTTTTAATGAGACTTGCCAACCTTTACCTTTAAATCTGAATTCTAACGATAAGCCTGTGACAGCCATCTATTTCCTGCTCTCTTACAGATCATGTACACATAGGTATCCTGATGTGATCTCCAACTCAGCATTCATAAAAACAAACCTCATCTCTTACTGGTTAGAAAACACCACCACCATTTCACTAGAAATTTTGGTATCTTATTCCTTATAACTATGCTTTGCCCTATGCTTTTGATTCTTAGTGAAAATAGTTTTTTTGTTTTTGTTATTTTTACCTAAGCAGTCTAGAGCAATGCCATGCAGAGTATGATCAGTATATCAACAGCATTAGCATTACCTGGAAGCCTTTAGAAAAGCAAATTCTTAGTCCTATCTCAGACTTTCAGAATTATAATCAGTATTTCAGCTGTCTTAGCAAGCTCTCCAGGTGATTCTAAGGTGTGGTGGTGTTCAGTACCACTGGTCTAAAGTCAAGTCCAGCCCTAACTGGTTTGGCTCAGTGGATAGAGCGTCAGCCTGTGGACTGAATGGTCCCAGGTTCAATTCTGGTCAAGGGCATGTACCTTGGTTGCAGGCACATCCCCAGTGGGGAGTGTGCAGGATGCAGCTGATCGATGTTTCTCTCTCATCGATGTTTTTAACGCTCTATCCCTCTCCCTTCCTCTCTGTAAAAAATCAATAAAATATATTAAAAAAAATAAATAAAGTCAAGTCCAGATTGGCATCACTCCATGCTTAGATTACTTCAACAGCTTCTTAACAGGTAAGTCTTCCTATTTCCAGGCAAATATCTTATGGACAATTATTTTCTTTTTGAATTCCTTATTCTCTCGGTCAATCTTATTTCAAATCTTATAGCATTATGTATTTAATGTGTGTGAAATATGTGGTAACTTGCCTGGAGGACATGCTTAAGGTGACTGGACAACCAGAATTGACTAATGCACTTCAAGTGTTTCATTCCTGTTTTGAGTGACAGGCTATGTAAACTATTTTTTCTTTTTCTTTTTTTAATACTCCCACCTCACTGAATTTAGCTACTTCCTAGTAAACTTCAAAATAGAAGTCTTTTCCATCTAAGAAAGTTGGTGACAGGAAAGAGAATAGCAGAGAGGGGAGGGAGAAGACTGGTGCCCCCAACTAAATTTGGATTGCAAATATGAGTAGGAATTTTAGCATTAAATGCATTTCTGAAATTTGTTATGCATCAGCAGTTTAATTTTTTAAGAAAAATAATTTAAGTAAAATTCCCAAGCTCTTTAAGTCCCTTTTAGCTTTCTTCATGTAGCTAGAGTTCATGGCAATGATTTATTTGAAATAAGCTCCTTTTCTATTTTTCAGCATTAGTTAAGGCCAGGACACAGGGAGGAGTTCCTTTAGTTAGATAATTAGCATTTGGGAAGAATTTAAGTCTCCAAATAAATTACACACTTAACAAAAAAATGAATTGAACATTTGTCAGTGTTGGGGTATATGCTAAAACAGAACACAGTGATGCTTAGGTGAGGTTCTCTCACGTTGTTCACAGTTTAATGTGGGGACAGACTAGTAAACAGACACCTAAAATATGGCCCACATCAGTGTAATTGACTCAAGCTCCCTCTGCTTTTAGGATGTCAGAGAAGATCTTAATTCTGCACACATGTACGAGGGGTTCAGCAGTGTAAAGACTGTCCTCTGAGGCACCTGCCTCTGTCAGTTCTTCCTCTTCTATGTCATAAGTCCCGGAAGGGTAAATCAACAGGACAACTTGTGCTAGGAAAATGGTAGTCAAAGGTGTATGAGATTGTTTTCAGTTACAAACCTTGTTGACTTAATCTAGGAGGAAAAACAAAACAAAACAAAACAAAACAAAACAGGAGTAGGGCTCTAACCAAATCATGCCTACTTAATTTCATGACTGGAAGTAAAACTTAATTATTTTGGCAATGTGTCCAAGATAATAGAGTTAAAATGATGGATTAACTCACTCATTCATGTGCTAATTTAAGAGTCACTCTGAACCAAGACCAAATTGTTCAAAGCTGCACTGAGATGGCTTATATCTTTGACGATTTTAGGTTCAGAAGCTGCTTAAACTTGTGAATGTCCCTAGAGTTGTGTGTGTGTGTGTGTGTGTGTGTGTGTGTGTGTGTGTGTGTGTATATATATATATATATATATATACTAATAAAAGAGAAACATGCAAATTACCATCACTCCGCTATGCCCAACAGCCAATCAGAGTGAGTATGCAAATTAACCTGAAAAAGATGGCGGCAGCCCCACCCCCCAGCCACTCCGGGCCTGTGGGAGTTGGAGAAGTTGGGGGCCAGCGCCTGAGGCTGGCTGCAGCCAGGGAGACCAAGAAGCCGCCTGCACCGTGATCCCAGGCCGCAGCCAGGCCGCAGAAGCTGCCCGCCCCATGTCCTGGGGGAGACGGAGAAACCGGGCCCCAGCGCCTGAAGCTGGCTGAAGTCGCCTGCCCCTTGATCCCAGGACATAGCCAGCAGCAGAAGCCTCATGTCTGCCTGCCCCACATCCTGGGGGAGACAGAGAAACCAGGCCCCAGAGCCTAAGGCTGGCTGCAGCCCAGGAGACGAAGAAGCCACCTGCCCTGTGATCCCAGGCCGCAGCCAGCCGGAGAAGCCTCCCACCTTACATCCGCCTGCCCCATGTCCTGGGGGAGATGGAGAAACCCGGCCCCAGTGCCTGAGACTGGCTGCAGCCCAGGAGAGGAAGAAGCTGCCTGCCCCATGATCCCAGGCTGCAGGCCAGAGAAGTCGCCCATACTGCATGCCACGGAAGACAAAGAAGCTGCCCACCTGTGGTCCAGGTGCCAGTACCTGAGGCTGGCTACAGCCTGGTAGACGGAGAAGCCACCCACCCGGGGTCCTGGGCACCAGCACTTGTGGCTGCAGCCCAGGCTAAGCCACCTGCCCACCATCCCCTGCTGCTGCAGCCGGCCTGGGCACCTATGGCTGATCAGAGGGAGGGAAGCCCGGATCCCGGGTGACTTTGGTCGGCTGGAGGAGGGAATCCTGGGTCCTGGATGCAGGGCCAAGGCAGAGGTGGTTAGGGGCAATCAAGCCAGCAGGGGAGCAGTTAGGGACAATCAGGCTGGCAGGCAGAAGAAGTTAGGGGCAATCAAGCAGGCAGGCGAGCGGTTAGGAGCCAGTAGTTCTGGATTGTGAGAGGGATGTCTGACTGCCGGTTATCCCCTGAGGGGTCCCAGATTGGAGAGGGTGCAGGCCAGGCTGAGGGACACCCTCCCCCCTCCCCCCCATGCACAAATTTTGTGCACCAGGCCACTAGTGTGTGTGTGTGTGTATGTATATATATATATATATATATATATATATATATATATATATATATGATTTCAGAGAAGAAGGAAGAAGGAGAAATAGATAGAAACATCAATGATGAAAGAGAATCATTGATCTGCTGCCTCCTGCACGCCCCACACGGGTGATTGAGCCCGCAACCCAGGCATATGCCCTGACCGGGAATCAGTTTGTGACTAACTGGTTCATAGGCCGACACTCAACCAATGAGCCATGCTGGCCAGGTCCTACAGTTTTCTTGATGCATTAAACTGATGATTCATTCTTTTTCAAAGAAGAAGCTGATAAGGTAATAAAAGCCAGTCAAAATAATTTATTCAGAAGTTTCATCCCTTAATGAATAAAACTATTGATTTAACATTATCTGTTTAACAACCAATATGAACTTTGTAATTTCTCATCCAGATAGCATAAAATCGTTGAGAATGATAAACAAAGTTGAATACCCATGATCTAGAGTACTAAATATTCTTTAAATTTAAAATTTAAATCTAAAATCTAAAAAACAGATTTTCCCCTCCCTCCTTCTTTCTCTTTAATGAATGTGGAGGGGCAAGGACTATCCTTTACACATTTCTGACAAATATAACTCTTTTTTAATTTTTAATTTAATTAATTAATTTATTTTTAATTTTTTTTAAAATTTCCTTATTGATTAAGGTGTTACATATGTATCCTTATTCCCCCATTACCCTCCCATCCCCCCTACTCATGCCCTCACCCCCCTGTTGTCTATGTCCATTGGTTAGGCCCATGTGCATGCATACAAGTCCTTTGGTTGATCTCTCCCCCTTACCCCCACCTTCCCCTACCTTCCCTCTGAGGTTTGATGGTCTGATCGATGTTTCTGTCTCTGGTACTGTTTTTGTTCATCAGTTTATGTTGTTCATTATATTCCACAAATGAATGAGATCATGTGATACTTATCTTTCTCTGACTGGCTTATTTCATTTAGCATAATGCTCTCCAGTTCCATCCATGTTGCTGCAAATGGTAAGAATTCCTTCGTTTTTAGCGCGGTATAGTATTCCATTGTGTAGATGTACCACAGGTTTTTTTTAAAATATATTTTATTGATTTTTCACAGAGAGGAAGGGAGAGGGATAGAAAGCTAGAAACATCGATGAGAGAGAAACATCGATCAGCTGCCTCCTGCACACCCCGCACTGGGGATGTGCCCACAACCAAGGTACATGCCCTTGACCAGAATCGAACCTGGGACCTTTCAGTTCACAGGCCGACGCTCTATCCACTGAGCCAAACCGGTTAGGGCATACCACAGTTTTTTAATCCACTCATTTGCTGATGGGCATTTAGGCTGTTTCCAAATCTTAGCTATGGTGAATTGTGCTGCTATGAACATAGGGGTGCATATATCCTTTCTGATTGATGTTTCTAGTTTCTTGGGATATATTCCTAGAGGTGGGATCACTGGGTCAAATGGGAGTTCCATTTTCAGTTTTTTGAGGAAACTCCATGCTGTTCTCCACAATGGCTGCACCAGTCTGCATTCCCACCAGCAGCGCACGAAGGTTCCTTTTTATCAGCATCCTCGCTAATATTTGTCATTTATTTATTTGTTGGTGATAGCCATTCTGACAGGTGTGAGATGGTACCTCATTGTCGTTTTGATTTGCATCTCTAGGATAATTAGTGACTTTGAGCATGTTTTCATATGTCCCTTGGCCTTCCTTCTGTCTTCTTTAGAAAAGTTTCTATTTAGGTCCATTGCCCATTTCTTTTTTTTGTTTGTTTGTTTTTAAATATATTTTATTGATATTTCACAGAGAGGAAGGGAGAGGGATAGAGAGCCAGAAACATCGATGAGAGAGAAACATCGATCAGCTGCCTCCTACACACCTCCCACTGAGGATGTGCCCGCAACCAAGGTACATGCCCTTGACTGGAGTCGAACCCGGGACCTTTCAGTCCGCAGGCCGACGCTCTATCCACTGAGCCAAACCGGTTTCGGCCCATTGCCCATTTCTTGATTGGATTGTTTATCTTCCTTTTTTTAAGTTGTATAAGTTCCCTGTAAATGTTGGAGATTAAACCCTTATCAGTGATAACATTGGCAAATATGTTCTCCCATATAGTGGTCTTTCTTGTTGTTTTGTTGATGGTTTCTTTTGCTGTGCAAAAGCTTTTTATTTTGATATAGTCCCATTTTTTATTTTCTCTTATTTTCCATTGCCCTAGGAGCAGTATCAGTGAAGAAGCTCCTTCGGCATATGTCTGAGATTTTTCTGCCTGTGGATTCCTCTAGTATTTTTAAGGTTTCCTGTCTTATGTTTAAGTCCTTTATCCATTTTGAGTTTATTTTTGTGTATGGTGTAAGTTGGTGATCTAGTTTCATTTTTTTTGCATGTATCTGTCCAATTTTCCCAACACCACTTATTGAAGAGACTGTCTTGATTCCATTTTATGTTCATGCCTCCTTTGTCGAATATTAATTGGGCATAGTGGTTTGGGTCGATTTCTGGGTTCTCTATTCTATTCCACTGAATCTATATGTCTGTTCTTGTGCCAGTACCAGGCTGTTTTGAGAACAATGGCTTTGTAATACAGTTTGATATCTGGTATTGAGATCCCACCTACTTTGTTCTTCTTTCTCAGGATTGCTGTGGCTATTCGGGGTCTTTTTTTATTCCAGATGAATTTTTGGAGAGTTCGTTCTAGGTCTGTGAAATATGCCGTTGGTATTTTAATAGGGATTGCATTGAATCTATAGGTTGCTTTGGGTAGTATGGACATTGTGATTATGTTGATTCTACCAATCCATGAACACACTATGTTCTTCCATCTGTTTATATCTTCCTCTATCTCTTTTTTCAGTGTCCTGTAGTTTTTTGCATATAGGTCTTTTACCTCTGTAGTTATGTTTATTCCTAGGTATCTTAATTTTTTTGGTATGATGGTAAATGGGATTGCTTTTTTAGTCTCTCTTTCTGTAAGTTCACTATTGGTATATAGAAATGCCATAGATTTCTTGGCATTAATTTTGTATCCTGCTACATTGCCGAATTCATTTATTAAGTCGAATAATTTTTTGATGGAGTCTTTAGGGTATTCTATGTACAGTATCATGTCGTCTGTGAATAAGGACAGTTTTACTTCTTCTTTTCTCATTTGGATGCCTTTTATTTCTTCTTCTTGTCTGATAGCAATGGCTAGTACTTCCAGTACTCTGTTGAACAGGAGTGGTGAGAGAGGGCATCTCTGTCTTGTTCCTGTTCTTAGGAAAAATGGTTTTATTTTTTGTCCATTGAGTGTGATGCTGGCTGTGGGTTTATCATATATGGCTCTTATGATGTTGAGGTATGATCCTTCTATTCCCACCTTGCTGAGAGTTTTTATCAAGAAAGGGTGTTGGATTTTGTCAAATGCTTTTTCTGCATCAATTGATATGACTATGTGATTTTTCTCCCTCAATTTGTTTATGTGATGTATCACGTTTATTGATTTGCGGATATTGTACCATCCTTGCATCCCTGGTATAAATCCTTCTTGGTCATGGTGTATGATCTTTCTGATGTACTGCTGGATCCAATTTGCTAGAATTTTGTTGAGGATTTTGGCATCTATGTTCATGAGGGATATTGGCCTGTAATTCTCTTTCATTGTGTTATCTTTATCTGGTTTTGGTATTAGGGTGATGCTGGCTTCATAGAAGGAGTTTGGAAGTTTTCCTTCCTCTTGAATTTTTGGAATAGTCTGAGGAGGATAGGTTTTAGTTCTTCCTTGAATGTTTGGTATAACTCTCCTGTGAAGCTGTCTGAGCCTGGGCTTTTGTTTGCTGGAAGCTTTTTGATGACTGCTTCAATTTCTTCCATAGTTATTTGCCTATTGATATTTTTAGAATCATCCTGATTGAATTTTGGAAGGTTGTGTTTTTCTAGTAATATGTCCATTTCCTCCAGGTTGTCTAATTTGTTGGAATAGAGTTGTTCATAGTATATTTTAACAATCCTTTGTATTTCTGTGGGGTCTGTTGTTATTTTGCCTCTATCATTTCTGATTTTGTTTATTTGAGTCCTCTCTCTTTGCTTCTTGGTGAGCCTGGATAGTGGTTCATCAATCTTGTTTATCCTTTCAAAGTACCAGCTCTTGGTTTCATTGATCTTTTGTGTTGTTTCTTTGGTCTCTATGTCATTTATTTCTGCTCTAACCTTTATTAACTCCTTCCTTCTGCTCTGGGCTTTTCTTGTTGCTCTCTTTCTAATTCTTTGAGTTGTAGCATTAGATGATTTACTACCATTTTTTCTTGTTCTTTGAGGTAGGCCTGTAGAGCTATAAACTTCAGTCTCAGGACTGCTTTCATTGTGTCCCATAGGTTTTGGATTGTTGTGTTTTTATTGTCAGTAGTTTCCAGAATGTTTTTAATTTCTTCTTTGATCTCATTGGTAACCCAATCAATATTTAATAACATGCTATTCAGCTTCCAAGTGTTTGAGTGTTTTGGATTGTTTTTATTGTAGTTTATTTCTAATATTATGCCATTGTGGTCTGAAAAGATGCTTGGTATGATTTCAATCTTCTTGAATTTGGGGAGACTTTGCTTGTGACCCAGTATGTGGTCTATTTTTGAAAATGTCCCATGTGCACTTGAGAAGAATGTATATTCTGCAGCTTTGGGGTGAAATGTTCTGAAGATGTCAATTAAGTCCATCTGATCTAGTGAGTCATTAGGATTGTTGTTTCTTTGCTGATTTTTTTTCCAGAGGATTTATCCAGTGATGTCAGTGGTGTATTAAAGTCCCCTACTATGATTGTATTGTTGTCTATCTCTCTCTTGATATCTTCCAGGAGATTTTTTATGTATTTGGGTGCTCCTGCATTGGGTGCATTTATGTTTACCATGGTTATATCCTCTTGTTGTATTGATCCCTTTAGTGTTATGAAGTGGCCTTCTTTATCTCTTGTTATGGCCTTCACTTTGAGGTCTTTTTTGTCAGATATAAGTATTGCTACTCCAGCTTTTTTTTTTCATTTCCATTTTCCTAAAAGATATTTTTCCATTTCTTCACTTTCAGTCTGTGTGAGTCCCTTGTTCTGAGATGGTTCTCTTGTAGATAGCATATATATGGGTCATGTTTTTTTAGCCATTCAGCCACTTGATGTCTTTTTATTAGAGCATTTATTCCGTTTACATTTGAAGTTATTATTGAAAGGTACTTGTTTGTAGCCATTTTTATTTTTTGAGGCTGTGTTCCTTCTTACCTTTTTGTTTCTTCTTTTTACAGCATTCCCTTTAGCATTTCTTGCATTGCTGGTTTGGTAGTGATAAACTCCCTTAGCCTTTTTTTTTTCTGTGAAGCTCCTGATTTCCCCTTCAATTTTGATTGATAGTCTTGCTGGATAAAGTATTCTTGGATTGAGTCCCTTGCTTTGCATCACTTTGTATATCTCCTTCCATTCCCTTCTAGCTTGATGTGTTTCTGTTGAGAAATCATTTGATAATCTGATGGGGGAGCTTTTGTAGGTAACTGTCTCTCTCTTGCAGCCTTTAAGATTCTCTCTTTGTCTATAACATTTGCCCTTGTAATTATGGCGTGTCTTGGTGTGGGTCTTTTGGGATTCATCTTGCTTGGGACTCTCTGTACTTGTGTAACTTTTTTCTTCTCCATATCAGGGAATTTTTCTGTCATTATTTCTTCAAATAAATTTTCTAATCCTTGCTGCTCTTCTTGTCCTTCTGGCAGCCCTATTATACATATGTTATTTCGTTTTGCATTGTCCCAAAGCTTCCTTAGGCTTTCCTCCTGCTTTTTAATTTTTTTCTCTAGTTGCTGTTTAAATTGGGCTTGTTTCTGTACCTCATCTTCTAACTCACTCATTTGGTCCTCTGCCTCTTCTAGTCTACTTTTGAAGCCTTCCATGGTGTTTTTTATTGTAGCTATATCATTTTTCATTTCTTCCTGATTTTTACATAGGTTGTTGATTTTCTCATCCATCTGGTGTATGAACTGTATGACCATTACTCTGAATTCTTTTTCTGTCCTGCATGCTTCCATTTAACTTATTTCCTTACTTGGCAATACCTCCTTTTCTTTCCTCTGGGGATTGCTTCATTGTCTCCCCATTCTGACTATCACCAGAAGGTTCAGATGTTGAGTTGCGGGGACCTGGACCACTGAAGAGCTCTGATACCAAGACATGCAGTTGCCGTGGGTTGGTGGGAGCCACACTCGCCCTGGGTCAGAGTCACAGGCGCTTAGTGTGGCCTCGTTTGTGCACCTATAATCAGGGACCCTGCCTGCGCCATGTTGAAACAGAGAACCCACTGGCATGTGCCAAAAATCCAAGTCCCCTATTGCTTGTCAGGAGTCAGAGGCTCCCTGTGTCCATGCTGAGAATCACATATCAGAGTCTCTGTTTCTTGGTGCTACCTCGCACTGAGAATCAGGTCCCTGTGTGCACATGCACCAAGAATTGGAGTCACTTGCTCTTAGTGTGAATGTACTGGGAATCAGGGATCTCAGGCACACGTAATGAGGAACGGAGTCTAGTCACTGGTGGTCAATGCTGCCTCTTGTGTGGTGATTCAGGATCCCTGATCTGCCCGGGAGACCAGGTTGCTCAGTCGCACTTTGTTGGCAGGAGGTACACTACTGCCCTGCAGTAAACAGCCTTCTGTGTGCGCTTGCCCTGAATCAAAGTCAGGTGGCACCGCCACTTAGTGTGGGTGTAGGGTCTGGTCACGTGGGTGTGCACTGTGGAAGACAAACTCCCTGTGTGCATGTTCCCAGGCTCAAATTCAGTGCTGCCTTCCTATGTGGGTACAGGGTCTGGTCGTGGGGAACAAACTCCCCGAGACTGCACATTCAGGTTCAAATTCTCCGCAGCCTCTCTGCTAAGGTGCAGGGTCTGGTCATGGGAAACAAACTCCCCAGGTTTGCACCCCCAGGCTCAAATTCAGCGCTGTCTCCCTGCATGGGCGTAGGATCTGGTCACAGAAAACAATCTCCCCAAGGTCGTGCGCCTATGCTCAAATTCAGGACTGCCTCCCTGTTTGGGTGTGGAGACGAGTCACTGGAAACAAATTCCCCAAGTTCACAAGTCCGGGCTCAAGTTCAGCGCTGTCTTCCTGCCCTGCGTGGGTGCGGGATCTAGTTGCAGAAACTTCCTCCCTAGGGATGAGCAGCTAGGCTCGAATTCTGCTCAGTCTCCCTGCCTGGGCATGGAGACTAGTCGCGGGAAACAAACTTCCCATGTCTGACACAAAGGCTCAAAGTCAGGCAGAGTTGCCACTGCTTTGTGTGTGCAGAAAGCCTTATTGTGCAGCTGGGGTCTGGTAGTTTCTATGTCGCTGCTGCGGGGTGGCGGGGGAGGGGGATTGGCTTTGTGACTCAGAAGTCTGTGGCCGGGTGCCTGGAGTCTTGGTGTCCCTGGGTCTGCAGCTGTGGTGGCAGGTCTTCTACCAGAGAGGCTGTAGGGTCCTGGTTTGCTTCTGAGACCAGACTGGGTGGTGGTGAGGCTAGGATCCTAGTCTCAAGCAGTTCTGTTCTTCAAGATGGTGTGGTCTCTGTGCCGCTGGTGTCCTCCCCAGAGTGTTTGAGGCGGCCACGGGGTTTTGCCGTCTAAGACTGCCCGGATTGGCAGCCCCCTGGAAGAACTGCAGGATCTAACTGTCCCTATTTCACTCACACACCCACACCCACACACGTCCACACACACCTCTATCGCTCTCTCACTCTCTCACACACTCTCCCTCTCTACCTTCCAGCCGGTCGCCATCTTGCCTCCTCCAGACCAAATATAACTCTTAAGCATTAGTCTACCTTGAATATTTCTTGGCTATTTCTAAGAAAATAAGGTATGGAGCCAACTTATTTCACATTTTGGTACTAATGCACTTAATCCAAGTGATTAGCATGAGGCCACATTTTAAAAATTATACCACATAAATTAGTAGAATCACATTTCAAGAGTACTTCCCATTGATTTTTACTTACTATGTTAATAAATCCATAACCAACATTCATAAAAGTTGAGTATACAGAGCACAATCCTGGGCACAGTGCACATGATTGGAAAACACTCTTCCCCTTAAATTTACAATGTTTTTATGAAATCTAAACTAGCATGTAAAATCATGGAGAGCATACATTGCTGCCTGAACGTAGAAACAATAAATGGGCACTTGACCAAACAAGTAGAAATACAAACGATTCCTTAATTGTGAAGGCTTGTGAATCAATTCCTATGCTAATTTGCTCTGCTGAATAGCCTGCAGCTCTGTCTGGGTTGGGGGAATTCCAGATTGCTGTTTATGTGAAGATGTGTTTATATGACATTTAGGAACCATTGGCATGTATCTCTTTGAAATTTATTATAAGCAGCATAAATCAAGCCAAACCTTTTAATAAGTTGTGGCAGCTTTCCACTTCTGCTGAGACATTTTCAAAGCCTCTTTTGCCTGGAAATCAGAGGGTGGGAAGTAGGGTTACCTAAAATCTTAGGTGATTTTTTCACCCTTTCAACTCTATTTAATCTCATCCTTAACCCTACTTCAGATCAATGATGTATCTTGTCATATTCTCTTAGAATTTTTTCAAGTATATTAATTAAAAAAAATAGTTTCTGCTAATACAATGTTTTATAACCTCTTAACCTTTGTCCCATTATGATAAATCTTATATCCTCCTCTTATGTTATTTACAATTTTAAAATAAAACATCATGACAGACACTATTAATAATAACCATAGATTATTGCACATTTCTACATTTCCCAGTCTGCTTTGCAGCTAGGTTGGGGCCATGTGACTACTTCAGGCAAAAGAAAAAGAAAAAAAAGTAAAGAAATGATTTTTTGGCCCGGGCAGTTAAGGACCAATGTGCCTACACCATCTCTTTTTTTCTTTTATCTGTGTAACTGGCAGTGAAGAAATCCAATATGGTGCAGTTGCAGGACTGAAGAGCCTGGGCCTCTGAGTCACTGCTTGGCTAGCTGATTTGCACTGAATTGGGATGAATGAAAAATAAATCCTTGTAGTTAAATCATTGAGATTTCAGAATTCATTTGTTACTGAGGCATAACCAAGATTAATTAAATAATACCAATGTCTTGAATAAAATATAAATCAGACAAATGGGATAAAAGGTTATTTCCTATGCCAATTTCACAATCATTGGATGGGGTTTGGAATTAAATCGATGAGTTTCTGAGTAGCACTTCAGGAGTGCTTTCAAACAATGAAGTCCTGGGATGAAGATTTACACTGCCTAAGGAAGCTGACAAACCTCACAGTAACTTTGAAGAACAGTTGTTATTGTTTCAAGTCAAGAAGGATTTATTGAGTATCAATTTATGCAACTACTGTAAATTGCTGGAGGTAAGAAGATGTTCATTCCTCCCCTAAAGAGTATACACTCTAGACTAAATTTTAAATAAATGAGGCCTGGGCATGGGGAAGATCCTTGGTTGATGTCTGCTGGATTTGAGGAAACACCAGGCACTGACACCACTTGGACAAATTACCCAAGATGCACTTATTTGAGTGATACCAAATGAAGTTAGTATAGTTAGACTACTCAGTAGAGATCTACAATGTTACCCCCCGCAAACACACACACACAGACACACACACACACACACACACACACACACACACACACATCGTATCCCATGACAGGAAGCACCTGTGAGAATACAGTGGCAGATAGTAGCCTGGTGTGTGAGGGTACATTATACTTTCTGGCCTTGGCAAGGTCATCTCAGCAAGGTCAGCTACATGAGTGTGTGACCTTTGCCGCTGTACAAAACCTGCACTCAGAAAAGGACTCTGCACTTGAGGTTTAACGCTCTATTGTTACCATGTTAAAATTCTTAATTATTTTTGAGTTTGCGTTCTGTAAATGAAGTCTGATGGTACAATGGAATATGCACTGGGGCTTGGAGCTTTGGCTCATGTGAGGTCCTGTCTTTGCCAATGCCCTGACTCTCCAGATTGGGTTCTCAGCCACCTGTTCCTTTGCTCCATTCAGTGATTGCTGTTGCCCTCCATCCCTGGTGGGGCCTGGGCATGGGGAAGATCATTTTGGGACACTTGTATCCCACCCCATCACAGATACCCACAAGTGTCTTTGTGTCTAAAGGATTGAAACAATAAAAATCAAAATAACAACAACAACAAAAAATCACCCTGACAGGTTAATTAACAGACTGCAGAAGGAAAAAAGAATTTTAATCCTGACTTTTGTATTTTCATTGTCTGCTGAGCTCTACAAATTCTATTGCTGCCTCTGCATCTGGGCCAGGGGTTGTCAGTGCTGGAGTTATACAACATTTGATTGCAAGGCTGAAGTCTACTCAAGTGACAACAGACATTTCCCCCTCTTTTCCCTCCTTCAGCTCCAGGCTAAAAAGGCCTGACCTAGGTACTGTTCTATGAGGCAGAACCAGAAAAAGGATCAGCAAATCTACCCATGTGTCTCCGGATGTCATATGAACATGCCCTTAGTCTAGCTATACGATCTACTTGGCATCATCTAAAATACTTATTTGGTATGAAAAATACTGTAGTCATGCATTGCTGTTCTCTGCTAGTCTGAAATTAAGATAATATATTCATGAGCACTGTAACATTTTAGTTCTGTGAACAATCTTTATTGCTGTAGATGTGTAAGAAAAAAATAACATATTTTAAGCTAAAAATTTGGGAAAATTTGGCCTGAATTGACATGAGGGATTGGTGTATAAGTCATATACTTATTTTTAAGCTAAATCTACTTTATATTTATGCATACATTCATTTATTCAACAAATATTTATTGATCACCCTATATGCCAGTCGCTTTGCTAGGAGCTGGAGATAGTATGGCAAAAAAAAAACAACACAAAAAACACAAAGAAATACGGCTCTGACATTATGGAGCTCACAGATTAATGGGCAATAAGGACATTTATAAAATAACTGCATAATTGAAAGTGTAATCGCAAACTGAGATAAGTACTCTGAAAGAAAGGAACAGCCTATAGGAGCAGATAGCAGAGGAACTTAACTTCGCCTAGGTCAGTGGTCGGCAAACTCATTAGTCAACAGAGCCAAATATCAACAGTACAACAATTGAAATTTCTTTTGAGAACCACATTTTTTAAACTTAAACTTCTTCTAATGCCACTTCTTCAAAATAGACTCGCCCAGGCCGTGGTATTTTGTGGAAGAGCCACACTCAAGGGGCCAAAGAGCCGCATGTGGCTCGCGAGCCGCAGTTTGCTGACCACTGGCCTAGGAGGTCAGAAAAGCCTTTCCTGTAAGGTAGTGGTTGAGCAAAAGCTGAAGAATCTGTTGGTAATGAGGTGAACAGAGCTGGGGAGGGAATGGCATGTGCAATGGCATTACAGTGGGATGGTGGCGGGGAGAATATGGCCCATCTGAAGAATTAGAATGTCAGGTCAGAGCTCAGAGAGTGAGAGGAGAGTTCTGTGAAATGAGTCTGAGCAGTAGGCAGGGGCCAGGCAATATAGGGCTTGGTAGACTCATAGATAGAAAGCAGGCCGACAGCTGTTGATGGGGGTGGGGGTGGAGGGATTGATCAAAAAAGAAAAAAAGAAAGAAAGAATTCATGGACACAGATAACAGTGTGGTGCTTGCTGGGAGGAGGGGGGTGTAGAGCTGGAGAAGAGTATAGGGTGGGTAAATGGTGATGGAAAAAAATAGCTAAAAAGAAAAAGAACGTTGGTTTGCAACCTATAGACAATGGGAAGACACTGAAGTGATTTAAACAAGGGCTTGGTAGAACTAGAGTTATGTGCCAGATCAGACTTATACTTCATAAATGATGACTCTGTCTGCTGTGGGAAAATAGTTTGGAAGGAGTCCCAAGTGAAGGGAGAAGGACGTTAGGGAGCTGGTTCAGTAGTTCAGGTAAAAGATCATGGCAGCCTGGACTAATAATGGTGATAGTGGAAACAGAGAGTTGTATGGATTCAAGAGACATTTAGAGAGCAAAACTGATAAATCAAATGTAGTAGGAGGTGTCAGAGATCATATCAAGTTTTTGGCTGGCATGCTTTGATAGATGGTAGATCCACTCATTGAGAGGAAACAAAGAATCAGGGTCAGAGGTAAATATGAGGCATTTTTTAGATGCCTCAGCTTTCAGAGTGTAAGTGCGGAGGAGATAAATGAAATATGGGTGAGATTTTATAGTATTGGGCTTATAGATGGGTAATTGAAACCTGGTAGATGGTGTTCCTGCAAGGGGGACAGAAGGAGTGCTGTATCTTGAAAGCAAAGGGAAGAAAGTGTTGCAAGAATGAAGCACTGATTCCAGGTATTGAATGTAACCAAACAGGTGAAATAGGAAGGGTACTGAAACCTCAGGGTCTTCATTCATATTAGCAAGAGCTGCTTGGACAGAGTGACAAATAGGAGCAAATGAGACCACTTTAGGCAGATCTAAGTATGTGTGGCCATTATAGAGAGAAGGGAGAAGACAAGAGCTGGAAGGGGATGCATGGCAGAGTTTTAAACTGGTGAGGCTTAGATTGATGAAACTAGCATACTAGTAAAGGTTTTGATATTATCACTGAGTAACAAAAATATATATCTTTATAACTTACACATAAGGCCCACTGGTTTCATTTTTAAATGCACCTTCTCTTCAAATTTACATTGTTAACTTCAGCTCTTTCCCATTGTAAGCATTCTTTTAATAATAACTCTATGACACTCCCTATTACATGCCTTCTCTCTAGAGACACAAGGTGAATGCTCACAAAATTTCTTGTAAAATAAGAAAAATGTGAATATTTCCAAATTGTTTTCATAGCAATGCTGTCTGATGTAATTCCCAAAGGCTATATCACTGGGTTTGAAAGAAAAGTTGCTTTAAGCTTTTTTGTGATTGCTTGTATTCTTTCTTCCAAATGGTATGTTTTTGGAGCAGAACACAATGGATGAGTAACATAGAATACAGTTGGCAGAACATGTTTTTACTTGCATTATAGTAATTCTTTTTTTTTTTCAACTCTGTTAAGAGTGAGACAGTTGTAATAGTGAGAGAAGCCATGGATCAGCTTTCAACTTCCATAAGCCTACTTTCAATAATATTTGTAAATGCCACTGGCATATTTGTGTTTTTTTCTCTTTTTATTATAAATTGATGGAGTTAGTGTTCATAATTGTGGACACATTTGGTGAACTTTCTCATTCTGTGGGCCCCATTACACTAGGATATTTCTCTCTCTTCTTCCTCCTGTTGCAACAGCTCTATAAATTTCACAGGGATGCATCTAAAATTTTTTCTTCCTTTTTTGTTTTCCTCTTCAATTTTTTGTTGATATCAGTTCAATTCTTACAGTTATGTAAATGCCTTTGAGTTCGTATTTTACTCCAGATTTCCACACCCCCCACCCAGACACTTATTTCACTTTTTGTTGCATTTCCCAGTGTCCTTATCTCCTTTCTTCAACCCAGTTAACAATTTCCTGTTGTTTTCTGGTTTCTATGAAATTGCTTTTCCAATTATCAGGTGTACCAGTTAATAATGAGGATTTTGTAATTAAAGATTACACGATAATTTCAAGAGAAACATCAAAAGTGCTTTATTCAAAGTAATGTCCATTGCTAGCTACACATTTCCCCCATCTTTCAGGTAATTTGTGGATACCGTCCCAATAGAACTTTTCTTGTTTTGAGGCAAACCATTCAGAGACCCAATTTTCCACTTCTTAGTAAGTTTTGAAGTGCTGCTCAGAAAGTGGGTGTGCCATAGATCGGAACAAGTGGTAATCTGAAGGAGCAAGGTCTGGTGAATATGGCGGGTGGGTTAATACTTCCCAGGCAAGATCTTTTAACGTGTCTTTAACTGGTTTTGAAGTGTGTGATGGTGTGGTATCATGGAGCAAAATTACTTTACCCTGTCTTCTGGCCCATTCTGGTTGTTTCACGATCAAATCGTGGTTCAAATTGATTATTGTTGTGGGTAGCGATCAGTATTAACAATTTCACCTGGTTTTTTAGAAGCTCATACCTTTCTGATCCCACCAAACGCAGAGCATTGTCTTCTTTCCAAAGCGATTTGGCCTTGCAGTCGATGTTGATGGTTGACCTGGATCAACCCATGATTTTGTGCATTTGGGATTCTCAAAATAAATCCACTTTTCATTGCCAGTCACAATTCGATGCAAAAAAGACTTTCTTTCATGCCATTGAAGCAACATTTTACTGATGACTTTTCGGTTTTCCATTTGTCTTTTGTTCAGTTGATGTGGCACCCATTTTCCTTCCTTTAAAATCTTTCCCACTGCTTGTAAATGTTCAGAAATGGTTTACTGAGCAATGTTTAATCTTTCTGCAAGTTTTTTTTGAGTTTGACACATCTTCATCCAATAATGCTCGTCATTGTTGGTCTTCAAACTTTTTTGGTTGACCTGGATGTTCTTTGTCTTCCACATCGAAAGCATCACTTTTAAAGCATTTAAACCAGCGTTCACAAGTATCTTGAGATGGAGCATGTTCACCATAAGCTTCCGAAGTATAGGATAACTTTCAGCAGCACTTTTCTTCAAAATAAAGTAATGAATTAAAACTTCCCGCAAATGCTTTTTTGGGGGCATGAAATTCGACATTTTTAAGCGTAAACATATCTATGATGTTAACACCTTCAGAAAATTTGACATATGAAGTTTTGAAGCTTGCTGTCAATACAACAAAATAGCATACATATCAAATCATATATATATCAACATATGTATAACTCCGTCTATTGAAAAAAATCCACATTATTAACTGGTACCTGGACTGGGGATGTGCCTGCAACCAAGGTACATGCTCTTGACCAGACATGAACCTGGGACTTTACAGTCCACAGGCCGACGCTCTATCCACTGAGCCAAACCAGTTAGACACTGCCTTCATTCTTTTTTCCTTTAATCCTCCAAAGCTCCTAATTAGCTCCTGATAAGTAAGCTAATTCAGGTACATGTCTTCTGATCAGTAGAGAACAACTTCTGAAAAGCAGTAGTTTTCTGCTTCTCCCTTCTCTACCTGCACTTCCATTCTCAGAGGAAAGTGACTTTAACTTTTTGTCTCCTAGTGGTTATTTCAAAACTGTAGGTAATATGTTTATACCTGTACTTATTTATTTATCTATCAATTTCATGTCTATTGACTCCCAACATAGCATATAAATCTTTTAATTGTTTATCCCTCAGCTTCTGATGTTTTGATATTTATATTTGTAGTTTTTATTCTTTTTACTTTTATCACTTTAATCTATGTAAGCTTTTACTTCTTGTCCTTCAACTCTTTAATCGTTTCTTTTTTATTTTTTTGAATTGTTTGTTGATTTTTAGAGAGAAAGGAAGGGAGAGGGAGAAGGAAACACTGATGTAAGAGCACAACATCAATAGGCTGTCTCCCGCATGTCCCCCAACCAGGGATGGAGCCTGAAACCCAGCATGTGCCCTGACTCGGAATTGAACCAGGACTATGCCCAACCAACTGAGTCACTCTGGCCAGGGCACTTTTATTTTTTCTTGATTTCCTTTTTGTAAAATGAGAAATCCGTGCCCCTACCATTTCCTCTATCTTTATTGTAGTCCTCAGTTACCTTCTATCTGCATCACTTCTAAGTTTTCTGTGTTGTTGTTTTTACCGCTAAAGGTTTAAAACCAAAAAACCAATAGCCTCCATTATTATAACATTATACAATATATGCTCACAGCTGGGTCCCCATTACATTTCTTCCCCTCCAGGAGTCAATGCCATTATTCCCAGGCCCTAGAGCAACATGTGCTTTGTTTCAGGTCTATTGAATTCCTGCTCTTTTTTGTTTTGTTGGTTTGGTTGTTAAGGTGAAATGATTGTTAAGGTACTAAAATAATAGTACAATTGACACTTGAAAAATGAAGGGGTTGGAGTGCTAAACCCTTGCACTGTAAAAATCTACATGCAACCTTTGACTCTCTGAAAACTCAGTTGTCCCTCAGTATCCATGGGGGGATTGGTTCCAGGACCCTTGTGCATAACAGAATTTGCAGATGCTCAAGTTTCTCATATAAAATGGGGTGGAACAATGCATACAGTTGTCCTTCCACATTCGCAGATTCCCGACTATGGATAAAAAAATATTGTTTTCAGCCCAGGCCAGTGTTTCTCAGTGGTTAGAATGTCAGCCTGTGCACGCAAGTTTCTCAGATTCAATTCCCAGTCAAGGGCCCAGGGTGGGTGGAGGAGGCAAGCAGTCAATGTGTCTCTCTCACATTGATGTTTCTCTCTCTTCCCCACTCCCTCCCTCCTTTCTACTCCCTCTAAAAAGCAATGGCAAAAATATCCTCAGGTGAGGATTAACAAAACAACAAAAAAATTGTTTTCAATCTGCAGTTGGTTGAATCCATGGTTGGGAAACATGAGTATACTGAGGGCCAACTGTAAATTTATTGAAAAAAATCAGCATGTATGTGGACCCCTGCAGTTCAAAGCCATGTTGCTTAAGGGTCAACTGTACATATATTTTTGTATTTAAGTTTTATTATTATTTTTCAGAGCAGTTTTAGGGACACAACAAAATTGAAAGGACAGTACAGAGATTTCCCATATGTTCCTTGTCCCCAAACGTGCATAGCCTCCCCTATTACCAACATTTTCCACTATAGTGGTATATCCTATCTAAGAAAAGGGTAATATGCAAATTAACCGTCACTCCATCACAAAAGATGGCGGCACCCATAGCGGCCAGGATAGGATGCTGGCGGCATCGCCCTGGCGACATGAGCCCAGCATCCTGCACCCCGGCTGTGCGGAGGGAGGGAGGGGCCTCTGGGGGTGACACTAGCTCAGCGTCCTGAGCCCCCACTGCATGGAGGGAGGGAGGGGCCTCTGGCCAGAGGCTGAAGCACAGGATGCTGGCGTCGTTGCAGGCTGGGCTGAAGGACCCCCCTCCCCCCGTGCATGAATTTCGTGCACTGGGCCTCTAGTTTTAAAATAATTGATAAACCTACATTGATATATCATTATTATCCACAGTCCATAATTTACATTAGGGTTCATTCTATGGGTTTGGACAAATGTATAATGACATGTATCCTCTATCATTCAGAGTGGTTTCATTGCCATAAAAATCCTCTGTGTTCTGCCTATTTATACTTTTCTCCTCCCTAAACCCTGGCAACTACTGATCTATCTCTCTCCCCTTCTCCCTTCCTCTCTGAAATCAATAAAAAATATTTTAAAAATAAAAATATATAAAGATGATCTATTTATCATCTATTATCTGTCTATCTATCTATCTATCTATCTATCTATCTATCTATCTATCATCTATCTATCCCATCGATTATCCATCTAACTATTTAATACCCGAGAAGGGAAAGGAAGTAATTAGAAAGTACTGTACTGCAGTTATAAAAAAATGTAGATGTACCATTGTTCTTTACTCACAATAGATGCCCAATAAAGACTTGATTGGTTCCAGATGAGTAGAGCATTTGTTTTAAAATCTAAAAATGTGTAGAAAGTCTTTGTATCTCTTTTTGAGGCTGGTCCTTAAATATTTGTTTTCTGACTTGTGCTGGAGAGACATGTCTGAATGAGGGGTGATGTGGTTCTGTGCTTATGGCCACAGAGTTTGAAGCTGCTCCTCTATAGACCCATGCAGTTCTGACTAATACCTGTGTAGGTATTTGAAGATGTGCTGACCTGTGATCTGCTTACTTAAGTAACAGAAAGTTCTGTCGGCTCATAGCTAAGGTTTTAAAATAATTTTGAAACAATACTGGACAGATTTTATCTCTGAAAAATAAATAAGAACATGACTCACCATGAACAAATACAAGGTACTTTTTCCTCGTGTTGGAAATCAGTGGAGTTTCTCCAACTCTTTAATTTACTTTCACAAGCTATAAAGTTTTGAGAATTTAACCCAGATTGCAGCACAGCTGCAGTGTTTGGAAGCAGCTGCCTGAGCAGGGTGGAACTTGTCATGGTTATTTGAAAGGATATTTGGGGTTATTTGACAAAATGAAGAGCTTAACAAAAAATGGAGCTTTTTATTGTTTCTTCCTTTTCTCTGTGCCACCCAATATTTTTAATTTGATGAATCATCTGAAAATTACAAAAAGTTGGTTAATGTTAAAATAAAAATATTTTTATAGTTAGACAAATCGACTCTACTCTCACCCCTTATTCCTTGTGAGTGAATCAAAGCAATATAAACATATCTCTTTCAATCAATATAATTATTTTGTTGAATGCATTTTTTGGCAAGTCTTTATATGCTCACCTCTGAAAAGAGATTTAGAATTTTCTTAAATTCCTTTTTGTGTGATTTAAAAAAAATAGACTTTATTTTTTAGAGCAGTTTTAGGTTCATAGCAAAATTGAGGAGAAAGTACAGAGTTCCCCTATACCCGCTACTCCTATACATGCACAGTCTCCTTCACTATCAATATCCTGTATCAGGTGGTGCATTTGTTATAATTGATGAGCCTACACTGACAAATAATTATCATCTAAAGTCCATAGTCTTGGTCTTGGGCATTCTATGGCTTTGAACAAATGTATAGGACTGTGTCCACCATTATAGTGTCATACAGAGTAGTTTCACTGCTTTAAAGATCCTCTGTGCTCCACCCATTCATCCCTCCCTCCCCTCTCCTCCTAGCATCCACTGATCTTTCTACTTCTCCATAGTTTTGCTTTTCTAGGATGTCATATAGTTGGAATCATATAGTATGTAGCCTTTTCAGATTGGCTTCTTTCACTTAGTAACATTTAAGTTTGTTCCATGTCTTCACATGGCTTGATAGCTGATTTCTTTTTAGCATTGAATATTATTCCATGTCTGGATGACCTGCAGTTCATCTACCCATTCATCAACTGAAGGACATCATGGTTGCTTCCAAATTTTAGCAATGATGAATAAAGCTGTTATAAACATCCATGTGCAGGTTTTTGGCTGGACATAATTTTTAACTCCTTTGGGAAAATACTGAAGAGTGATACTACTGGATCATATGGTAAGAGTATGTTTAGTTTATAAGAAACTTCATTTTACATGCCCACCAGAAATGAATGAGAGTTATTGGTGAGATATTTTAAAAATACATTTATTTTAAATTTCATAACAACCTTATAAAATGGGTATTAGATTAATGCAAAAGTGGTCAGACTCAAGGAGACAGATTATCCTGAAGCTAAGAAGTCAGTCTGAAGTCTGTTCTGGTGCAAAACTTTGCATTATGTCTTCTGTGCCATGCTGCCTACTCTATCCATTCTTTTATTATTATTTTTTAATGTTTTTCTCTGTTTTATTTATTTTTTTAAATTTATTTCCCCCATTGACCTTCCCCCGGCCTCTCCTACCCCCTCACCACCCTCCCTCCCCCCGCCCAGTGTCTTGCGTCCATTGGTTATGCTTACATGCATGCATACAAGTCATGCTGCCTACTCTAAATATAAACCATGATACACACACAAAATATTTATAAATCCATTAAGTTCAACTATTTTTCTAAATAATCTTGAAATATTATAATCAGACATTCCATGTGCTTACTGTATATATGTTGAAAATGAGGTCTAGCTTGCTTGAGTAATATGTTTGAAGTCACACAATTAATTAATGGTAGAGCTAATTTTGTCCTAAGGTCTCTTGACTTTGGATTTAACACTGGTAAGACTGATTTTCATATGTTGCTTATGGGATTGTGTTGCTACATTATATTGGCTTTTATTTTTAAAAAGTTTTGTCAAATTTGGCATTAAAAAATAAAGTTTTGTTCTATTTGTCTATATAGATTATTAAATTAACAGATAAATTCAGATCTGAATAGCTTAAAAAACTGGAGTATTTACAAATGAGAATTCACACAGAAAGGTTTTAGTGTATGTCATAGCAACCAAGAGAATTGATTCTAGTTGCCACAATAGATTGTTCTATTCATCTAGAACTCCTCCAGTGCAGCTCATGCTTAAATAACAATCAAACGTTCATCTTCCCTCTCCTGTTTTTTCACTGCTCTCTGCTCCTCACATTTAGGTTCAACAAGTATTTATAGGTCATCTACTTTGGGTCAGACTGCGTGTGAGCGGAAGCACATGGCACTGCATGTGTCTTGCTCAGTCCTTACTGTAACTCTGCAGAATGGACATTACACTGCAGGAAAATGATATGGCTTTCTTCTTGCTAGTCATTATTCCATGGATGTTTTTCTTCTTGCTAATAGGGTGACATTGAACAATGTAAAATCTCTCATGAAGCCCCTTGTTAACCTATAGATGGTTAACCCCCAGGTGGGCTCATGCCATTAGCTCTGGCAGCCTCAGCTTCTCATGTGTGAAAACACAGAGCCTGAGCCCATGATACACCTATTCTTAGCAGCATGTTATATGGCGTTCTAGAGCTATAAAATAATTTAAGGGGAAATTATGGAATGTAGGAAGGATTCTTAATATTTATAACTTTAGGCATAATACATAAATACCTTTTCTATAAATTACTTAGCCCCAAATTTCCCAAGTGTCTTGTTTATTTTCAGAGGCAAAGGAAAGAAGCTGGTGACCTTTCTGTGTTCTCACAATCAACAGCCACAAGGCATTTTAATTTAAGGGGAAACAAAATCTGTGAACCACTTTTAAACAATTGAGATTGATTAACCCTTGTTTATGTAAATTTATGTAATTTAAAATAAACAGTCTGGAAATAAGTCTCGGACATTTTTTTGGTAGGAAGTGGAGAAAGTGGTCATGTAAATATACAAAGTGAGAAGAGATGTTAACTGTATAATTGCTGGTGTGACCTGCAGGTAGAGTTTCATTTAAAGAATTTCTCTAATCATCAGAGAGATGCAAATCAAAACGACAATGCGGTACCATCTCACATCTGTCAGAATGGCTATCATCAACAAATCAATAAACGACAAGTGCTGGTGAGGATGTGGAGAAAAAGGAACCCTTGTGCACTGCTGGTGGGAATGCAGATTGGTGCAGCCACTGTGGAGAACAGTATGGAGTTTCCTCAAAAAACTAAAAATGGAACTCCCATTTGACCCAGTGATCCCACTTCTAGGAATATATCCCAAGAAACTAGAAACACCAATCAGAAAGGATATATGCACCACTATGTACATAGCAGCACAATTCACCATAGCTAAGATTTGGAAACAGCCTAAGTGCCCATCAGCAGATGAGTGGATTAAAAAACTGTGGTACATTCATCAAAAAACTAACAGACTTAATAAATGAATTCGGCAATGTAGCAGGATACAAAATTAACGCCAAGAAATCTATGGCATTTCTATACACCAATAGTGAACTTACAGAAAGAGAGACTAAAAAGCAATCCCATTTACCATCACACCAAAAAAATTAAGGTACTTAGGAATAAACCTAACCAAGGAGGTAAAAGACCTATACACAGAAAACTACAGGACACTGAAAAAAGAGATAGAGGAAGATGTAAACAGATGGAAAAACATACCATGTTCATGGATTGGTAGAATCAACATAATTAAAATGTCCATGCTACCCAAAGCAATCTATAGATTCAATGCACTCCCCATTAAAATACCAACGGCATATTTCACAGATCTAGAAAGAACTCTCCAAAAATTCATCTGGAATAAAAAAAGACCCTGAATAGCCACAGCAATCCTGAGAAAGAAGAACAAAGTAGGAGAGATCTCAATACCAGATTTCAAGCTGTATTACAAAGCCACTGTCCTCAAAACAGCCTGCTACTGGCACAAGAACAGACATATAGATCAATGGAATAGAATAGAGAATCCAGATATCGACCCAAACCACTATGCGCAATTAATATTTGACAAAGGAGGCATGAGCATACAATGGAGTCAAGACAGTCTCTTCAATAAATGGTGTTGGGAAAATTGGACAGATACATGCAAAAAAAATGAAACTAGATCACCAACTTACACCATACACAAAAATAAACTCAAAATGGATACAGGACTTAAATATAAGACGGGAAACCATAAAAATACTAGAGGAATTCACAGGCAGCAAAATCTCAGACATATGCCGAAAGAACTTCTTCACTGATACTGCCCCTAAGGCAACGGAAGCCAAAGAGAAAATAAACAAATGGGACTACATCAAAATAAAAAGCTTTTTCACAGCAAAAGAAACCATCAACAAAACAACAAGAAATTCCACTGTATGGGAGAACATATTTGCAAATGTTATCAATGATAAAGGTTTAATCTCCAACATCTACAGGCAGCTTATACAACTTAATAAAAGGAAGATAAATGATCCAATAAAAAAATGGGCAACAGACCTAAATAGAATCTTTTCGAAAGAAGACAGAAGGAAGGCCAAGAGACACATGAAAACATGCTCGAAGTCACTAATTATCCGAGAGATGCAAATCAAAATGACAATGCAATACCATCTCACACCTGTCAGAATGGCTATCATCAACAAATCAACAAAAGACAAGTGTTGGCGAGGATGCAGAGAAAAAGGAACCCTCGTGCACTGCTGGTGGGAATGCAGACTGGTGCAGCCACTGTGGAGAACAGTATGGAGTTTCCTCAAAAAACTGAAAATGGAACTCCCATTTGACCCAGTAATCCCACTCCTAGGAATATATCCTAAGAAACCAGAAACACCAATCAGAAAGGATATATGCACCCCTATGTTCATAGCAGCACAATTTACAATAGCTAATATTTGGAAACAGCCTAGGTGCCCGTCAGCAGATGACTGGATCAGAAAACTATGGTACATCTACACAATGGAATACTATGCTGCCATAAAAAAGAAGGAATTATTACCATTTGTAGGCACCTGGATGGAATTAGAGAACATTATGCTAAGTGAAATAAGCCAGTCAATGAAAGAAAAATACCACATGATCTCACTCATTTGGGGATAATGAAAAACAGTATAAACTGATGAACAAAAAGATAGATGCAGAGGCAGTAAAGCATCAAACAGACTGTCAAATTACAGCAGGAAGGTTAGGGAGAGGTGGGGGAAATAAGAAATCAACTGAAGGACTTGTATGCATGCATATAAGAGTAACCAACGGATGCAAAACATTGGGGGGTGAGGGCATGTATGGGAGTGGGATGGGGGGGCAATGGTAAGATATCTACACATATAATACCTTAATAAAAAAAATAAAAATAAAATAAAAAATAAAAAACTGTGGTACATTCACACAATGGAATACTATGCTGCTGTAAAAAAGAAGGAATTCTTACCATTTGAAACAGCATGGATGGAACTGGAGAGCATTATGCTAAGCAAAATAAGCCAGTCAGAGAAAGATAAATGCCACATGATCTCACTCGTTTGTGGAATATAATGAACAACATAAACTGATGAACAAAAACAGATCCAGAGACAGAGAAGCATCGATCAGACCATCAAACCTCAGAGGGAAGGTAGGGGAGGGTGGGGGTAAGGGGGAGGAGATCAACCAAAGGACTTTTATGCATGCATATAGGACCAATGGACACAGACACCAGAGGGTAAGGGCTTGAGTTGGGGGGTAGGGGGCAAAGGGGGGATAAGGACACATATGTAATACCTTAATCAATAAAGAAAAAAATAATTTAATTAAAAAAAAGAATTTCTCTTGTCTCTCATATGTAGAGTTCATATCCTCATTCCTACTGGTCTGAGCAATGGATTATTTTTGCATGTGAATGAAGCCAAAAAGAATCTTGGGAAGTTTCAATATTTTAAATATGTATAACTTTAAAAGGAATATACATGTTTGTTCTTTGTGAAAACTGGGGCTCTATCTTTCCTTCTCCAAAGTATAGTGAGTCAGTCATAGTGTTAAATACAGAATTTAATCGGAACCTTAATTCTTATTGGGCATGGATTTTGATAGTGTGTGGCATTCTTCAGAGTTTCCTAGCTTACAAAGTTTTTGTCCATAGGGTATGTAGAGAGTTCTAGATTAGGAGTCAGGAGGCTTGACTTTGCTATTAACTAGTTGCATGATTTGGGCAACCTATTTAACCTCCCTGTGCCTCAGTCTTTTTTGGGGAATAGAAAAGAGGGGAACCTGTCTTTGCTGGGGCAAAAACTGTTTACAAGCAAAATGTGTTTTAATACTAGTACTTCTTTAATACTACTTTAATAATTCAAATACTTCTATCAAAACTCATGTAGAATTAATACATCAACATGAAAGAGTTTAGGTGATGATGCTGTTATGAATTTCCAGCACAACAGAAACTAAATTTTACCTCTAAAAATTATTATATCCAGCCCTGGCCAGTGTGACTCGGTTGGGTGTTGCCCCATGCACCTAAAGGTTGCTGGTTCAATTCCCAGTCAGGGTGAGTGCCCAGTTTGTGGGCTCTATACCCAGTAGGGGGTGTGTGCAGGAGGAAACCAATCAATGTTTCTCTCTCACATCAATGTTTCTCTCTCTCTCTCTCTCTCTCTCTTCCTCTCTCTCTAAAAATCAATAAAAACATTAAAAAATTATATAAAAAATTAAATTATAAACATTAATAAATTGAATGAACTTAGAGAATAAGTAATTATGCAGTTTGTTAATAGACATAGTGCATTTATAATTCTTTGAGGAATCTTTTAATTATTGTATCTGAATATTTAGTGGTTCCCATGTGGTTTCCTATGGAGCTTTTGCTCTATGGCAGGCAACTGTTGGCTTGCACAAGGATGCCTTCCCTACTGCCCAGGAGTAGGGAATCCTGACCATTGCTACATTCTGAGAATTCAGTCCACTCAGCACTGATGCTCCTTTACTTTATGTTATTAAAACTGTCCTTGGCCACAGATTAGCATTTAGCTCTGGGGCAGCAATTGCAACACAACATGTCAGATTAAAAAAATGTTTTTATTGACTTTTAGAAAGAAAAGGAAGGGAGAGGGAGAGATAGAAACATCCATGAAAGAGAGAAACATCCATCAGCTGCCTCCTGCATGCCTCCTTCTGGGGATCTAGCCCACAACCTGGGCACGTGCCCTGATCGGGAATCCAACCTGCACCCTCTTGGTACATGGGTCGATGTTCAACCAACTAAGCCACATGGGCTAGGCATCACCTTCAGATTACATATGAATTATTAATTCCTAGCTGTTAACTGGAATCCTGATCATCTCTATGGCCATGTCCTAATAATCTGTGCTGATTGCACACCTCTTTAAGAGTTGTTTTGTTCAGGATGCATCTATGAAAGTTTTCTTTTCATTGCACTCTGGCTCTTGAAGTTTTGTTCCTGGCTTCTGTCCTGAGACATTTGCCACAGGTGTATAGATTAGGTGCAACTGACCCAGGAAGTTTGATCATTACAGGACCTACCTCAAGCACCTTTTCAGGGTGATTATCTGTAGCCTACTGGTTCAAAGAGATGAGTAATAGATGACTCACCAGAGAGCTTCTGGAAGAATCTAAACTTTATAGGCTAGTATTTCATCAGAAAGTTTTGTGGGGAAACAGAGTTTATATTCCCAAAGGTGGCTGTTGCATTGATCCTTAGATGTTATTTTTGTAGACTTCATTGTTAAATGTTTGTTATTATCTGTCTTTACTCTCTTAGGTAGCATAAAAGGTTTAGCTTATTCCAGAATATATTTTGTTTCATAAAAAACTGCTATTTAAGGCCAGCAAATGTTTTGTTTAAGCCTAACAACCCACTTTTATTATTATGGACATTTTATTTTGTGAAGAAAATATTGCTGTTTTATTCTTTATTTATATGTGATGCATTTAGATTGTATATCTTTATAAAACTAAAACATAATTTGGAATAAGAATTTAAAAGTTTTTAAAAAGAAGGTTATTCAAGGTTTTGTAAACATCATGTAAGTTACTTGCTATTAGATAAACATTCTAAGGAAGTATTTTTCTTAGATTATTTTGAGCTCTAACATACTGCTTTCTGGCATTCTCTTGAAATTATGAATTTTACAAATCAGACCAAGTTATTAAAATTTAAAAATAGCTTTATCAGCCTGAGCAAGTGGGAAAATTAAGAAATTTCTTATGTAAATTGCCAAACAACTTTATATTCTCTACTAGTGGCCCAGTGCACAAAATTTTTCCCGGGCAGGGGTTGCCCCTCAGCCTGGCCTGCACCCTCTCTAATCTGCAATGATCCCCACAGGGATCGGGCCTAAACCGGCAGTTGGACATCCCTCTTGCAATCAGGGATCACTGGCTCCTAACCGCTTGCCTGCCTGCCTGATCGCCCCTAACCACTCTGCCAGCCTTCTCTCCACCAACTCCCCCCCCCCCCCCCCGCCAGCCTGATCGCCCCCAACTGCCCTCCCCTCCTGGCCTGATCACCCCTAACTGCCTCTGCCTCGGCCCCGCCACATTGGCTTTGTCTGGAAGGATGTCTAGAAGGTCTCCTGGTCTAATTAGCATATTACCCTTTTATTAATATGGATAGTTTTGGCATTCTTACAATAAAGTGAGTAATAAATTCACTTTTGACTGTAGTTTTATTTAGAATAAATGCAGTTAGTTCCTAGTATCATGTGCCCTTTTGCAAACTAATCATTGCTTTTTTCTTCCCTCCCAGCTATATTAAGACATAAATGACAAGTAAAATTTTACATATTTAAACTGTACACTATGATGATTTGAAATATACACTGAGTGGCCAGATTATTATGACTACCTGATGTTTGTAGGCAAATTAGCCGTACACTGCATCGTATGGGATATGGAAGCCGAAGGCCTGTTCGAACACCTTTGCTGTCTGCAGTTACCAAGATAAAACGTCTCCAATTTTCACAGGAACATAAGGATTGGACAGTCAGGCATTGGAAAAAAGTCATGTGGTCCAATGAATCACGTTTCCAGTTGCATCATGCAGATGGCAGAGTGAGAATTTCATGGAAACAGCATGAAAGCATGCACCCCACATGCATGAGTACAACCCTTCAAGCTGGTGGGGGCAGTGTTATGGTTTGGGGCATGTTTTCCTGGCATGATTTGGGCCCTTTAATTCATGTGGAACAACGTCTGCATAGCACAACATACCTAAGTATCATTGCTGATCAAGTTCATCCTATCATGTTGATGGCTTATCCCAGTGGAGATGGCTTCTTCCAACAAGACAATGCGCCATGCCATGGTGCTCGTATTGTGCAGGAGTGGTTTCAAGAACATGAGGCAGACTTTACCTTGCTTAGGTGGCCCCCACAATCACCAGATGTCAATCCAATTGAATGTTTGTCGGACGAAGTTAAAAGAGCCATCAGGCAGCTGGTTCCACACCATCAAATCTCACAGAACTGGACAGTGCTATTCATCAGGCATGGTGTCAGATTCCTCGCATCACCTTTCAACATCTCGTGGAGTCAATGCCAGGAAGAATCGCTGCAGTATTGAAGGCAAAAGGTGGCTCACCCAAGTACTGATGGGGTGGTCATAAAAATCTGGCCACTCAGTGTATACACATTGTGAAATTATTACCACATCAAATTAATACATTTATCACCTTATGTAGTTGCCATTTTCCTTTTTGTGTGGTGAGGATGTTTATTTACTCTTAGCAAATTTCAAGTATATAATAGAGTATTATTTTTTAATAATGTTTTATTTTTCAATGACAGTTCATGTATAATATTATATTAGTTTCAGGTGTACACATAGGATTAGACATTTATATACCTTAGGAAGTGATCAGCCTGATAAGTCTACTACTGTTGGAAGCTGTCCATTGTCTTCACTAGCAGAGAGGTGTGGACAAGGAACCCCGAAGGCTGGTCAACCTTGAAGCTCTGAAAGGTCAGAGACAACCACCCACTGTCTAGTTGAGACAATGGTAGCTAAAGCAACTTTTAGCTTTATGTAAATCCTTGCTGATTGGCTATTATTGGAATTGCCTGCCTAAAGGCTATGATAGTCTTAATAAAAGGGATAGCAAGGCCAGAGCGGAGTGGAGTCCTTCCCCTTAATTTGGCTCCCGCCTGGCCCCCAATATTTCCAAATTAATATTTTCTAGTCTCTTTCATTTGTGTGCGTTCTCCTCCAGAGCCTGAACCCTGAACCTGAACCCTGAACCACAGGGGATGTGGTGGGGGACACTCGCAACTGGCAGCCCAACGTGGGGCACTCACATACTACCTATCTGACACCATACATAGTTATTTCAATGTTATTGACTATATTAGCTATGCTGTACTTTACCTCCCTGTGACTGTTTTTTTTTTTAATTTATCTTTATCCTTGAAAGTATTACAGATGTCCCTTTTCCCCCTATTGACCCTTTCCACTCTGCCCCACCCTCCTAGGCCTACCGAACTATTGTCTGTGTCCATGGGTTATGCATATATGCATATATAAGTTCTTTGGTTAATCTCGTCCTGCTCCCCCACCCCCCTTCCCTCTGAGATTCGTCAGTCTGTTCCATGCTACCATGTCTCTGGATTTCTTTTGTTCATCAGTTTATTTTGTTCATTATATTCCACATATAAGTGAGATCATGTGATTCTTGTCTTTCTCTGAGTGGCTTATTTTGCTTAGTATAATATTCTCAAGGTCCCTCCATGCTATCTCAAAGGGTAAGAGATCCATATTTTTTATAGCTGCATAGTATTCCATTGTGACAGTTTTTATAACTGGAAATTTTATAACTGATGATCAGTTTTGCTCAAATGAGCTCTTATAAAAATACTCTCCAGGTTTGGAGGTTTGGTTTCCATTTTTTGCAAATGACTGTGATACACAAGGGATTCATCAAATCTTCTCTCATTTAGCCTCTGAAGAAGAGAACTTGATGGCATTTGAAAAGCTGGAAATTAAATTGAGTTTTTACCTTTCTTTTTTTTTTTCTTTTTTTGTTTTTTGTTTTGTTAATCCTCACCGAGGATCTTTTTCCATTGGTTTTTAGAGAGAGTGGAAAGGTACGGGAGAGACAGATAGAAACATCAATGTGAGAGAGACACATCGATTGGTTGCCTCCCGCATGTGCCCTGTCCAGGGTCGGGGATCAAGCTGCAACCGGTACGTGCTCTATCCACTGAGCAAAACCAGCTAGGGCTAAATTGAGCTTTTAAACTCCTGAGCTTTTAAAGCTAAATACCACCCTGGGAGGGGTAGGGAAGAGCATTGTTCTGGGTGAACACTCATGAGCTCTGAGTGGGTGAAAAGCAAGTGATTTAAGATTGCTTGACTACGTCCTCTTTTCTCCTCATTTATGTCTTTTCTATTTACTAGACTTTAGTTCTTGCTTCTCTTGTCTTGTCTTCTAACCTTTGGTCCTAACATTGTTGTAGGCGATGGGAACGGCACCCGTGTTAGACCAGTGGAGTCACACCAGACCTGGGTTCAGCAACCTCGGTACTTGAGTTCTGGCCAGGAAAGAATTCAGAGCCAAGACCCAAACTATAAGAGAACATTTATTTGGTAAATCACAGAGATAGAAAAAGTAATCTCTAGAAAAAATGGGCTTAGGAAACAAGTTATAGAGGTAAAAGAAGGACCCTGGGAGCTTGGAAATGAGGAAACTAATGGTAACGTGCCTTGGGGGGAGGGAAAGAAGGGAAAGGCACAGGTGTGTTCCCAGGAGGGAGAGCACGCTGGTTCTCCATTCTAAGGGTTTTAAGAGTAGATATTTTAGGGGCGGTCCCAGGGGAACATCTCAATTGAATATGCAGTTCTCCAGGTGTGTCCTTTCAGGGTTGTAGTCTCCACTGATTGATTGGCCAACACTAGGGCAGGGCGTCATTATTCAGTGCAACTGATCCTGAGGTCAGCCCTGGCTGCTTTTGTTGCTTTTCTGGGCCTGGAGCTGAAATACAACTGGGGCCTAGATGTTATCTCTAGGGAGGAAAGGCCAGGGGGTCCAAACTGCATGCTCATTAATATGCTAGGGGAGGAAATGCCACCCTGGGTGCGAGGTCCCTCCCTACAACTGTTGCCAGGCACTTGGGGCTTCCCACCCTGGGAACCTTCTATGCTTGGCCCATGGTCCTTGCTCTGCTCCTGTCTGTCTAACGGCCCACCAAAGCATGGGGCCTGGCAAAGAGACATTGCTACAGGATTTGTTGAATGATGGTTTTGCAATCTCTAGACTCTTGGCAATAAGTAGTCAAAATAGTTTTAAAGAATGATGTATCTTTGGTTTATTTCTTTCTAAATATTGTAAAATCCCTCCTTCATTAGAAAATAGACTCTTATATTTCCTGGAGCCTTAGGAAACCCCTTCATGTATCTTTTGCTTTGCAGATAACTCTTTGCCACTACAGACTTGTTCTTGTGGTTTTAATTTTAAGTGATACACTTGGAATAAGGGAGCCTTTTGAAGTCCTTTCTTGTGAATTCAGACTGTAAACACATCATTGCAAGAACGCTGCTGTAGAAAGAGTCTTAAAGCAAAAATAAAACTTAGAAACTTTAGAGCAAAATGGCAACACTTTGTTTTATCCAAAAAAGAAATCCTTATGGCATCATAATTGGAACCCAATGTGTTTGGAGCCAGACAGCTTGCCCTTGGCTTTGGAGGCCAGCAGGCTGGTCTCCAATCACCACAGCCTAAGCCAGTCCTATAATTAAAGAGGAAAGCAAATGAGTAAAACTTTGGAAAGCCCCTTTCTCTGTTTATATATGTTGCTTTACCTAGTTTGTAAAAATGAGACTTTTTTATATTCTGTCCACAGTACTTGTAATGGTTCTCTGAAAGAATTTAGAACAGTGACAGAAAGCAGTGTTGAAGCGAAGCAAATGAATTTATTAAGGAAGCAAAGCAAGCGAATTTATTAAGAATACTAGAGGCCCGGTGCACGAAATTTGTACACGGGGGAGGGGCGTGTCCCTCAGCCCAGCCTGCACCCTCTCCAATCTGGGACCCCTCAAGGGATGTCTGACTGCCCGTTTAAGGTGGGATTGGGCCTAAACGGGCAGTCGGACATCCCTCTCACAATCTAGGACTGCTGGCTCCCAACTGCTCGTCTGCCTGCCTTCCTGATTGCCCCTAACCGCTTCTGCCTGCCAGCCTGATCACCCCCTAACCACTCCCCTGCCAGCCTGACTGATACCTAACTGCTCCCCTGCCAGCCTGTTTTCCCCTAACTGCTCCCCTGACAGCCTGTTTGCCCCTAACTGCCCTCCCCTGCAGGCCTGGTCACCCCTAACTGCCCTCCCCTGCAGGCCTGGTCCCCCACAACTGCTCTCCCCTGCAGGCCTGAGTCCCCCCGCAACTGCCCTCACCTGCTGGCCTGATCGCCCACAACTGCCCTCCCTTGCAGGCCTGGTCCCTCCCAACTGTCCTCCCCTGCTGGCCATCTTGTGGTGGCCGTCTTGTGTCCACATGGGGGCAGGATCTTTGACCACATGGGGGCAGCCATCTTGTATGTTGAAGTGATGGTCAATTTGCATATTACTCTTTTATTAGATAGGATAGAGGCCTGGTGCACGGGTGGGGGCCAGCTGGTTTGCCCTGAAGGGTGTCCCGGATCAGGGTGGGGGTTCCCTTGGGGTGTGGGGCAGCCTGGGCGAGGGGCCTGTGTTGGTTTGCAGGCCGGCCACACCCCCTGGCAACCCAAGCGGAGGCCTTGGTATCTGGGGTTTATTTATCTTCTACAATTGAAACTTTGTAGCCTGGAGTGGAGTCAAGCCTTCTGCTTGCTCCGTGGAGGCAGCCATTTTGGAGGGGATTTATGTATCTTCTATAATTGAAACTTTGTAGCCTTAAGTGAGGCCTGGGCCAGCCAGGGTGTGGGGAAAGCTTGGCTTCTTCCATCACCAGGGGCAACCCTAGTCTCCTGCTCTTTCCAGCTCCGTGGCTGCCGCCATTTCTGTTTGGATTTATGTATCTTCTATCATTGAAACTTTGTAGCCTTGAGTGGAGGCCTAGGCCATCAAGGGCAGGCGGAAAGCTTGGCTTCCTCCATTGCCAGGGAAACCCAAGCCTCCCTCCTGCTCTCTGTGGCTGTAGCCATCTTGGTTGGGTTTATTTGCAAATTTGCTCCTGATTGGCTGGTGGGCATGGCTTGTGGGTGTGGCTCTCTATTTTCCCAGGCCAGGGTAATTTAAGCTTTGTATTTTCTACTTAGAAAGGAGAAGTATAAACATTTCGCTCTCAAGAGTCCTTGGTTGGGGAAGATAAGGCCTTGTGATTCATAAACTGGCTGTGAGCTGCCCAAACTTTCTGGCTTTGTTTAATATTCTTGTCTCAGTGTCCCCATTCCACTTGCCCAGGAATTTTCCTAGCTTCTTACTACCCTGACACAAAATGACATTGATGCTTGGGTCCCACCCCAGTCTGACTTATCTTGTCTTGGGTGTGTCCTAGCCATCAGGATTTTTGAAAGCTGCCTTAGGTAAAACTGTTTGATAGGCCAAAATGTATTAAAAAGTATTGATTTTATTCAGGTGTTTCACAGAGTCAAGTTAAGCAATATCAGATCAAATATAGCTATCAGCTGGTAAGAAGCAGCATAGTGCTCACCCTGATTATTTTCTTAAATTTAATGAAAAATTGTGTACACTCTTCAATGTCTGCTGCACCCTCTATACCAGGGGTGGGCAAACTTTTTGACTCGAGGGACACAATGGGTTCTTAAACTGGACCGGAGGGCCGGAACAAAAGCATGGATGGAGTGTTTCTGTGAACTAATATAAATTCAAAGTAAAGGAGCAGAGGGGAGAGCAAGAGAACCGGATAGAACAGCTGGATCCGGCCCATGGGCCGTAGTTTGCCCACGGCTGCTCTATACTGTAAGCTCTTTGAGTGCGGGGACCCAAAAGCTATATAGTGGCAGACATATAAAGGGCCCTTAAATATCCTATACTAGAGGCCCGGTGCTCAAAAATTTGTGCAATTAGGGCTGGGGGGGGGGGGGCAGGGGGAGGTCCCTCAGCCTGGCCTGAGCCCTCTTGCAGACCAGGAGCCCTCAGGGGATGTCTGACTAATGGCACAGGGAGCGGGCCTAAGCCAGTCTGGCCTCCCTCTGTGGGAGGTGACCCGGGAGCTAATTGGGGACAGCGCCAGCCAGCAAGCGGCTGGCCCCACCCCACATCGACCCACCACTGCTGGTGGCCTCCCTCTGCAGGAGACAATTGAGGGACGGCGCTGACTGGTGAGTGGCTGGGCCTGCCCCCCAATTGACTCTCCACCACCACCGGTCGCTACTGATCCCCTGATTGCTGTCCCATCCCTCTGCCCGCTGGCACCCACCTTGGCTGGCCTGGCACTGCCTGCTCACCAGCCCCACCCCCTGCCAACTGGTCGTTCCGCTGTTCAGTTGATTTGCATATTACTAGTAGGCTTTTATTATATAGGATAATAAAAACCTAATATGCAAATTGCCCCCTTGACCATGAGTTCAACCAGGAGTTTGACCAGGAGTTTGACCAGGAGTTTGACCAGGGGGTGTGGCCAACTGGCCAACTGCAGAAAGGGAGGCCCCAGCAACGGCAGGCAGCTATTGTGGGAAGGGAGGCTCTGGCTGGCAGTGGTGGCAGGGAGCCAGCAGCTGCTAGGGACCCTACCTGTGCATGAATTTCATGCACTGGGCCTTTAGTTATAAAATGGATAAATAAATACTTATAAATACGTTTGGAAAGCATCCGATTAAGCTAATGTCATGCCAAAATTTTTCCTATGGGCATGTTATGCCTTTAATTCTTTCAGTTAGTTAGAGCATCATCCTGACACATGAAGGTTGCAGGTTTGATCCTGGGTCAGGGCACATACAAGAATCAACCAATGAGTGCATAAATAAGTGGAAGAACAAATCAATGCCTCTCTCTCTCTCTCCCCCTCTTCCTGTCTCTCTAAAATCAATCAATAAATAAAGAAAATGTGCTAAACTATTGATTTTTTACATTTCAGTGTCATGTAAGAATATAAGCTCTGTGAAGGCAAAAACTTTTTTTTTTTAATTGCTCTATCTTCCATGCCCCCAATAGTAAGTTTTGAAATATTTATTAAATGAATAAATTATGTATCAGTTCTTTTTAAACTGTATACCAAGGAGACCAAGGATCTTAGCTATGCCCCAAGGTTTGGAGATAGCAGTGCTATATAGACTATGCAACTGGGGCTACACTCTCTCCCATGTTCATTTCTACTAGAGCACTCCTTTTATTCCTCAGGTCTCCTCATTTTATTTTTGAAAGCTGGAGTCGCTAACTTGTACTAGTTCAGAGGAATATTTCCTTCATAGGGACTAAAAAGTTAGTCTCTATAAGTTTATTTTAAAGAATGAAACAAATATTTTTAAGCATGTAATTATATAATTTCACACACATACATAAAAAGTGCGCTTATAGGCAATGCATTCATAACACAAAGAAAATACCCAAGCAAACACCAAGGTCAAGAAGTAGAAGGTTGCTGGCATCCCAGAAGTCTCTTTCATGTCCCACTCAAATATTTTCTCCTTTCCCCCAAAGAAATCACTATCCTGACTTCTAACCCTCTGGTTTTGCCTGTATTTAAAAAGAATGTTATATGATAAACAACAACAACAACAAAGACCAAAACCTGTATATACCCTTTCGTGTGCACTTCTTTTTCTCAATGTTATTTTTGAAATGACTCCACATGGTTTTATTTGATTTATTTTCAGTACTGTGATTTATTTTCAGTACATATTATTCTATTATATGAATATACCATGATTTATTTATCCATTCTACTACTGATTGATGATCATCTGTTTCTAGTCTGGGCTACTATAAATAATGTTGCTGTTGTGAACATTTTTGTACTTATTTTTGATGTACATGTGTATGCATTGCTGTTTGGTTCATAACTAGGTTATAAGATACAGATGGGTATATATTCAACTTTATTTGATATTACCAAAGAATTTTCCAAAGTGATTATTTTAATTTATCATCTCACCAGCAACATATTCCCTTCCCGTTATTGCTTCTTCATACCAATACTTAGTTTTTTTCAGCCTCTTTAATTTTAGCCATCTTATTGGATGTATAGTGGTAGCTCATTATCTTTTTAATTTTTATTTTTTCAGCTGCTGAAAAATTTGGATATCCTCTTTCTGAAGTGTTTTTCAATTTCTTGCCCACTTCGCTAATGGGTTGTCTCTGTTTTACTATAGGGTTATCTCTCCACTAGTTTGTATAAGTCCATTGCATATTTGGATATAAGCCCTTTGATTACTAATTATATATATAAAAGCCTAATATGCTAATTGTCCCTTTGACTGTTTGACCAGTTGCTATGACATGCACTGACCACCAGGGGGCAGACGCTCTGACCAGTAGGTTAGCTTGCTGCTGGGGTCCGGCTGATTGGGACTGGGCGAGATGGACCAGACACTCCCTGGAGCCCTCCCGTGGTCCCTCCCTGGCCCTGATCATGCACCGGTGGGGTCCCTCAGCCTGGCCTGCACCCTCTTGCAATCCGGGACCCCTCAGGGGATGTCAGAGAGCCAGTTTCGGCCTGATCCCTGCAGGCCAGGCTGAGTGACTCTATTGGTTCACGAATCTGTGCACTGGGCCTCTAATATGTATTATAAATACTTGCTTCCATTTGCAGCTTATTTTTTCATTCTCTTAGTGGTGTCTTTTGATGAATAGAACTTATTACACTTAATGTAGGGCATTTGACTGATTTTTTCTTGATGGTTAGATTTTGCGTGTGTGTGTTCTGTTTAAACAGCCTTTCAATGCTGAAGTCATAAAGTTATTCTATATTATATTCCAGAAAAGCACTGTCCAATAAAACTTCCTACAGTCATGGAAATATTCTGTTTCTGGTCTGTCAGGTACTGTTTTCAAGTGTTATTGAGCACTTGAAATGTGACTAATGAAACTGAAGAACTACATTTTAAATTTCATTTAACTTTAGTTAATTTAAATTGCTACTTGTGGCTAGTGGCTACTGTATCAGACAGATAAACTCTAGAAGTTTTACTTGTTTGTCTTTTACATTTAGATGTATAGTTCAGCAGGGATTGATTTTGTGTGTTTTTACAGTGTATGTTAAGAATCAGGCTTAAATATTTTTTTTCTATATCCAATTGCCCAGAATAATTTCTTGAAAATATTGTTCTGTAGTCCCAATTTTGTCATAAATGAGGTGACATACACAGTTGGGTCTGTCTTTGAGCTCTTTATTTTTTGTCTATTTGCATATCTTCGTGTTGTTTTATATTATCTTAATTAAAATTTATTAATAGAATAAGCCCTACTTTGTTTTTTGAGAACATCTTGGCTATTCTTAGCCATTTGTATTTCTATATGAATTTTAGAATTAACTTGTCAAGTTCCACACACACAAAATTCTATTGAATTTTGATTGGATTTTTATTAATACTGTAGGCCAAGTCGGAGAGAACTGACAACTTTACAGTATTAAGTGTTTTATCCAAGAAGTGGCATGACTCTTACATTGTCTTTATTTTCTTTGAAACATGGATAATTTTTCACATCTTTTGTTGGAATTATTCCTAGGGATTTGATATTTTTGATGCTATCATAAATTATATTAATAAATATTTTATTTTCTGTTTGCTGTTGGTATAGAAATGCAATTGATTTTTGTTATATTGATCTTGTATTTGGAAACCTTGCTAAATTCATTATTCTATAATTTATTGTAGCTTCTTTTGTATATTCTACAAGTATATCATAAGCAAATAACCATTTTATTTCTACTTTTTCAGAATTTCAAATTTATTTCTTCTTTTTTTTTGTCTTAATGCACTGCTAGCCCTGCTCTGAGCAAGCAGGCCTACTGCCCACACAGCACGGCTGCGCTACCTGACTTTGAGCCTGGGAAAGCGCACATGGAAGTCTGTTTTCTGCAGTGCAGGAATGGACCTCCCACCGACACAGGGCAGCTGTACAACCTGGTCCCCCAACCAGACTGGGGACCCTGACTCTCCGCACGAGAGGCAGCACTAAGCACCAGTGACTTGACTGTTTCTCATCGTGCACGCCTGGGATCCCTGATTCCCAGTGCATTCACACTAAGAGCCAGTGACTCCAATTCTTGGTGCATGCACATATAGGGACCCTGATTCTTGGCACAAGGCCACACCAAGCAACAGAGATTCTGTTACTTGATTCTCAGCATGGGCACAGGGGGACTCTGACTCCTGGAGCGTGCTAGGGGACTCTGATTTTCAGCACACACCAGTGGGGTCTCTTTTTCAATGCAATGCAGGCTGGGCCCCAATTCTAGGTGCACGCACGAGGCTGCACTGAGTACCGGTGACTCTGATCCTTGGTGAGCATGGCTCCCACCAACCCATGGCAGCCACATGTCTTGGTGTCAGAGCTCTTCAGTGACAGTTGGGTGGCGCAAAGCTCCCACTGCACATAGCCCAGGCCCCTGCAACTCAGCGTTTGAACCTTCTGGTGCTAGTTAGAATGGGGAGACAATGAACCAATCCCCAGAGGAAAGAAAATGAGGAATCACCAAGAAAGGAAATAAGTGAAACAGAGGCATGCAACATGACAGAAAAAGAATGCAGAGTAGTAGTCATACAGTTCATAAACCAGATGGATGAGAAAATCAACAACCTATGCAAAAATCAGGAAGAAATGAAAAATGATATAGCTACAATCAAAAACACCATGGAAGGCTTCAACAGTAGACTAGAAGAAGAAGAGGACTGAATTAGTGAGTTAGAAGATAAGATAGAGAAACAAGCCCAATCTGAAAAGCAACTGGAGAAAAAAATTAAAAAGCAGGAGAGCCTAAGGGAGCTTTGGGACAACACTAAACAAAGTAATATATGTATAATAGGGCTGCCAGAAGGACAAGAAGAGCAGCAAGGATTAGAAAATCTATTTGAAGAAATAAAGACAGAAAACTTCCCTGATATGGGGAAGAAAAAAGTTACACAAATACAGAGAATCCCAAGCAAGTTGAGTCCCAAAAGACCCACACCAACACACATCATAATTACAATGGCAAATGTTAACAACAAAGACAGAATCTTAAAGGCTGCAAGAGAGAGACAGAGAGTTACCTACAAAGGATCCCCCATCATATGTCAAATGATTTCTCAACGGAAACACATCAAGCTAGAAGGGAATGGAATGAAGTATACAAAGTGATGCAAAGCAAAGGACTGAATCCAAGAATACTCTATTCAGCAAGACTATCAATCAAAATTGAAGGGGAAATCAGGAGCTTTGCAGACATAAAAAAGGGTAAGGGAGTTTATCACTACCAAGCCAGCAATACAAGATATGCTAAAGGGAATGCTGTGAAAAGAAGAAATAGAAAGGGAGGAAGAAACACAGGCATAAAATACAGAAATGGCTACAAACAGGTACCTATCAATAATAACATTAAACATAAGTGGATTAAATGCTGCAATCAAAAGACATTGAGTGGCTGAATGGCTAAAAAAACATGGCCCATATATATGCTGTCTACAAGAGACCCACCTCAGAACAAGGGCCTCACACAGACTGAAAGTGAAGGGATGAAAAAATATCTATCAGGCAAATGGAAATTAAAAAAAAAGCTGGGGTAGAAATACGTATATCTGACAAAATAGACCTCAAAATGAAGACCATAACAAGAGACAAGAAAGGCCACTTCATAATTCTAAAGGGATCAATACAACAAGAGGATATAACTCTGGTAAACATTTATGCACCCAATGCAGGAGCACCCAAATACATAAAAAAAACTTCTGGAAGGTATCAGGGGAGAGATTGACAGCAACACAATCATAGTAGGAAACTTTAATAACCCATTAACATTATTGGATAAATCCTCTAGACCAGCCGTGGGCAAACTACGGCCCGTGGGCTGAATCCAGCTGTTCTATCTGGTTCTCTTGCTCTCCCCTCTGCTCCTTTACTTTGAATTTATGTTAGTTCACACAAACACTCCATCCATGCTTTTGTTCCGGCCCTCCGGTCCAGTTTAAGAACTCATTGTGGCCCTGGAGTAAAAAGTTTGCCCACCCCTGCTCTAGACAAAAAATTAGCAAAGAAACATTAATCCTAAATGACTCACTAGAACAGACAGACTTAATCGACATCTTTAGAATATTCCACCCCAAAACTACAGAATATACATTCTTCTCAAGTGCACATGGGGCATTTTCAAAGGTAGACCACATAATGGGACACAGGCAAAGTCTATCCAAATTCAAGGGGATTGAAATAATATCAAGCATTTTCTCAGATCACAATGGCATAAATTAGAAATCAGCTACAGTAAAAACAATCACAAAAATTCAAACACTTAGAGGCTGAATCGCATACTATTAAACAATGAGTGGGTTACCAAAGAGATCCAAGAAGAAATAAAAAAACATCATGGCAACAAATCACAGTGAACACACAGCAATCCAAAATCTTTGGGACACAGTGAAAGGAATCCTGAGAGGGAAGTTCATAGCATTACATGCCTACCTCAAAAAACAAGAAAAACCATCTAACTCTGCAACTTGAAGAATTAGAAAGAGAGCACCAAGAAAAGCCCAGTGTGAGCAGAAGAAAGGAAATAATAAAGATCAGAGCGGAAATAAATGACACAGAGATCAAAAAAACAAAAACAACAACAACAGCAACAAAACAATACAAAAGGTCCGTGAAACCAAGAGCTGGTTCTTTGAAAGGATAAACAAGATTGATGAACTTCTAGCCAGGCTCACCAAGAAGCAAAGAGAGAGGACCCAAATAAACAAAATCAGAAACGAAAGAGGTGAAATAACAACAGACCCTACAGAAATATGAAGAATCATAAAAAAATACTATGAGCAACTCTACTCCAACAAACTGGTCAACATAGAAGAAATGGACATATTCCTAGAAAAATACGACCTTCCAAAACTCAACCAGGAGGAATAAAAAAAAATCTGAATAGGCCAATAACTATGGAGGAAATTGAAGCAGTAATCAAAAAGCTTCCAACAAACAAAAGCCCTGGCTTCACAGATGGCTTCACAGGGGAGTTTTATCAAACATTCAAATAAGAAATAAAACCTATCTTCCTCAGACTATTCCAAAAAATTCAAGAGGAAGGAACACTTCCAAGCTCTTTCTACAAAGCCATCATTACCCTAATCCCAAAATGAATCTCCCTCATAAACATAGATGCCAAAATCCTCAACAAAATTCTAGCAAATCGAACCCAGCATAACATTAGAAAGAGAGCAACAAGAAAAGCCCAGTGTGAGCAGAAGAAAGGAAATATTAAAGATCAGAGAGGAAATAAATGACATAGAGACCAAAAAAACCCCAAAAAACCGAAAGCCAAAAACCCAAAAGATCAATGAAACTTCATGAGGGAGATCATACACCACAAACAAGTGGGATTTATTCTGGGATGCAAAGATGGTACAATATCCACAAATCAATAAATGTGATATACCACATAAACAAACTGATAGATAAGAACCAGCTAATCATATCCACTGATGCAGAAAAAGCATTTGACAAAATCCAACATCCTTTCTTGATAAAAACTCTCAGCAAGGTGGAAATAGAAGGATCATACCTCAACATAATAAAAGCCATATATGATAAACCCACAGCTAACATCATACTCAATGGGCAAAAACTAAAACCATTTCCCCTAAGAACAGGAACAAGACAGGGATGCCCACTTTCACCATTCCTGTTCTATATAGTACTGGAAGTACTAGCCATTGCGATCAGACAAGAAGAAATTAAAAACATCCAAATTGGAAAAGAAGAAGTAAAACTGTCCTTATCCACAGATTACATGATATTGTACATAGAAAACCCCAAAGACTCCCTCCATCAAAAAATGACTAGACTTAATAAATGAATTCGGCAATGTAGCAGGATACAAAATTAACACCCAGAAGTCTATGGCTTTTCTATACACTGATAATGAACTCACAGAAAGAGAAATTAAAAAAGCAATCCCATTTACCATTGCAACAACAAAAAAATAAGATATCTAGGAATAAACTTAACCAAGGAGACAAAGGACCTGTACTCAGAAAATTTCAGGACGCTAAAAAAAGAGATAGAGGAAGACATGAACAAATGGAAGAACATACCGTGTTCATGGATTGGTAGAATCAACATCATTAAAATGTCCATACTATCCAAAGCAATCTACAAATTCAGTGCAATCCCAATTAAAATACCAATGGCATACTTCAAAGACCTAGAACAAATTCTCCAAAAATTCATCTGGAATAAAAAAAGACCCCGAATAGCTGCGGCAATCTTGAGAAAAAAGAACAATGTTGGGGGGATCACAATACCAGATATCAAGCTATACGACAAAGCCACTGTTCTCAAAACTGCCTGTTACTGGCACAAGAGCAGACATATAAACCAGTGGAACAGAACAGAGAACCCAGAAATCGACACAAGCCATTGTGCTCAATTAATATTTGACAAAGGAGGCAAGAGCATAAATGGGGACAAGACAGTCTCTTCAATAAATTGTGTTCAGAAAACTGGACAGATACTTGCAAAAAAATAAAAAATAAAACTAGACCACCAACTTACACCATACACAAAGGTAAACTCAAAATGGATAAAGGACTTAAACGTAAGATGGGAAATCATAAAATTCTTAGAAGAAGCCATAGGCAGCAAAATAGCAGACATTTGTCGTAGCAATATCTTTACCTATACAGCTCCTAGGGTAATGAAAACTAAGGAGAAAATAAACAAATGGGACTTGTTATCAAAATAACAAGCTTCTGCACAGCAAACGAAACCATCAACAAAACAACAAGAAAGCCCACTGCATGGGAGAACATATTTGCCAATGTTCTCACTGGTAAGAGTCTAATCTCCAACATTTACAGGGAACTCATACAACTTAACAGAAGGAAGATAAAGTATTCAATCAAAAAATGGGCAAAGGACCTAACTAGACACTTTTTGAAAGAGGACATTCAGAAAGCCAAGAGACATATGAAAACATACTCAAAGTCACTAATCATCTGAGAGATGCAAATCAAAACACCGATGAGGTACCATCTCACACCTGTCAGAATGGCTATCATCAACAAATCAACAAACGACAAGTGCTGGCGAGGTTGTGGAGAAAAAGGAACCTTTGTGCACTGCTGGTGGGAATGCAGACTGGTGCAGCCACTGTAAAAAACAGTACGGTGTTTCCTCAAAAAATTAAAAATAGAACTCCCATTTGACCCAGTATTACCACTTCTAGGAATATATCCCAAGAAAACAGAAACACCAATCAGAAAGGATATATGCACCCCTATGTTCATAGCAGCACTGTTTACAATAGCTAATATTTGGAAACAGCCTAAATTCCCATCAGCAGATGAGTGGATTAGAAAACTGTGGTACAACTACACAGTGGAATACTATGCTGCTGTAAAAAAGAAGGAATTCTTACCATTTGCAACAGCATGGATGGACCTGGAGAGCATTATGCTAAGTGAAATATGCCAGTCAGTGAAGGATAAATACTACATGATCTCACTCATTTGTGGAGTATAAAGAACATTATAAACTGTTGAACAAAAATAGATAGAGGCAAAGCATTGAACAGACTGTCAAACTATAGAAGGAAGGCTGGGGACAGATGAGGGGGAGATCAACCGAAACACTTGTATGCATGCATATAAGCACAACCAACAGACACAAGACATTGGGTTGGGGGGAAGGGTGGTTAGGGCAAGTGCTGGGGGGTAGGGCAGGCCTGGAGGGAGGTCAATGGGGGGGAAAAAAGGAGACATATGTACTACTATTTATTTACCTTAAACAATAAAATAAAATTAATAAAATTAAAAAATAAAATGAGCCGTTTTCCAAAAAGATGTACTGACAATGAGCCAAATAAAAGTGACATAAGAAATGCATTTGTAAAAACACAAAACAAACAAAACAAAACAAAACCTACAGGTTTATGGCTGTAATTGCATTATAGACATTTTAATATATACTTTTTAATTCAGTTCAAAATTGTTTCTAATTTCCATTTTGATTTCTTTTTTTAATCTGTAGTTTATTTAGTAATATGTTACATAATTTCTAAATAATTGGGGGATTTAAAAATTATCTTCTTGTGTTTTTGTATAACATTGTCTAAGTTTAAGGTGTACAGATTGGTTTGATATATTTATATTTTGCAAAAATGATTACCATCACAGTGTTAGCTGACAATACCTCACATCACATAATTACCAATTCTTTTGGTAGTGAAGACATTTAAGATCTACTGTTAGCAACTTTCAAATATATAATACAGAATTGTTAACTGCAATCACCATGCTGTGCAATAGATCCCCTGAACTTATTCATCTTACAAATGAAAGTTTGTACCCCTTGATAAATATCTCCATTTCCTCTACCCTCCGAGCTCCTGGCAACAACCATTCTACTCTCTGATTTTATGAGTTAAACTTTTAGAATCCACATGTTAGTAAAATCATCTAGTATTTATCTTTCTCATCTGACTTATTTTACTTAGCATAATGTCTTCCCCAGTTCATCCATGTTGTCACAAATAGGAGGATTTCCGTTTTTTCTTATGACTGAATTATATATATAATCTTTACTTATTCATCTGTCAATGGACCCTTGGCTTGTTTTTATACCTTGGCTATTATAAATAATGCTGCAATGAACATAGCAGTGCAGGTAGCTCTTCATTATACTGATTTCATCTAGTTTGAACATGTACCCAATAATGGGATTGCTGGATCATATGGCAGCGTTGTTTTTAATTTTTTAAGGAACATCTACTATTTTTCATAATAACTGTATCAATTTTACATTCTCATTAAGAATGTACAAGACATATGATTTGCAAATATTTTTCCCATTTTGTAGGTTGCCTTTTAATTTTGTTGATGGTTTCCTTTCCTGTGCAGAGGCTTTTTAGTTTGATATAGTCTTATTTATTTTCCTTTTGTTGCCTATGCTTTAGCTTTGCAGTAGTTTGAAATCAGGAAGTGTGATGCCTCCAACTTTGTTCTTTCTTTGGCTATTGTTCCATATGCATTTTAAGGTTATTTTTCTATTTCCATGAATAATGCCATTGAAATTTTGGTAGGGATTGCATTGAATCTTTAGATTGTTTTGTGAAGTATGGACATTTAAAAAATACTAAATCTTCCTGAATCTGGGGTATCTTTTCACTTATTTCCTCCTCCTCCTCCTCCTCCTCCTCCTCCTCCTCCTCCTCCTCCTCCTCCTCCTCCTCTTCCTCCTCCTCCTCCTTCCTCCTCTTCTTCTTCTTCTTCTTCTTCTTCTTCTTCTTCTTCTTCTTCTTCTTCTTCTTCTTCTTCTTCTTCTTCTTCTTCTTCTTCTTCTTCTTCTTAAGAGAGAGAATGGAAGGAATAGGGAGAGACAGAGAGAGAGAAACATTGATTGATTGCCTCCTGCATGTGCCAGGAATGGGGCCAGGGACTGAGCCTTCAACCAAGGCACATGCCCTTGACAGGAATCAAACCAACAACCCTTCAGTCCACAGGATGATGCTCTAACCACTGAGAAAAACTGGCTAGAACTTCAACAACCCTTCAGTCCACAGGATGATGCTCTAACCACTGAGAAAAACTGGCTAGAACTTCATTTTTTTTTCATTAATATTTTATAGTTCTCAGTTTACAGGTTAACCACCTCTGATTAAATTTATTCCAAAGTATTTCATTTTTTGATACTATTGTAAATTGAATTGTTTTATTATCTTATTTTTCATATAGTCCTCTGTTGCCATTAAGAAATGGTTTTGTGTCCAACAACTTCATTGAATTAGTTTATTAGTTCTAACAGGATTTTTGGTGGAGTCTCTAGGGTTTTCTATATACTAGTATAAGGTCATGTCATCTGTAAACATACACAATTCCACTTCTTCCTTTTCAATATGGATGATTTTTCTTTTTCTTGCCTTATTACCCTGGCTAGGATTTCCACTACTCTGTTGAATATAAGTGGTGAAAATGGACACTGTTCTTTTGTCTCTGATCTTAGGGGAAAGGCAAAGCAAACAAAAAAATCCAATCCACAACATACCAAAAATAGTTCTAAGAAGGAAGCTTATAGCTATAAATCCCTACATTAAGAAAAAAGAGGGGGGAGGTAGGACAGGGTAAAGGGTGGATAAAAGGTGATATAAGAAAACTTGACTTCTGGTGGTGAACACTTAATACTATATGCAGATGATGTGGTATAGAATTGTATCCCTGAAACTTATGTAATTTTATTTACCAATGTCACCGCAATAAATTCAATTAAAAAATGGAAAAGAAAAAGAAAAAAGATCTAAAAAAGCAGCCTAACTTTACATCCAAAGAAACTAGAAAAAAAAAGTTAGCAGAAGGAAATAATAAAAATTAGAGCAGAAATGAATGAAATACACACTAGAAAGACAACAGGAAAAGATCAATAAAATTTAGAGTTGAGTTTTTGAAAAGAAAAAATGGCAAACCATTAGCTAGACTTACCAAGGGGGAAAAAAAAGGACTCAAATGTATAAAATTATATGTCAAAAGGGAGACATTATAACTAACACAACAGATATACAAAGGATCCTAAGTGACTACTATGAGCAATTGGATAACCAACAAATTGGATAACCTAGAAGAAATGGCTAAAATCCTAAGAAACATAATTATATCCAGGTTGAATCCTAAAGACATAGAAAATATGAGCAAGCCAATAAGGATAAGGAGATTGAATCAGTAATCAAAAACCTCCCAAAAGAGAAAAGCCCAAGAATAGGTGGCTTCACAGCTGAATTTACCAAGCATCGAATCTACCAAAGAAGAATTAATACCAATTCTTCTCAAACTCTTCCAAAAAATCAAAGAAGAGGGGACACTTCCCACATAAGTTTTTAAGGACAGTATTAGCTTGATACCAAAGCCAGACAAGGATATTATAAGGGAAGAAAGTTATAGGCCAATATCCCTGTGAACATAGATGTAAAAATTCTCAACAAAATTCTAACAAACCAAATTCACAGTACATTAAATGGATCATACAAGATGATCAAGTAGGATTTATCCTTGGGTTGCAAGGACGGTTCAACACACATAAATCAATAAACATGAGCCCGACTGGCGTGGCTCAGTGGTTGAGCGTCGACCTATGAAGTAGGAGGTCACGATTCAGTACCTGGTCAGGGTACATGCCCAGATTATGGGCTCAATCCCCAGTGGGGAGTGCAGGAGGCACTCAGTGATTCTCTCTCATCATTGATGTTTCTCTCTCTCTCTCCCTTTCCCTTCCTCTCCGAAATCAATAAAAAATATTTTTTAAAAATAAGCATGATACACCACATGAACAGAATGAAGGATAAAAATCATATGATCATCTCATTATATGCAGAAAAAGCATCTAACAAAATTTAACATCCTTTTATGATAAAAGCTCTCATTAAATTAAGTATGTGTCTCAACATAATAAAGGCCAAATATGACAAATCTATAGTTGACATCAGACTCAATTATGAAAAGAACTAATTCTTTAGTGGTGTGTTAATTAGATATATGTCAATTCTGATTCTTTTGGTAATTTCACTGCTCTCTCCCTTTATTTTTTATCTGTTTTTTAAATAAGTTTCTGTTTTTAATAGTTGTAATTTTATAATTGAATGTTTCATTTATTCTCATTCTTCAAAGTCAAAATTTTTACTAAAAGTAGCTTTATAAAACTATAACTCATAAGTTTTGACATATAAAGATTTCAATTTTATTTTTCCTAACTTGCATATTTGAGTTTTATTATTGATATTTTAACTAATGGGGAATTTTAAAAATATGATTCTTTTTTTTTAATGTCTCAGCTGAGTAAGTTCCCCTGCCTTGGTTGGTCATGAATTTCAACTTCTGTCTCTCTAGCACTGATAGATTGCTGAAATCTTAACTTTACACTTTGGCGTCTCAGCTGGATGTTTTTGCTTGGGTTTTCAAATCTCACTCTGCATAGGAAAGGCTTAGGAATTGGCAAATGCCTCAAGAAAAAATTGTTGCTGCATTTCAGACTATGCTTTCTATTGCTTGTTCCTCCCTATTATGCTTTGGCACTGTGGTCTGTGTCTCTCCAGCCTGGTGGAACTGCTCTGAGCCCAGTCTACTAATTTGTGTTTGGAAATGATGGTCCAAATCTCCAACACCTCTGAGGGAAAAGCCAACCATCAAAGTGGGTTCACCTTAGTCCTTCCCTCTTTTCTCTCACATCTTTGCAACTGAACTCCTGATTATCTTGGTTGTCCTCTAATGCTTTCACCGATGCTTCCAAACTTTAAAAAAGTCTCTTATTCAGCTTTTGTAATTGTTTTTGGCAAAAGAACTGATAATGAGAATATAAGATTTCCCCCTTAATTTAATGCATTCTTTTCTTATAATGATCAATTCCTTTTAAATTTTAATCATAGTTTTGACTTCAGTTTATTCTATTTTCAACTCAACTTTTGACTTAATGTTTCAAAAGTCTATTTTCTTTTAATTTATTAAAAATGTAAAGTAGAGCCCTGACCAGTGTGGTTCAGTTGGTTGGAGCATCGTCCTGTGCACAATAAGGTTGTTGGTTCGATTCCCGATCAGGACACATACCAAGGTTGCGGGTTCGATTCGATCCCTAGTCAGGAGGCAACCAATGGATGTATCTCTCTCAAATCTACTAGTATATATCTCATGTCTCTCTCTCTCTCTCTCTCTCTCTCTCTCTCTCTCTTTTTCTCCTTCCTTCCCTCCATCTCTAAAATAAAAAAATAATAATGATAAAATGAGATAAAAATACAAAGTAGATAATTTCTAAAAATACCTTCATTTTCTTACTGTAAATCACTTTGTGCATACACCCTGTACACTTAAGGGAATTTTTCTCTTTATGTAATTTAATATTGTTTTACTCATTCTTGAAAGAGAAAAAATATGCCCAGGTTCTGTATTTGGAAAAAGACAATTTAAAATTACTCTAAGTGCCCTTTTTTGGGTGTGGAGTAAATCTCACATATCTTAAACTGAATGGGATAGTTTTTATTAGATAGCTACTAGCCAGATGTCAAAGGTCATGGCTCTGCTAGATTTTCTCTTGACTTTCAGCTGAATTCCCTGACTCAGAATGGAGTTTATTCTTAAATCATTAGAAAACAATTGCAATTCATTCACCAGGGTAGTACTTGATAAATAACAATGGTTTCCTTGCCTCTTCCTTTATTTCACCCCTGTCTTTTACCTACTTCGTATGAGAAGATGCAACATCCCTCCACTTTGTGTTTTTTACGCCATCACTACCTTGGGTTACGGAGGCTGAGATAGAATGACAATGCCTTAAAAGTTGTTGTGGTATAGAGGAGTGGCTGCCCAACACCAGATATGGATAAGAGGAGAGATTGTTTATGTCAGGCAGTCCTGGGCTTTAATACTGGTTACCCCATTCTCAAGTTACTCATCAGTGGAGATTATTTCATCTTTTTTCAATGGTAATATTGGTATGATAATGGGTTATTATAAGATTATTATAAAAACAAAGGATTATTGTAAGAACAAACTAACAAAACATGATCAGTATACACTTGCTACAAAAAAAGTGCTCCAAGTACTAGCTGTTATTATAATTCACTAGAGGCCCAATGCATGAAAATTCATGCACTGGAGGTGGGGTCCCTCAGCCCGGCCTGCCCCTTCTCACAGTCTGGGAGCCCTCAGGGATGGGAGGTGACCCAGCGATCAGGAGAAGGCGATGCCCCATCACACCTCTGCTGCTGCCACTGCCAGCAGCGCAAGCCTCAGCTGGCCCTGGTTACCTGAGCCTCGGGCAGCCCTGGGTGGCTGGGCAGCCGCCATCCAAAGCTTGCCTGCATCTCAGGCTGGCCCTGGGCGGCTGGGGGGCTGAGGAGACTGGGGGACTCCAGAGGCAGGTGCACAGAGCAGCTGGGCCCACCTGGGGGAGGGCCCGGCCTTGCCACACACCTGCCACCCTGGCGGGGCTGAGGGGATTGGGCACCGCCATCTTGTGGCTATGAGTGCCGCCATCTTTGCGGGCGTGGCAGTCAATTCACATATTCCCTCCTTATTGGCTGTGGGCACTGCCATCTTTGCAATGATGTGAGGGTCAATTAGCATATTCCCTCTTTATTAGATAGGATATTATCTTATTTAAAATAATAATAACCATTAGTAACTTCATTTTGGGTACAAGACTCCTTTGAGAAATCTACGTATCTTGTACATTAAGCAAGGTTTTGTAATATTTCTAATTTGGTGACAGGGGGGGGGGGGGGGGACATGGTCAAGTGGAAGTTCCAGTTGGCAATGAAAAAAATAAGCCTTGTGGGAAGGAAGGCCCTTAGGCTAGTCTTTGCAACATGAGTGACTCAGCCGGGTCACTTTGGGGGCCAGGGCTTCCACATCAAAGCCTGAGCAAAGACCTACTATAAATATCTGTGCTAGTTCCCCCAAAGTTCTGTTGTTGCTGCACATGTCTTCACTTTGAAGCCCTTAACAAACTTACTTCAATTTATCATTCCAATCAGAATCTCTGCCATTTATGCTTAGATACTCTTAAGTTACAACTGCACAGGGCAATTGTGATACTCTCCGAATCTGTTAACACTTTTCCTTTTCTATGCAGTTTTGTATGCTATATTCCAGGCCTGACCAGCCTCGAATGTCCTTTCTCCTTTGTTATTGTCAACACAAATTATCAATCTCTTGCTCCTTCATGACTCAGCACAAGTATCTTCTTTTCCAAGAGTTCTTCCCTTACTCCTCAAGCTCCTATTATTTTTATTCTGCATATTGAAAACTTATACTTGCTATTATTCATCATCCAGGCTGTAAATTTCTTAAACTGTGTCTTATTTTCTTTTGTGTTTCCTGGCAATAAGGTGTCATTTTTGTACCTATTAGGCATTGAATAAAGGCCATTAAAAACTGAACTCAAGTATCTTAATTAATGATAATGTTTTTTCATTTAGATGCCATTGGTAAAAGTACTTAGACAAATGGGGAAGAACCACTTTTAAAATCTGTTAGTTATAATTTTGTTTGCATATATAATCAGTTGTCTGTAGATGGTTATTTAAACTAATAGTGCCTTAGTTTCTATGTTCTCAACTGCAATCACTGAGTCAGAGAAGGACTTTATTATCTACACTAATAAAAGAGTAAGATGCAAATTGACCGTACCTTTGCAATGCCCACCAGCCAATCAGGAGTGAGTATGCAAATTAACCCAACAAAGATGGTGGGTTAATTTGCATATGCAGGCACCGAGCGGCTGGGGGCGGGGTGGGATGCTTGTGTCGTCGCCATGGCAATGACGCAGGCGTTCTGACCGCGCCAGCTGCTCCGGGCCTCTGGGCAGCATGGGAAGGCGGAAAGGCAGCTCCAGCCGGAGCAAAGGCGTTGCCAGCAGCCAGGGGAAGGAAGGCCCATTCTTGCACGAATCTTTGTGCATCGGGCCTCTAGTTAATTATAAGACTGAGTACTTTACACTGCATATAATGTTTCTAAGTTTCATTCATAGAATCAACAAGGGCACTTCTAGATCTTTATGCCCTGTTTCCAGAGTCCTTACATGAAGTTCTCATTCTTTTACCCTCAGATGAACACCTCCTTTACTCTTGATCATGGTTAATGATTTTACTCAGTTTCCCAAGTCATAAATCTCCATATTTCATTCAATTGTTTTTTTCCTGTATTCTATTATCTTAGATCTGTCAATTGACTTGAAGTTTAAAAATGCTTGGGTTGTGGGCTTGATCCCTTGTAGGGGGCATGCAGGAGGTAGTTGATCCATGTTTCCCTCTCACATCACATTGATGTTTCTCTCCCTTTACCTCCCCCACTCTCTCTAAAAAAATAAAATAAAATGTAGCTCTTACTTTATCTTCTTTTCCTTTTGGAAAAAGTAGGAACCAGTCTCCTACTCAGGTCACTGACACTAACTTCTTTTCCACTCTAGTCTATTTTAGTCAATGCCAATTAAAAAATTGTTCAATAAAACCATCTCTGCTCTTTGAAAATCTTTTAGATTCAAGTGGCTAATTATTGAATTGAAACTCATTAGTTTTGACCGAACTGATCAGTCTCACCTCCCACTGCTCCTCTCTGTACAGCTTAGTTCCAGGAAAGCGTCAGGACCTTTAAACTTCTTTGGACTCATTTGTTTACTGTTTCCTGTCTAGGACAGCCCTTCTACTCAACCTTCTAGCCATAACAAAGTATTAATCCCCAGGTAACAAGTTGCTCTATCCATGGGGCTTCTCAGCCCTTTGTTAATGTACCCTCAGTGGTTACTGCACTGGTGCTTATCAATTTGTTTGTGTTCCCTGTCCCCCAGAGTATAAGTCCTGTGAGTGCAGGAATCCTAAATTATTAATCACTGGAGGCCCAGTGCACAAAATTCGTGCACTGGAGGGGGTGTCCCTCAGCCCAGCCTGCACCCACTCCAATCTGGGACCACTCAGGGGATGTCCTACTGCCGGTTTAGGCCTAATCCTAAAGCGGCAGTCAGACATCCCTCTCACAATCTGGGACTGCTGGCTCCTAAACACTCACCTGCCTGCCTGCCTGATTGCACCTAACTGCTTCTGCCTCCCAGCCTGATCACCCCCTAACTGCTCCTCTGCCAGCCTGATTGACACCTAACTGCTCTCCTGCTGGCCAATCACCCCCAACTGCCCTCCCCTGCTGCCCCAATCACCCCCAACTGCCCTCCCCTGCAGGCCTGGTCGCTCCCAACTGCCTTCCCCTGCCGGCCATCTTGTGACAATGTGGGACGGCCATATTGTGATGATGTGGGGCGGCCCATCCTGCGGTGGCCATCTTGTGATGCAAGGGCGTGAGGGTCTATTTGCATATTACCTCTTTATTATATAGTATTGTAATCCCAAGGTCTGGCACAGTGCCTAATAATGGTAGGGGCACAATTTGCTTTTCTTAATTCTGGATTTAAAATTCCAGCCATGTGTTTAAGGGTATAACGCGAAGTACAACAGAAGCAAGTCAGGGGACCTGGGTTCTGGTCCTGGGTTGATTGTTAACAAGCTGTATAATGCTGAGTGTATCACCTCATATCAGAAGTTGCAACACACCTCCACTTTGTGTTTTTATGTACATCTCCTTGTACTTTGGTTTCTTCATCTGTAAAGTGGGGGGGTTGAACCGGATGCTTGCTATAGAGGCCCTTCCTGTTCTAACTGGTGGCGGTTCTAGGTGCAGAGGTTTGTGTATTGACTTGAGTGGGATGGTAACGTTCTATGGCATATTCTTAATTTATAATTATTAATTTCCTCCTCTTCCTTTTCTTTACTCTAACCACACACTCATTCTGATTTAATGAACTGAATTTCAGAGTGAGATGTTAAAGGTTCATAGTGTCATAGTTTAGACATGTGATCTTGTAATCACATGAGGTCCTCAGTACACACATTGCACACAAAAAGCCTTTAATTACACATGTGAAATGTATTAGGCACATGCTCTTGAGAAAACTATAAAAAGGACCCATCCCAGGCCCAGATGTGCCCTTGGAAGGTTCGGGCCATCAGCAGGGAAGGAGGGGTGAGAGTTTCAGCCATGATTACTCCCATCTGTTGTTCTTTAAAACAAACAAAAAAGTTTTCTAAATGAACACTAGACGTGGGAAAAATGATAAGATGGCTGGAAAAAATATGTTTTGAAATGAGATTTTAGATTTCAAATTTTGTTAAAGCCTTTACTGCTTGTGTCTCTTTTTCCCCCTTGACCTTATTGTTTTTAACTTTGATGCTTCGGTGATGAGCCTAGAACATACCATTTATTATGGTGGGTAAATCCACTCCGTGGAGCTAAGCTTGATCACAATTTTTCCATACAAACTTTCGGGCAATCTAAACTTTCGGGCAATACCAATTTTCCTCATTTGTTTAAGGAGCAGAGAATAACTATAAGTGGAGAGAACTTAGTTGAAGGTATATTAATCCATCTAACTTTTTTTTTTTTTTTTTTTTGGTTAATCCTCACCTCTCTCAATGATATTTTTTCCATTGATTTTTAGAGAGAATGGAAGGAGAGACACAGAGAGAGAAACATTGATGTGAGAAAGACACATCAATTGGTTGCCTCCTGCATGCACCCCAACCAGGGCCGGGAATGGAGGCTGCAACTGAGGTACATGTCCTTGCTCAGAATCGAACTTGGGATCCTCCAGTCCGAAGGCTGCAGCTCAATCCACTGAGCCAAACTGATGAGGGCTCATCTAACTTAACAAATATAAACTTGCTACAACACAGGATAGAATTTGTGTTATTAACTAATCTATTTTTTTCCTGGATGACATCAGAATTTATGGCTGGGTAGACCCCACATGACTATTGGTATTAATAAATAATCAAATGAATCAACTAAATTCTTGTAGATGTATTAATAAAATGTGCAGTTGTTGATGTCTGAGGAATGTGAAGAATGGAATTGCTATAAATATTTTAACCCTTTGGTTTAAATTTCTAACTTGTTGTTGCCCAATATACATGAAGTCCTACTATGACTTTACATAAGTTCTAAGAAGATAGTTTTATGACTGTGCTTACCCTTTCTAATGTATTTTCATTCAAGGCAGTTAATGAAGTGTTTTAATTTATTTGTTCTACATAACTGAAAAAATCATCAAGCTCAAAAGTAAATAATAATTCTTCTGAGATACTCTAAGTCCTAATTAAATGCAAAAACATTGAATACTTTAAAATGTGAAATGTTTATGGATGTAGATATTTTAAAAACAGCAACCAAATTTTGTTTTTTCTTCATGCAGATAATAAAAAGAAAACACATTTAAGAACATTATGTTTCCTTCACTTCTATTTCCAACAAGGACTCAAATTTAAAGGCTTCATTCATTACAACTCTAGAGAAGCCTTTCACTAAAAAGAAAAGTTGTTGCTTTAACAAATGTGAACAATTTCAAGTGAATTTGAGTGTTATTTCAAAGCCAGTTTATAGAAAGTATCAGGATCAGAATTTAACTTTTGAAACAATTTTGTTCCTATTTGTCTCTTCTTCCTATTGCAAATCTGGGGGAAATATGACACAATTTGATTTTAACATGTTCACGTGTATTCCTATTGGATGTCTTAAACCAAGAGAAAAACCTTTATGTTTCTGGGACAAAAAATATTAACATACCTGGCACAAACATACTGTTACTGAATGAGTAGATCAGTAAATGAATCAATGAGTCCAGTCTTCTCTACTCTGCTGAGCCAATGATACCTTTCCAAATAACATCTCAGAGATGTCTTCTGTACAGTTTAACAAACCGAGCTGATAGGAAAAAATGCATCCTTCAGCACCCAACCATAGAGTATTTGGAAAAACTTGAAGCAAAAAGAAGTTTTATTTTTTCTCTTTATTTATTTTTCCCCATCACCATTTATCCCCCTATACCCTCTTCCATTTCCTTCTAACCCCTTCCCCCTGCAATTACCAAACTGTTGTCCTTGCAAAAGCGAGTTTTAAATGAATAGTTCAAAAAAGAGAAGAAACAAAAGAAAAACACACACCTTCAAATAACAGACATAACTGAGGTAAATCCAAATGGCCATGGATGTATCTCAATTAGATGGACTTAAATGACTGGGGTTTGATATGAGACCTAAATGGAGACTTAGATCTGCAGGTATCAAGTGTGAAGGGAGCTGGAATTGGGCTGACCATATAAAGCCAGTGGGCTAAAATGGCTGTGTTGTTCCTAAAACTGACTCTAGAAAATCAGGCTGGGGCAATTAGAACAAGAATGACTGCTGTGGGCACTAGGAAGTGTCATACTGGAGAATTCAATACATCAAGTTCATATTGGGAATGCCACCATGGCATAAGGCTGAAGAGACAGTCTTAACATTCATTTTCCCTTTTTCTCTGGGAAGGATCTGGAATTGGAATGACGTTGCATTTCTTACCAACAGTACTGGAATCTAGAAAACAATAGACATATGCTTTTTATTTTTTATTTTTATAAAGGTGTTAGTGTTTTGTTTTGTTTTAATCCTCACTCGAGGATATTTTTCCATTGATTTTTAGAGAGAGGGAAAGACAGAGAGAAACATCGATGTGAGAGAAACACATCAATTGATTGATTCCTGCACACACCCCAGGGCCCGGGCTGAGGAGGAGCCTGCAACTGAGGTACATGCCCTTGACTGGAATTGAACCAGGACCCTTTGGTCCACAGGCCAATGCTCTATCCATTGAGCCAAACCAGCTAGGGCAATAGACATATGCTTTTAAAGTTGAGGAGAAAATATTTCCAGCCTAGAATTCTATGCCAGCCATCTGTCAATTATGACAACAGAATAAACAACCTCATAGGCAATCTCTTAAGTAATTTACCCTCAATATCCCTTTTCTTGTGAAACTATTGGAGAATGTACAGTATCAAAATAAAGAAAAAAGTAAGAAACTATAACCAAAAAACCCAGGCAATGGAGAATCTCATAGAGTAGAGAAAGAAACGAAATTCCCAGGAAGATAACAAAGTTCAACTTCAGAGTGACAGCTCTTCCTAGAGAGCAAACAGTCTAGTTTTTGAATAAGAGAACACAGGGATCCTGGTGGATGTTTCCAAAGAAAACAAAACACAATGGATGGATCACCCAACGTGTTGAGGAGAGTTTTATGGCTCTTGTGGAATGTTTGCTTCTAAACTGGTAATAGCCAGTAGGAAACTAAGGGAGAAAAAAAGTCATCTATTAGTTCAGGTATCCCTGAAAAGAAGGGTTACACAAAACAGGTGAGTTTTATTAAACATTCAAGAGGCAAATGACCTCTAACTTGCACCTACTGTTTCAGAGAATAGAAAGAGAAAATATCCCAACTAATTGTCTATTATATCTTTGATATCTGTAGTAGATAGGATAATGACCTCCCAAAGATATCCTAATCATTGTAACTTGTGAATATATTGTGTTACATGGCAAAGGGCAAAGTAGTGGATGGAGTTGAGGTTGCTAATCACCTGAGCTTACAGAGTTTAAGCTTGAATTATCCAGGTGGACTGAGTGGAATCTCACAGTCCTCAAGTACAAAATAAATGAACAAAACAGAAACGCACTCATCAATACAGAGAACAAACTAATGGTTGCCAGAGGGGAGAGGGGTTGGGGGCTGGGTGAAAGAGGTAAAGGGATTAAGAAGTACAAATTGGTAGTTACAAAATATTCACTGGGATGTAGAGTGCAATATAGGAAATATAACCAGTATCCTATATAATAAAAGAGTAATGTGCAAATTAACCATCAGTATGCTACACCCACAAGCCATGCCCACAAGCCACACCCACCAGCCAATCAGGAGCGAATATGCAAATAAACCCAACCAAGATGGCTACAGTCACAGAGAGCAGGAGGGAGGCGTGGGTTTCCCTGGCAATGGAGGAAGCCTAGCTTTCCGCCTGCCCTTGCCGGCCTAGGCCTCCACTCAAGGCTACAAAGTTTCAATGATAGAAGATACATAAATCCAAACAGAAATGGCGGCAGCTACGGAGCTGGAAGGAGCAGGAGGCTGGGGTTGCCCCAGGTGATGGAGGAAGCCAAGCTTTCCGCACACCCTGGCCGGCCCAGGCCTCCGCTTAAGGCTATAAAGTTTCAATTATAGAAGATAAATAAATCCCAATAGAAATGGCTGCCGCCACGGAGCAAGCAGGAGGCTTGGCTCCACTCCAGGCTACAAAGTTTCAATTGTGGAAGATAAATAAACCCCAGATACCAGGGCCTCCACTTGGGTTGCCAGGGGGCGTGGCCGGCCTGCAAACCACCACAGGCCCCTTTCCCAGGCCTCCTCACGCCCCAAGGGAACCCCCAGCCTGATCCGGGACACCCTTCAGGGCAAACCAGCTGGCCCCCACCCGTGCACCAGGCCTCTATCCTATCTAATAAAAGAGTAATATGCAGATTGACCATCACTCCAACACACAAGATGGCTGCCCCCATGTGGACACAAGATGGCCACCACAAGATGGCCAGCAGGGGAGGACAGTTGGGAGGGACCAGGCCTGCAAGGGAGGGCAGTTGGGGGCGGTCAAGCCTGCAGGGGAGGGCAGTTAGGGGTGACCAAGCCAGCAGAGGAGGGAAATTGGGGGCAACCAGTCCTGCAGGGAAAGACAGTTGGGAGGGACCCAGGCCTGCAAGTGAGAGCAGTTGGGGGGGGAGGGGACCAGACTTGCAGGGGAGGGCAGTTAGGGGTGACCAGGCCTGCAGGGGAGAGTAGTTGTGGGGGGACCAGGCCTGCAGGGGAGGGCAGTTAGGGGCAAACAGGCTGGCAGGGGAGCAGTTAGGCATCAATCAGGCCGGCAGGGGAGTGGTTAGGGGGTGATCAGGCTGGCAGGCAGAAGCAGTTAGGGGCAATCAGGAAGGCAGGCAGGTGAGCAGTTGGGAGCCAGCAGTCCTGGATTGTGAGAGGGATGTCCGACTGCATAAACGACCAGTTGGACATCCCTCGAGGGGTCCCAGATTGGAGAGGGTACAGGCTGGGCTGAGGGACACCCTCCTTCCCCGTGCATGAATTTCGTGCACTGGGCCTCTAGTTATGGTAATAATTATGAATGGTGCCAGGTGGGTACTTGAAATATTGGGGGACCACTTTGTAAAGTATATGATTGTTTAACCACTATACTGTAGACCTAAAACTAATATAAAATAATATTCAATGTAAACTGTAATTTAAAAATCAAATTTAAAAAAGTGGAAGGAGGAGTTGGAAGAGAAGGTCGGATGATGTATTATGAGAAAGGCTCAACCAGCCCTAGCTGGTTTGGTTCAGTGGATAGAGCATTGGCCTGCAGACAAGAGTGCCAGGGTTGCAGGCTCAATCCCTGGCATGCAGGAGGCAGTCAATTAATGATTCTCTCTCATCATTGATGTTTCTATCTCTCTCTCCCTCTCCCTTCATCTCTGAAATAAATAAAAATCTACACTAATAAAAGAGAAACATGCAAATTACCGTCACTCCACTACGCCCAACAGCCAATCAGAGTGAGTATGCAAATTAACCTGAAAAGATGGCGGCAGCCCCACCCCGCAGCCGTTCCGGGCCTGTGGGAGTCAGAGAAGTCTGGTGCCAGCACCTGAGGCTGGCTGCAGCCAGGGAGATGAAAAAGCCGCCTGCCCCATGATCCCAGGCCCCAGCCAGCAGCAGAAGCCTCATGTCTGCCTGCCCCAAGTCCTGGGGGAGACGGAGAAACTGGGCCCCAGCACCTGAGGCTGGGTGTGGCCCGGGAGATGAAGCCACCTGACCCTTGATCCCAGGCCCCAGCCAGCAGCAGAAGCCTCATGTCTGCCTGCCCCAAGTCCTGGGGGAGACGGAGAAACTGGGCCCCAGCGCCTGAGGCTGGGTGCGGCCCGGGAGATGAAGAAGCCACCTGCCCCATGATCCCAGGCTGCAGCCAGCTGGAGAAGTCGCCCACACTGCATCCCAGGGAAGACGGAGAAGCCGCCCACCTGCGGTCCAGGCGCCAGCACCTGTGGCTGGCTACAGCCTGGTAGATGGAGAAGCCGCCCACCCCGCAGTCCTGGGTGCCAGTACCTGCGGCTGGCTGTGGCCCGGGAGATGGAGAAGCCACCCACCCCGCGGTCCCAGGTGCCAGCACTTGCGGCTGCAGCCCAGGTGAAGCCACCTGCCCACCATCCCCTGCAGCTGCAGCCGGCCTGGGCGCCTATGGCTGACCAGAGGGAGGGAAGCCCAGATCCTGGGTGCCTGTGGTAGGCTGGAGGAGGGAATCCTGGGTCCCGGATGTGGGGCCAAGGCAGAGGTGGTTAGGGGCAATCAAGCCAGCAGGGGAGCAGTTAGGGACAATCAGGCAGGCAGGTGAGCAGTTAGGACCCAGCAGTTCTGGATTGTGAGAATGATGTCCGACTGCCGGTTATCCCCTGAGGGGTCCCAGATTGGAGAGGGTGCAGGCCGGGCTGAGGGACACACCCCCCTCCCCCCCCCCCCCCCCCCCGTGCATGAATTTCATGCACCAGGCCACTAGTATATATACATATATAAAAGAAAGACTCAACCAGTCATTGCTGGCTTTGAAAGAGACCATAGACTAGATAAAAAATTAGGATTCCTATACTAGTAATGACCCATTCCAAATATAAAAGCATCCCATTTTATAAAGTACCTACTAATAAAGCTGCCAGAAGGTGTAAAAGATAATTTATGAAAAAAAAATCTTTAAATGTAAAAGAAATCCTGAATAAATTGGGAGCTGAACCACATTGCTGTATGGGATGATTCACTATTGTAAAAATGTTTTTTCTCTCCCAAATTAATGTGTGAAGTCAATTCAATCCCACTCAAAATTCCAGCAGGATTTATTTTATGGAATGAGACAATTAAATTCAAAATTCAAGTGGAAGAATAAGGAACCTATTCTGAGGACATTGTTTATATTTTATTCTATGAGAAGTTGCCTGTTTTAGCAGTACAGGGGCCCAAAAGCCCACCCCTAAATAAACAAAGAAACAAAAATAAAAACTTTTGAAAAACAACAGGTGGGGTCATCTGTCCTACTAGATAGCATGATTTATTATAGAACCACTAGAGGCCTGTGGGGAATTGGGCCGAAACTGGCTCTCCAACATCCCCTGAGGGGTCCTGGATTGTGAGAGGGCACAGGCCAGGCCGAGGGACCCCACTGGTGCACAATCGATAGGGCCCAGAGAGGGACTGTGGGAGGGCTCCAAGCGTGTCTGGCCCATCTCACCCAGTCCTGATCGGCTGGACCCCAGCAGCAAGCTAACCTACTGGTCGAAGCATCTGCCCCCTGGTGGTCAGTGCACATCATAGCAACTGGTCGAACAGTTGAATGAAAGGTCGGACACTTAGCATATTAGGCTTTTATTACATAGGATGATGTTGAATTGATGCAGGGATGTACAATGGAGCAGAACAGAGAGCACAGAGAAGACCCATGCATATACAGAACCCTTATGAAAGAAATGGCATTCAAATCAGTGGGGAAACAATAGACTATTCAATAAACAAATATGCCAATTGGGTCTCCATAGGGGAAAATATAACTCTCTTATATTGCACATCAGAATGTAAAAAAAGAAACTTTAAAACAAAAACTATTTTTATCTAAATCTAGCTCATCTATGTTGATCTAGATACAGGGGTCCTCAAACTTTTTAAACAGGGGGCTAGTTCACTGTCCCTCAGACCGTTGGAGGGCCGGACTATAGTTTAAAAAAAACCCTATGAACAAATTCCTATGCGCACTGCGGGCCCGGGATGAGTCGGCTGCTAAGCAGGACAGGCAGCGGCACCCGACGGGCTGGATAAATGTCCTCAGCGGGCCGCATGTGGCCCGCGGGCCGTAGTTTGAGGACACCTGATAGAACCTCTTATTCAAAAACAGGAAGATGTGTAAATTGTGTTCATTGGTATATTTTTGTAATAGCAAAACACTGGGAGTAATTTGATATCAGTCAAAAGGGAAATGGATAGGATAAAGCTATTAATATGTTGGAAAATGAACAGCAATTAAAACAAACCAAATATAGAGAAATCTTAAATCAAAGGTGGATGAAAAAGCAAGCTTTAGAATGATTCACATTATAGAATTGCATGTATGTAAATTAAACCCAAAGCAATGTTATAGATTGTTTTTGTATTTATGAATGTAGTAAAAGTATAAAAGCTTAGACTGGAAGGCATATATGCCACATTCCTCATAGTGGCTGTCTCTGGGTAGGAAGGGACTTGATGGAAGCATAAGAGTACAATGTCTTGGCTTGAAATATCTGAGTGTTAGTTTATATTTTGATTCAATTTAGACTCAGTTCTTTTTATGTCCTGAAGCTGTCTGAACACATTTCCAGGAGTCTCAGCTACAATCAAACTAGTTCTTACTATTTGGGAGCAAATAGAGATTTGTGTTCTAAGTGTTGTAATTTTGAGGACAAGTTATAAAATTTGCATTGGAGCAATTATGATCATTTTGTTTTATTTCCCCACTAGAGTACAGTTCAGTAGGAGGGCTTTTATTTCAGTTTTTAAATTTATTTTTGAATCATCTTAGGTTGATAGAGAAGTTGCAAAGGTGGTCCAAGGAGTTCCTTATGCCCTTCACCAAGCTTGCCACAGTGAAAAATGGAATAAATTAATCCCCAGCTTATGGAGTAGTAAGATGACAAATGCAGTCACACATATGGTCAGCTGAGAGCAGCTTGTTTAAAATGAGTGAGTTTTCACCAATGTGAGAGGTGACATGCTTCTAAGATGGAAACAGTGTATGGGAAGAGAATGAAAAGCTTGAACAATTTTTCAATTTGTATCGTTAATTGTATTGTGGCATCATTTTAAATTAAGTATTTCATTTATTTGTATGCAAATATAATTATCATGCATAAGCAAAAACAAAACAAATAATTTTAAAATGTTCATCACGGTTATTGGTGTCACTCACTCTGGTCCCAATTTCCCATATAACCTGTTTCCATCCGTTACACCTGAGCTAGTGTTCTTTTCTAGGCTAGTTGGGTGCTCTGAGCCCTCAGCTGTAATTGACTCTCTCATCTCTCCTGATCATTTCTAATTGTCTGGAGCATCTGCTATGTGTAAATTTCTCATGCCATATTCCTTATCTCTTTACGCAATTTTACTTTCCTATAAAGCTTTTACAAATGAGCTCTACCAACATTCTTTTCCCATTTGCACACTTTCTGATCTTTTGTTTAAATGACTGCTGTAATTATTGCATTGAATCTATTCTATATGTACATACTGCTTGTCTGCAATAATAACAAGCATTTGTGGCAATTGGACATTATCATGGGAACAGAAGTACTAATACATTATTCACCCAAAGACCCACCAATTTCTATGTTCAACCCTTACTCTCCTCTGAGCTTTTGCCTATTCAACAGACTATTGGGATAGCTCTGAGTACCTCGGACTCAACATCTTGGAGACCTAACTAGTAACATCCCCATTAGACCTGCTCTTCTCTCCATGTTTTCTGTTTAGTCAATAGCACCTCCATCCACCAAGATGTGCAAGTCCGACTATCATCCTTGAAACTGGATCTTCTTTCCTTATTTTTCATATCCAGTTTTCTCCCAGGGTATGTTGATTCTGCTTTTCATATACCCCACAAATCTGTCTGGATTCAAGCTACATACCACCATCGGCCACGTGGACCATGGCAACAGGCAGTTTGCCGATCTCCCTGTGTTGTCTGTTGCTGTCCTTCAGTGGGTTCTGTAGGCTTCAGTGGGTTCTGGGGGCAGGCTTTCCAGGATGCAATTACTTCACACATACTCAGACCCTCACACCCTGCTTGCTTAAAACCCTGTCCTCGGGCTAAACACTGAAGTCCCTTATATGACCTGTAAGGACTGGCCCTCTTTTTCCTTGATACCCTTACTGTGCTCCGGCCACACTAATAGCGCATAGTACCATTTCTCCTTTATCCTTGATACCTAGATTGCCTTCTGTGACACCCTACTCTATCTAGTTGACCCTTACACTTTTGTCAGATTTCTCCTTCCATGCCACATCCTTAGAGAAGATTTTCTTGATGTCCCTGAATTGGTCAAATCCTCCCATTATTTGTTTTCAGAGCACTTAGCACCTATTGTCCTTTTTAGTACATAGCACAGCTATACTATCACATTCTTTTGATTAAGTATTTTTCCCACCAGACCTGCACTGTCCAATACAGTAGCCACTAGCCACATGTGGCTATTTAAATGTAAATTAATTGAAATTAAATATAATTAAAAATTCCATTTTCTAGTCATGCCAGATGCATTCCAAGGGACTAAAAGCCACATGTGGCCAGTAGCTACCACATTGTGCAGTGCTGAACAAACAGCGTTTCCATTCTTGTAGGAAGCTCTGTAGGACCGCATGCACCAAACTAAAAGCTCCTCAAGGGCAGATGCTGTTTATTTTCTTCTTTCCTGTTATCTCACTGTCTGTCTGTCTGTTTGTCTGTTTTTGTCTTCCCATTGTATTCCCAGTGGCTAGCAACATTCTGGCCCACAGAAAACCTTCAAAACATTTGTTAAGCAAATGAAAAAATGAATCAATTAATGAGCACCTAAAGCCTTGTGAGGATGAAGTGGAGCTGTTGAAAGTGTCTCCATTTGTTATAACTCTGTGTACTTGCCCCTCCAGTCCTTTTCCCTCCCTCTATGCCTCCATAATGATGCGCATGAATGTCCTGGCTGAGGCTCTAAAGAGTATCAACAATACCGAAAAGAGAGGCAAATGCCAGTTTAGTAGGCCATGCTCCAAAGTCATCCACTGATTCCTAACTGTAATGATAAAGCATGGTTACATTGGCAAATTTGAAATTATTGATGATCACAGAGCAGAGAGAATTGTTACGAACCTCATGGGCAGGTTCAACAAGTGTGGAGTATTAGCCTGATATTTGATGTGCAACTCAAAGATCTAGAAAAATGGTGGAACAATCTGCTCCCAGCTGTTAGATAGGTTTCATTGTACTTACAACTTCAGCAGGTATCATGGAGCATGAAGAAGCAAGGTGAAAACACACAGGAGGGAAAATCCTGGGATTCTTTTTAAAATTATTATTTTAAAAACTTTATTGAATGTATTGGGGTGCCATTAGTTAATAAACTTATATAGGTTTCAAGTGTACAATTCTATAATACATCATCTGTATACTGTATTATGCATCTCCTTCCATCTCCATTTATCCTCCCTTTACCCTCTTCTACTCCCCTCATCCCCCTTTCCCTCTGGTAATCACCATACGTTGTCTGTGTCTATGAGTCGTCTTTTTCTTAATCTCTTCACCTTTTCACCCATTCCTCCAACACCCTCCTCTCTAATAGCTGTCAGTTTGTTTTCTGAATCCATGAGTCTGTTTCTATTTTATTTGTTTCTTTCATCAGATTCCACATGTAAGTGAAATCATATGGTATTTGTCTTTCTCTGACTGGTTTATTTCACTTAGCATAATACTACTTTCCAGGTTCATCCATGCTGTCACAAAAAGTAAGATTTCCTTCTTCTTCTTCTTCTTCTTCTTTTTTCACTGCCAAGTAGTATTCCATTGTGTAAATGTACCAAAGCTTTTTTATCCACTCATCTACTGATGGGCACTTGGGCTGCTTCCAAATCTTGGCCTTTGTAAATAATGTTGCAATGAACATAGAGAGCATATATTCTTTCAAATTAGTGTTTCGGGGGTTTCTTTGAATATATTACCAGAAGTGGAATTGCTGGTAATCTGTCATAAGACAATCTGTTTTTTTTTTTTTTTAAGGAAACTCTATACTGTTTTCTACAATGGCTGCACTAATCTGCATTCCCACCAATAGTACATAAGGATTCCCTTTTCTATGCATCCTCGCCAACACTAGTTTGTTGACTTATTGATGATAGCCGTTCTGACAGGTGTGAGGCGATATCTCATTGTGGTTTTAATTTGCATTTCTCTGGTGATTAGTGATGTTGAGCATCTTTTTATATGTCTATTGGCCATCTGTATGTTCTCTTTGGAGAAGTGTGCATTCAGGTTCTTTGCCCATTTTTAAAAATTGAATTGTTTGTTTTTTGTATTGAGTTGTATAAGTTCTTTATAAATTTTGGATATTAACCTCTTATCAGATGTACCATTGGAAAATATGTTCTCCCATTCAGTGGGTTGTCTTTTCATTTTGTTGATGGTTTCCTTTGTTATGCAAAATATTTTAGTTTGAGATCGTCCCATTTGTTTATTTTTTCTTTTGTTTCCCTTGCCTGAGGTGACATATCAGAAAAAATATTGCTATGAGAAATGTCTGAGATTTTACTGCCTATGTTTTCTTCTAGGATTATTATGATATTGTAACCTACATTATTTAAATTTATTTTTGTGTATGGTTTATAAAGGTAGTCTAATTTAATTTTTCACTTTTTGCACCTATCTGTCCAATTGTCCCAATAGTATTATTGAATAGACTATCTTTACCCCATTGTATGTAGTTGTCACTTTTGTTGAATATTAATTGGCCATAAAAACATGGATTTATTTCTGGGTTCTCTAGACTGTTCCATCTATATGTCTGTTTTTATGCCAGTTTCTGTGCTATTTTGATTACTATGCCCTTGTAGTATGGTTTGATATCAGGTTGTCTGATTCCTTCAACTTGTTCTTCTTTCTCAAGATTACTATGTCTACTCAGGGTCTTTTGTGGTTCCACATGAATTTTTGGAATATTTGTTCTAGTTCTATAAAATATGCCATTGGTATCTTGATAGGAATGGCATTGAATCTATAGACTGTTTTCAGTATTATGGAAATTTTAATGATGTTAACACATTGCAGACCAGTAGTTTTATTGCTAGCTTTACCCAGTGGCCAGATAAGTTTCTATTGAATGAGTACAAAAAATGTTTTACATAAATGTTAAAGGCACGCTTTAAAATTAAATACCCATTGCATTTTGAAGTTATTTATTACATATTTTTACAAGCTAATATCTTTTTAAAGTATGATACTTTGTAAAACACTGTGTAATATGAAATGAGAATTCTTGTGATCCATCTGTAATGTGTTAATTCTTCCTATCTATGAACATGGTATATGCTTCCTCTTAGTTGTATCTTTTTAAATTTCTTTCTTCAGTGTCTTACAGTTTTTCAAGTACAGGTCTTTTACATCCTTCGTGTAATTTATTCCTAGGTATTTTGTTCCTTTTTTTTTTTTTAAATATATTTTATTGATTTTTTACAGAGAGGAAGGAAGAGTGATAGATAGTCAGAAACATCGATGAGAGAGAAACATCGACCAGCTGCCTCCTGCACACCTCCCACTGGGGATGTGCCTGCAACCAAGTTACATGCCCTTGACCGGAATCGAACCTGGGACCTTTCAGTCCTCAGGCTGACGCTCTATCCACTGAGCCAAACCGGTTTTGGCTATTTTGTTCTTTTTGAAGCAATTGTGAATGGGATTGTTTTCTTAGTTTCCTTTTATGATAGTTCATTATTGGTGTATAAAAATGCAATTGATATCTGGATATTTATTTTGTATACTGCTACTGTACTGAATTCATTTTTCAGTTGTAGTAGTTTTCTGATGGAATCTTTAGGGTTCTTCATATACAGTATAACAAATAATGACTGTTTTACTCCCTTCTTTCCAATTTAGATGCCTTTTATATCTTTTTCTTATCTGATTGCTGTGGCTAAGACTTTCAGTACTATCTCTATACATAAAAGCCTAAGCGACCATTCCACTGTTCGACCGGTAGCTATGGTGTGCACTGACCACCATGGGGCAGACACTCAATGCACAGGCATGGAAACATGGAACAGACTGATGAATCTCAGGAGGAAGGGGGGAAGGGAAAGGCAGGAAGAGATAAACCAAAGATCTTATATGCATACTAGAGGCCCAGTGCATGGATTTGTGCACCAGTGGGGTCCCTCGGCCTGGCCTGCAGGGATTGGGCCAAAACTGGCAGTCCGACATCCCCTGAGGGGTCCCGTATTGTGGGAGGACACAGGCCAGGCCAAGGGACCCCACTGGTGCACAAATCTGTGCACCGGGCCTCTAGTGTTAAATAAGAGTGGTGAAAGAGGACATCCTTGTCATTTTCATAATCTTAAGGGAAACACTTTTAGTTTTTGCCCATTGAATATGATGTTGACTGTGGATTTATCATACATGGCCTTAATTACATTGAGGTATGTTCCCTCTAATGCCACTTGCTGAGAGTTTGTATTATAAATGGGTACTGGATTTTATCAAATGCTTTTTCTGCATGTATTGATATGATCATGTGATTTTTATCCTTCATTTTGTTTATTTCATGTATCATGTTTATTGATTTACAGATATTATACCAGCCTTGCACCCCTGGAATAAATCCCACTTGATCATGGTATATTATGTTATTAATGTATTGCTGGATTTGGTTTGCTAATATTTTTTGAGGATTTTAGTATCTATGTTCATCAGGAATATAGGCCTTTAATTTCTTTTTCTTTGTAGTGTCCTTATCTGGTTTTGGAATTAGGATAATGTTGGCCTTGTAAAATGAGCTTGGAAGTCTTCCCTCCTCTTGACTTTTGGGGATAGTTTTGAGAAGGATAGGTGTTAATTCTTCTTTGAATATTTGGTAAAATTCACGTGTGAAGCCATTTGGTTTAGGACTTTTGTTTGGAGATTTTTTTATTGCTGCTTCAATTCAGTTAGTTGCAATTGGTCTATTCAGAATTCTGATTCTTTCTGATTCCATTTTGGAAGATTGTATGTTTGTGGGAATTTATCCATTTCATCCAGACTGTCCAATTGTTATTCACAATATTTTCTTAAAATCCATTCTATTTCTGTGGAGTCAGTTGTTACTTCTACTCTTTTATTTATGATTTTATTTATTTGTGTCTGCTCTCTTTTATTGTTGATGAGTCTGTTTAAAGTTTTGTCAATTTATTTTTTATTGTTTTCAGAGAACCAAGTATTGTTTTCATTGCTCTTTTGTATTGTTTTTTAAGACTTTATTTCATTTATTTCTGCCCTGGTGTTTATTATTTCTTTTCTTTTACTCACTTTGGGCTTTGTTTGCTGTTCTTTTTCTAGTCCCTTTAAGTGTAAATTAGATTGTTTATTTGAAGTTTTTCTAGTTTCTTGAGGTAGGCTTGTAATGCTATGAATTTCCCTCTTAGGACTTTTGCTGTGTCCCATAGATTTTGGGTTGTTCTGTTCTCATTTTTATTTGTGTCAATGTATTTTTTTATTTATTCCTTAATATTATTGTTAACCCAAAAATTGTTTATTAACATGTTATTTAGTATTCAGTTCTTCTCTTGTGATTGATTTCTAGTTTTATACCATATGATCAGAGAATATGCTTGATATAATTTAAATCTTCTTAAATTTATTGAGACTTCTTTTGTTTCCTAACATGTGGTCTATCATAGAAAGTGTTTTATGTGCACTTTAAAAGAATGTATATTCTGCTGCTTTGGGATGAAATGCTCTGAAGATATCAATTAAATCCATTGTGTGTGTCATTTAAGACTGCTATTTCCTTATTGATTTTCTGTCTGGCAGACCTGCTTATCAGTGTCAATGGGGTGTTAAAAATCCTCTGCTATGATTGTATTACTGTCTATATCTCCCTTTTTGCCTGTTAAGATTTGCTTTATATATTTAGGTACTCCTATTTTGGGTGCTTAAATGTTTACAAGGGATATATTCTTTTGTTGGATTGCTCCCTTTATCATTATATAGTGTCCTTCTTTGTCTCTTCACTATAGCTTTTGTTTAAAGTCTAGTTTGTCAGATACACCAGGTGTACCAGTTAATAATGCAGATTTTGTGATCAAAGAAAACACGATAATTTCAAGAAAAACATCAAAAGTGCTTTATTCAAAGTAATGTCCATCGCTAGCTACACATTTTCCCCATCTTTCAGGTAATTTGTGGATACCGTCCCAATAGAACTTTTCTTGTTTTGAGGCAAACCATTCAGAGACCCAATTTTCCATTTCTTTGTACTTTTTGAAGTGCTGCTCAGAAAGTACGTATGCCATAGATCGGAACAAGTGGTAATCTGAAGGAGCAAAGTCTGGTGAATACTGTGGGTGGGTTAATACTTCCCAGGCAAGATCTTTTAACGTGTCTTAAACTGGTTTTGAAGTGTGTGATGGTGTATCATCATGAAGCAAAATCACTTTGCCATGTCTTCTGGCACATTTTGGTTGTTTTATGATCAAAGTGTGGTTCAGATTGACCTGGACATTCTTTATCTTTCACATTGAAATCATCACCTTTAAAGCATTTAAATCAGTGTTCACAAGTATCTTGAGATGGAGCATGTTCGCCATAAGCTTCCCAAAGTATACGATAACTTTCAGCAGCACTTTTCTTCAAAATAAAGTAATGAATTAAAACTTTCCGCAAATGCTCTTTTTTTGGCATGAAATTTGACATTTTTAAGTGTAAAAATATCTATGATGTTAACACCTTCAGAAAATTTGACATATGAAGTTTTGAAGCTTGCTGTCAATACAACAAAATAGCATACATATCAAATCGCATATATATCAACATATGTGTAACTCCATCTAGTGGAAAAAATCTGCATTATTAACCAGTACACCTGATAAGTCCTGCTACCCCAGCTTCTTTTTATTTCCATTTGTATGAAATGGTTTTTTAATCTTCACTTTTAATCTGTGTGTATCTTATGTCTGAGATGGGTCTCTTGTAGACTGCATATATATGGATGTTGTTTTCTCATCCATTCAGCTACCCTATGTCTTTTGATTGGTGCAATTAAGTCATTTACATTTAAGGTGATTTTTACATTTAAGGTACACATCTATTGCCATCTTATTCTTTTAACTATTCTCCTCCTCCTCCTCCTCTTCCTCCTCATTCCAGAAGGCCCTTTAACATTTCATGTAATACTGCTTTGGTGGTAACAAACTGCTTTAGCTTTTTCTTCTTTGGGAAGCTATTTATTTTTTCTTCAATTTTAAATAATATCCTTGCTAGGTAAAGTAGTATTCATTGTGGATCCTTGATTTTCATCATTTAGAATATTTTATGCTAATCCCTTCTGGCCTGAAATGTTTCTGTTGAGAAATCAGCTGACAGTCTTATGAGAGCTTTTTTGTAGGTAACTAACTGCCTTCTCTTGCTGCTTTTAATATTTTCTCTTTGCCTTTAACCTTTGCCATTTCAATTGCGATCAGTCTTGGTGTGGTCCTATTTGGGTATATCTTATTTGGGACTCTCTGAACTTGTGTTTCTTTTTCCTTCACCAGATTAGGGAAGTTTTTGGTCATTATATCTCCCAATAGGTTCTTGATCCCTTGCTCGCTTTCTTCTTTTTCTGGTATCCCTATGATATGGATGTTGTTATACTTCCCGTTATTCCAATAGTCCCTTAACTATCCTTATTTTTTAAAAAAATATATTTTATTGATTTTTTACAGAGAGGAAGGGACAGGGATAGAGAGTTAGAAACATCGATGAGAGAGAAACATGATCAGCTGCCTCCCGAACACCTCCTACTGGGGATGTGCCCGCAACCAAAGTACATGCCCTTGACCGGAATCGAACCTGGGACCACAGGCCGATGCTCTATCCACTGAGCCAAACCAGTTAGGGCAAACTATCCTCATTTTTAAAAATTCTCTTTTCATTTTACTGTTTTGATTGGGTATTTTCTGCTACCTTTTCTTCCAAATCACAGATTTGATCCTCTGGTTAATCTAACCTACTGTTTATTCCTACAAGTGTATTAATTTTAGATATTGTATTCTTCACTTCTTACTGGTTCTTTTTTATAGTTTCTATGTCCTTTTTTATGTTTGCTATCTCTTTGTTGAAATTCTCACTAAGTTCCTTGAGCATCCTCATATATTTTTTGGAACTCTATAGCTGGTAAATTTCTTGCCTTTGTTTCATTTAGCTCTTTTTCTGGAGATTTCTCCTGTTCTTTCATTTGGGCAAATATCTTTGTTATCCCATTTGGCTGCTTCTTTGTTTTGTCTCTATGCATTAGGTAAATCTACTATGACTTCCACTCTTCGTAGGGTGGTCTTACGTAGTAGGTGTCCTCTGGTGCAGTCTCCTTGGTCACCTGATCTGGGTGGTCCAGGAATGTCCTTTGTATGGGTTCTGTGGGTCCTCCTGTTGTAATTGTATTGCTTGCTATTGGCCCATTCATGTGTGAGGTCGATCCTCAGACTGACTGACTGTGAGGATCAACCCTGACCGCATTATATGAGCTGCTGTGCAGGTGCTGATCACACAAAGCTGAATTTGATTCAGCAGGGTCTGCCAAGATCTTCCTTTGGATATGCCCCCTGTGAAGCTAAATGGATCCTGTTGTGATATTTTTTGAAGCTGGCCTCTGGTTGTGTTATTTTAGGTCATCTTGTTAGGGCCAATGTCAGACTCTGTCTGTGACTGTCCCTGGGCAACCTGTTTGATGTTACAAAGTGATCTACAATTTGTGGCTGCCTCTGTTGTTCCTGAGTGTGCATGGCAAGGACCACACTGCAAACTAAGGCTGGCTTTACCAGCACTGGGCCAGGGGTAGGTCAGCAAAAATCCCAAGATACCTCAAGATCCTCCACCTGCCTCCACCCGCTGGCTGCCTGATAGGCTCAATCACTGAAACAATCTCTGGTTGTACTCATTTAGGCTCAATCACTGAAACAGTCTCTGGTTGTACTCAAGTTGTATGAGATAGGTTCTCAGTGAGTCACCAGGTAGGGGCAAATGGTGTTCACCAGATCTTTAGGGGTTCAACTCAGTGTCACTGCTGTGTCTGAGGCCACTTGGCAATGTCCCAGGATACATCAAGCCTAGCTGACACCCACTGGGTGCTTACAGACATTTGCAGAGGGACAGGAGTCTCAAGGCATAATCAGGGTGAGGCCAGCAGAGCTTATCACACTGAAATAGACCAATATTTGGCCACATAAAAGACAGGCACTGCACTGATTGGGAGTGGGAGGGACACACAATTCAGTTCATCCAAGATCCTGCCAGAAGCCCAAACTCAACAGGGCTATCAGGAGACAGGGCAGTGGGCTTGTGGATCTCCTGTGCAGGGGAGGTGCCGATCAGTCTTGGGGGAAGGTGGAAGGACTGGCCTTGTTCCAGAGCCACACAACATAGTCTGTTCTGGATTCTGCCCAGATTTTGGCAGGACGGGGCCATCAGGAGCCCAGAGGACGGGGCCAAAGGATCTTCTGTGAGCAGGAGGCACCAATCGGTTTCACAGGAAAGTGGGAGGAATGACCTCCCATTCCAAAGCAACACCACTCAGTCACTGACACCCCCTGAGTGTGCCCAGACCTCTACATCCCTACCCAGACAGCTGACTCAGCAGGACATGAGCTTCACAGGTGGAGTGATATGGAGTCCAGAGGGTGAAACTGTTGTATCCCGCCAGGCTGATCCTATAAGAAGGTGAGTGTTCCACCCAAGAAATATGACGTTTGTGGTGTAGAAGACTGAGCACAGAGGTCCCAGTGGCTGTCCCCTCAGCTCTCTTCCCAGAGCCACAAACTGCAGTCTCTACTCACATTACTCCAGTCCACTTTGTCTTTCCTCTGAGGGAGCCCATGGAGAGTGACTGCAAATGAGATTTTGTGCATAGGCCCTTTAGGAGGGTGCCTATGTCTCTAACAGACTCCTGTGTCTCCTTGGCATACAGAATCCCCACTGATGTTCACAGCCAGATCAGATATTATGTGGTTGCCTCTTCCCAACCCAGGCGATCTGGGCTGGGAGCCTGGCATGGGGTTAAGACCCTTCACCTTGAAGCTGAGATATTACTCCGAATCTCAGCCGCTGGGAGCAGGGCAAGGCCTTTTTGTGTCTCTGCCCCTCCTACCAATGTGGATGTGACTTCTTCTATAAATCCTTGTTTTTAAGACTTTTCTTCAGCTGGTCTCTATTTGGATATTCAGGTTGATTGTTCTATATTTTAGTTGTAATTCCAGTTTGGTACTGGGAGGAGGTGAGTGTAACATCCACTTAGTCCACCACCATCTTGGATCTCTATCCTGGGGTTCTTTTTCTAGGGCTTTGATATATACATGCATATAAAATGCCTCAATGGAAAAAAAAAAAGAAAAATATGTTTCAAATTGTGAAAATTTTCTCTGAGCCTGGTATTTGCCAACCTTTGCTGCAAGGCCTCAGCAATTTATCCTCCCCAAGTGCTCACTTAGTGACATGCCCACATAAAGCTTTGTTTTGCTGTCTCAAAATTATACTTGGCAAATCATGGTCTGGAGATCCTTCGTGAACACTTTGTAAGAAAGGGCTCTTTGTGGAAATAAAAGTGCCCAACTGAGGTAGTATACATGTTAGTAGATGTTTATTAGTTTTTGGCAGTGAATAATTGTCATGTCTGAGATGTGTTCTTACACCTAAATGAATATGCCAAATGATGTGAGGGAATCATATTTCTTATTTCACTTTGTTTTACTTAGCTTAATTTACTTTTAGCCAGGAGGAGAGCTATTGAAGTGTAGTCTAAACACCAATAAGGTGGGGCTCTGGTTTCGTAGAAATCCATGTTCAAGCTGGAAAACACCTCAAAAGGTTCTAGAGCCAACTCCAGCCCAGTGCCTGGGTTTATTGGAACAAAGCCACACCCTTCCATTTACTCATTGATCACTGCTTTTGCACCACAGTCACATAGTTGAGTAGCTGGGCAGAGACCATTATAGTATAGTGACTATGCCAGTAATGACCTGTTTACTTAAACTCAATTCAATTATATATATAACTTTAAAATGTCAGCAAAAATAATTTTAAATATTTGGAAAAGTATACAGTTAGAATTTAGATATTGGCAAACAACAACACAAAAAACTATTAAGAAATAAAGTGCCAGATATGCTTTGTTGAAAAAATTGTTTAATGATTATTTTGTTTGAGAGAAAAAAGTAAAGAGAATGACTTGAACTTTGGTGAAGAAAAATAATGTAAAATAGAAGACATTTTAGTAAAGGTGACATAAAAATTAGAAAGACAGATACAAATGATACTTGTTCTTAAAGTTCTACACATCAAAGAGTGCAAGCAGCATTGCAGTGTCATTATTCAGTCTGACACTAGCTGGTACTAAAATGAATAGACACAAATGAGTTTATTATTTTCAAGTTCTTTTAAATATTGAATCAGAAAATTAAATCTGATTTATAAAATGTCTTGCTTTTGCAGAAACAACCCTACACAAATACGAATCATGGTTATTATTGGAACTCTTTTTTCATTGTGTATGAATGTTTAGTTATATGTTTGCAGGGCAAATTGAGGAACCTGGGAAGTGTTCTAAAGAGCCCTGGGAGTATGAATGTGGTATTCACACAGGGAAAAGAGAATTCTAGACTTACTCATAGTATAGAAATGAAAATAGGGCTAAGGTGGGCAACAGATGGTCCTAAATTCAGTGAATCCTGTGTAGTGCTGGGAAAGAAAAGCTCTAAGGTCTCGAAGCCTATCATTACTGGAGTGGAGTTCATCATGTGCTTTGATATGATAGACTTTGAAACTAGGTACTAGCTGAGGGTTAAACCTGGCCCTTTATCGCTTAAGTTCAGGAGAAACTGTGTGGCAGGCATTGGGGTGAGACCGCCAGCAGGGGACTGGCAGCACTGCAGGCCCTTTGTTAAAAGGTAGTTCCCAGTATTAGACCCATTGTTGCTGAGGTCCCAAGCAGTATCACTGAATCATAGTTCCTCCATTTATTCAAAATAAAAGTTTTGAGTGATCAATGTTTGCTGGGTAACAGCTAAGATCTGACTTCCCAAAAGTAGTAAATGCATAATTTCTGCCCTTAAGAAGCTCACCTCAACTGTTCAATGGTGTGTATGGTGTGTTGTCATTGTTTATAGATAGAGGCTACCATAAAAAGATGTGTGGACACCTTGGAAAGATAGTTCTTCAAATAAGGGGTCATTGACCCACAGTTTCCACAAAGTAGAAATTAAGGGGAGGGGAAGAAGGGATTCAAATGAATGTGAGTTGCTTCCAGGTAGAGTGAGTCAGGGTGGAGTTAGTGGACACCCAAGGAGGGAACTTAGGAAGGAAGGGGAAGGATGTCACTGAAGTCAGAGCCGGTCCTCAAGGGGAAGGTCATTGTTGGTCTCATGGATAGAGAGTATAACTTTAATTATATGGTATTGAGGCAATTGTGTAATAGCTTGTGAGAACTGGAGGGGACCTGATCTGTCATCTAATTAGCCCATTCCCCTTTCAACTCAACAAAGAGAAGCTTAGAGGGGTGGACTGACTTGCTTTAGTTGAAAGGAACACTTAGCTTTTTCTTTTAAAAAAAATAGAAATATGCAATGAACACATTATGTCTAAATCCACCCACTGCTTTTCAGTGATCTTGTCTAAGTGTTCTGCTGACTACTTGACACTGGTCACTCTTTTCTATTTAAAATTTCTGGTGCTTTTGGTGGCACCACATCCTCCTGGTTTTTCTCCTGTTCCTCTGACCAATCTTTCTCAGCCTCCTTTTTAGGTTCTATTATTAAACTAATTCTCTACATCCTGCTCCCTGGGGTTTTGTCTATCGTGTGTGTGTGTGTGTGTGTGTGTGTGTGTGTGTGTGTGTGTGTGTGTTAATCCTCACCTAAGAATATTTTTCCATCGATTTTTAGAGAGAGTGGAGAGGGGGAAGAGACACAGAGAGAGTAACATCCATGTGAGAGAGACACATTAATTGGTTGCCTCCTGCATGCACCCCAACTGGGGCTGGGGATTGAGCCTGCAAATGAAGTACATGCCCTTGACCAGAAATGAACCCAGGACCCTTCAGTCTGAGGGCCAATACTCTATCCACTGAGCCAAACTGGCTAGGGCTTGTCCATCTTTTTTACTTAAACAATCCCCATGCATTTTCTGAGCAATCCAATCTAATTGGCCATGACTTAACTGTCTGTAAATTGATAATTCCTAAACATACATATCAAGCTAAGATCTGTCTCCTGGATTCTGGGCCCTCATTCCAACATCATGCTGAATGTCTCCACTCAGCTATTCCATGTGAGCCTTAAACTCAATAAACACAAAACTAAAGTTATCATCATTTCACCACACACTCACCCTGTGCCCCCAAATCTCTTCCTCGTCTGTTTCCTATTTTCCTTGGCACCATAACCTTTGGCTCCTTAAACCACAAATGCAAATTCTCTCTTTGATTTGTCCCTCATCTTCTGTTGAACATTTTTTATCTCTGTAATTTATTTCCTCACTATCTCTAAAGCTACTAGGCTGAAGGCCCATCCTTTCCAGAATGGATCATCATTCTGCAAAAACCAAATTGGACTCCTTGCCATCATTCTTGCCTACTCCTAACCACTATCCACAGGACTGAGGAGTATTTCACTGAAGGGGAAAGCCAATCCTATCATTTTTCTGCTAAGTAATTCTTTGAAGGCTTTCCATCACCTGGAGGGTCAAGTCCAAAATCCCTAGCATGGCAAAAGGCCCTTTCAACACTTTTATGTCAGAAAAGTGTTGAAAGCATTGTTCACTCTGACTTCCTGGATATGCCCTGCTGTGCTGGTGCTGTGAAAACAACCTTACTGGCATTTTCAAGGGGAGTTGTCATCTGAAGGTGGTATGTGATGGAAAATTCTGTTATGTTCCTTTGCTAGAAATTATTTTATGCCCATTAGAGGGGAAAAAATAAAAAAAATGTGACATATCAAGTTTTGGTAATAATATAAAGAAACTGGAGGCCTGGTGCATGACATTCATGCACTGTGGAGAGGTGGGGGTCCCTCAGCCTGACCTGCGCCCTCTCGCAGTCCGGGACCCTCAGGGAATGTCGGGCCTAAGCTGGCAGGTGGACATCCCTCTCACAGTCTGGGGCTCTCGCAGTCTGGGACCCCTCACTCCTTACCGCCCACCTGCAGCTGAGGCAGAAGAGGCTCCTGCCACCACCGCTGCGCTCTCCAGCCATGAGCCGGCTGAGCAATGCTCCCGCTGTGGGAGCCCACTTACCACCAGGGGGCAGCTCCTGCATTGAGCGTCTGCCCCCTGGTGGTCAGTGTGCGTCATAGTGACCAGTTGTTCTGCTGTTTGGTCAATTTGCATATTAGCCTCTTATTATATAGGTTGGGAATTCAAGCATTTCTGGTGGTCCTTTGGGTAACTTAGCAATAACTAATAAACTCATATATGTATATATCCTTCAACCAGTAATTGATGCTTCCAAGTCTATACTCCAAAGAAACTAGAGCACACATACACATGAAGAAATGTTTAGAAATAGTTATTACATCTGTGTGCAATAGCAAAAACATGGAAACATCTTGAATGTTCAACCGGAGAAGAGAAAGATGGGGGAAAAGTCATTTAGTGGAATACCATACAGCAGTTAAAATGAATCTACTGGAAGTTGCCAGAATCAACATGGGTATATATAAAAAACATAGTGTTCTGCAAGAAAAACAAGTTGCAGAATAATAAAGTGTGACACCATTTATAAAATTAAAAACATGAAAAAATAATAAATATTTTTAACACATTTGGTAAATCTATTATGCTATGCAGGGAATATAAACACTGACTTCCCAGAGGTGTTAGAGAAGGAGGAGAATGAGATTATGGAAAAGTATCTGCAATGTTTTATTTAAAATAAACTACAATTCAGAGGCTTAATGACTTTGCCAAATTGTACCAATTAGCCAGGCTTCTAGTGGTATAAAGAGTAGGAATAGATAGTAAAAGTTGGGATTTAAATATTAAAAAGTAAAAGTGTGTTTTTGGAAAGTGTAATTATCAAAATAAACCCAAATGCCTTGCGTAATTGTGGGTGGATACATAAACGATTTTTTTGTTTTGGCCAATTCACAAAAACTCTCTTCTATCAGAAGAGTGTTGAAAGCATTGTCCATTCTGACTTCCTGGATATGCCCTACTTTGCTGGTGTCATGTAAACAACCTCACTGGCATTTTCAAGGGGAGCTGTCATCTGAAGGCAGCATGTGATGGAAAATTCTGTTATGTTCCTTTGATAGTTCAGTCCTTTTTTTTACCTGACCTTTAACTGTGTAATTTGTCATGTTTCCATCCTTTTGACACTATCTGTTATTTCCCTAAATGATTGCATCCACATTTAAATTCAAGTTCAAATAGCTAATTTGAGCTCTAGATATGAAATAGCCAACTGCTCACTCAACATCCTAATGGACATCTCATGGACAACTCGGAGTCCAAATGTGATACTGAATTCATTATCTTCCCACTCACTTCCCCAAGCATATTCCTGCTATATTTTCTTCCCCAGAATACAGTTTCGCTATCCACCCAACTGTACCTTCCAGAAACCTGGGAGTTATTATTGACATTCCCTCTCTTTTGATATCCAATCCATCACTAAGTTCTGTTGATTCTACCTTATAAACCTATCTCAAATATATTGGCTTTTCTACAAATTCATTACTGCCTTTAGTTTTCCTGGCCTTTGATGGCCTCCTTATAGGTATCAGCCAGCCCCACCCACCCATCCATATTTTATCAGCCTCCACCCCACTAAGCTATTTTCTATTCTATTTCCAGAATGACCTCTTAAAAATGTAAATCTGAATGTAGCCCCCTGTCTTAAACATATACTTAGTTCTTCATTGTTCTGGGGGTCCATCTAGAATCCTTCATAAGCTCTAAAGAACGTGGTCTTTTCCCATCTTGGAAGCCTCATCCTATTGCAGTATTCTACTCTTCTCTACACCAGCTTCCAGTCACACTGCATCCCTTTTAATTCCCCAAATGCATCAAGCTCCTTTCCAGTTCAGAGTGATATTTCCTTCCTTTGCCTCTAAAACTGACTCCTAAGCTACTGCTCCCCAATCCTTCCATCTAAGACATGACTCTTCATTCTTTAGCTCTCAACTCAATCATTACTTTAGGGAAGTCTTCTGTGACCACCGTAGGTGGGATTATCTGTAATACCCAACTCTGCAATTGTTGATAGCATTTAACTAAAAAGTAATTAAACACTCAATTGCATAATTGTCTCCTGTCAGAGGTGGGCAAACTTTTTGACTCGAGGGCCACAATGGGTTCTTAAACTGGACCGGAGGGCCGGAACAAAAGCATGGATGGAATGTTTGAACTAATATAAATTAGTGTGAACTAATATAAATTCAGAGTAAAGGAGTGGAGGGGAGAGCAAGAGAACCGGATAGAACAGCCGGATCCGGCCCGCGGGCCGTAGTTTGCCCACGGCTGCACTAGATAGTAAGTTTTACAAGGGCAGGACAATGTGTGCTGTTCACTGCTGTCCCCAACGACTAGCTCAGTGCACTCCAAGTGGTGCCTGAGTGAAAGGCTGGGCTTCTGGAATGGTTGCAGAGGAGCTACAGTCGTGCACAACATTTGGAAATCAGCCCTTTTCATTATTCCAGAAAAAAAAATCTGAGATAATAATTTGAAAAAAATTTAAACTTCTGAGGAATTGTTTATGTAGATACATCTTTATTCTGTATTAGTTTTCCTAAGCCAAAGTGTGTTTCCTTGAAAACCGATCAAAGCCCTGTGCGTGTTAGATATAGGTTTGGTTTCAGGGGCTGTGGAGTTTGTGCTTGGGAATGCCTCATTAGAACACTTTTTAGGATGACCCTTCAAATAGCTCATAGCCAAGTAGCATTAGTTGTGGGTTGGTGTGTAAAGAGAAGAGAACTGATTTTTTCTCATAAATTGAGTGAATTTTTGTCTTTGGAATTGAAGGAAAATGGATTTTGGATTCAGATCTACATCAGGATCTCAATTTTTTTTTTTCATTTAAACAATTTTTTTTAGCTAAACTTTTTAACTGCTGCAGGCTTCAGTTTTTCATTTATGGAACTGAATCTGTTTCTCCTTCAAGTGAACATTTACAGAAAAGCCATAGACTTATTGAGAACGTTTATCAGGCTCTGAGCACAGTGCTTGCTGCCGGTAGAGACCCAACGAGTTTCAGCTCTTTTCACTTTCCTTCTAACTGAAACTAGTTCAATTGTCCTTGAATCGAGAGCCAGAGCCCCAGATAATTTAAATTAGACTTTTGACACTTAACAAACCTCTCTTTACTAGAGCTCAGTCTCAAAAACTACTTGGATAGACTGAATAAAAGATTGTATGATCATAGTACACATCAATCAAGGTACCTGTATACATCTGGACAAAACTGATAATGAAGCAAGGATAAAAGAGGAACTCCCATAAGTGGAAGACTTTTGGCAATATACTACTTCATTGAAAGAAAGGAATAAAGCAAAGTCTGTCTTATCAGGGCTGGAAGCTATTCAGTCATAACCTTCCTAGAATATGGTGGTAGATGTGTTCTGAAGAGTAGCTGGAAGAAGGACCAACATGTTTCTCCTTGCATTGGAGAGTGATTCATCCACTCCTCAGCTCACTCACCTCACAAATGTTTGAATGCTCAGGTTATGTCAGGTGCTGTGTCAGCAGCATAAGTCCATCAGTAAACAAGACACAGTTCTGCTCTGGTGGAGGGAGGGGAGGAAAGGGAGTAGGGGATAATAATCAAATATAATCGATGTCAGGTGGAGATAAATGCAATAGCACATAAAAAGGATAAGGGGATAGTAGTGTGTGTGTGTGTGTGTGTGTACACATACGTGTGTGCACTGTTTTTATACAAGGTGGTCTACAAAAGTCTCTTAAAGAGAAATTTCAACATAGACCTGACTGTAGTCAGGAAGCAAGTCTTGTGGGTCCCTGAGAGAATGATTTCCAAAGAGAGGTGACAGCAAGCATGAAGGTGCTAGGCAGCATAATGAGTGTGTCTGAAGAAAGGCAAGGGAGCTGGAGCAGTGGGAGCACAGCAAGCTAGGGGGAGAGGGTGTGGGGGGGCAGCATACCATACTGAGATTTTGTCTTTGAATCCAAAAGAGATGAGAAGCCATGAGGGAGTTTTGAGCATGATCTCATTTACCATTTAATAGGATCACTCTGGCTGCCATGGGAGAAGAGACTGTTGGAGGGCATGGACAGAAGAAGGGAGACTAGTTTAGGAGGCTATTACTGAAACTAGATGAGACATATGTTTCTCTCAGAATGAGCTATAAAGTTATGTTAATAAAATATACCACCATATAGTATTTTTCCCAAATAAAACAATTTTTTCTACTGTCTACTATCATATTAAACACAACCTGTTTCTCTTTGCTTATTCTTTTATTTCCCTCTACATACTACCCTTCAAACATAAAAACTTAACCTAAAGTAACAATAATGGGGGTGGTAATGAATAGTTGAATTTTGGATATACTTCAAAGGTAGAGCTGAAAGAATTTGCTGAGGGACTAGATGATGGGTATGAAAGAAAGAGAAGCCAAGGATGACACTTAAGAAATGGGCCTAAGCAACTGGAAGGGTGGAAAAGACCAGAAAGGCTAAGAGAAGGGCAGATGTGGAGGATGCTCTTAAGTATTTTTTCTTCTCTAGGAACCCTCTAGTCCTATACAGTGTCTGGAAACAATTCTCTTGGGTTTATAAGTCATCATCTTCTTGCAGTTTAGTTGACTGCTGAAGGATGGGTTCCATGGAATATCAATGACTTTCTGGGCATGAAGGGTATCCTTTAAGGGAAGTTGGGAGAAGTGTAAAACAAAAATTGCATCTACTTGGCTGCTTAGCCAAGGGCTAGCCCTGTTTATTAAAAAAACATTCCTGACTAACTGTCTCCCTAGAGGTCCAAAGCTGGAATAACAGCTGTAGGTGATTCCCAACTTGGCAGAAGTTACAATAGTCATTAAGACTCCAAAAAAATGAATCTCAAGCTTTCCCAAGTTTTAGTTAGTGAAAGCAAAGAGCTGGAAGAGGGAAGAACTTAAAAGATGGTCAATAGCTGGAAGGGACTTCTGCTAGAGTCCAAATCAAGACTTAGCAAGACATGAGACTCAGAGTCGCCGAGATAGGACTAGAACCTGGTCTCTGACTCCCAGTGCAGTGCTTTTATGATGCTGGAGGAATATAGCAGTCCAAGGTATGCTCTGACTTAGAGAAGATCATCTTTTATTCTTGGGAAACTAGAACTTGTAAAGCCTTCAACACCCACTACTTTTAGGCATTTATGAATCCCATGGCTTTACCTTGGGAAGGAAACTGGAGATTGGCTGAGTTTACTGGTCTAACTAAGCAAGTGGAAAATGGCAAGAGCAGTCCTTGCTTTCCTCTGGGGATAGAATAGTACTTTCACATTCGTGTATAATTTCTCATTTGGGAAGTGAGGGATTGTAAGTTATCATGGTTGGAAAAAGACAGTGGTGTAATGAGTGATGTTACTACCATGAGTGTGAGGAATAATTAAACTTGATCTACAAACAATTACTCTAAATATAAATTTGTAGTATTTCAATTTTCTTTATCAAACTGGCAGCAGAAAGCAAAATGGTTTGATTTGAATTTCAACCATCCTCTTCTGAATATTGAGGGAGGTGCCAAGGAATAGCAAAAGGTCCAAATTAGACTACTAGAGAAAGAAAAGTGATGTGAGTAGTCAGCCCCTGAAAGATTGAGATTTGATTGTTTGTTTCCATTGAAATATTTTGAAAATCCTGGTGGGAGTTTGTGAAAAGCTTCACACTGGAGCCAAGACTATCTCTGATTATTAGAGTTATCACAGCCACATGTCAACAATTGTCATAGCTCACTCAATCTTAGCTTTTGTGTGTATGTGTGTGTATTTGTAGAATGGGACAGTCCGGCCTTTTGATGAAAGTTTGTCATTGTTTTACAGGTTATTATGCTTGATACCCAAGCATAATATTCAATTTGATTTTGAGGTGCATTGAATCTAGACCTTACTAAGATTTAGAGACCCACTCAGTTCTATCTGTACCAGTTGATTGACACCTGATGCTTTTTTATTTTTTTAAAGAGAAAAGCTTTTCACGTCTCTGTAGATTTCTTACCCTGATGTGTTCTAATATGGAATATTTTATTTCATCCTGACTCATTACCCTGATATTTTCTGTCTTTGGTTCCCCAAGGATTTGGGAAGAATATATCCTTCTTCTTTGGAAACTGAATGCTGGGCTTCTGATAAAGATGCTGAGCTATTTTCTAGGAAATGATGTGACACCGCTATTTCCCTCCTTGACCTGGCAGCATCTATAGAGAGGGTTCAATGAACTGCATAAAACAAGTTAATATTTCAGTGATTTTTATGTCCTGTTAAATCTAGATACACTTTGTTCTTTCTCTTTTCAGATTTAGCTCCTACCCTCTGCCCAGGAGTACACAAAACCCCTGATAAACATGGAATATTTTCCCAAAGCTTCAATTTTATTCTAAGATATGAATGAAGGAAGTTGAGGGGTGTTGAATTTTTACATTCCTCAAGGTTTTGTAATCCACACATGAAGTCAAAATCAGTGAATTCTGCTTTTTTTTTTTTTTTTTTTTGCTTTCCTATGGATATATTACAGACCAAATAGGAAAAGTCACTTATATTTTTAAGAAAAAATAACAGGCTAAAATTTTTTGAGTTGGAGGCAGTGTGCTTCTGGCTATGGCCAGGCTTCCAGTTCATTATTCTGGGCCTTTGGGTTTCTTCAGTGGAAGTGTGAGGAGAGCTTTACCATGCTCTCTCAGTCTCAGCAACCTGTCACCTAGATGAAGGATACTATGATCCCAAATCCTGGCAAGGTATGTATTATTTTTACTTGCCTCTGTTTACTCATTTGAAGTTGCTTCTCCCTTCCTCCCCCAACCCCCCTTATAAATAGTTATACGCATTTGGGTGGGAATGAACAGAATGTGTATATAAATTTTTAGGGCCTTATATAATTCATCTCCTCAATTATCCAAGTGGGTGAGCTGCCCTATTTACTCCACTAAAAATAATTTTTTCTGGTTTCTCTTTCTGAGAGTTCACTATTAGTGTATAAAAATGCTATGGATTTTGGGGTGTTAATTTTGTATCCTGCTATGTTCCCAAATTCATTTATTAAATCTAGTAGTTTTTTGATGGAGTGTTTAGAGTTTCTTATGTACAGTATCATGTAGTCTGCAAATAATGAGAGTTTTACTTCTTCCTTTCCAATTTTGGATGCCTTTTATTTCTTATTTTTGTCTGATCATTATGGCCAGGACTTCCAGTAATATGTTGAACAGGAGTGGTGAAAGAGGGCATCCTTGTCTTGTTCCTGTTCTTAGGGGGAATGGTTTTAGTTTTTATCCATTGAGTATGATGTTGGCTATAGGTTTGTCATATATGGCCTTTATTATGTTGAGGTATGATCTCTCTATTCCCACTTTGCTGAGAGTTTTTATCAAAAAAGGGTGTTGGATTTTGTTGAATGCTTTTTCTGCATCTATTGATATGATCATGTGATTTTTGTCTTGAAATCTGTTTATGTGATGTTTCACATTTATTGATTTGTGAATATTGTACCAGCCTTGCATCCCTGAAATAAATCCCACTTGATCATGAGATACTTAGGAATAAACAACCAAGGAGGTAAAAGACATGTACTCCAAAAACTACAGGACATTGAAAAAAGAAGTAGGGGAAGATATAAACAAGAGGAAGAATATACCTTGTTCATGGATTGGTAGAATCAACATCATTAGAATGTCCATATTACCCAAAGCAATCTACAGATTTAATTTAATCCTATTAAAATACCAATGGCATATTTCACATACCTAGAACAAACACTCCAAAAATTTATATGGAACCAAAAAAGACCTGGAATAGCTTCAACAATATTGAGAAAGAAGAACAAAGTTGGAGGAATCACAATACCAGATATCAAGTTATACTATGAAACCACTGTGCTCAAAACAGCCTGGTACTGGCACAAGAAGAGGCTTATAGATCAGTGGAGCAGAACAGAAAATCCAGAAATAGACCCAAGCCACTACTAGTATGCTCCATTAGTATTTGACAAAGGAGGCAAGAGCATACATTGGAGAAGACATAGTCTCTTCAATATATGGCGTTGGGAAAATTGGACAGGTACATGCAAAAAAAAAAAATGAAACTAGACCACCAACTTACACCATACACAAAAATAAACTCAAAATGGATAAAAGAATTACTAGTAAATGTAAGATGTGAAACCATGTAAGTTCTAGAAGAAACCATAGGCACTAAAATCTCAGACATCTCTCATAGCAATACATTTATGTTTACCAAATACATCTCCTAAGACAATGGAAACTAAAGAGAAAATAAACAAATGGGACTACATTAAAATAAAAAGCTTCTGCTCTGCAAAAGAAACCATCAACAAAACAACAAGAGAGCCCACTACATGGGAGAACATATTTGCCAATGTTATCTCTGATAAGGATTTAATCTCCAAAATTTATAGGGAACTCATACCACTTAACAAAGGAAGACAAACAATTCAATTAAAAAATGGGCAAAGGACCTAAATAGACACGTCTCCAAAGTGAACATACAGAAGGTCAAGAGGCATATGGAAAAAAAAAATGCTCAAAGTCACTAATCATTGGAGAGATGCAACTCAAAATGACAATGAGTTACCACCTCATACCTGTCAGCCTGACTATCATCAACAAATCAACAAATGACAAGAGCTGAGGAGGATGTGGAGAAAAGGGAACCATTGTACACTGCTGGTGGGAATGCAGACTGGTGCAGCCATTATGGAAAACAATATTGAGTTTCCTCAAAAAATTAAAAATGGAACTCCCATTTGACCCAGTGACTCCACTTTTAGAAATATATCCTAAGAAACCTGAAACACATATCAGAAAGAATATATGCACCCCTATGTTCATAGAAGTGCAATTTACAATAGCCAAGATTTGGAAACAGCCTAAGTGCCCATCAGTAGATGAGTGGATAAAAAAGCTGTGGTACATTTATATAATGGAATACTACATGGCTATAAAAAAGAAAGAACTCTTACCATTTGCAACAGCATGGATGGACCTGGAGAGTATTATGCTGAGCGAAATAAGCCAGTCAAAGATAAGTATCACATGATCGAACTCATATCTGGAATCTAATGAACCAAATAAACTGATGATCAAAAATAGACCCAGAGTCATAGAAGCCTGAACAGACTGTTGAACCTCAGAGGGAAAGCAGGGGAGGGTGGGTGGGAAGAGATCAAGAGATCAAAAGATATATGCATAACCCATGGACACAGACAATGGAGTGGGGAGGGCCTGGGTGGGTGGGGGCAGTGGAGCGGGTTGGAAGAGATTAATGGGGGGAAAAAGAGGATCTATGTAATACTTCAACAATAAAGATTTAAAATAATAATAATTTTTTCTGGTGTTACTAAGGTTGCTGGGTGTAGAACTTGATGAGATTTAGGGATGATCTGATAGCTGAAGCTACTTCCTTTGTTCAGATTATTCCATAGCAAATCTGTTTCCACAGGAAAGCAGAGGGGAGAAGTTGCCCAGTCTTATCATTTATTTAAAAGCAGCCTCCTTATCAGCTAGAGAGAGTGCTTGTGTAGGTGGCAGCTGCTTAGGACCTTTGCCCCTTGGTTAAATGGGTATTTTGATGTGCAAACTGACTTCCTACCTGCACTCAGTTACAGAGGAGCTTTAGACAGGCATTGTCTCAGATTGTCTGCATCCTCTTTAGTTGCTGTGTAGAATGTGTCCTTCCAAGATTTTTGTGTGGTTGTCTCAGCTTGGCTTGGCTCTTGGCGTCCAGAGACAGCTGGCTCATGCTGCCAAGACTCACACAGGACTGGCTTTTGCTATCATCAAGTGTAGAATTTAAACACCGGTGTGGATACACATATGTAAATAAAGAGACTGAAGTTGCCTCATAGTTCTATCACTCACCTAAGGAAACATGGTAGAAAAAACTATGTACTTAGAAAAAGAATCAAATTTTGATGGGAATGATTCTTTTTAAAAAATTCAAAAAATATTTTATTAATATAAGTGACCCTTGAACAACATGGTTTTTTAAAAAAAATTCACTATTGATTAAGGTACTACATATGTGTTCTTATCCCCCCATTACCCCCCTTACTCCCCACCACTCATGCCCTCACCCCCCTGTTGTCTGTGTCCATTGGATATGCTTATATGCATGCATACAAGTCCTTTGGTTGATCTCTCCCCCTTACCCTCACCCTCCCCTACCTTCCCTCTGAGGTTTGACGGTCTGATCAATGCTTCTCTGTCCCTGGATCTGTTTTTTTTTCATCAGTTTATGTTGTTCATTATATTCCATAAATAAGTGAGATCATGTGACATTTCTCTGACTGGCTTATTTCACTTAGCATAATGCTCTCCAGTTCCATCCATGCTGTTGCAAATGGCAAGAATTTCTTCTTTTTTACCGCAGCATAGTATTCTGTTGTGTAGATGTACCACAGTTTTTTAATCCACTCATCTGCTGGTGGGCATTTAGGCTGTTTCCAAATCTTAGCTATGGTGAATTGTGCCGCTATAAACATAGGGGTGCATATATCATTTTTAATTAGTGTTTCTAGTTTCTTGGGATATATTCCTAGAAGTTGGATCACTGGGTCAAATGGGAGTTCCATTTTTAGTTTTTTGAGGAAACTCCATACTGTTCTCCATAGTGGCTGCACCAGTCTGCATTCCCGCCAGCAGTGCACGAGGGTTCCTTTTTCTCTGCATTTTTGCCAGCACTTGTCATTTGTTGATTTGTTGATGATAGCCATTCTGACAGGTGTGAAATGGCACCTCATTGTCGTTTTGATTTGCATCTCTCGGATAATTAGTGACTTTGAGCAGGTTTTCATATGTCTCTTGGCCTTCCTTCTGTCTTCTTTCGAAAAGTATCTATTTAGGTATGTTGCCCATTTTTTGATTGGGTTGTTTATCTTCCTTTTGTTAAGTTGTATGAGTTCCCTGTAAATGTTGGAGATTAAACCCTTATTGGTGATAACATTGGCAAATATGTTCTTCCATGCAGTTGGCTTTCTTGTTGTTTTGTTGATGGTTTCTTTTGCTGTACAGAAGCTTTTTATTTTGATGTAGTCCCATTTGTTTATTTACTCTTTAGTTTCCATTGCCCTAGGAGCAGTATCAGTGAAGAAATTGCTTTGGCATATGTCTGAGATTTCTCTGCCTGTGGATTCCTCTAGTATTTTTATGGTTTCCCATCTTATGTTTAAGTCCTTTATCCATTTTGAGTTTATTTTTGTGTATGGCTCACCATTCCTGTTTGACATAGTACTGGAAGTACTAGCCATTGGGATCAGACAAGAAGAAGAAATAAAAGGCATCCAAATTGGAAAAGAAGAAGTAAAACTGTCCTTATTAGCAGATGACATGATACTGTACATAGAAAACCCTAAAGACTGCATCAAAAAACTATTAGACTTAATAAATGAATTCGGCAATGTAGTGGGATACAAAATTAATGCCAAGAAATCTATGGCATTTCTATACACCAATAGTGAACTTACAGAAAGAGAGAGTAAAAAAGCAATCCCATTTACCATCACACCAAAAAAATTAAGATACTTAGGAATAAACCTAACCAAGGAGGTAAAATACCTATACACAGAAAACTACAGGACACTGAAAAAAGAGATAGAGGAAGACATAAACAGATGGAAGAACATACCGTGTTCATGGATTGGTAGAATCAACATCATTAAAATGTCCATACTACACAAAGCAATCTATAGATTCAATGCACTCCCCATTAAAATGCCAATGGCATATTTCACAGACTTAGAACAAACTTTCTAAAAATTCATCTGGAATAAAAAAAGACCCTGAATAGCTGCAGCAATCCTGAGAAAGAAGAACACAGTAGGTGGGATCTCAATACCAGATATCAAGCTGTACTACAAAGCCACTGTTCTCAAAACAGCCTGGTACTGGCACAAGAACAGACATATAGATCAATGGAATAAAATAGAGAATCCAGAAATTGACCCAAATCACTATGCTCCATTAATATTCGACAAAGGAGGCATGAACACACAATGGAGTCAAGACAGTCTCTTCAATAAATGGTGATGGGAAAATTGGACAGATACATGCAAAAAAAAAATGAAATTAGACCATCAACTTACACCATACACAAAAATGGGAATGATTCTTGACAAACCTGGAATCTGTAGGAGAGGCTTGAGGTCCTTGTGCTGAGGTGACTTGGTGACACACCTTTCTCCAACCTAGAGATCCTCCCTACAGGATTGAAACTGCATTTCCTGTCAGGGCAGGCCCAAGATAGTTCTCCCAATTTGCATTCACTCTTATTTTAACTATGAGAGACTTTTAAAAATTTTGGCTCTTCAACGACTTGCTTCTTTTTCATTTCCACACTTATAACAAGGTCTCAACTTGTTTCAGACACATTATATTAATGATTTGTGTAAATACCTAAGAAAGCAACCTAACCTTATCAGCTTATAGTCTACAGACCAGGTATTCCCCAATGAGTGCTTTATGAAAGGCTGCTTGCTATTATATGTAGAAGGATTTTTTTTTATCTTTAATTGATAAACCTTCAGTCAACACATGTTTTCTGCTAGGCTTAAGTTCCCCGACTTCTCTTATAAGCTTTCTTTATATCAATGGTTTTTTGCATTAAAATATTTATCGTATAACATTTTATACACAAAAAACAATATGTAATGAACATTCATGACTCTACAGTCACATTTAGAACTAGAGTTTTACCAAAACCATTGCATATAGGTGTGTTCTTTCTCTTGCTTCCAGTAAATGGAAACCACTATCCTGAGGTTATGTGGTTTATCGATACCATCCTTTTTGGGGGCCAGGTTTTATCTATAATAATAAAAGTGTAATATTCTAATTAGACTGAACATTCTTCCGGACATCCTTCCGGACGACCTTCCGGATGAAGCCGGGGCTGCAAGGGAAGCCCAGGTCCCGGGTGCCAGAAGGAAGGAAGGCCTACTCTTGCATGAATTTCATGCATCGGGCCTTTAGTATATGTATAACCTTAAAAACATTTTGTTGTGTTTTATTGTCTGAGCTTTATTAAAATGCTATCATAATCAATATAGTCTTTTACCACTTGCTTATGTCATTCAACTTTGCAATTCCTCAGTGTTGTTATATGTAATTTTTATTCACTTGAGTTCACTGTTGTATGATATTCCTTTGTGAGGCTATACAAAAATATATCTGTTTCCTGTTGATGAATTTATGGATTGTTCCCTTTTTAAAAATTATGAGCTTCGCTACCATGAACATTCTTATACATGCCTTTGGTATGGATGTGGAATTGCTAGGTCACAGTGTATGCTAATTTTCAACATTAGAAGATAATGTCCAGTTGTTTCCCAAAGTGATGGTGCAGTTTCCATATCTATCATCACATACATAACAATTCCTTTTAATTCATATCCTTCCAATACTTGTATTGTTAGGCTTTGCAATTTTTGCTAATCTAATGGGCATAAAATGGCTTGTTCTTAGTAACCAAGAAAATGCAAATGAACCTGCCAAAGGGGTTAGGCATTTGCCATATGTATATTGGCTGTTTCTCCTTTCTCCTTGTGAAATGACTGTCCAAGCCTGTTGTCCATTTTTCTAATGGGTTGTTTGTCTTCTTACTGATATGTAAGAATTTTTATATATTTTAGTTACTTAGTCCTTGTCAGTTGTATGTGTTGCCATTAATGTCTTCTAGTTTGTGTCTCATTTTTTTCACTTTATTCATTTTTGATGAGAAGTTCTTAATTTTAACATGGGTAAATTTATAATCACTTTTTCATAATTAGTGCTTCTTATGCCTCAAAACCACATCCCCTAACCTGATGTCATAAAGATATTCTCCCATATTTTCTTTTAAAAGTCTTACAATTGTGATATTTACTATGATGTTCTTAATCAGTCTAGATTGGTTTTTATGTATGTATGAGGTGAGAGGTCCAGTTTCATTGTGTTTTCCTGCGGGAGAGTCATTTCTCTCAGCACTATTGCAGCTCCTTCCTTTCCCCAATAATCTGCAAAGTAACATAATATTTCAGATTTCCATGTTCATGTCTGTCTGCCTCAGAACTCTTTGTTCCATTTTGAAAAAAAATGCTTAAAACAAACAAAATCTTGTTAAAAGTTGGTATTGAATTTCAACAAGCATTTTTTTCCCTGCAAAGTTGAGATCATATGGTCTGTTTCAAGCAATCTGTTAATGTGGTAAAGACATTTATAGACTCTATTAAATTGTCCTAAAATTCCCTAGGATAATCCCAACTCAGTCATGGTGTTATATGTATTTTTTTAACTGCTGGGTTTGGCTGGCTAATATTTTGTTTACAATTTTTACATCTGTGTTTCTGAGTGAAATTTTCCAGTAATTTTCTTTTTTAAAGCCATTGTTTTCTGGTTTTGGCATCAAAGTTACATTTGCCTGAGAATGCACTGGGGAATGTTCTTTTTCTCTTTGCTAGAAGAGCTTGAGATTATTTGTTCTTTGGAAGTTTCATAGAATTCACTTTAAATATATACATACATATATAAATATTCTATCTAATAAAAGAGTAATATGCAAATTGACCATACCTCCCCTACACCAAAAACCACGCCCACCAGCCAATCAGGAGTAAGTATGCAAATTAACCCAACCAAGATGGCTGCGGCCACGGAGAGAGCAGGAGGCTTAGGTTTCCCCAGCAATGGAGGAAGCCAAGCTTTCCACCTGCCCTGGCCAGCCCAGGCCTCCGCTTAAGGCTACAAAGTTTCAATTATAGAAGATACATAAATCCCAGATACCAGGGCCTCTGCTTGGGTTGCCAGGGGGTGTGGCCAGGCTGCAAACCACCACAGGCCCCTCGCCCAGGCCACCCCATGCCCCAAGGGAACCCCACCCTGATCTGGGACACCCTTCAGTGCAATCAGCCGGCCCCCACGCATGCACCAGGCCTCTATCCTATCTAATCCTATCTAATAAAATAATATGCAAATTGACCATCACTCCAACACACAAGATGGCTGCCCCCATGTGGTCAAAGATGACTGCCCTGATGTGGACACAAGATGGCCACCACAAGATGGTCAGCAGGGGAGGGCAGTTGGGAGGGATCAGGCCTGCAAGGGAGGGCAGTTGGAGGCAATCAAGCCTGCAGGGGAGGGCAGTTAGGGGTGACCAGGCTGGTAGAGGAGGGAAGTTGGGGGCCACCAGGCCTGCAGGGAAGGGCAGTTGGGGGGTATCCAGGCCTGCAGGGGAGAGCAGTTAGGGGTGACCAGGCCTGCAGGGGAGGGCAGTTAGAGGTGACCAGGTCTGCAGGGGAGGGCAGTTAGGGGCAAACAAGCGGGCAGGGAAGCAGTTAGGCATCAATCAGGCTGGCAGGGGAGTGGTTAGGGGGTGATCAGGCTGGCAGGCAGAAGTGGTTAGGGGCAATCAGGAAGGCAGGCAGGTGAGCAGTTGGGAGCCAGCAGTCCTGGATTGTGAGAGGGATGTCCGACTGCCCGTTTAGGTCTGATCCTACCTGGATCGGGCCTAAATTGGCAGTCGGACATCCCTTGAGGGGTCCCATATTGGAGAGGGTGCAAGCTGGGCTGAGGGACACACTCCCCCATGCACAAATTTCATGCACCAGGCCTCTAGTGTAATATAAATATTGAGATGTCATTGTTCAAATGGATGCAGTTCATATACCCATCCCCCTCAATTATCACAATTTATATTTAAGGAACTTGAGGGTTTTTTTCTTTGCCTTCTGAATTTTTTTTTATAATCTTTGAGTAAATTCTATAGCATGTTATTTCCTTCAGAAGTCATATTACAATGGTAAACTCTACTTTTCAGTAAATATCACCCGTGTGACTTTATAGTAGTTAAAATTCAAATTAAGACAGAATAACATTATTGAGATGATAATGAAAATATTAATACACATTTGATGTTGAGTGTAAACCAATGATGTTCTATTTTGCCCCAAGAAATAGCTATAGTAAATAACACAAACATTGAAAACTGTTTAGGAAATAATACCAGTGCATTGCATTACAACCTCATGGTTCTCTAAGGAAGTATACCTGTGTCTATGCTCTATTTGACATTAATATCTATACTAATAAAAGAGTAAGATGCAAATTGACCGTACCTTCATGACACCCAACAACCAATCAGGAGTGAGTATGCAAAGTAAACCAACAAAGATGGCGAGTTAATTTGCATATGCAGGCACTGAGCGGCCGGAGGTGGGGCAGGACACTTGTGTCACTGCCATGGCAATGATGCAGGCATTTCGCACTGCCCCTGGCTGCTCCAGGCCTCTGGGCAGCGTGGGAAGGTGGAAAGGCGGCTCCGGGCCTGAGTGAAAAGGCGGCTCCGGTCGGAGTGAAGGCGGTGATGGCAGCCAGGGAAAGGAAGGCCCATTCTTGCACAAATCTTCGTGCATCGGACCTCTAGTATATACATATGTACATATGTATATATATTTTTGTGGGTTTTGTTTTTGCTGAAGATTTTTTTTTATTTTATTAATTTCTTTATTGATTAAGGTATCACATATTTGTCCTCATCCCCCCATTCCCATCCCAAACCCCTCCCCACGCATGCCCCCACCCCCCTGTTGTCTGTGACTACTGGTTAGGCTTATATGCATGCATACAAGTCCTTTGGTTGATCTCTCCCCCTTACCCCCACCCTCCCCTACCTTCCCTCTGAGGTTTGACAGTCTGATCGATGCTTCCCTGTCTCCGGGTCTGTTTTTATTCATCAGTTTATGTTGTTCATTATTTCCCCTAGATGAGTGAGATCATGTGATACTAAAAATACACTTATAAGAACCGAAAATGAGACAAGCAATAATGGTTATGCTGAGAGGCAAATGAATCAGTCTGTAGTGAGTTTCTTTCTGGGCCAACACTTCTTTTGAGTCCCAATTTCAATGTCAAACATTTCCTTATGTGTACATGTCAGCAATGATATTTCAGTTCTGGATGGTGGACAAATGGTGGTAATGCAGGTTCGACCCTCTCTGGTTTGGTCCTGGGCAACCTGCAGTGATGCACAGCTGCTGACTGCTGGTATGGCAAGGTGTCGTCAGCGTCTTCCATCTCTGGACTGTTTCTCTTCTGTCTTTATGGCTGGAGCAGTCCTGTCAATTCCTCTCTGTTGCAGGAATCCACATGGTCTTGGAGTTGTTTTCTGAAAATATACAAAGATATTCTCGACCAAAAGTTAGTAAAGGAATCATTTCTATAAATTTGACTTGGGATCCTTTTTCATTTTTTGCCCAAATGATTTTCCTTTGGCTTGTTTTGACACCATGTGTGTTTTTCATGGGTGTCTTGCTGTTAGCCTTTCAAATGAAAGTTAATTTTCTAAAGTAAAAATTTTCTAGATGTAATTTACTTACAGGATATTTTTCCTTACATGATATTCTTCTACTGTCCCCCCTTTTTTGATTTAAATATTAGGAGGCTTTTGGAAATTTTATAATGTAGTTTTGATAGCTTTTAAATTTTAATTTTTTGCACTAAAATATGACTGCTTTAGGTTCATTACATGTTACACAATTTTACCATGAGATGAACTACCAATAAAAATTTTAGTTAACACTTTAGGAACAGCTTTTTGTCTAGTACCATTAATTTTTCTAGAATATTCACTATTTCACTTAGCCAATTTAAATTAGTCTGAGAACTTGACTACTATTTTACTGTCAAATTTAATACTCTAACAACAATCTTATTTTACCCTGTAAATATTAGTGGAAAGTATTATTTGATTCTTGAGTAGGCCCTGAGCATTCCTGGTGTTAGGCTGAATTTAGATATCAAAAACTCACTTCCCCACCCCATGGGTACAAGACAATTCAAACAAGTCTTGTTGCAGTGAGAGGGCAGCTGCTGTCGGCCAAGTCTCTGTCTGTTACCTGGGTCCCGATCTGAGCTGGGCATGGGAGGTGAAGCAGCCATGGGGGCAGGAGACCTCCCTCAGAAGGGGTGAGGGTTCAGGCCCCTGCAAAGTTGGGGTGGTGAGGGTCTGTGCCCCACCTCTGTTGACCCCCAAGTTCTCTCCTGATGGCCCCTCTGCGACTGTGCCTGTCTTAGGTTGTTCCTTCCCCGAGAAATCTTACCCGTCTCTGGCTAACCAGTCATCCTCTGGGGCCAAGCAGGGTGATATGAGGTTCAGTTCTGTCTCCTTGGTAGCCTATGCCCCCGTGGCCTCCATGCCCAGCACTTGCCTTGGGATCCCCTCGCTTGCTGGCGGGGCCCTGGCACTGATCACATATCTTGGGGAACCCAGGTTTCTTCTCCAGGGAGGGCCCAGCTCACCCCACTGGGCGAGAGATAGATCCATGGTACCAGCCACCACGAGGCTTCAACCTCAGCATGAACAGAAAGCACAGGCAACAGCTATGGGCAATTGGATTGTGAGAAGAGGGTCCCTCTTGGCAAAAAGGGCAAAAGGGGCCAATATAGAATGCTCAGGTGCCTTCCCAGGGGGCCCTCTACACAGTGGAAGGGATTAAATCCTTTCATGTCCTTTTTAAATTGTTGCCAGACATTCAAAGAATTAGTTTGTAAGTTTGTTTGGGATAATTGTACATTATGCTGTTGTAATTCTAAAATATCAAGAGATGTGTTACCTTTGTCTCCAAGCACCAAAAAGATGATTTTTTATTGATTCCCAAGGGTGCGAGGTACTATTGTAGGTAATGGGGGTAAAACAAATCTGAGAAAAATTATAATGACATTGTAGAATAATATCATGTAAGGATATTCTTTGCTCTAGGCCACGGCAATTCCATTTCAAACTGGCTGTCAGTTTCTTTTTGTATAGACAAGGTCTTAGTTACATTTTCTGCACCTCTCCCAGGAGCAAGTAGTGATAGTCCCTTCCTTTGGTGTCCACCCAAGCCAGAAACCTCTCTTTAATTTTGCACACAAAGGAGCAGTGGTTTGATTTTGTGTCATACAAAAGGTAAGCTGGGTGGCGACCCCTGTGTAACTATACTTCCTTGCCCCACCCATGGTCCTCCTGGATGACCAAGGTGTTTGGTATTATTGGTGATTACATTAGGCGGGGGATCAGCCACATAAGGGCTCTTACCCATGAAGGGTCAGGAACATAAGTCCAAAATACTTCCACATTTGCCCCAGGTAATATTACCATACAGCTGATGACTGCTAGCATGGCAAGAAAGACGTTCTCAGGCGTTCTTGGGGTTCTGGTTACCTCACAATTTCTTTTCTATTTTATTATTATTATTATTATTTATTTATTTTTTTTACATATGTGTCCTTATTCCACCATTACCCCCCAACCCCCACTCATGCCCCACCCCCCTGTTGTCTGTGTCCATTGATCAGGCTCATATGCATGCACACAAGTCCCTTAGTTGATCTCTCCCCCTTCCTCCCACCGACCCCCTCCTTCCCTGAGATTTGAGGTTCTGATTTACGTTTCTCAGTCTCTGGATCTGTTCTTGTTCATCAGTCTAAGCCGTTCTTTATATTCCACAAATGAGTGAGATCATGTGATATTTATCTTTCTCTGCCTGGGTTATTTCACTTAGCACAATGCTCTCCATCTCCATCCATGTTGTTGCAAATGGTAGGAATTCCTTTTTTACCACAGCATAGTATTCCATTGTGTAGATGTACCACAGTTTTTTAATCCACTCATTTGCTGATGGGCATTTAGGCTGTTTCCAAATCTTAGCTATGGTGAATTGTGCTGCAATGAACATAGGGGTGCATATATCCTTTCTGATTGGTGTTTCTAGTTTCTTGGGATATATTCCTAGAAGTGAGATCACTGGGTCAAATGGGAGTTCCATTTTTAGTTTTTTGAGGAAACTCCATACTGTTCTCCACAGTGGCTGCACCAGTCTGCATTCCCACCAGCAGTGCACAAGGGTTCCTTTTTCTCTGCATCCTCGCCAACACTTGTCATTTGTTGATGATAGCCATTCTGACAGGTGTAAGATGGTACTGCATTGTTGTTTTGATTTGCGTCTCTCTGATGATTAGTGACTTTGAGCATGTTTTCATGGCAATGACGCAGGCGTTCCGCACCGCCCCTGGCTGCTCCGGGCCTCTGGGCAGCGTGGGAAGGTGGAAAGGCGGCTCCGGGCCTGAGTGAAAAGGCGGCTCCGACTGGAGTGAAGGCGGTGCCGGCAGCCAGGGGAAGGAAGGCCCATTCTCGTACAAATCTTTGTGCATCGGACCTCTAGTATATACATATGTACATATGTATACATATTTTTGTGGGTTTTGTTTGGGCTGAAGAAGATTTTAAACTACTAATTAAATTTCTTTATTGGTTATAGTACATTCAGGCTTCCTATAATAAGGCAGTTTTAAGTTCTTTTTTTCCCTCCCTTTTAGAATCTCTGGCTTTAAGTAGGAATCTTAGGTTCAGTTTCCCAGTCTTGTTCCTGCTTCAAGATTTCATCTTGTATTTTCAGAGTTATAATCCCTATTGAAATCATCTTCAAAAATAATTTTCACAAAGGTACTATTTGGGTCAGCACTGTCCTTGTAGATGCTATTGTTGAATTTTGTCTTCAGGACAATTTACATTTTATTACACAAACCTGAATTCCCTAGCTGCTTGCACACATGATTTTTCAGAAACATCTGGGAAGATTCTGATTTTGGTTTGCCCAATTTTGTGGATGTCCCAATTACAGGAGCAGTGCCCCCATCCCGGGGAAAATATGTACCACTTGGCCAGGGACAGAAACTCATCTCCCTCTCCTGTGGCTCCTGGAAGACTGCCCTAACTATGAATAACTCATGGGTAAGAAGCAGTATATGGCCTATATGTGCATGTGGATACTTAGTGGTTATAAGGAACTGATTTCCTTTACTATAAACACAATAAATCAGGACTTAGGTACTGAGTTGGCATTTTGTGCATCTGCAATATATCTCTGCTGCTCAACTGCTGCATTTGTCAACAATTGCCATGGGGAGGGGGGACCTAGCAGATACTTCAAGTGTCACGTATTTATCACACCTTCTGATCCTCCTCATTTTGTTAGCAATCTGCTAGAGTTAAAGGAAGATTCAACAGTAAAGCAAGTTCGTGCTTTTGAGGCTGCCAAAGGCTTGGTTGCATTAGCTATTTTCCTCATAATAGTCATTTGCTTCACAGCCCCTAATCATTTCTCCTTGCAAATTTTAGCAAGTGCTAGAAACTGAAGGCATGGGAGTAGGATGTGCTCAGAAGAGTTTGAGTAGAGAGATTGCTGGGGAAGAAATAGTAAAATCTAATGACTAAACTGGAACCCTACTCCACCTCACCTGCCTTCTTCCAAGCCTTGAACTACTCATTTTAATGATATCTTGCCAGCACAGCTCATTTTTAGTTTATGGTAAATGCTTCTCCCAGAAGACTAGATGGATATCCAGTTATCGTATAGCTTCCGAAACAGAAATAGTGATAGTTGATAAAAATTATTTTCTTTCCCACCTGCATAACTGTATTCTATGTTTTCTGCAACTTTAGGAACAGGAGAACACGAGGGGTGTTTTACAGCAGGAGTTGGCAGCTTTTTCTGTAAAAAGCCAGACAGAAAATAGTTTAGCGTCTGTGGGCCATATGGTCTCTGTGGTAACTACTCATCTCTGCTGCAAAAGCATCCATAGATGAAATGGCAATACACAAACAAACAGGCATGGGCGTGAGCGTGTGCCAATACAATGCTATTTACAAAAACAGGCAAGTGGGCCAGGTTTGGCTCAGAGGCCATCGTTTGCCAACCCTATTTTAGAGGCATTGTTTAAACTGGGACTTTTCTCAAGGTTTGTTCTAATCATTCATTTGTTTGTGATCATTTATCTAAAGCACTGTTTCACAACAAAGATCCTATTGAAATTTTAGACTGGTTAATTCTTTGATTAAAGGGCTTGTCCTATGCACTATAGAATGTTTAGTAGAGTTTTTGACTTCTGCCCACTAGAGTTGTGATAACCCAAAATGTCTTCAAATATCATTAAATGTACCCTTGGGGTAAAATTGTTCCCAATGGAAAATCACTGATGTGATGTGATATGATGAGGATGACATGTCACATTTGGAAAATGTAAATTGTTAAATTCTCTGACCATAGAGTAAAGGAGGGAGTATCAGAGATTGAGGCCAAGAGGCAGTCAGGGCAAAGATCATTCAGGGCCATTTAGACTTCCTTTTGAATGCAACTCGATGCCATTGAAGGGTCTTACAGAGAAGGGTGTGGTGGCAAGTCTATGTTCTTTCATCAGAGAAGAAATAAGCAGAACAAGACTGGAGGCTGGGAGGTTAATAAGAAAACCCAGCTCCTTATGTTTTGACTGGTACATCTTGAACAACGTTGGTTTGGTTTCTAGGTATTATTAAATCCTCATAAAATTCATGTAATGCTAACTGAATCTAGGAAAGACTGATTAGTGCCATAATGTTAACCTACTATTTATTAAAGATGTACTTGACCTTAAAATCAAGTTGTCTTAGAACACTTATTTCCTTCTTGTTGGGAAAGAAAATTACCTTAGAAAACAAAATCACCAATGAGACTTTTCAGCTGTGATTATAGAATAAGAGTGAGGATGCTGACCATCACTATGGGATGTGTTCAGTAAGCTATTATAGCCAAATGAATAGGCCAATTTCATTTTGGGCATCAAATTGGAAGGAGCCTTAAATATTCAATGTTCATTGAATACATTTATAGAACCATTTACAATTGATTATATCATCTCCCTTTAAGTAATTCTAACTGTGTCTTGGCTTCCGAGAACGCTCATGACATTTTTTTAGTCTGTAATTAATATATAGCTCTTTTGTTTTCTACTTCCACAGATATTAGGTATTTGATTTTTTCCCCCAAAGACCTGGAATACTTGCCCTGAATGAGTACCCTCTTTCCTGGACAGTCTTGGGAATGTGGACAAATTCTCATTCTCAAACTTAGCTCTTTTGTTCTGCCTTTAATTCCAGTTATTCTTACAACTGTGATAACCCAATTATATTATCAAACGTCTCCAGTCCTCAGGCATCATAGCAGGTAGTGGGGATACAAAGGTGATAAGACAGAGATTCTGTCCACAAGGAGCTCATAGTTTCATGGGAGATGGGGGAGGGGATTCAGATATTAAAATAACAAGTATGTACTTGATATAATTTATATAGTGATACATTCTTTATCAGTATTGAGGGAGGAACAGGAAAATTACTCACCTAGTTACTGTCTAAAATTGAACTTTTCCTTGAAGCAAATTATCTAATGGTGCTTTTCGCAATAGGAAGTATCTTTTGGGTCATTTGTTCCTCCTCTTGGCTGACAATGGATTCCAATTCTACTTTCTTAATCAACACCCTATTGATTCCAGCTGCAATTTTTTAATAGCTATTCTGTTTGGGAATGTTTATCTCTTATTGGCCAGAGTCCAAATTTGACAAAATATGCAAGTCATAGAGGTGCTTAAGGTGTTCATGTAGGAAAAGGGGTTACTCTAGGCATTAGCTACCACCAGAGAGACATCATTTTCCTAATAACTTAAACCTATTAAGTACTCAGAAGTGGGGGACTGAATAATTTCAGATACATGGTTTCTATTCTAGCAAACTGGGAGATGAGCTTAAGTACTGAACAATAGCTTTGATTTCATATGTAATAGTTTAATACTTTTATATGTGCTTGACATCATACTCATCAACCTCATCACCCACATTTTGATTCAATGAAGTAGCAGAAACAACCTCCTTTAGGTATTTTTTCATGCACATTTGCTTAAGCACTTCTGTGTATCTTCCAGTAAAAATAGTAAGTGAAGTATTATAAACGGGAAGACAGATAAGAGTTGTGAGATTTTTTTTCTTTCTCTTATCATCTGCACATATTTTGCTGATAGCATAATGCTTTGGATAAAATTCAGTAAATTTGGTAAACTTTAAGAGAAATCAAGGTGAGAGCTTTTTCTTTTAAACTGCTATATTTTTTGAGTTTTACAGAATCATTATAACTGGTATTTAATGGAAGCATACCCTGGCCTTTAAAGGCACAGAAATATTATAAAATTTAGTTTTATAAACATAAGTGTTCTAGATTTTTGAAGTCTGAATGAGTAGCAATTCATCTGCTGGAAGGCATTTTGCTTGACCTTCATGAAACAGAAGTACAAATTGGGAAAATCACTTAGTTTCGCACATTTAAACATACTCTTCATCTCTAAACTGTAAAAGTAGTATTTGTTGCACTAAGACAAAAAAAAAACAACAAAACACACACACACACACACACAAAAAAAAAACCTGGTCTTTTTTTTCCTAGTAAGAATTCCAGGAAAAGCAAAAACTTGTTAAAACACTTAATCCTTCTTTTCTGAAGTGACTCACTGCTTCCTTCTTGCTCCTGACAAACTGCGTATCTTTGTATCTGTGCATCAGCCTGCCTAAGGCTTCATCTCCTTCCACCGCCCAAAGACAGCGCTGTGGGGACACTTCCAAGAGTCAGCCGAGGAGAATGCACACACTTAAAACCCACACCTGTTAACTTCCCATCTTTTCCAAAAGAGTTTCTTATTCAGTTTTAGACTGAGAGGCTTTGTGAAGGAGTCCAGAATATTTTAACATTTCCTGCTTCATCTGCAACCAGAGCCAAAAGTATAGTCCCTGTTTCTTCCAAGATGTTTTATGAGGGAAAAATCATGTGCTCCGCAATCATTCTTAAAGATGCCTCAGGCTTCACACTTTGAGGATAGAGGAGGAAAATACATTTTCTCCTGGCATTTCAAGTTCATGTGATATATATTTTGGAATGCTCTCCCCGCCCCCCCGCCCCCAGCTGGATTGTGATTTTCTGAAAACCAAGTTGGGATGCCATGTTAAAAGGCATGAGTCTTGATTTATCAAATGACATGTTACTGTGGTTATAAGTGACCAGCTATAAGCAAAATGGTGCAGTCAATTATGTGTGACTTCATTGCCCCTTGCTTTGATTTCCTATGTGGTTTTTGTTGATGCTGCCCTCTCCCAGTCTTCTAAGATGTCAGTCATCCTTATATTTTTTGTTTTTCCCTCCTATCAAAATCTCTTATGAAAAAAACTAGGGGCCTGGTGCATGAAATTCGTGCACTTGCGGGGGGGGGGAATTCCTCAGCCCAGCCTGCCCCCTCTCACATACTGGGATCCCTCAGGGGATGTCCTACTGATGGCTTAGGCCCGCTCCCCTAAGCGGGTCTAAGCCGCAGTCTGGCCTCCCTCTGCAGGAGGCAACTGGGCTGATCAGAGGAAGGCGCCAGCCCCATCACCCCGCTGCTGCAGCCACTGCCAGCCACCGCAGCCGCCAAGGTGTTTTCATCAATACGGACTGCAGTCCCTTCACCATGAAAAACTAACAACTTTCTTTAGGCATTTTCAAGATGTGTCTTTCATAAGATATGACATTTCTTTCTTTTTTATTATCCTCACCTGAGGATATGTTTCCATTGACTTTTAGAGAGTGTGGAAGAGAGAGGGAGAGACAGAGAGAAACATCAATGTGAGAGGGACACTTTGATTGGTTGCCTCCTGCATGAGCCCTGACCTGGGCCCTGGCCAGGGAGGAGCCTGTAACCTAGGTACATCCCCTTGATCAGAATTGAACCTGGACCCTGCGGTCAGCAGGCCGAGACTCTATCCACTGAGCCAAACCGGCTAGGGCAGGATATGACATTTCTTAGCCCCTCCTACAGCAGACCTTCGTTTTTTTCTCCAGGAGTGTGGTGAAAAAACCCTAGATCACCTTCTTGAATTCTTATTACCCAAGTTACCAAGAACACTGCAAGTGGTGGTGTACAGAGAGCTTAGACAATGAGGTGTCAGAAAGGGTGTTTAAACTCAAACTGGTTTGGCTCAGTGGACTGAAGGGTCCCAGGTTTGATTCCTGTTAAGGGCATGTACCTTGGTTGGGGGCACATCCCCAGTGGGGAATGTGCTGGAGGCAGCTGATTGATGTTTCTCTCTCATCTATGTTTCCAACTGTCTATCCATCTCCCCTCTTCTCTGTAAAAAATCAATAAAATATATTTAAAAAAGAAAAGGTGTTTCCTCTGCAGCTCATGCACAGAGGACCCCTTGCATTGTGTTCACTGGGCTAGGGGCGTGTCCCGCAGCTCGGGGGACACACCCCAAGGCCGGCATCCCCACATTGTGCACGCTGGACTGGGGGCATTGACCCGGTCCGCCGCTTGGTGCCAGCACATGCGCAAGTGGCCACAGGGCGGAAACATCCACCACATCTCCATGGCGATGCCACAGATGTTCCTGCCCCTCCCCCAGCCGCTTGGCGCCTGCGCTGTAGGCCCGGAGTGGCCAGAGGTGTTCTGGGATCCCAGCCGCTCTGGGCGTACACGTGGGCCTACAGGCTAGGAGCGGCCTGGGTCCCGAGGATGTTCCTGGGACCCAGGCTGCTCGGCGCCTGTGTATGCAAATTAACCTTCCATCTTTGGCAGGTTAATTTGCATACTCACTCCTGATTGGCTGGTGGGTGTCACGGTGGTACAGTCAATTTGCATCTTTCACTTTTATTAATGTAGATATTAGTAGCGCACTCACACTGACTAAACATGGCTTAAAAATTCCTCTTCCCAAATAAATTCACATTTAAACCAGGCCCTAAGCTAAATGCCTGTGTTTTCCTGTAGATTGAAGAGATAGAAGTCAGGGCTTTCCTGAGGTAGCAATCTAACTCTGATCCTAATTATTCATCTTTTGGCCATCACTGGGCTGATTCTACAGCAAGCATATGTTCCTTTTTTGATCTCATCCTTTACTGCATGAAGTAGAAGGGAACAAAAATAACTTAAGGAAAGTTATTCTTCATTACTTCAAAAGACATTATTAATTGCTTAAATACATCACCTACCTATTAGGCAAATGAAGGTACAAAAATGAATAACAAATACTTAAACTGGAAAGAAACAGTGGGCACAAAATGCTCGTGAGTGGAATAGACAGCAAGAGCCAGATCAGAGGAAGGAAACAGCAGAACAGGACTATAGGATTTAGGGAATTTTTATTGGAGGCGGTAGAGATCAGAAAATTGGTAACAATTTAGAAAACAGCTACAGTGGTCCAAGAGTGAGAGGAGGCTACACACACACACACACACACACACACACACACACACACGTACTCACACTCCAGAAGTGACAAATGGCTATAGAGGATAGTTCTTCCTTTCTTTGCTCCTTTTCCACATGACAGAGTTGGGGACTACTGAACCTTATTTCTCTGTAGTTGTATTGTGGGAAATGCCACATAACAAAGGAGAATGGGTGGTAGCTCCTTGTTCAACAGATCATTATTGAGTGTGCAGTGGACTGGCAGCTGGGCTTTCCTGTAATGGCCACCATCAGCCCTGTTCTGAATGAGACCTACTTGGGCACCACCCCTCTGTGTAGAGCCTGAAACAGACCACTCTCATCTAAACCTAAGACAATATATAAATTGGGCCTCAGCCTATATGATTGATCTAGGCACCATTCCTGGTTAGTGCTTTTCTTTTGTCTTGTTGTATTGAGTGTTTGAGCTACCAATATATGTGGCCTATATGTTGTGAATAACTCACTTGGGTGAGAAGGGTGAGAGATCTGATTATCTGCTGTATTAATATCTAAACCCCTCCTAGATCCACTTACTTCTGCCAGCTATTTATTGCGATGGTTGCGAATAAGAAAAAAATTATTTCCAGAACGTTTTGTCATTGTCTTAGTCCATTCAGGCTTCTATAACAAGATAGCAGACTGGGTTAATAAACACCATGAATTTATTTCTCACAGTTCTGGAGGCTAAAAATCAGGGTGCCAGCATGGTTGGCAGAGGGCCCTTTCTGGGCCTCAAACTTCTCTTTGTATGCTCACCTGGTGGGAGGGGGTAGGAATCTCTCTGGAACCTTTTTTATAAGGGCACTAATTCCATTCATGAGGACTGCTCCCTCATGGTGTAAGCATCTCCCAAAGGCCCCACACCCAATACCATCATCGTTAGAGGTTAAGATTTCAACATATGAATTTTTGGGGAACACACTCAGCCAAAGCAGTTATTGTACAAAAAGTACTTGCTTATCATGAATATTTGAAACTATGAAAAAATAGGGGGGAAAAGGTGTCTCCATAGTTCTACATACAGACAACTGGTCTTGGTTTATATTCTTCTAGCTTTTTTGTTCTACACATATTTTTAAAATAGTTGTGTCTGTCAGTGTATAACATTTTACAAACTGCATTTTTTTTCTTTTTGCATTTTAGGATTTCTCATGCAGCCAATGTCATGTGGGTTTTAGTCACTAACTCCTACTTGATTAGATTGTGCCTCAATTTATATAACAAACCTCTTTTTTGAATGTATTTTGTTGTCTCATGCTGTTGTAATTTTTAAATTTCAATAAAAGTGTTTATGTGATCTCTATATTTTGGATTGTTACCTTGGCCTATTTCCCAGTGTGAATTATTAACTCAAAGGGCATAAATATTTTTAAGGCTCTAATTACTATTGTTAGAGAAGCGCTAAGAGCTGTTTCTCGGTATGGATGTGTTGGTTTCATTGGTTTAGGTGAAACCCAGTGACAGGGCCATGGTGCATTGAAGTTGGTAAGACTAACCCAGTAGAGATATCTTAACACATCCATGCACACAATAACGCATATATACTAGGTTTCCTTAGGTAGAATCAACAAGCAATGGGCTTAAGAATATTTTAACTAAATCTCCTTGTTTATCTTTACTGCTTTGTCTCTTTAACCATTTTAACCTCCCAAGGTGAACGTAGTTTATTTAACATCTGCATTTTCCTTAGGTTCTTTGAACCATCTTGTCATAGTGATTTTAGAGAAACTTCACTTCTTTGGGAAAATTTCACAAAGACGTTCACATCCTAATCCCTACAACTTGCGAATATGTTAGGTTATATGACAGAAGAGAATTAAGGTAACAGACAGAATTAAATTTGTTAATTAACTGATATAAAATAGGAAGATTATTCTTAACTGTCCAGGTAGACCTAATGTAATCACAAGGACCCTTACAAGCGGAACAGGGAGGCTGAATACAAGTCAGAGAAAGAAATGTGGTGATGAAAGCAAGGTCAAAGAGATAGTATGCTGCTGACTTGGAGCATGCAGGGAAGGGCCCATGAGCTAAGGAGTGTAGGCTTTAGAAGCTAGAAAAGGCAAGGAAACAAAGTCTTTCCTAGAGCCTCCAAAAAGGGAAATAGCACAGCTAACACATTGATTTTAGTCCAGTGAGACTGCATCAGACTTCACAAGTACAGAACTAAAAGATACTACATTTTTTATTGTTGACACCATTACAGATGTTAAATTTATGTTTGTTGTTAGCCACTTGTGGTGATTTCTAATGGCAGCAGTACAAAACTACAACAAATAGTTGTCATTTAAAAGAAGATATTTTTATTGATTTTTTTGGAGAGAGGAAGGGAGAGGAAGAGAGAGAGAAAATCATTGATCAGCTGCCTCCTGCATGCCTCCCACCAGGGACTGAGCCTGTAACTCAGGCATGTACCTTGACCCCAGTAGTTGAACCCCTGAAACCTTTTGGTGCATAGGATGATGACCAACCAACTGAGCCACACCAGGCAGGGCAGTTGTCATTTCTAAATAGAGTTAAACAACGTTTAGCTCTGTCTTCTATTTTATATCATTTTAATTTTGCCTTCCATTTATTGATTAATCAAACTGCCATTATGAGGGAGTAAATATTCTTATTTTGTTCGAGTCTAAAACTTGCTTGCCAAGAAGTGTTTCAGTAGATGCATAAACTGTATTGTATCCAGAAAATGGAATATTATTTAGTGCCAAATGAGAAATGAGATAACAAGCCACAAAAAGACATGGATGGATCTTAAATTTATATTACTAAGTGAAGGAAATAATCTGAAGAGGCTACCTACTATATGAATCCAACTATATGACATTCTGCAAAAGGCAAGACTATGGGAACAGTAAAATGTCAGTAGTTTTTGTAACTCCCACTTCCCTTTAGAAGTGACCAGAAAGGAACGCCTTTGGGAAGCCTTTCCTGCACCCACCTGTCTAGGAAGGGACAGATGCTCTCTTAGAGTCTCCATATGTTCTTGTGTTTACCACTATCCATAAGACACGTCACACTACTTAGTAACCATTGGATTGCTTTTCTTCATTCCCTAAATGTTAGTTTTCCTCCTGAGCAAGGAATAATCTCTTCTTTGTGGCCCTAATACTTTAGAGCATCTGGCATATATTGGGCTCTCTATAAATATTGGCCAAATAAATGCAAGATATATATCAGTCAATATAACTTATTGCTAGGGACAGTTCTGCTTTTTTATATACAAAAGATCTATTCTTTATTTATAAGACAGCTGAGGCACTTTTTAAATTAAGACTATTTATTAGAGCAGTTTCAGGTTCACAGCAAAATTGAGAGAAAAGTACAGAGATGTCTTATATACCTGTTGCCCCCACATATGCATAACCTCCCTTATCAACATCTCCCACAAGAGTGGTGCATTTTTACAGTTAATGTATGTACATGGACACATCATAATTACCCAAAGTTCATAGTTTACATTAGGGTTCACTGTTGGTCTTGCACATTTTATGGGTTTGGAGATGGGTATAATGACATATATCCATCATTATAATCTCATACGAAGTATTTTTAATGCTCTAAGAATCCTGTTTCTGCCTATTCATCTCTCTGTCCCACCCACACCTGACAACCACTGATTTTTTTTCACTGTCTCCACAGTTTTGCCTTTCCAGAACGTTATATAATTGTAACAAATACAATATGTGGCCTTTTAGATGAGTTTCTTTCACTTAGTAATATGCATATAAGGTTCATTCATTTCTTCTCATGACTTGATAGCCCCTTTACTTTTTGGGTCTGAATAATATTCTACTGTCTGAATGTACCCGTTTATTCACCTACTGAAATAAATCTTGGTTAGTTCCAAATTTTGGCAATTATGAATAAAGCAGCTGCAAACATCTGTGCAGCATTTTGTGTGGACATACATTTCCAACTCCTTTGCATAAATACCAAGGACCTTGACTGCTATATAAGATGGGGAGAGTATGTTGAGTTTTGTAAGAAAATAACTGCCTTCGAAAGTGGTTGTACCATTTCGTATTCCTGCCAGTAATGGATGAGAGTTCCTATTGCTCCACATCCCTGCCAGCATTTGGTGTTGTCCGTGTTCTGGGTTTTGGCCATTCTTATAGGAATGTAGTTGTATCTCAGTGTTATTTTAATTTGCATTTCCCTGATGACGTATGATGTGGAGCACTTTTTTCATGTACTTATTTGCAATCTGTATATCTTCTTGGGTCAGGTGTCTGTCTGTTAAGGTCTTTGGTCTAGGGTTGTTATTTTTTCTTATTGTTGAGTTTTAAGATCTTTGTATGTTTTGGATAACAGTTCTTTATCGGTGTGTCTTTTGTAAATATAGTCTCCCAGTCTGTGGTTTGTCTTCTCATTTTGTGGATATTGCCTTTCACAAAGCAGAAGGTTTTCATCTTAATGAAGTACAGCTTATCAATTCTTCCTTTTATGGATTTTGACTTTGGTGTTGTACCTAAAAAATCATCATAGGTTTTCTCCTATGTTACCCTCTAGGAATTTTATAGTTTTGCACTTTATTTTGGTCTGTGATTCATTTTGAGTTAATTTCTGTGAAGGGTATAAGGCTTGCAAGTGGATTCTTGTTTTGTTTTGTTTTTTTTTTGTATGTGGATGTTCAATTTTTGAAGAGGCACTCCCTTAAATGATGATATTTTCTCCATTGTATTACTTTTGTTACAGATGTTTGTAACGAATCACATAATTTTAAGGAAGGCTATTTTCTTTTACTTTAGCAAGGAAAAGTTGGGGGGAAATATAATGTTCTCAGTATTTCCCTGAGATAGTCAAAGAGCAGTTGACTATATTTATGTGTAACTGTTTCTGGGTTCTTTATTCTGTTTCATTGATCTATTTGTTATTCTTTTGGCAATACCACACCATCTTCATTGTTCTGGCTTTATAGTGAATCTTAAAGATGAGTAGTGCCAGTCCTCCAACCTTGTTCTTCTTCAATATTGTGTGGCTAATCTGGGTCTTTTACCTTTCTGTATGAACTTTAGCATTAGCTTGTTGATATACACAAAATAACTTTGTGGTATTTTGATTGAGATTGCATTGAATCTATAGATTAAGTCATCTTGATAATGTTGAATCTTCCTACCCATTAACATGGAATATCTCTCCATGTATTTAGTTCTTTGAATTTTTTCATCAGAGTTTTGCAGTTTCCTCATGTAGATCATATATATATATATATATATATATATATATATATATATATATATATAGTTAGCTTTATACCTAAGTATTTCATTTTTAGTGGTACATGTAAATGATATTGTGTTCTTCATTTCTGATTCCACTTGTTCATTGCTGGTATGTAGGAAAGGGACTGACTCTTATATATTAACCTCACTGGTTTGAGCGGGTTAGTCTAATATAGCACATCCTGTGCTGACAAATGAGTTGGGTCATTTGAAATGAGCAATTTCAGTCCTCTGGGAAAACTCAGAGCCCTGTCAACATCCTCTTATGTGATTAGCATTCTTTGACACAATTTAATGTCTTTCCTGGGCACTGGTGCAGGGAATGAGGTATTTGGTGCAGGGAATGAGGTATTTCACGAGTCAAAGGCCACCAGTTTTCTGTCCAGGCAGTGAGAGCTGATGATACATAGAGTAAGAAGTTGCCACATCTCATCCCATGGACTCTATATCAGACCCTCCCTGTTGCTTTCTCTATGTCTTTGTAATTAAACCTTGTTCCTGGAATTAATTACTGTCATATGTTTGTAATGAATCACATAATTTCAAAGAAAGCTATTTTCTTTTACTTTAGCAAGGAGAAGTTGAGGGGAAAGATGATGCTCTCAGTGTTTGTCTGGAATAGTAATTGAGAAGTTATTCTCTGATTCTAGTCTTTCTTCACTAGGTCTGAGATCCTGCTGGTGATATGTGAATAGCCTGTGGCTTCAGGGGAACTGATTTCACCTTGTCAAGTGGGACCATGAAAGCTAAAACTTAGGTTTGTCTTGGTGAAGAGGCAGTCATGAATTGGATATATTTAGGGATGCTAAGATGGTTCCTTGCTCCTATTCCTTTCTTCCTTAAGTTCTTGTGGTTAAGGCTAGAGGAAGAATTAAGAAGCTGAAAACAAGCCAGAAAGAATGCATTGTTAGATGAATGGGTGGATTTAAAAGAGAAGGGCTTAGGAAAGTAAGGTCCTCTGTATATTTTAATGTCCTTTAGGATTAGCATAGGCATATATTTCACTCAAATCCTTAGGAGAATCTTGGTTGCAACTTCCTGCATACCTTTTCATCTTCTCCCTACTCCTTTCAAAAACCCAAATTCTCCCCCATCCTCTAAACTGTCTAGAATGTCTTCATGAACTCTAAGGTGTAATGGCTGGTAATATACTGTCTCATAATGTTACCTCTCTCAAGGATCTTTACTTTTTTTTTCTGTAGCCAAAAGAATTCTCTAAAATATAATTTTAGACATAAGATACTTAACAAGAGAAGAAATTTTGTGTTTTAAAGCCCTCTAGAGATTATGACACACTAAAGTTTGTGAATCCCTAAACCATACAATTAATTCTGTTCCTTGGGCAGGTTTCTTAAGTTGTTTGAATTATGCCCTTTTCATCTCAAACTTTCATAGGGTTGCTAATGAGAATCAGAAAATGTAAAAATGTATTGTTTGGAAAACCAAAAATTGAGTACTCCCAGTGGACTTCTAGAGGAATAATTAGATCATCTTCTAGACATAAACTGGGAGGAAAGTTTTAGAAAAAAGTGTTGAACATCCAATAAACAATAGCTCCTATTTACCAAAATCACCATCACTATCATCATCATCATCATTGTCATCATCATTATCCTAATTAGACTGATGCTAAATCCAGATGGTTTCATTCTGGCCAACATTTTTTTCTATTATTTTCTGGTCCTAATTACAATGGAAATTCTAATTACAGAGTATTCTACTCAGTAGTATCAGAATATATATTTTATTCAAGGTCACAAAGATAGACCATATTATGGACCACAAAACAATTCTCAGCACATAAAAAAGGAATCAATTCGTTTAAAGTCTATTTCTCAGGGAGTGAGGAGAGAAAGGAGTCCTAATATATAGTGACTGAAGATTTGACTTTGGGTGGTAGGCACACAGCACAATATACAGATCTTGTAACATAGAAACCCACACCTGAAACCTGTTTGTTCATGTTGACCAATGTCACCCCACTAAATTTAATAAATAATCTAATTCCACAATGGAATTAAATTAATAACAGAAATCCTGGAAAACATCCAAATATTGGAGACAAATAATACACTTCTAAATAATACATGAGAAAAGAAGAAACCAAAAGGGGAGTTAGAAATATTTTTAACCGAGTGAAATGAAAATAAAACTTTCTAAATTTTGGTTGATCAGAAGAAGAGAGAAAAGACATAAATCAATATCAGGAACAAGAAAGGTGATAAAATTGCAGATTCTACAGATATTCAAAGATCAAATTCCTCAAAAGACACAAACTCATAAACCTCACTCAAGAAGAAATAGATAATCTGTATCTATTTATTAGAGGAATTAAATACTTATTAAAACAAAAAATTCCCACAAAACTCATCCCCCCCAAAAAACAAAACAAAAATCTTCTCACAGAGAAAAATCCAAGCCCACATGACTTCACAGGCAAATTGTACCAAAAGTTTTAGAAAAAAATAATACCAATTTTACACAAACTCTTCTAGAATATAAAAAAGAGAAGGTCATACTTCCAAACTCATTCTGTGACACCAACATTACTCTGACACCAAAACTTGACAAAGATATTTATAGAACATTATTGCAAATATTCTAAACTAAAATTTAACAAACTGAACCCAACAATATATAAAAAGGATAATAAATTATGACTAGGTGGGATTTGCTAAAGAATGTAAGGTTTATTTAACTGTCAAACATCAATCAATGAAATCCACCTTATTAACAAACTAAAAGAGAAAACCATGTGATTGTCTTAATATAGCAGAAACTTAAAAAAGTTTAACATTCATTTCCGATAAAAATTCTCAGAAAACTAGACATAGCAGGAACTTTCATAATTATAAAAAGCACCTACAAAAATCCTAAAGATAAAACAAGCTAGGATATCTGCTTTCACTTTCATTTAACACTGTATTGGAGGTTCTACTTTTTTCAATAAGGGAATAAAAAGAAATAAAATGCATCCAATTGGAAAATTAAAAACTGTGAAACTGTCTTTATTTGAAGATGACATGACTTTCTATTTAGGTAATCTCATGGAATATACCAAAAGTTTTACAACTAATAACTGAAGTTGGCAAAGTTGCAAAATACAAGCTCAACATATGAAAATAAATTGTATTTCTATGCACTAGCAGCAAAAAAGTTGGTAATTGAAATGAGAAAAATATGATTTATGATAGCATTAAAATTAAAAAATACTGATGAAGAAATCTGACAAAATATGTGTAAGAACTAAACATTGAAAACTATAAAACATAGTTGAGAGAAACTAAAGAAAAGGTATAATGGAGACATATACTTGATTTATCTGTTAGAGCACTCAATTTTGTTTTAATGTCAATTCTGCCCAAATTGATCTATAGATTCAATGTAATCTTTATCAAAATCTACTACAGCTTCTTTTTTTTGTTTGTTTGTTTTTTTTGGGGGTTTTTTGGTAGAATTTGACAAGCTGATTCTAAAATTCATGTGAACATACAAAAGAGTTACCTAGATGGGTTAATACTAATTGATTTTAAAACTTATAAAGCTGTGGTATTCAAGACAATGTGTTATTGGCATTAACATAGTACAAGTAAAGCAATGGAGCAGAATAGACTCCAGAATAAACCTGGGTGATATGGTAGTTCTATTTGACTTTTTAAAGGAACCTCCATCTCATATAAGTATTGCTACCCTGCTTCTTTTCATTTGCATTTGCATAAAATGTCTTTTTTCATTCCTATACTCAGTCTGTGTGTCTTTTGATCTGAAGTGGTTCTCTTGTGGGCAGCATATCTATGGGTCTTATTTTCTTATCCATTAATCCACCTTTTTTCATTTGATTGAAGCTTTTAATTTATGTACATTTAAAATAATTATTCATAGGTATGTAGTTATTGCCATTTTATTATTCATATTTTTATCCCTTTTTCTTAAAGAAGTCCCTTTAATATTTCTTGTAACACTAGTTTCGTGGTGATGAACTACTGAAGCTTTTTCTTATCTGGAAGCTCTTTATCTCTCCTTTGATTCTAAATAGTAGCCTTGATGGGTAGATTAATCCCTTCTGGGCTGCAAAGTTTCTGTTGAGAAATCAGCTGACAGTCTTATGGGAGCTCCCTTTTAGGTAACTAACTGCTTTTCTCTTGCTGCTTTTAAGATTCTATCCTTGTCTTTAACCTCTGACATTTTAATTATGATGTGTCTTGGTGTCAGCCTCTTTGGGTCCATCTTGTTTGGGACTCTGTACTTCCTGAACTCATATGTCTGTTTCCTTCACCAGGTTAAGAACATTTTCAATCATTATTTCTTCAAATAGATTTTCAATTCCTTGCTTTCTCTCTTCTTTTGGTATCCTTGTGATGCAAATGTTGTTATGCTTGATGTTGTTCCAGAGGCCCCTTAAACTATCCTCACTTTATTTTTTCATTTTTCTTTTAGCTGTTCTGATTATCTTCTGCTATCTTTTCTTCTAAATAGCTGATTCAGTCCTTTGCTTCATTTAAAATACTGTTGATTTTCTTAAATGTAGTCTTTATTTCAGTTGTATTCTTCATTTCTGACTAGTTATTTTTTATTGTTTTTATTCCCATTTTTATGTTTCCTCTCTCTTTATTGAAACTCTCATTGAGATCACCTATTCTTTGCTTAAGTTCATTTAGCATCCTTATAATCAGTGTTTTGAACTCTGTATCTGGTAGATTGCATGTCTCCATTTTATTTAGTTCTTTTGCTGAATTTTTGTTCTGTTCTTTCATTTGGGACATTTTTTTGTCTGTTCATTTTGGCTGCTCCCCTGTATTTGTTTCTACATATTAAGTAGATCTGCCACATCTTTCAGTTTTGGTAGGATGGCTTTATATAGTAGGTGTCCTGTGGGTCCCAGTGGCACAGTATCCCTGGTCACCTGAGCTAGGTGCTCCAGGGGTGTCCATTGCGTGGGTTGCATGTGCTCTCCTGTTGTAATGGAGCCTTGATTGCTGTTGGCATGTCAGTGGATGGGACTGACCCTCAAGTAGTGAGTACTGGGCCATGACTACAGGGAACAAGCTGTTGTGTGTGGGCTGACCCCAAAGAGTAAGATTTACCGTAGTGGTGTTCTGGTGCCTGCTGAGTTCGTCACTTGGGTGTGTAATTTGTGAAACTAATTGGGTGGTACTCTTAAGTGGTCTGAAGCCAGCCAGGCCACTAGGTATGTGGGTTCTGGGGATTCTGGGAAGGCTCCAGTGCAGGCCCAGGTCATCTGCTGCCTGTGCCGGGCACAGGGCCATCTGAGAGGAGTTAAGAGTGATTTGCAGCTGGTTTCTGCCTGTGCTGGGCTCGGAAGAACCTGGAAGAGGCTATTCTGTGAACTGAGGCCAGCTGCCACTAGTGCTGAGCTGGGGACCATTTGCCAAGAGGTACAGAGCACGCTGAAGCCAGCCACTGCTGGTTAGGGGTTTGTTAACTTTGAGAGATTTTAGAAAAGTCTGCAGAGTGGGCCGATGCTAGAAGTTTGTGAGGAATAGCCACTCAAAGAGGCTTGGTCTGGCCCTGGCTGGTGTTTCCCAGGGGTTAGAGCGTTGGCTCATGCAATGAAGGGTCACAGATTTGATTCTCAGTCAAGGGCATGTACCTAGATTGCAGGTTTGATCTCTGGTCCTGATTGGGGCACATGTAAGAGGCAACCAATCGATGTGTCTTCTAACATAGATGTTTCTCTTTCTCTCCCCCTCTCTCTCTTCCTTCTTCCCTTCCACTCTCTCTAAAAATCAATATAAGCCTAACCAATGGACACAGATACCAGGCGGGTGAGGGCAAGAGTGGAGGGTTGGGAGGTGGGTAATAGGGGGATAAGGACATATATGTAATACCTTAATCAATAAAGGAAAAGAAATAAAAATAAATCAATGGAAAAAATATCCTCCAGTGAGGATTAAGAAAGAGGTTCTGGCTGATACTGGTACATGTGTTGAGTAGGGTGGGTTCTCAGAGAATCACCAGGGTGAAGTCAATTTGATGGTGACTCAGATTTTGGTGCCTGCCTATGCCTAAAGGCTACATCAGGGGAGGGCTCAGTAAAGTAACAATGGTGCCTGCCAGCACTTTAGTTCTGAGAGAGTTGCGCTGCCATCCCTCACCCTGAAGCCAGATGATTCAGTTCCTTAGTTACTTCCTCAGTTTGAGAAGAACTTTCTATATCAGTTAGTTTAACAAAGATTATAAAAGCATGTTATCTTAACTTTGAAAGAAATAAAAAACAAAAGAGAGTGATTCATTCAATCTTCCATTCACTAATAGTACAAATATAAATGTTGATCATTCTCTATTAGAGTTGAATGCTAGTTAATATGGTCAAGATCAATGTTGTTCTACAGAGTTGCAATGATGGAATGTTTTGTCTCTACTATTCAATATGGTAACCACTAACCACATATGAATTACAGAGCACTTGAAATGTGGCCATTGTGATTGAGGAACTGAATGTTTAGTTCCTCAATCATTAGCCACCTGCGACTACTTAAATTTAAATTAATTAAAACTGAATGTTTAGTTTTAATTAATTTAAATTTAAATAGTCACAAGTGGCTAATGACAACGATATTGACAGTACAAGTATAGATCAAACAAATACTTTATTTTATTTTCATTTCCTTATTTCTATTTATTCTCTTGTTAATAGTCATTATTACACAAAGTAATCCCCAACCTTGATTTTGCAATATTCTTATAATTATCTCATAAAACTATTATTATTTTTGTTAACTTCAAACACAAATGTCTTTTTAAAAGTTTTTTTTTATTGTTCCTGGCTGGTGTGGCTCAGTTGGTTGAACATCGTTGTGGGTTTGGTCTCTGGTGGGGTGCAGGAGGCAACCAATAGATGTTCCTCTCTCTTTCCCTTTCTAAAATCAATAAAAACTTAATTTAAAAAATAAAGCAAGAGCTTGTAACATTTGTAAGTTAAAACTCATGGTCCTACCCCATTTCTACTAAATTAAGTTTTAAAAGCTTTTTAAACTGATTTTTAGAGAGAGAGAGATAGAGAGAAATATTGGTGCAAAGAAAACATTGATCAGGCGAGCCCACAACCTGGGCACGTGCCCTGACCAGGAATTGAATCAGAAAACTTTTGGTGTATGGGATAACACCCAATCAACTGAGCCATACTGGCCAGAGCCAAACACGTTTTTAAGCTGGAGTAGATATAAGAGAAGGAAAAAGGTATCACAAAGTCAAAACACAGAATTTCACAAATGAAATCTTTGTGCACTTTTATCCTCGTCAGTTATTGTTACTTTAAATACTAAAATTATTCAACTATTGTATGCTATCATTTCCTAAGAATAGCTTGTTATTCTCAATTTAGACCCATTTACTACATCTTTCCCTTTTGTATCAGGCTATATTTTTCTGATTAGATTTAGAATGTGTCCTATACTTTATTTTAGTCACTAGCTATAGCCAAAAGGACCCCATAAATGCCTATCTTGTGAGAGAGATGTGCCCTAAATGTGCTTCAAAGGGTCCTTATTTTTCCTGTTTATTCTCTCATTAGAGACATTAAATGATGTAATTCTCAATCTCAGTTTTGCAGTATTTTCATTTTATCTTATTTTACTTTTAAAAAATTTATTGGGGTGACATTAAATAACAGGATCCTGTAGATTTCAAGAGCATATTTCTATGATTCATGATCTGTATATTGCATTGTCACCACCCAAAGAAAATCATCTTCTATCTCCAAATATTTGCCCCTCCCTTACACACTCTATCCCCCACTTTCCATCTCCCACTCCCTTCCCTCTAGTAACCAATATTTGTGCAAAGATATGCTGGGGTTTTCTAGATATCTTTGCAGTATTTTAAAAGCATTTAATTAACTCTATTTGCAGTCTGTTTGTTACACCTCAAAACAATTCAATGAAGTTGGGAAGTGTCTAGAGATTTGGATTCTGTTGTTTAGGAAACTGTGACCATGGCTATTCCAGCCTTTAAAACACATCAGGCCTCCCATACACCACATGCAATAATGTGTAAAGTTAGCCTGCTGGCCAAAGCTCCTCTATGGTGTATTCCCAGGACTATCATCTTCCTACTTGTCCCACCTGCTGCCTCCTTGCATTCCTCCTGCTCTTGAGCTCCCTGCTGCTGTACTCTATTTTAGGACCCTCCTCTGACACATCCTCCTGTTCAAAGGAGAATGATTTATTGCTGGAGGCTAATTCCAGCATGTCATAAATGCAAGAAGTTTCATCAAAAGGTTGATGGAACCTTGAGGCTTCAGCAGGGCTGAAGATACATATTGTTGCCTGCTGGAATGGCCAAAGGCATTTCCCCAAACCTGAAGATCTGCATATATTATTGCCTGTTACCAGACAGCTGAGGACATTTTAATCTACATGTTATTGCCTCCTGCTGGCCAAACAGCTGAACAGCAGAAGACAGTTCCTCTAATCTGAACATGCCTACTGTATACTAAACCTTACCTTTGATATGTATATCTACTTTGCTTTAGGACAATTTGTGTTAATAAAGAGCGAGGGGTCCAGAGATTCAGAGAACTTGGTTACTGAAGCTAGGTCTCCTCTGGCCCCCCAAAATGCCTTCCAAATTTATATTATACTAGAGGCCTGGTGCACGAAATTCATGCATGGGGGTGTGTGTCCCTCAGCCCAGCCTGCACCCTCTCCAATATGGGAGCCCTTGAGGGATGTCCAACTGCCCGTTTAGGCCCGATCCCAGTAGGATCGGGCCTAAACGGGCAGTCAGACATCCCTCTCACAATCCAGGACTGCTGGCTCCCAACTGCTCGCCCGACTGCCTTCCTGATTGCCCCTAACCACTCTGCCTGCCAGCGTGATCACCCCCTAATCACTCCCCTGCCAGCCCGAATGATACCTAACTGCTCCCCTGCCAGCCTGTTTGCCCCTAACTGCCCTCCCCTGCAGGCCTGGTCACCCCTAACTGCCCTCCCTGCAGGCCTGGTCCCTCCCAACTGCCTTCCCCTGCTGGCCATCTTGTGGCAGCCATTTTGTGTCCACATGGAGGCAGGATCTTTGACCACATAGGGGCAGCCATCTTGTGTGTTGGAGTGATAGTCAATTTGCATATTACTCTTTTATTAGATAGGATAGTGGCCTGGTGCAAAGGTGGGAGTCAGCTGGTTTGCCCTGAAGGGTGTTCTGGATCAGCGTGGGGGTTCCCTTGGGGTGTGGGGTGGCCTGGGCGAGGGGCCTATGGTGGTTTGCAGGCTGGCCACGCCCCCTGGCGACCCAAGTGGAGGTCCTGGGATCTGGGATTTATTTATCTTCTATAATTGAAACTTTGTATCCTTAAGAGGAGGCCAAGGCAGGCCAGGTCTGTGGAAGCTTGGCATCCTCCATTGCCGGAGGCAACTCAAGCCTCCTGCTCTCTCCAGCTCCATGGCTGCCGCCATTTTTTGTTGGGATTTATTTATCTTCTATAATTGAAACTTTGTAGCCTTGAGTGGAGTCCTGGGCCCGCCAGGGTGTGCAGAAAGCTTGGCTTCCTCCATTGCCGGAGAAACCCAAGCCTCTTGCTCGCTCTGTGGTCGCAGCCATCTTGATTGGGTTAATTTGCATACTTGCTCCTGATTGGCTTGTGGGCTTGGCTTTTGGTTGTAGTGGAGTGATGGTTAATTTGCATATTACTCTTTTATTAGATAGGATTTCTAGTCTCTTTATTAATTTACACTCAGCGCCTTCTCTGGATTCCTGAACCCTTCTAGATGCCGAGAAAGACCCCAGCATTAGTTTATTAGCTTATATTTCCCACTCATTACTTGACTTCCTCAATTTTTACATTATTTAAAGCTCAGGTAAGATATAATACCTCCACCTGTTCAAGCCCGGCACCTCAACAAAGAAAGGAGAATTTAGAGAAAATAGGGAAGGCAAGCCTCACCAATCAGAGATGTATAAATTAGGTCTTAAAGAAGCTTGTTTTGAACCTAACACAAAGAAAGGATTCTTTATACTCATACTAGAGGCCCGATGCACAAAATCCATGCAAGGGGTTCGGCTTGCCTCGGCCCTTGCAGCCCCGGCTTCAGCCAGAAGGTCATCCGGAAGGACATCCGGAAGGTCGTTCGGCTGTCTGGTCTAATCAGCATATTATGTTTTACTAGTGGCCCAGTGCACGAAATTCGTGCACATTAAAAGGGGATTAATTAGAGGAAATATTTTAATATTGCTATTTGCCCTTTCTCTATAATAGAAGTGTCAGAGATGAGAGAAAATTAGTAAAATGTATATGAAAACCTTCCTCCTGTCAGAGTCTGGGGCTCACCACAGGACCCAGAGTCAAGTCCCTGCCCACCCATATGCACCTCAAAATTGCATGAGACCTAGACCCAGCCAGCCCCCCCCCCTCTTTGGGATAGATCCAGACCTGGCTAGTCCCACCCTTGTCAAGCCCCACTGGGCAGGGAATATAGCCTCAGGTCCCCTGGCCCGGTGCCAGAATGGGGGGCGTGGCCTGAGGTCTCCCAGCCCAGACTGTGGTTGGGGGGCATGCCTTGAGGTCCCCTGTCAAGCCCTGCCAGGTGTGGGACATGGCCTGAGATCCTCTGTCAAGCCCCGCTGGGTGGGGGGCATGGCCTGAGGTCCCCCGTCAAGCCCCGCCAGGTGCGGGGGGTGGGCGCAGCCTCAGGTCCCCAGGCCCGGCACCGGGAGGGGGGAACAACCTCAGGTCCCCTGTCAAGCCCCATTGGCAGGGGGTGCAGCCCCAGGTCCCCACTGGGCGGGGTGTGCAGCCTGAGTTCCCCCAACCCAGCACTGGGGGTGCACCTTGAGGTCCCCTGTCAAGCCCCGCCAGGCAGGGGGTCACAGCCTCAGGTCCCCGGGTTCGGTGTTGGGGCAGGGGGTGGGGCCTGAGGTCCCGCGGCCTGGTGCTGGGGTGGGGAGCATGGCCTGAAGTCCCCTGTCAAGCCCCACCTGGTGGGGGGCGTGGCCTGAAGTCCCCTGGCCTGGTGCTGGGGCTGGGGGAGCAGCCTGAGGTCCCCTAGCCCAGCACCAGGACAGGAAGCACACCTTGAGGTCCCCCGTCAAGCTCTGCTGGGTGGGGGGCATGGCCTGAGGTTCCCCAGCCTGGCGCTGGGGCAGGGGGAGCAGCCTGAGGTCCCCTAGCCCAGCACCAGGATGGGAAGTGCACCTTGAGGTCCCCTGTCAAGCCCTGCCGGGTGTGGAAGGTGGGCTGAGGTCCCCTGTCAAGCCCCCTGGGGGTGGTGGAGGGCGTAGCCTCAGGTCCCTGCTGATTGCTTGTTAAAGCTCCTTATGGGAACTTGGCCTCAGCTGTGGGTGCATCCATCTTTGTGATGGAGTGATGGTTAATTAACATATTCCCTCTTTATTAGATAAGATCATTATAGATAAAAGCATAAGTTGCTAATTTCCTCAAGATTATAAAGCCAAAAATCTAGAGACTAAGAAGGCTTTAGATAGATTGAAGAATGATCTGCAAGTATTGTCACTTAGGCATATAAGGGGCAATACTTCCCCGTACTATATAGAAAGCACAGAGGAGAACTTTATTCTCTGGTCCAATATACCCCCATTGGAGCAGGATACTTGTCTAATTGGATCACAGGTCTTGCTCAGTACAATAATTATAAAAACAACATTTGGGCTGAAAGCATGGAACACTGGTTTTCCATTTTCAAATATGAGTCATAAAAATTATTTTTATTAGCATCTTCTAGAAAACCCCATCATATCTTTGGATATTATGAATTGTAGATATATAAGCCTTTTTGAAACTCCTAGCAATAGGAGACCAAATATGAGAGACTAAAAAAATGAGAACTGATAGGTAAAATGATTGCACAGAATTTACGTCTAAACTTTGAAGGATTTATAAATTTTAGTGAAAGTCTCATTTGAAATAATGGAATTAACAAGGAACACTTAAAAAGTCAATTATGCACAGCTTACATATATGACACTTATTTGGAGCAGTGTTCTGGATGGCCTCCTGTCTTTTACCTACTTTCCCAAAGAGAGAAATAATATAAAAAAATGATGCTATGTAATTATTGTACTAAAATTCCACCAGGGTCTACTGTTGTGTAAAAAAAAAAAAAGCAGAGAATAAGTTCATAGATTCTCACATCACCTATTTGACTAATTTTATTTTTGAAGGCTCCAGTGGCTTTATTTGTGTATTTTTTTATGATTTTATTTTTTAACTCTATTTTTATTGTTGACACATTAAAGATGTCCCCATTTTCCCAACCCCCTTTGCCCACTTCCACCCAGCCCCCACCAGCCTCTTACCTCTGGCCATCACTTCACTCTTGTCTTTGTCTATGGGTTATACATATATGTTCTTTGGCTAATCTCTTTACCTTTATTTTTCTTTTAATGTTTATTTACTAAATTGATTGGGGTGGCATTGGTTGACATGAACATATAGGTTTCAGGTGTGGTTTCTATGTTACCAGATCTGTATATTGCACTGTGTGCCCACCACTCAAAGTCAAATCTCCTGTCAACTTATATTAGGACCCCCTCCCCCTTTACCCCCTTGCCTCTGGCAACCACCACACTGCTGCTTGTGTTTATGAATTTCAGTTTTATATCCCACACGTGAGTGAAATCATATAGTTCTCAGCTTTTTCTGACTGACTTATTTCACTTAGCATAATGTTCTCAAGGTCTATCCATGTTGTTGCAAATGGAGCTATTTCATCCTTTCTTATGCCTGAGTAGTATTCCATTGTGTATACGTACCACATCTTCTTTATCCAGTCCTCTCTCATGGGACACTTTGGTTGTTTCTATGTCTTGGTCACCTGAATAATGCTGCAATGAACATAGGGGTCTTCACCTTCTTTCATCCAGTTCCCCATCACCCACCTTCCCTCTGACAGCTGTCAGTCTGTTCTGTGTATCCATGCCTTTTTGTTCATCAGTTTATTTTGTTTATCAGATTCCACAATACCATATAAGTGAGATCATCTGGTATTTGTCTTTCTCTGATTGACTTATTTCACTTAGCATAATAATTGCATCCATGCTGTGGCAAAAGGTAGGAGTTTGTTCTTTTTTATGGCCACATAGTATCCATTGTGTAAATGTACCACAGCTTTCTTGTCCACTCATCTACCGATGGGCACTTGGTCTGTTTCCAGATCTTGGCTATCTATATATATAAAAGTCCAAGTGACTGTCACAACCGAAACAACCAAACTGATGACCGAACAGGCTGTGTGGGGCGACCAGGCCGGCAGGGGTGTTAGTGAGGGCCGACCAAACGACTGAGCAACAGGCTGCATGGGGCAACCAGGCCAGCAGGGGGGGCAGTTAGGGGTGATCAGGCAGGCAGGCAGGTGAGCAGTTAGGAGCAATGCACAAATTTTGTGCACTGGGCCTATAGTTGTAAATAACACTGCTATGAACATAGGGGTGCATATATTCTTTCAAATTGGTATTTTGGAATTCTTAGGACATATTCCCAGAAGAGGGATCGCTGGGTCAAATGACAGTTCCATTTTTAATTTTTTAAGGAACCTCCATACTATTTTCCACAGTGGCTGCAGCAGTCTGCATTCCCACCAAGAGTGTACAGGGGTTCCTCTTTTTCCACATCTTTGCCAGAACTTGTTGTTTGTTGATTTATTGATGATAGTTGTTCTGGCAGGTATGAGGTGGTAGCTCATTGTGGTTTTAATTGGCATCTCTCTGTTGATTAGTGACATTGAACATCTATACTAATAAGAGAGAAATATGGTAATTGACCATCATTCTGCGATGCCCACAGCCAATCAGGAGGGAATATGCAAATTAGTGGGACAAAGATGGTGGTGGCCAGGGAGCCAGCCAGAGCAGGCGGGAAGCTTGGGTTGCCCCTGGTGATGGAGGAAGCCAAGCTTCCCACCCACCTGGGCCAGCCGCCAAAGGAGGGGCCTGGGGGCGGTGGCCACGGAGCCAGCCGGAGTGGGCAGGAGGCTTGGGTTGCCAGCCGACCGCTGAGGGAGGGGCCTGCAAACGGCCCACAGTCCCTCACCCAGGCTGGCCATGCCACCATCAGGGTGAGGGTCCCCGCTGGGGGGCGTGACCAGCCTGCAAACAGCCATCAGCCCCTCATCCAGGCTGGCCAGGCACCCCAGTTTACTAGTTATTGCTAAGTTACCCAAAGGATCACCAGCAATGCTTGAATTCCCATCCTCTACACTAATAAAAGAGAAACATGCAAATTAACCATCACTCTGCTACACCCACCAGCCAATCAGGAGTGAGTATGCAAATTAACCCAACAAAGATGGTGGCGGCCACTGAGCTGGAGCTAGCAGGAGGCGTGGGTTGCCCCTGGCGATGGAGGAAGCCAAGCTTCCCACCCGCCCTGGCTGGCCCTGGCCTCCGCTCAAGGCTACAAAGTTTCAATTATAGAAGATAAATAAATCCCAGATACCTGCTTCCAGCTGGCCCTGGCCTCTGCTCAAGGAGGCACTGAAAAAAAAAGAAAAAGAAAAAAAGGAGGGGCTGGGAGCTTGGGTCACCGGGGGCGTGGCCAGCCTGAAAATGGCCATCAGTCCCCCACCCAGTCTGGCCAGGCACCCCAGTGGGACCCCCCCACCCTGAAGGGGGTGTGGCCAGCCTGAGAACAGCCCTCAGTCCCTCACCCAGGCTGGCCACACCCCCATGGGGTGAGGGTCCCTGCTGGAGGGCTTGGCCAGCCTGCAAACAGCCATCAGCCCCTCACCCAGGCTGGCCAGGCACCCCAGGGGGGACCCTCACCCTGAAGGGGTTGTGGCCAGCCTGAAAACGGTCCTCAGCCCCTCACCCAGGCTGGCCAGACACCCCATTGGTACCCCCCCACACACACCTTGAAGGGGCTGTGGCCAGCCTGCAAACAGCCATCAGCCCCTCACCCAGGCTGGCCAGGCACCCCAGTGGGGACCTCCACCCTGAAGGGGGTGTGGCCAGCCTGAAAACAGCCCTCAGCCCCTCACCCAGGCTGGCCAAGCCCTCATTGGGTGAGGGTCCCCGCTGGGGGGGTTGGCCAGCCTGCAAACAACCATCAGGCCCTCACCCAGGCTGGCCAGCCACCCTAGCAGGGACCCCCACCCTAAAGGGGGTGTGGCCAGCCTGAAAACAGCCCTCAGCCCCTCACCCAGTCTGGCCAGGCAACCCCAGTGGGACCCCCACCCTGATCCAGGACACCCTTCAGGGCAAACCAGCCGGCCCCCACCCATGTACCAGGCCGCTATCTATACTAATAAAAGGGTAATATGCTAATTAGACTGGGAGACCTTCCAGGAGACCTTCTGGATGTTCTTCTGAACAAAGTCATGGTGGTGGGGCCGAGGTAGAGGCGGTTAGGGGCCAAGAGGGGAGGGCAGTTGTGGGTGATCAGGCCAGTCGGGGGCCAGTTGGGGGTGAGCAGGCTGGCAGGGGGGGCAGTTGGGAGTGAGCAAGCCATCAGTGGGGGTCAGTTGGGGGCGATCAGGCCAGCAGGGGGGGGGCAGTTGGGTGTGAGCAGGCCGGCCGGGGGGCAAGTGGGGGCAAGCAGGCCGGGGGCAGTTGGGGGCAAGCAGGCCAGCAGGCAGAGTGGTTAGGGGCAATCAGGCAGGCAGGCAGGTGAGTGGTTAGGAGCCAGCAGTGCCAGATTGCGAGAGGGATGTCCAACTGTCGGTTTAGGCCCTGTGGGATCGGGCCTAAACCGGCAGTTGGATATCCCCTGAGGGGTCCCAGATTGGAGAGGGTTCAGGCCAGGCTGAGGGACACCCCCCCACCCCGTGCATGAATTTTGTGCACCAGGCCACTAGTCTTTTCATAAGACTATTGGCCATCTGTATATCCTCTTTGGAGAAGTGTCTATTCAGATCCTTTGCCTATTTTTTAATTGGATTAATTTCCTGGTGTTGAGTTGTTTAACTTATTTATATATTTTGGAAATTAATCCCTTATCATTTGCAAATATGTTTTCCCATACAGTGGGTTCCCTTTTTATTTTGTTGATGGTTTATTTTGCTGTGCAGAAGCTTTTTAGTTTGACGCATATTTTTTATACAACTCCTGTGTGTGGAGTTTGTTTATCCCTAACCTTATTCCAGAAAAAAATAAAAGCAACTTACAAAATCACATAAATTAAGACTCCAAGTGAGGGTGGAGATGGAAAATAAAACCAGGCATGATGCCAAGACATGCATCATGTCTATACACTTAGTGTGGGCCGGGGACACGTTTGGCTCTGGTTTTCTAGCAGTCAACACAGAACGAGAAACCTGGTTACGATGTCACGAAATAAATACAGTTGCTCAGAAAAATTACAATCTTTTTTCACATATAGAAGAGTTGAAGTTTCTTCTCCATGGTTTTTACTATACGATTTCATAAGCAATGTCTAGCAACACTCTTCCTTTGCACAATAGAGTTTCATGGTTGATTCTTATAGAGGATTTCAATGTGGGTGATGGCATTATACCAAAGATTATCTAATAAAATATTTTGGAATGAGCCAATCTTATTGTCAAGAACTATGAAGGGTTGCTATTTTACTGTACGTGCAAGCTAACACGCACAGTACATGGATGCTGGCAGGAGACACAAGACTCCTGAGTCAAAGACAAAAAGGACTGTTTATTTATTCATAGCAATAGCAGTAGCCTGCATATCAGCATTTGTGCCAGTTCTAGGAGCCCCAGTGCCCACAGGGAAGCACAGGAGGTATAGATGACAGTTACACATGCCATGAGTTGGTTTATAGAAAAGGAGCCCTGGCCTTAGGAAACCTGAATCTTTGATAATAGGAAGTGAGCACGTGTTCCCTTCACTCCAGAAGGAACCATTACCTTTATTACATGGGGCAGTAAACAAACTTCTATCTTCCAAAGCTGTTTGCTATACAAATATTCTTTTTGTTTAAATTTTAAAAAAATATTTTAAAATATTTTTTTATTGATTTCAGAGAGGAAGGGAGAGGGAGAGAGGGAAACATCAATGATGAGAGAGAATCATCAGCTCCCTCCTGTGCGCCCCCTACTGGGAATGAGCCTGCAACCCAGGCATATGCCCTGACCAGGAATGGGACAGGTGACCTCTTGGTCCCTGTGTCCATGCTCAACCACTGAGCCACACCTGGCTGAGCTAAAATATTTTTTATTGATTTTGGAGAGAGAAGAAGGGAGAGAGAGAGAAACACTGATGTGAGAGTGAAACATCCATCGGCTGCCTCCTGCATGCCCTGTACTGGGGATTGAGTCAACGTAGGGATGTGCCCTGACCGGGAATCAAACCAGAAACCTTTTGGTATGCACTAGATGACCAACTGAGCCACACCAGCCAGAGCTAAACATTCTTGAAAAACAAGCCTGGAACACAGGGAATCAGTGCCTCTTCTCATAAGATGTGCAGAAATGGGAGGGACCCTTGAATTGTCTTCTAACAACTATAAATCCAGTCATACTCTAGTTTTCTCTGGTTTTATTCAGAGCTAACCTTTAGACTATCTGGAAGAACTGATGAATTTTGCCTCATTTAATACTTACTCATTGTACTTACTGCATTTTCATTACATTCACTGGGTACAGTGATAAGCAAAAACAGACATGGCTCCCGCCTTCACAGAATACAGACAATACGCATATATTTTATGTGTTTTTCCAGCAGTTCTTCCTAAATGTTCTCAACAGGATTTTTTAAATAGTTTTTTTAACAGCAGTTTTAGGTTCACAGCAAAATTGAGCAGAAGGTAGAGATTTCCCATATACCTACTCCTTGACCCCACACATTTAGAGATACATCATATACCCTCCACCCTCCCCATACCAACATCCCCATCAGAGTAGTACATTTGGTACAACTGATGAGCCTAAATTGATACATTGTTATCATCCAGAGTCTATTTTTTACATACAGTTCACTTCAGTGTTGTGCATTCTATGGAGTTGAATAAGTGTGTAAAACTAGGTTTTTCACAGATATTGGTGAATACAATATTCTACAATCTCACAAGTAATGGAGCTTTAGATTTCTATATTTTCAGATAAATAAAGACACAGCCAGGGCTTCGTGTTGGCATTCTCTCATGACAGCTGAGAGAGACCTCACCAGGATGCATCGATTAGTCCAGAGCTGTCATCTCCAGTGAACCCATGGTCAGAGGGTAATTCTCCTTTGAATATGGCCTTAGGTCCTCTAATGATTATTACATGCCCACAGCTCTGAAGTTTTATTCCATGTAGCAAGACACTTACAGTTCCTCTGGGCTATTTGTCCACCTCCCGCTTGGGTTGGGACTCTGACATGATAGAAAACTTTTTGTTCATTGAGAAGTGAAATGTCTCCTCTAACATGGTCTGCTTCTTTATGATGTGCCCTCTCCCTGGTCTTTTGAGAGGAAGTCTTTCAGTGTCTTCACTGACTGCTTAGTGTCCTACTAGTTAAGGCAATAAATCACCTTTTCTGGACAAAATAATCGGAGATCAGCCTTTATTTAATTAGCTCCCAGACAGTTTCAAATTGCAAATAATGATTGCTCAAGCAGCCTACAGTCCAAGCAGAGACTGATCCCTTAATTCCATTACCTAACCCGCGGACCAGCCCCGCACATAGCCTTCTTCTCAATATTTCTGCTCGGTTATTTTTTCCCCTCAGGAACCTGTCGTTTCTGCTGGCACAGTGGCCGCCCTGGCAATGGCATATAGAGGCGGAATCAGCAGTGCCAGCTGGATGAATGTCCAAGCTCGGGTTCGAGAGAGCTGCCTAGTCAAGTAAAAAATTAGAGTTGAAAAGACCTGGTAAAGAACCCGATCCCCTCAGTAACCAGCGCCAGAGCATTCCTATGGTCGCCTGCGCTAATGACTTTAACAATGTGCCTCCTCACACTTTATTTGGAAGACAGGGCTGTCTCTTCAGTTTTTCTTGGGGAAGTTTATCGACTAGAATCTCATTTGACCAGAGTTAGTCCACTTCCCTCAGCTACAGCAATCCCATGAAACAGGCTATTTTCAGCGTCAATATAAATGTTCAGACAACATTTAAAGCAGTTTATTAATGCAGCCATTCTGGCAAGGCTTATATTCAGGGAACTGTGAAGTAGGAGGAGAGTGGACACACATGAGCGTTGGAGATAGACGCACCCAGTTAGAATACAGTTCTACTTAACTGGGGAAAATATTTTTGTTGTTTTCAGTGACTGTTATTTATTAAATGCTTCCTGTGGGTCAGGTACTATGGTAAACACTGTCCCAAAATCCTGCTAGCAAATGTATGAAATTGGTACTGTCATCTCTACTTTAGAACTTAAAGTTTAGTAATTACGAGTGCACGCTCTGGGGTTAAATTGCCTGATTAAAATGCCAGCTCTGTTGCTTACTAGTTGTGCCCTTGTGCCTGTCACTTATCCTCTCTATGCCCAGTATTTGTCACCTGTAAAGTAGAGATGATGACACTGACTGCTTGTAGGTTATTTTGAGGAATGAATGTTTTAATTTATGTGAACTGATCGTATCAGCACCTGGCATGAAGCAAGCATTTAAATGTAAGCAAAGTTGATGAGCTAGAGATGGAGCAATTTGTTCAAAGGCATATGGCATACACATTTAAACTCTGGTCAGTTCTATTGCAAAGCCCATCTGAATTATTAACCATTAGAATACACTGTCAGGACATTTAACCTGTCTAAGCCTCAGTTTTTCTCACTGATAAAGTGGTGATATCATCATACTTTCTATACAGCCACTGTGAGGATTAAATTACAATAATGTGGGCAAAGATACTATTACAGAACATGGACCAGAGCTGCGGACAATCAGTGACAATGAATTCACTATGTCTCTGTATCTATATCTAGAGACTATCAGTATGTGTATCTGTGTGTGTGTGTGTGTGTGTGTGTGTGTGTGTGTTTGTTTTTGTGTGTGTACAATGAATAGCTGTGTAGCCAAGTATTCACTTTTAAATGTTTCTTATAATACTGGAACTTCAGAATGGTTAAAAGTGCATTTTTATGAGTTTACTCCCATTTAAAAGAAGAATTGGATTGGAGTACTAGATAATTTAAAACAGTTTCCTTCCTAATAAGGTTTTATTTTATATTTTTAACGTTCCAATGGTTTTAAGTATGTCTTTTCTGGATTTTTAAAAATAGTTCAACCAATGTTTCAAAATTGACTAAATACTTTTTCTTTCACAAATAGAGATTGAACATAAGTTTGATGTTTATATCACAGAAGGAAGAGACAGACAGTTATAACCTAGCAGGAAATGTGATGATATGTTTTTGCTGCTGTGCCTTTCTCTTTTTTTTTTGGTGTGAGAAAGGGTGTGATGTCATTCTGTCTCCACCCCCTGTGAGTAAGCCCACGGCACGGCTAAATGCAGCCGCCCGCCTCTGTCACCCGGAGACAGTCCACTTAAATGCAGCTCCAGGGTTGCGGGACACCCACCAGCATCACTCCCCGTGTGAGGTGGCAAATGCAACATGCTGTCCAGCTTGGGGTGTCTCCTTCTCTGTGGAAGTTTTGCACTAGTCCTGGGAAATGCACAGAAATTGCCAAAAGGCAAGTAGCTCTGATGTTTTGTGTTTTAACAATAATTTTTAAGCGATACTAGTTTTGAAATGTTGACGTTAAGTGTGATCTGCTTTTCCAGATTGGGGGTGGGGGGATAATGTTTTATAGGGTGGACAGTCTAAGTTCAAATGTGTGAAGGAGTTATTTAAACTCTTACTTTTTTTTCCTCTCTCTGTTATTTACTTTTCAATTGGATCTCTTTATTACAAAAATAAAAACCAACTTCTTATTAGGTTTAGCAGATGTTCACAGGAGCTTGAATGGTATTGTGTCAAACTACAGTATTTGTATGTGGAATCAAATTATATAGATGAGCATTGTAGTCTGTTAAAAGAGTAGTTTGGTGTTTTTATCCCCCTTCCCAGAGACTAAGCCAGTACTATCTTAAGGTTTTTAAGAAGCTAATTTGGAAACCTCAAATCTTTGGTGTAAACCTCACGTACACCTGTTCACTTGGAGGTTTGAGGATCCTAGGCATGGCTCATCGGTCATGTGTTAATTCATAGACACGATTCTCCAATGGAGTTTGGATGAGTTTTGATCTGCTGGACCGGACACTCCCCCCTTTCCTGGCTAAAGTGCTCTCATTTTAGAATTGGTATTTTGTTTACAAATGTCATCAGCAGCAAATTAAAATTTTGAAACAATCTTTTGAGCCCATCAGCATGAAAACAAGAGCTTTCCTCTCTCCTGCCTTTAAACGTAAATGTTACATGTACTTTTTTTGTTCCTTTGCAAAGGCACTTTCCGAAGCCAACTCCAGGTCCGAAGAGGCTTTTTACGGTGACAGACTGCTTTAGTCAGCAGGATTAGGAAAATTACAATGGAAAATAGTGGAGGTAATGCAGAGCCACAAGCTTGTCAAAACCCTGCTGGGCATGGAGTCAGAAAGCAAGGTTGTTAGTGTCAGAACATCCGAAAGATCCTTCCTAGTGGATAGTTTGTCCCAAGTGACAATTGTTCTCTCCTCAGTGTGTTGAGTGAAAGTTGAATCTAGAATTGTGAAGGCTGAAGGGTTTGGCTAGTTGATATTTAACATGATCACATAAAGAGTAAAGAAAAAGGCAAAGTTCAACTCTGATTGGATAATTATGCAAAGAAAAAAAAAACAAGTACACACTATTAGATTTTTATCTTCTATCAAGATTTTTGTTTTTTGATCATAGAAGTGTTGCAATAAATCAATTATGAGCCACGAGCATAAGCATTCAGAATTAATTGTTCCTGCTGCTGAAACATTTAATAAGAACACACCATTTGAGAGGAATCCAGGGGTTTTCTCAGGATCAATTTTTACCTTGGTTTTATTTTCCCTTTTATTCACTGTGCAGGGATGATAGTCACAATTTGCTACTGCAGATTTCTGCAAATTCCAAGTGATTTAATTATCATGTTGTAATCACTGGGTATAAATCTGTTGACATAATTTTTAAAAATATGTTATGGTAAAAAAAATTATCAAAACAGCCACAAAATTCTTCTTTAGTCCCAATGCACTTTAATCTGAAGTATTTTTATCCAGGATTCTTTTGTAATTTTTGAAAATATCCATAGTTTTGGTAATATTATAAAGTAAGTGGAAGTCTCCTTGCCTGTAACGCTGTATTTTTTCTTTATTATGAAAGCTATGAAGAAACTTCCTTTTAGCTTTAACTGAAGTTGTCTTTCTCAAATTGTATTTCAGGAATAGGTGTACTGGCCTCAAAAGGGGGTTGGGGAGCATCTGCTCTCCATCAATAACTTGGGGAGCACTCATGCTTTGTCTGCTTTTGGGGAGTCACAATAAACATAAGAATTTTACAGGTTCTGAAACTTCTTAGTTAAGAAACCTGTCCAACTTTTTTAACCTGTTGTTTCCCAAACTCATTTGACTAAGAATGCTTTTCTGGTGGTATAGCTATATCTTGCCACGTCTTTCAGCAGAACACATTTGGGGAAATGCTGAAATAAACAAGGAAAAAGGGGATAACACTTTTTCTTCTTTTCTACTTTAGACTCAGGTAAATATAATTTGTGATCTAAGAACAGGATAGAATTTTGAAGCTAGAAAGTATACTAGTGATCACATAGTTTAGTGTTCCCTGACCTTTGGGTTTATGAACCAGTAAAAATACAGATGTGTTTTTAATGTCAGGTCCTGCTATGGAGGACATACTTGAATTTTGCCAGGTAAGGATGTCAAAAGAAAAAAAATCACCATTGTTTATTAAAAAATAGCCACTTTAACAGATTTATAAAATAAGCAAATTTATGCAAATATATCCATTGTTCTTATTTTTCTCATTTCACCTCAGACTGATGAAGTTCATCACAGGCCAACATTTGGGAACTACTGACCTAATACAACCATGTATTTTCAAATTAAGAAGGGCAGGGGAAGCTTAGTAACTTTCCTACATTGATGGAAGAATCAGACCTGGATCCTGGGCTTCTGACTTGAAACTGTGTTCTATTTGAGATATATAATATAATATAATATAATATAATATAATATAATATAATATAATATAATATACATGGTGGGCCAAAAGCAGGGTTACAGTTCATATGGAAAATAATACAATAATTGATAAATAATTTTACCTAATAATAGACAAACATGTAAATTGACTGTACCTCCACTACGCCCACAGCCAGAGTGAGTATGCAAATTAACCCAACAAAGATGGAAGGTTAATTTGCATATGCAGGTGCGGAGTGGCCGGGAGGAGCGGGACGCTTGCTATGGGGGGGGGGGGGCGGCGGAGGGAGCTACAGGAGTGGCGCTCTGGACAGAAGCGAGAACTTTCCAGCTCCCAGGGTGGGCCGAGAGCGGGGACTTGCTGGCTCCCGGGCGGCTGGGAGTGAAGCCAGGGGAAAGAAGGCCTATTCTTGCTCGAATATCGTGCAATGGGTCTCTAGTTTATATATATAAAATCCTAAGAGACTGTTACAACAGGGAGACTGGATGACCGGATGACCAGCCTGTAGCTATGATGCGCACTGACCACCAGGGGCAAATGCTCAATGCAGGAGCTGCCCCCTGGTGGTCAGTGCACTCCCACAGCCAACCTCCCATGGCCAGCCAACCTCCCATGGTAACCTCCTCCTGGACAGCCAAGCCCTGATCAGGACTGGGCGAGATGGCCCCGATTGGCCCCGATTGCCAGTCTGGCTGAGGGACTCCACCCATGCATGAATTTGTGCACTGGGCCTCTAGTAATACAATAATAAACTCTGTGTTTTGTGTACTCACAATTGTAGCCCTACTTTTGCCCTACCCTGTATATATATTTTGTTATTTATAAGAAAAAGAAATGATTTTTAATAAGAAGTCACTCAGTGCATGTCTTAAGCATGTTTGCATATCTAGTCACATACTTATAGAAAATAAATTATAAGAGTCTTGCTGCTTTTTAAAAGCTTAGAGTTGAGCCCTAACTGGTTTGGCTCAGTGGATGGAGTGTTGGCATGTGGACTCAAGGGTCCCAGGTTCGATTCCGATCAAGGGCATGTACCTTGGTTGTGGGCACATCCCCGGAAGGGAGTGTGCAGGAGGCAGCTGATCGATGTTTCTCTCTCATCAATGTTTCTAACTCTCTATCCCTCTCCCTTCCTCTCTGTATAAAATCAATAAAATATATTAAAAATAAAAAAATAAAAGCTTAGAGTTGAGATGGAGACTATTATTAACAGACTTCTTGTCTTCACTTCTCAATTACTATATTCTTTGATAAATCATTTATCTTTGCTAAGTCTCAGTTTTCTCATCTGTAAAATGGGAATAATGTTAATAATCACACAGTATTTTAGGAATAAATGCAATAAGAGATGCTAAGCTTTTAGTGAAGAGTCTAACATATAACAAGTATTCATTCAATAAATATTATTGGGTCACAGAAAAGTGGGTCAATCCTGAAAAAAATATGCATTCCAAATAATACATGTGTCCAAACTGTCAGATAAATCTCTTGGAGGATAGAAAATGTGGTGACAAGTTCTTGGCAAAAAGGTGGGGCAAGGGAATAAGTGTTGCCCTCAATGAGAGAAGGCCTCTACCATGTTCCAGCCTGACCATTGTCAACACAGTGTTTGATTGTCGGTGGAAATCTGCACCTTTGCCTTAGGATCAGCTTTTGCCTGGAGATTGGTAAGGCCTCATGGAACCTCCAGGAGACATCCTCTTGCACTTGTTTTTCAGGAGGAGGATTATGCTATAACACACAGGCCCTAGAGAAGAATTACCACATTGTTTTACACCTTTGACATCCCTGTGCTCCAGCTACCTCGCAGAATCTTTGTTCTTGGCACCATAAAACTTCTTTCCCCCTCCCTGGAGTCCAGGCTAAAGTAAAAACCACAGAGAACACACATATAGTAAAGGAAGCCAACAAAAACTTATAATGAGACATGAGGAGCTTGACATACCTCTTTGCAGAAAATCCTGTGTAATAAGCCAGAAGGCAAAGGCTACTATTTCTAGCCAACTCTATCAGTCCTCCTGAGGCACATGGGCAGAGAGCCGCTACAGAGGAGCATCCAAGATACAAGTGCAATCAGATGGGCCAAGGGCATGAGGCTCTTGGGAGCGACTCTTGGCTTGTGGCAAAGGAAAGACACATCTGGCTCTTTGCCTCAGGTTCTTACCTGACAAGGTAGAAATCTCTGACTCCAAGGACAAAACACACAGGGGTAGATGATAATGACAATAACCCTCATAGCTATTAATAACCGTTACTATTATTATCACTGATAACATTCTTTGAGCTCATATTAGTTAGTTGTGGTAATTTATGGCTAAATATTCTTAATGTGGAAAAATCTAACTAAATTTCCAAGCTTTCCTATAAAGCAGGTGTTTTATTACTCTCATTTTATAGAGCATAAAAAATGTGTGCCTAGTGTTTAAGTGATTTGCCCAAAGTCACTCAGCCAGCAAGTGGTAAAAGACTATACCCTTAATTTCCATGTAGTCCCAGTTCTCTGCTCCATGTAAAGATATGCTAATTTGTTCAAGTAACAAATTATAGTACATATGTATGTAGAACTCCCGAGGCTGGGAAGACACAGCTCAGCACTTGTCTTCAGGGAGCTGACCAGTTACTGGAAGAGACAGGGATGTGTAGGCATCATTACAATCAAGTGAGATCAGCATCTGATTTGGGAGAAGTACAAACAGCTTTGAGAACAAGCAGGAGAACCCAAACCTGACAGAGGATCAAGAATTATAAGAGAACTAGTGGCCCAGTGCACAGATTCCTGCACATTGAAAGGAAATTAATTAGAAGAACGATTTGTGTGGTAATTACATTACTGAAAAAAATTACATGTTAAAATAGTATATATAATATCTATAATAATAAAAGTTTAATATGCTAATTAGACTGGACAGCTGAATGACCTTCTGGATGACCTTCCGGATGAAGCCGGGGCTGCGAGGGCTGAGGCAAGCTACTGTGGCTGTGAAGGCCAAGCCCCTTGCATGAATTTTGTGCACTGGGCCTCTAGCAGTATTATAAAATTAAAATGTGTGCAATTGGCACCAGAAAGAGCTTTATATGTATCGCACATGTGCGAGTCAAGTTTATTTTTAAATTGCCAGTGTGCATCCTATGTACTGGCCGGTCGGACAGTAGGATGGACAGGCGGTTGGTCACTTAGCCTTTTATATATATAGATATGGCACCTAAGTAGAGGCTTAGAAGACAATTCAGGTTGGGGTAAAGGAGGATGGTTAAGAGGTGAGGGGCCTTTCCAACAGGGATATGTATAGGGCCAGACCAAGGCAACCCCCAGGGTCCAGAGTTCAGTAGGTGTTAAAGTACTCAGAGGGGAAGCCAAGACTAAGAAGTCCACACAGGTTGCAACTTTGTCTTCCTTGTCTAGATCTACCCTGACTCCCCAAGATTGATCACATAGAGGCAATAGAAGGCAGTCTTTGGAGAGAAGGGCTCCTACATCTTGCTCTATAAACTTTACCAGCCACTCAACTGGGGTCTGGCTCTCACTCTCCATGGAGACCTCCCAGGTTGACAAAACAAGAATGTGTCACTCCAAGGGTCAACTCCATTTTTTCAAAGGGGATTGATAGTTGTGAGCGGCTGGAGAGGATTTCTTTCATCTCAGGGCAAGGAGGTTGTAGGTGGGGAGGAAAACAGTGAGGAGTAAAAATAAACCTAGTGGGAGGGGTTCTGCTACTACTTGAGTAATATAATTTATGTATTGGTGGGGCTGTATTAAAGAGTACACAGGAAAAATGGTTCTATTCCTACAAGAAAACAAAAAAGTTCAAAAATCACAGAAAATTAGCTTAGCATCCTTTATAGCTCTAAAGTTTCTTGAAAGTTTTAGTGATTTGTTTGTCTATTCAACTACTATTTATTGAGCATCTACTAGGTAACAATGAGATCCAACCCCTGCAATAAGAGAAACTTGTATTAGAAATGTAAAATTTTTTCAATATGTTGTTGAAAGTATTACATATGTCCCTCTTTTTCCCCCATTGACCTCATCTAGCCTGTCCCCATCCCCTGCCCCAGGTCTTCACCAGGAATATAAAAATTGATCAAGTATAATTTGTTTTGTACTAAGACTATCATAGTTAGAACCCAAGGTTTAAAAATAAGGTTTGCCTGTGTTAATTATACATTTACTAGTTTACTATCTTAATGAAAAGATAGTTAAAATGTTTTTGTAGGTTAATATCAGTTGGCAGAAGGTGTGTTTGAGACCAAAATGAGCTATCTGATGACAGGAAAGCCTTTCGGGAGATGTGACCAACCATGCCATCTGGGTCACTGTCCTCAGAAAGATTCCCTTTGCCTGTTCCCTAATTTTATAAATTGTCATTTATGAAGGTAGGTATAAGACAAAGAATATGGAATGTAAAAAGATGAACTTAATAAAAGTGAGCTAAAAGATAGATAGGATAATCTAATGTGAGAGACTAGAATAGTAAAATAAAAATATAAAAAATAAGTAGTATCACCTAAAGAAGGAACATACTAAAAATAGAAAAAAAATGGTATATACACATACATTCTATTAAAGTTATGTTTAAAGAATATAATAATAATTCACTAAGTTGTTATATATCATGCATGGTGTTTAATGCTGTTTACTATATAAATTATCTCATTTTATTCTTATGCCTATGAAATATATATTATTACTGTCTCCATTTCACAGATGAGGAACTAAGCCTAAGGAATATGTTAATTATCTATTGCTGCATAACAAATTACCACAAAACTAGTAGCTTAAAACAACACATTTATTATTTCACAATATCTGAGGGTTAAGAATCAGAGTCTGGCCTACCTGGGTCATCTCCTTCAAGGTCTCTCACAAGACTGTAGCAAAGGTATTGGCCAGGACTAGGATCTCATCTGAAGGCTTGACTGGGAAAGGATCCACTTCCAAGTCCTACAGCTGTTGGTAAAACTCAGTTCCCTGATGGTTGTTGGTTTGAGGGACTCGTTTCTGCACTGGCCATTGACCAGAGGTCACCTAAGTTCTTTGTCACATGGGCCTTCCTATTATGGCCACTTGCTTCATCAAAGTGTACAAGCCCAGATGAGTCTGCAGGCAAGATGGAAATCATAATCTTATGTAGTTCAATCATGGAAGTGACAGGCCTAGTCCTTGCCATAGCGTATTGGTTACAAAGCAGCTCACAGACACTGTCATACTGGTGATTACACAAGAAATGAATGCAGGAGGAGGGGATTATTAGGGGTTATCTTAGAGTCTATCCACAACAAAATGGGCAATGGCTAGGAAATTATATAGTGGAACTATGGATGGAGAAAATCTAACTCCAGAGAATATACTGGTTGAGCATTAATACGCCATCTACTTCCCACAGAATTGAGCCATTCATTAGTGGCAGATGCCAATTTGTCTTTCAGATTTTTTTTTTTTTTTGGTGTTAATAAAACAATTCTTTCATAGTATCTAGGAATCAAAACACAAAATTTAGGTTATACACAGAACATATTCTTAATATGACACCCAGATGCTTATAGACTAAATACTGTGGGTTTTCCCTCTAGCCCACAGTCTCTTATTGTGTTGGGATGGTCCCAAAGGTCTAGGAGGTACACCGTAAGAAAGGTAGTAAACCTCAAGGTTTCAGGCTATTTTGTGAAGGTTCTGTGGACAGCTAGACTGAGTCAGGACTTACTCCACTGCTCATAATGTTAGCTTGGGTTCCCCACCAAGAACCTTCCACAGTGAGATTTTTGGAGTATGTCATAGGTTTCCCTAGTCTAACAAAACCCTGACTTGTATTCCTAGTGATTTTGGTAGAAATGTGGGAGCCTTGAAGCTAATCTGAGGATTTTAAGCTCTCTTGATACAGCAAGCATCCCCTATAGAGTCAACTAATGCTCCTCCCTGCGGAAGTCCGAAAAGAAGGTAGATGTATCGCCTTTATAGAACATTCATTATTCTCCAGTCATGGACTGTATATCTAAAGCCCATACATAAGAAAGCCAGACTGAAACCACCCACTCCAAGCACCTTCTGGCCAGATTAGAAATTAATTTTAGAGAAAATTGAGGTCCAATTTACACCTCACCTGTCATATAGCAATTCAATGTTTTCTTTAAAAATAAATTTAGTTATGAGTACAAATACTATAGCATCTATCCCAAATGTTGTAACCCATATTGCACTTAGAATAAATGAAACTTTCCAAAATATCAGTACTCTTCTGCTTCCCTACTCAGTTATGATTTTATTAGTCTGAGGTGGGAGACTTTTAAAAATTCCTCAGATGATTCCAATGTGGCCAAAGTTGGAAACCACTGATCAATAGTTTTTCAAAAATTTGCATGTGTAAGTGGATGATAAACCTTTCTGGATAAGTGCAGGGTAAAATTTAGGAGTTGCAGTAAATTATTTTGCTATTTAAGTTTTAATATTAATTTAAAGATTTATTATTTATTTATTTACTGCTTCATTCCAGGATTTTAAACCATTATTTGAAAAAAAAATTGAGAATTCCTTCTCAAGCTGTATAAAATAAAGAAATACTTATAATTGAGATTAACATTTGTTTTTGGTGTTAAAAATGCTAATCTTTCACAAAGTCTCAGAAGCCAGATCTAAAAAGCTATGGCAGATTGTGTTTTTCAGGACTGGACTTACATTTGTTCATTTTATCATTCAACTAACATTTTTTTTAAAAAAAATATCATATTAGGATTACAAAGATGAGTAAGACACTTCAAAGAATTTGAAATTAGTAGTATTTAAAATGACTTGGCTACACCAAAGTCATTTTCTTTTAGATAAAACTGTGTCTTAATTCTTCAACTAACATTAGTAGGAGTTAAACTACCCCATTGTATTGTCATGTACTAGCTTTAAGTGATGTGTGTGTGTGTGTGTGTGTGTGTGTGTGTGTGTGTGCGCGCGCGCGCGCGTGTGAAAAATATATATGAAAAATGAATTCATGTAATATGTTAAGAAAAACAAAGCACCCCATGATCTCAGTCAATGCAAAATACAGGAGTTAAGCAAATGTTCAATAAGTTTCTGTATTCAGAAGGTCCAGGTTATCTGAATTGCCTTTGGAATGGTTCCTTTAGTTGTGCATACTATTTTATACATTCCAGCTCATCTTCTTTCTGTTTTATTCTAAGGAAAATTTGTGGGCATGTAAGACGATTTATAATCGGAAACATATTCCACTGTGTCTCCCATACAGTCTCTCCTCTCTGAGTGGAGAGCGAGCCATTGCCAGGACATAGCTTGGGGGGGGTGCCTTGCTTCCCACAAGTTGTCAAAGTGGAGTTCCAGATTTCCTTTCTCCTTAAATGCCATCCTTTGATTTTTCCATTCTGCTGGTTGATAAGAAAACATTCTGGTTTTCCAAGGGCCTTGCTAAGAATCCACTGTGCACGTGTGTGTGGGCGAGTGAGACCTAACAGGCTTTCCTTCTCCGAGAGCAGCAGATTCTGTCGTTGAAGGCGGGGTTTGGGGCGGCTGCCAGCGTCATGCTGGCAGAGAACCCTGGAATTCAGTCCTGTTACTGATATGCTGGCAGGGGATACAGGACAGTTTCCTTCTCCTTTCGCTTTCCTAAATGGAGTTACAGCCAGCTCCAGTCAGGAAGTTTAGGACAAGGAATCAGATAGTCTGAAGAACACCCCCTCCCGTCCTCTCCTGGCTCATCCTCTGCAAATACCCACCCGATCATGTTGTCACAGAGTGGTTCCCTAGGTACGCACATTTTCATAAGAGTTAGAAGATGTTCTCCATGGAGTTTCCTCTAATCTGTAGTTTCATTATGAACTGGAAAGATAAATATTGGAAAATAGCGGTAGGAGGGGCTAGTAGGGAAAGCCCAGGAGTAAGGTGAGCCTGGGCACATGTCCTGACCTCTCTCAACATCAGATTTTCTTCCTTGAAAAAAGGGAATCATAAAAATAACAGTTCCCTTTTTAGCCTCCACTAATAAATAATATCAGGGTGACTTTAATAGAGTTTTTTGGTAGTAATTTTCTTAACCTAAGTAAGAGGAGATGTGAGGACCAGACACATTTTTTTCTTTAAATTTTTTAACTTTTCAATTACAGTGGACATTAAATACTATATTAGTTTTCGGTGCCATTTATACAACTTAAAAACTCTTTACATGCTGCGGCAGCTAGAAGATCGCTTAGACACTCTGGTCTCCTGGACACTTTCTGAAAAGACACTGAGCTGAAAGAAAGCCGTTGGTGGATGTTCACGTTGACTGTCAGGGCCTGTGTTGTGTAGCCTCCGTGGCACGGGGACTGAGGAGAGGAGCCATGGCACTGTGGGTTTTTTAAACATAATTCTTGCTACGAGCATTCTGCTCCTATCTGGGTCCAACCCCCCCCCCCCGCCCCCCCTTGCAGGGTTTTGGAAGGTCCTGCTCAAAGCAGATTTATCTTTTATTGTGAAAGATTTGGGAATACAAGTCGTGGTTTTTGGTCATTTTTTTCCCTCCACATATTCTTGGGATGCAGGTCTGTGTATTTGGTTTTCCCCTGGACGCCTGCTGCAGTCTGTCTGGCTGACTCAGGTCCTGGGTTGGTCTGATCAACTGGCTGATCAGTCCCTGGTTAGATTCTTTTTCCCATCCTCCCTCTTTTTTATTCCTAACCCTGCTTTCCCTTTAGCCTCTTTCTCTCTTTCCCTCTTAATTCCCTCCTTTTCTCTTTCCCCCTTCTCTGAACACCATTAGAGTCCCCAGAACTTCCTCCTGGCTTTCACCCTAGTTTCTGCTACTGGCCACGTTGGCCCTCGTTCATGCCTCACAGCTGACTCTTCATCTGTTTGGATATAGCAGAAATCATTCCTTTGGAAGACAATGCACACTTTATTTTTATTTTTTCAAAGCAGGAGTGGGTGTTTCTATGTCATGCTAAATGTTCCACTTGATTGAAAATACCATGGTTTCTCACTCATTTATCTTGGCATCAGCAAACTTGCAAAAAGCACAAATCTCCATTCATCTGATCAACTCTGTGCATGTCTTATTGGACAAGCCATAACTATGTACTAGTATTAACACCAGTTCATTCTTAAAAGGTTTTAAATATGGCAACAACATATGAATGATAAAAGTCAGATATTACAGTGTTATTTTGTAAGATCACTTTTCTATTTGCTTCTGGATTTTTGTTCCATTGTTGCTGTTGGAGTTTAACATTTTGAAGACCTTGCAAAGAATTTTGCAGTTTTCCAGTGGTTCATTGAGTTGGATCTTGAGTTCAAATGCCATTTTTCTCTTCATTTGACTGGTAGCCAACATTTCCATGAAACCAAGTTTCTGTGTCCAATGTCCTCATGAAATTTGATCCTCTAATTGGCAACTGGGTCACAGTTGCAGACATCTAACACTATTTTTACATACTAGCCTCTGATTCTTTGCTGTTCTCCATAGGTGACTTCCAAATTTTCCTCTCACTCTTTCTATACAGCCTCCTCTTTCGTATCTTTTTAAAGTTCTGATCCTTGTGCTTGGAAGACTCCATGATATCTGCCATGGAAACGTTATGTATTCTGTAGGCTTTTAGACTTTTTCAACCATATTAACAGTAATAATGACTAGTGAAAAAATGTATATATAATTAGGTTTCCAGATCCAAGTATGTGTGCTTACACACATGTGCCATTCTGCATTGTGCTGGTTCACTTTGTAATACAAATAAAAAACAAATAAATATTAAATAGATGAAAGCCCTAGGAATGGATTAAATTGGGTGTCATGCACCATTGATTTTTGATTGGTCAATAATTTAGTTGCAAAACTATTTATAAAGTCTTTGACTGGAGAAAATAATTATTTTTATTATCCTGTTTGGGGAACAGTAACTCAAATATTAAATACTAATATTATAACTGAATCACCAGAATGACAAATAAAAAATATCCTTGAGTCACTTAAAAATTAGTCACAGGGGTGTAAAGTATAGCACAGGGAATATAGTCAATAATATTATAATAACTGTATGGTGCCAGATGGGTACTAGACTTATTGTGGTGATCCTTTTGTAAGGTATATATGTCTAGTCACTATTTTGTATAATATTAAACTATAATTTTAAAGGAAATTATAAAAAGTAACAGTACTTCATACTCTAGGTTAGTCAAAATTCCTTCTTTGTATACTCTGGACAAGAAACCCCACATTCATAATTTTTTAGCATGTCAGTACTTTTTCAAATACTTCCAGGTGCCTTTATCAGCTGTTTACAAAAAATACCATTTAGTTTTATAATCTCCTAAATTGCTCAATGAATTGCATTATGTAATACTTATTCTCCCCCCTTGCTTTTATTTATTTATGTGTTTATGTATGTATATTTAGATAGAGTGGAAGGGAGGGAGAGAGGGGGGAGAAGTAGAGAGAGATGTGAGAGAGACACATTGATTGTTTGCCTCCCACACATGCCCAGATTAGGGCCAGGGAATGAACCTGCAACCCAGGTATGTGTCCTTGACAGGGAATTGAACTGGAGACCTTTTGGTACGTGGGCTGATGCTCTAACCACTGAGCACTGGCTAGGGCAACATCTGTTCTTAATCATCCATTTAATACGAGCATCTGTGTTCATGTATGTCAGAAAATTAAGACAACCAACATTTACTGTAGTGTTTTCCAACGTTGTCATAATTATGCCTCACAGATGTGGTGTCCCAGAAACATCCATTTCAAATATTCATTTTCATGGCCAGAAGTTCATAAGCCACAAAAGGACTACAGAAGTTAACAAAAAATAAACTTCCTGTAAATTATGTTATAAAATAATTTAAAAGGCATTAAAGGATAAGCATTAACAGAGTCAAGATCCTTTTAGGTATATCTCTTTCTAGGGATGTCCTTATTTTGTGATAATTTTATTTATTTATTTATTTATTTTGCTTTTTTAAAGGGGTGAAGCATGTACACTTGTTTATCTGTTTTGAATCTTTCTCCCACCTACCTTTTCCCTTTATAGCACTTGCAACCTACATCCACCCACAGGACCTGGTTGTGCAAGATGATTAGATGGTAACTGGAAAGGAAACCTCTGTGTTTTGTTTCATTGAGATGCAGCTGTTTAACAAACCTGGAGATAATAATTCTCAAACTATACTGAGGAGTAAGAAATCACTGAGGATAGTTGTCCTCAAGCTTGATAGAGCATCAGATTCACCTGGAGGGCTTGTTAAAATTTGGAACGCTAGACCGAATCCTCAGAGTATCTGCTTCAGTAGATCTGAGATGGGGTGGTCCAGAGAGTTGGTGCTGCTGGTCCCAGGACCACATTCTGAAAACCACTAACTTAGTGAATCTCTTAAGTATGTAGAGCCCCACTGCCTCCACCCGTCACCCTGCCCACACTTACTAGACTTATACCAGATTCTGAGTTAGTAGGTGTGATTATCCAAAACGTTCAATCACTATCACTGGTGATTCTGATGAGGTTAACTGTGTATGAAGAAATAATACCGATCTTTTATATAACCAGTACCAAGCACTGAGACACTAATTGGAAGAAAGCAGTTAAGAGAAACTGAGCTAACTTACTATAGTTGTATACATTTGGAGAACCTGTGCTTTTTGTTGTTCAGTATATGATATATGTCTGTAGGACAAGGCTTATCTTGAGATGGTGAGAACCCTAGGTCTTGTGTTGAACTTCTTAATACTTAGAAACCATCTTTTCCCATAGCTAGCTTGAGTCCTCAGCAGCATTTGCAGTTAATGCAGCCTTGTTTGGTGGTGAGTAATGTTTAAAATTGGGGCTGGAAGATTTTGGTGACATTTTGCGATATTAGTGAGAGTCATTCTGTTTGTGTGTATATGTATGTTAAAGTCAATGCCTAATATTAGCTTGAAGCATCTGTATAGTGTAACCCAACTCAAGAAAGTCCACTATAAAGTATGACCAGTTTACTTCACTGAGTCAATCAAGAAAAATACAACTCTGAAACCAAAGATGAATTTGATACTTCACATAAAAGTTCTGTTATTTTGGCTTTCATAGACTGGTAGCCAGCCCTTCAGCTAATACTGGACATCAGCCTATTGTTGAACATTAGCTATGACATTTGTATTTGGCAGGCAGCTGAGAACATTGTGTATGTAGCTTGCAGGTTGAAGTCTCTTTTCTGAGCTCCAAAAGTCCATAAAAACATAAAGTAGTACACTTGTGGGCATATACATTTTTCAGGTATTGGTGCTTCAATATTGAGATTCTCAAGGAGTCTAAGAGCTAATAAAAGTTAAGAACACCATGTCTAAACAGGTGCCTTTTACTGAGTTAGAATTGGGATGCATCAAGTGAGTGTCTTTAAAGATTGCTACTATATCATGAAACATGCAGAAAGGGCTTTGAGATGGCCCGTGAAAAAGTTCAAACTTCATAAGGAAAATGCAAACACAGTTTATTTTATGTAATTGATTTTGAATTGCAAAAAAAATTTAAATGTGTAAGTATATCCAAAATGACCCTTACCTCTTGGTATTCATACCCTTGTCCTCTCACACACTGAATCATGGCTGGCCTGTGTATCCATTAGAGTACAGAAGAAGTGAAGTGGGGATGTGTGATTTCTGAGGCTAGTTCATAAAAATCATAAAAGTTCACACCTTGCTCTTTCTCTTGGATCACCCAATGGAAAAAGCCAGTTGCCATGCCATGAGAACACTCAGGCAGTCCTGTGGAGAGGTCACGTGGTGAGGACTGAGACTTCCTGTCACACCAAGCACAAACTTGTTACTCATATGAGTGAGCCATCTTGGAAGTGCATACTCCAACCTCAGTCAAGCCTGCAGATGACTGCAACCCTGGTCAGTATCTTGACTGCAACTTCATAAGAGATTCTGAATTATAACTACTTAGCCATGATGTTTCCAAGTTCCTTCCTGACCCACAGCAACTGTGTGAGTAATAAATGCTTATTATTGTGTACATCACTGAGCTTAGAGGTAACTTATTATGCAACAACTAGTAATTACACAGAGTGTGTTTGCTGCCCCTTTATTGTAATTTAAAGGACTATTTAAGTGGAGCAAAAATAGAATGAGAAATACAGATTATTGGCATATGGCTTTAGACATGTAGTTTTGGCTGTAGGCAAAAGATAAGTGGAAATAAATTCTGAAGGAGAATTTTTGAATAATTTAGTTTTTCCTGGATTACCAAAAAAAATGGCATAAATGCTGATCAGAGTGATTGGAAAATTATGTGAACAAATATCCTTTTAAAGAAATCATGAAAAAATGTTTGATGGTTTGGAGCAGCTTGAGGACCATGCTTTCTAAGGTCTTGATAAATGGCCTTGTCCTTCATTCCGGAGACATTTTAGGACTGGCCTTAAGTCAAGGGTAAGCCTGTATTGGTCTGCTAACATATAGGAGAGTCAACCTGTGTCCAAGACAGCTTAAAGAGAACCAGATCCAAGATCCACACTGTACCTGACCTACATCACAGAATTCTCTGAGGAACTAATGGGCCTCTTGGCACAAATTTAGATCAGGCCAGACTCTCAGGCCTTAGTTAGCTTTGACCTCATGCTGAAGTTTATGCCATGGAGCTATAATTATATCTCTAGCATAAGCCTTTGTGCAATTTATCTCTTATACAATACTAGAGGCCCGGTGCACGAAATCGTGCACGGATAAGGTCCCTAGGCCTGGCCAGCGATCAGGGCCGATCAGGTTCCCTGCCTCCCCACCTCCTCCTTCCCTCGCTCCCTCAGCGCCCGCCACCGCCGCTGGTTGCCCATCATGGTCAGCGCACATCATAGCAAGTGATTGAACACCTGGTCTCCCGGTCGAACTCACTAGGGGACAATTTGCATATTAGCCTTTTATTATATAGGATAAGCACCTAATGTTTTAATGGGAAGAATAAACGTAAAAAGAAGAAAAATGGTTACTGTCCCAATAGAGTTTATGTCCTAGCAAAAGAAATAGATGAACTAAACAGGGTAATACAATGTAACAACAGCTATGATTGAGAAATGAATGAGGCTGAATTGGAGCATAGAGAAAAAAGAGATTTATTTTGCTTGGAAGAGTGGGAAGGCTTTGAATAGGACCTTCTCTGTCATTCTACAAAATTAAAAACAAGTGTTTATTTTTAAAAAAACAAACCCACGCACTGCATGTAGGGAGTTTCTTTATATGTGCTATCTGTGGAGGGTGAGCAAAGTTTTATAGCTCCAAGCCAGAATGCATAAGAAATAAGATATTTTTAAAGACATTGAAAGTGTTTGTAAACTACGGCTCTTTCAGAACATTAAAGATGCTCTAACTGTATTTAACTTATAGTGCCATTCATTAATGGGTGCTCTTAGTGCTTTAAATAACTCATTTGCTCCCTTTAAATATACAATTGTTTATAAAATTACTACAAAGAAAAATCACAGACACTTACCATCAATTACTAAGACCTTATTTACAAAGCATGTAACAAAACATAAAATTGGGTAAGCAGTGCCATCTTGTTGGCCAGTTCATTGGCCAATCAACATCTGAGTCAATTGGATGATCTAGGTCACAAGGAACAACAAGTCTTCCTGCTTAGAACCTCTTCCCAGACCAAATTCTAGTCTAGACTTAGACTAGATTTTTACTAATATCTATCATCACCCAGAGACTCATAAGGCCACATGTGGTCTTTGCTTTTTCATGCAAATTCAACGCACCATGGACTTGACTTTCCCAGAGCATTTTATCATAGTTGCTAAGGAAGGGCTATTTTATCAGTAGACACAGCTCATTTCTATCACTGCTTTATCCATTCTCAGTGGTCACAGCTAGTTAAGCAAGCAAAGCATTCAGGCTTTTAAAGCAGAATCTATTTGTGGTCAAATCAATCAGGGAAGGCAAAAAATTTAGTCAGATCTGAAACTGTCATCCAAGCAGGCGGCATGCCACTGGAAGAGTCACAAATGTGACGAGATCAGCTGTTTTAGAATCCTTTCCCACTCTGTCCTCAAAAGTGGGGACCCCTTCATCCTTGGCAGCCCATCTCCTCCAAGGCAACAGTGAGGCTCACTTTGCTCCTCAAACTTCATTAGAAGTGAGGGTGTATTGCTATTGGGTTCAATTTTGTCATCTTGCTTACAAATGTTTTATTTAGTGCAGCATAACAAATAAGGAAGCAAATTCCAAAGACTAAAGGTTTTTATCTACATTCAAATATAAACTATTTTTACATTCTCAATATCCTATTTCTCTTTTTTTCTAAAATAATTGCAACAATTTCTTCAAGAAATTCTCTTTACTATTTTTAATACATTGGGTTATTTAATACTCATCAGATCAATGTATTAAGAGTGACTAACTTCTAACCAAACAGGAGAAATGTTGTGCCTAGACTGACTATAAACAAGGTGCCTGCTATCTGTTAGAGAGAGAGAATCCCAAACAGCCCCTTGGGCAGGTTTGACTTTCCAGAGTGCCCTTCTTTTGGGAAATATTAATATATGCACCCTAAAGTTAAATGTGACTTATTTTAGCATTACTTTAGCTGATTAGTAAATATTCTGTAATTATAGCTTAATCTAGGAAGATAAGCAAAAAATAACTTACTTTCAGCTTTCCTTCTAAATTTGAACATTTGAAGATGTCTCTGTTGCCTATTTGTCTACTCCTTGTTTCATCCAACCTCATAAATTTTTATATTTTGTCAGTTTCAATCAACATATAAATATTTCCATCACCACAGAAGATTCTATGGTGCTCCTTTGTAGTCAATCCCTTCTCTGATCCCAGCTCCTGGCAACCACTGATCCGATTTCTGTTCCTTTAGTTTTGCCCTTTACAGAATGTCCTATAATAGAAGCATATATTATGTTGCCTTGTGGGGAGGAGGTATCTGGCTTTTTTCACTTAGCATAGTGCTTTTGTGATACATCCATGTTGTTGCAGGCATTAGGAGTGGTTTTTTTAGTTGGTTGAGAAGGGTTCCATAATATGGCTATTGCACAATTTGTTTACTCACCCACTAGTTGATGAGCTGTTTAAGTTGTTTCTAGTTTGTGGCAATTATAAGTAAAACTGCTATAAACATTTGCTTGCAGGTTTTTGTGTAAGCATGTATTTTTATTTCTTTTGCCTAAATATATAGGAATGGGATTGCTTTGTCATGAAAAAAAAAATGCATGTTTAACTTTATAAGAAATACCAAAGTGTCTATAGCACTTTTTTATAGCAAAGTATGAAGATTCAATTGCTCCACATTCTTGCCGTATTTGGTATTGTCAGTTTTTTTGGTTTTTGTTTCTTTAATTTTAGCTATTTTACCAGGAATGAGTCAGATAAGATTTGAATCCATATATTTACTCCTCAGAGATTGGCTCAAACTTGTTAGGCATCATTCTTTTAAAAATATGGGATCAGTTTTCTTAAAAGCAATAATCTTTTCCAAAGTGTGATAGGTAAGTTAATTTGCTAAAATCTACATTGATTCCTTATTAGATAAGATAAAATAAGGGAATCAGGTACATTTGCCTGAGAGAACAGTCAATAGATTTGTCTTATCTCCTTCTCTCCCTTTATCTTATATTAATGAGGCATCAAATCCAAACATTAGGAAGATAACCTAAGTTGAACTGTCACATAGTTTTTTGCCTCTTTCAACTTTAAGACTAAATTTAAGCTTTAAACACTTTAAAAGACACAGTCTGGCCTGGCTGGGTGTGGCTCAGCAGTTGAGCAGTTGACCCAGGAACCTCTTGGTCACCATTTTGATAACTGGTTGGGGCATATGCTGGAGTTGCGGGCTCTATCCTCAGTGGGGGGTGTGCAGGAGGCAGCCGATCAATGATTCTCTCTCATCATTGATGTTTCTATCTCTCTCTCCCTCTCCCTTCTTCCCTGAGATCAATTAAAAAAAGACACAGTCTGGATATGAGAATGCTAAGTAAATCTGGGCATCCCCTGTTATGCAGAAACAAAAGCCCTTTCTTTCTCTGTAACTGAAGTGTGCTTAGAGAAAAGTGGCATGAAGCAGAAAAATGACCCCTGGACTTGGAAACAAAATGCCTCAATTTTAGTCTTTACTCTCCTGCTAACTGGATGAGTGAACTCAGAGAGGAAATACTTTAGTCTCTCTGGGTCTTAGTTTTCTCATCTAAAAAACATGGAGTGTAATACAGTTAATTCTCATTATTCGCAGTAGTTATGTTCTACAAAGTTGCTGCAAACACCAATTTAGTGAATACTAAGTGAACTATTATTTCTAGGGAAAGTAGTGGGTTAGGTTCCTGGGAGCCTCTGGTCACAACATTTTTGTCAACTAATCAATGCATAATCCTGTTTTTGATATGTTTCTGTTTGAAGACACCTATTTAATGTATGCTGTTGATTCATTAACATTGAACTCACAGTCAACAGCACTATATTCATGCCTGAATAGAGCTTATCTTATATTTTCTCCATAAGGCACAATTCAGCCTTCTTGTGCACATAACCACTACACAGCACATTAGCACTACCCTTGGGGGCCATTGTAAACAGAAAAAGGACAAAAATGAGAAAAACAAAGCACTAAACAGACCAAGCAAAGCACACTTGTTTATAGCTGAGAGCTGCAACAGAGGCAGAATGTTGCCGTTTTCCACCTCAGCGTGGAGTGTGCACATCAGGGACTCAAATATTTGCCACTCGGTGCATGTCCGTGAATGACTGGGAAAGTGCTGTGCGTATTGACTTTGGGGTTACAAATAAACTTCAGCAAGTAGGCAAATTCTCAAATATGGAATCTGCTCATAATGAGGATTGAGTGAATCTGTTCATAATGAAGGTGGATCATGCATGTTGTTTCTGTGAAAGATCATGGTGATGCTGTTATTGTTTACGGGCGTTTTCTCCAGCTATTTGCCTTTAAAAACCAGCATTAACATATGAAGATAACATCATGTTGAAGAGCCTCGATTAGCAAAAATAATAACTGATTTTTTTTTATTTTTTTGATTTTTTTTTAAGGTGAGTGAGGGCTTGGGGAACCTGATTGCCTTTGTGTATATTTGCAGCTGCCGTAGGATCCTTTTAAAACTAAGTGGTCATCCATCACTTCTCTTCTTGGCCCCGAGAGTAGTTTTCACATGTCAAGGGTGCTTTATAAATATTTGCAATCACCAGTTTATTGGTAGATTCCTTTTCGTGCAGACAGAATTTTTTCACATAAGATTTGATTTTGCTTACATTAATTTCTATGGTGTAAGTTTCATTTTCTAAAATATACAGAGGTTGTTTTAATGGCAATGGTAGTGTTATTAAATCAATGAAACTCTAAATACATGGGTGTATTGCACTATTGAGGTGAAATTACCAGGTTGCAGAAATGTTGATGGGAATTCAGGGCTTCAGGGAAGAATGACATTCCATCCTCAGTTGCCCTTCTTTCTACCCCTTTTTTGGAAGGCACACCCCTCTCAGCCCACATTTCTGTGATTCCTTCCCTGACAAAGTGCAAGTTGATTTGACTGGCCAGAACTCTCACATCTTTCTATTTTAATTTCCATTTTAAAAATCTACTTTTGATGATTTGTATTCTTGATCCATTCATTGAAAAAAAAAACCTGTGGTTTTATTGGGACAAAGAAAGATAAATACTTCAATAAGCAGACAAGTGAAGTTCAACTTCCATGAACATCTGTTAAACATCTCCAAAATATCAAGCTTTGTACTTGCAGTTATTGTAATTTCCATCTGTATCCTCTGGAAGGCAACTGTGATAATTGGGGGGAAATCCAGAATGGGTGGGGAGATATAAATGCAAAAGTGGAAGCACCTTTTACCTTTGGGGTCTACGCACGTTCTCAATGTTCCCCTCGCTGGAGCTCAATATGTAAAGACTTATATTGTCTCACTCTGGACTTGCCTTCTCTTTTTAATGCTTCAGCTCCAAACTATCCCATCACTATGCTCTAACAAAATTTCCCTGGTCAGTGCCCCATTCCTGCTAGCCTACTTTTTGAAAATAATCTGATATTTTTGTTCATAGTAAGATGTTAATGGCTGGTAACAACGAAATGTCTTCTTTTTCTGAGAGGTTTGTCTTTTATCAAAAGGTGCTTATATGAATAAAGCCTTAATGCAAGAGAATCTGGTCTATCTTCTCTAATGGGAAGACTTCAACCAAGTAGTGTTTGTGGGGAGAATTTTGTTAAAGCATAAGAGCCCTTCTTATGTCTCTCAAGTATTTCAAATAAGTGGCAACGGATTTTGTTTACACGTCTCATGGGTCCCAGAAGAGATGCCAAGTAATGTCTTCACAGCAGAAAATGTTTTCAGGGAACTTGTACTCGATGTGTTTGGTATTGGGAGAAGGATGTATATTTATCCAGAAAGTAGTATCAGCAGCCACAAAAATTTCAGTTATAATTACCAAGAAAGCAGCTTGGGAGGGAATAATGGCGGCGGAATAGACAGACGTGTTCCGAGCCTTGTCCCGGAGCAGAAAGAAAGAACAGCTGAGGGTCGCACAAGGAGTGTTTGTTGGCTGGTTGGGAGACAGCTGAATTCCAGAAGAAGGTGGGGGACTGCTGAACGGGGTTCCCCTGACCTGGCAGCACCAACTGCGGCTGGGTCCCCTCCCGGAGCTGCGGGCTTGGACGCGGAGTCTGCGCCATCTTGATCCGGAAAGTGGAGCTTATCTGAAGCCTGAGAATCCACAACGGCGGCACCCTAGGAACAGCTGCGAGCCCCAGAACAATGCTCCCCAATTGGCGCAAGCACACGGGTTCAGAGGAGCTCTACACTCCACCACGGAAAGGTCAGATTTCGCCTGGGATAAGGTGAGGTCTCTGGTCCCGGCGGGAGAGAGGAACGCGCGTTTTGCGGGAGCTGGAGGACCAGGGAAGTCTGTGCCTAGAAAAATCCGTGGCTGTAGGGGCTGGCGTGATCTGTGATTGTGGAAAGGGGTCCTCAGAGCTGCTAAGAGAAGGGCACTCTGAAAAGCAACCCATTTTGATCTGAAGTGCAGGGACACCCTAAGAATTTCAGGCAGTCCAGACTTACGCGCAGCCCCTGCGTTCCCTGGGTGCCTGGGCTTACGCGGAGTCCCGGAGTTCGCACAACTGGGCTTTTTCCTCTTGAAATTCTTGCTTCTGATTACTAAGCCCAATACATAGGATCACCCAGTTGGGGACACCCTGGGAGACTGCAGGGGAAGGTTGTTTTTCTGGAACCTGGGGATCAGAGCGGGGAGTGACCATCAGAGAGTCAGCTCTGAGGCAGACCACTCCCACAGGCCGGTGACGAGTGCCACAGAGAAAGAAGGCTCTAACACTGCCTAGAGAGGCCACAGATAGACCCGGAAGTTAATCCAGAAACACTGCCACCCAGGGGCTGAATCACAAATCGACTCTTGTGTAATCAAAAATAAAGGAATACGAGAAATTAAGACACACCGCCTGCTTAAAATCAGGACTGGCTTACAACACCGAAGAGCAGTGGATCGCAGGGAACTGCAATACTGTCTGGACTGAGAAACAGGCGTGCCAAACAGAAAAACAGAGGAAGTGAATGACCTTCACTACTTCACATTTTATTTTTACCTTTTATTTTTTTATTTTTTTAATTTTTTATTTTATTTTCATTTTTTGCATCTTTTAATCAAGAAACTTTTTTTTCTTTTTTCATCACTTGATTTTACCTTTTTAATGATTACATTTTTATTTTCAATCCGTATTATTACTACTGCTATTTTATCTTTTTTTTTTTTTTTTTAAAGTGTCATTTTATTTTCTCTTCATTTTATTTTGGGATTAGGGTTCTACATTCTATTTTTATCTTTCCTTTAGCATCGTTTTACTCTATCTCAACTCTACCTTTAGGCCATCACTCTCTTCCTAACCTCCCCCTTTTCAGTGTCCTGTTTATATTACCCTTTTACCGCTTTAGATTTTCCCTATTCTTTCTGTTTACCCCTTGTTAAAATTTCACCCTACTTACATATCTAATCTCCAATCCTCTGCTCCAAGTCCTCATACACCTCTCCCTTCGCTGTCTGAGCTATCCATAAACTTGTCCTTCTCTCTGTCCTTTTGTTGTTGTTTGCTTGAATGTAGATTATATCCAATTTTTATGCTTTTTTGTGAGATTGTTTTGCTTATTCTTCTTTTGTTTATTTTTTTGTTTGTTTTGTGCTTCAGCTTTCCCTTGCCTCACTCCATATTAGTTGCTGTGGTAGTTTGTACTAATCCCCAGGCACTTGTTGCTGGCATTTTCTGGGATTAGTGATTGTTCTATTGGAGTTTTATCCCCAATATATATAGTCTGTTCCCCTTTCTCTCTTAGTCACTTTCTTGTCTCTCTTACTTTTTTTTTTTTCTCTTTACTTTCCCTTTTCCCAATTTCATTTTCACACTCCTTTTTTCTTTCTTTCTTTCTTTCTTTCTTTCTTTCTTTCTTTCTTTCTTTCTTTCTTTCTTTCCTTTTTCCTCTTCTTCTTTCTCTCCTATCACCTAATTTGCCTTTCTCTGGTGGTCACCTTTATTGGAGGTTATTAATATCGTGAATACATTCCTGTTCAGTGCCTTGTGAGTTGTACCTGGTAGTGCTGTATTTTGTGCCTTTAAATCAACCCAGGAGAGAGAGAACTACATAACCAGACACCCAGAGAAGAGAGACCATGGGGAGACAAAGAAGCAGCCCGCATATGAAAGAAAAGCAGGCATCACCAGAAAAGGAAGTAAACGAAGTGGAGGCAAGCAACCTTCCAGAAAAAGAATTCAGAGAAATGGTCATAAGGTGGCTGAAAAGAATGGAAGACAAATTCGACAATATGAGCAAGAACCAAGAGGAAATGAAGAAGAACCAAGAAGAAATGAAAAATGACATCGCTGCCGTAAAGAACTCAATAGAAAGCATCAAGAGTAGACTAGAAGAAGCAGAGGACCGCATCAGTGAGCTAGAAGACAAGATGGAAAAAAATACCCAAGAAAAGCAACTTCTAGAAAAAAAAATTAAAAGGCAGGAGGAGAGTCTAAGGGAACTTTGGGACAACACGAAACAAAACAACATCCGCATAATTGGGGTTCCAGAAGGAAAGGAAGCTGAGCAAGGAATAGAAAACCTCTTTGAAGAAATAATGACAGAAAATTTCCCAGATATAGGGAAGAAAAAACACACACAAATCCAAGAAGCTCACAGAGTCCCAAGCAAAATGAACCCCAAAAGACCGACACCAAGGCACATTATAATTAAATTGGCAAACACCAATGACAAAGTAAGAATCTTAAAAGCAGCAAGAGAGAGACAGAAAGTTACATACAAAGGAACCCCCATCAGACTAGCAACTGATTTCTCAACAGAAACTCATCAGGCCAGAAGGGAATGGAATGAAATATACAAAGTCATGCAAAGGAAGGGTCTGAATCCAAGAATTCTGTACCCAGCAAGGCTGTCAATCAAAATTGAAGGTGAAATCAGGAGCTTCACAGACAAAAAAGGACTAAGGGAATTTATTACCACCAAACCAGCAATGCAAGAAATGCTAAAGGGTCTGCTGTAAAAAAAAAAAAAAGAAAGAAAGAAAGAAAGAAACAGGAAGCGAAGAAGTAACACAGGGGTAAAGAATAGGAATGGCGACAAATAAGTACCTATCAATAATAACTTTAAATGTAAATGGATTAAATGCCCCAATCAAAAGACATAGGGTAACGGATTGGATAAGAAAACACGACCCATATATCTGCTGTCTACAAGAAACCCACCTCAGAAAAAAAGACGCACACAGACTGAGGGTGAAGGGATGGAAAAAGGTTTTCCAGGCAAATGGAACTGAAAAAAAAAGCTGGGGTAGCAATACTTATTTCTGACAAATTAGATCTCAAACTGAAGGACATAACAAGAGATAAGGAAGGCCATTTCATAATACTAAAGGGAGCAATCCAACAAGAAGAAATAACTCTGGTAAACATATATGCACCCAATACAGGAGCACCCAAATACATAAAAAAACTCCTGGAGGATATCAAGGGAGAGATTGACAGCAATACAATCATAGTAGGGGACTTTAATACCCCACTATCACCACTGGACAAATCCTCTAAACAAAACATCAGCAAAGAAACATCAATCCTTAATGACTCACTAGACCAGATGGAATTAATTGACATCTTCAGAACATTTCACCCCAAAGCCACAGAATATACATTCTTCTCAAGTGCACATGGGTCATTTTCAAAGATAGACCATATGTTGGGACATAGGCAAAGTCTCTTCAAATTCAAGAAGATAGAAATCATATCAAGCATCTTCTCAGACCACAGTGGCATAAAACTGGAAATCAACTACAATAAAAACAACCCAAAGAAATCAAACACATGGAGACTAAACAGCATGCTATTAAACCATGACTGGGTTACCAGAGAGATCAAAGAAGAAATAAAAAACATCATGACAACAAATGACAATGAAAACACTAATATCCAAAATCTATGGGACACAGCGAAAGCAGTCTTGAGAGGGAAGTTCATAGCTCTACAAGCCTACTGCAAAAAACAAGAAACAGGGGTAATAAATTACCTAACCCAACAACTCAAAGAGTTAGAAAAAGAGCAACAAGAAAAGCCCAGTGTAAGCAGAAGGAAGGAAATAATAAAGATCAGAGCACAGATAAACGACATAGAGACCAAAGAAACAATACAAAAGATCAACAAAACCAAGAGCTGGTTCTTTGAAAGGATAAACAAGATTGATGAACCTCTAGCCAGGCTCACCAAGAAGCAAAGAGAGAGGACCCAAATAAACAAGATCAGAAATGAAAGAGGTGAAATAACAACAGATCCCGCCGAAATACAAAGGATTGTTAAAAAATACTACGAACAACTCTATTCCAACAAACTGGACAACCTGGAAGAAATGGACATATTCCTAGAAAAATATAACCTTCCAAAACTCAATCAGGAAGAATCTAAACATCTCAACATGCCAGTAACTATGGAAGAAATTGAAGCAGTCATCAAAGAGCTTCCAGCAAACAAAAGCCCGGGGCCAGACGGCTTCACAGGAGAGTTCTACCAAACATTCAAGGAAGAACTAAAACCTATCCTCCTCAGACTATTCCAAAAAATTCAAGAGGAAGGAACACTTCCAAGCTCCTTCTATGAAGCCAGCATCACCCTAATACCAAAACCAGATAAAGACAACACAATGAAGGAGAATTACAGGCCAATATCCCTCATGAATGTAGATGCCAAAATCCTCAATAAAATTCTAGCAAATAGGATCCAGCAGTACATCAGAAAGATCATACACCATGACCAAGTAGGATTTATCCCAGGAATGCAAGGATGGTTCAATATCCGCAAATCAATAAATGTGATACATCACATAAACAAATTGAGAGATAAAAATCACATAGTCATATCAATTGATGCAGAAAAAGCATTTGACAAAATCCAACACCCTTTCTTGATAAAAACTCTCAACAAGGTGGGAATAGAAGGATCATACCTCAACATAATAAAAGCTATATATGATAAACCCACAGCTAACATCATACTCAATGGGCAAAAACTAAAACCATTTCCCCTAAGAACAGGAACAAGACAGGGATGCCCACTCTCACCACTCCTGTTTGACATAGTACTGGAAGTATTAGCCACTGCAATTAGACAAGAAGAAGAAATAAAAGGCATCCAAATTGGAAAAGAAGAAGTAAAGCTGTCCTTATTTGCAGATGACATGATATTGTACATAAAAAACCCGAAAGACTCCATCAAAAAACTAACAGACTTAATAAATGAATTCGGCAATGTAGCAGGATACAAAATTAACACCAAGAAATCTATGGCATTTCTATACACCAACAATGAACTTACAGAAAGAGAGACTAAAAAAGCAATCCCATTTTCCATCGCACCAAAAAAATTAAGATACTTAGGAATAAACCTAACCAAGGAGGTAAAAGACCTATATGCGGAAAACTACAGGACACTGAAAAAAGAGATAGAGGAAGATGTAAACAGATGGAAGAACATACCATGTTCATGGATTGGTAGAATCAACATCATTAAAATGTCCATACTACCCAAAGCAATCTATAGATTCAATGCACTCCCCATTAAAATACCAACGGCGTATTTCACAGACCTAGAAAGAACTCTCCAAAAATTCATCTGGAATAAAAAAAGACCCCGAATAGCCACAGCAATCCTGAGAAAGAAGAATAAAGTAGGAGGGATCTCAATACCAGATTTCAAGCTGTATTACAAAGCCACTGTCCTCAAAACAGCCTGGTACTGGCACAAGAACAGACATATAGATCAATGGAACAGAATAGAGAATCCAGATATCGACCCAAATCAATATGCGCATTTAATATTTGACAAAGGAGGCATGAGCATACAATGGAGTCAAGACAGTCTCTTTAATAAATGGTGTTGGGAAAATTGGACAGATACATGCAAAAAAATGAAACTAGATCACCAACTTACACCATACACAAAAATAAACTCAAAATGGGTACAGGACTTAAATATAAGACGGGAAACCATAAAAATACTAGAGGAATCCACAGGCAGCAAAATCTCAGACATATGCCAAAAGAACTTTTTCAGTGATACTGCCCCTAGGGCAATGGAAGCCAAACAGAAAATAAACAAATGGGACTACATCAAAATAAAAAGCTTTTGCACAGCAAAAGAAACCATCAACAAAACAACAAGAAACCCCACTGTATGGGAGAACATATTTGCAAATGGTATCACTGATAAAGGTTTAATTTCCAACATCTACAGGCAGCTTATACAACTTAATAAAAGGAAGATAAAGGATCCAATAAAAAAATGGGCAACGGACCTAAATAGAATCTTTTCGAAAGAAGACAGAAGGAAGGCCAAGAGACACATGAAAACATGCTCAAAGTCACTAATTATCCGAGAGATGCAAATCAAAACAACAATGCGATACCATCTCACACCTGTCAGAATGGCTATCATCAACAAATCAACAAACGACAAGTGTTGGCGAGGATGCGGAGAAAAAGGAACCCTCGTGCACTGCTGGTGGGAATGCAGACTGGTGCAGCCACTGTGGAGAACAGTATGGAGTTTCCTCAAAAAACTGAAAATGGAACTCCCATTTGACCCAGTAATCCCACTCCTAGGAATATATCCTAAGAAACCAGAAACACCAATCAGAAAGGATATATGCACCCCTATGTTCATAGCAGCACAATTTACAATAGCTAAGATTTGGAAACAGCCTAGGTGCCCATCAGCAGATGACTGGATCAGAAAACTATGGTACATCTACACAATGGAATACTATGCTGCCGTAAAAAAGAAGGAATTACTACCATTTGTAGGCACTTGGATGGAATTAGAGAACATTATGCTAAGTGAAATAAGCCAGTCAATGAAAGAAAAATACCACATGATCCCACTCATTTGGGGATAATGAAAAACATTATAAACTGATGAACAAAAAGATAGTTACAGAGGCAGTAAAGCATCAAACAGACTGTCAAATTACAGGGGTAAGGTTAGGGAGAGGTGGGGGAAATAAGAGATCAACTGAAGGACTTATATGCATGTATATAAGAGTAACCAACGGATGCAAAACATTGGGGGGTGAGGGCATGTATGGGAGTGGGGTGGGGGTGGGGGGCAATGGTAAGATATGTACACATATAATACCTTAATAAAAATTTGAAAAGAAAAAAAAAAAAAAAAGCAGCTTGAAGGTCTTTTGCTTAATGAACTCCTTGGAGTAACTCAGTTTTAATTTGGATTTAAAGAAAAAACTCTTGGCTTGGCGCACGTGACGTGAGCACCTGTGATGGTCCACTTTCCAATAGTTTCATTCAGATACTGAGATGGAGCAACACTTACTAGTAGATGGGGCCTCACAGCCCTCCCTGTCCCCTTGGTCCACTTCTATTCTTCCACCTCCCCCACTCTCTAAGGAGAGGGAGAACAATATTGCAGCTACTGAGGTAAGCTTTCAGCACAAATGGAAAAGCTGCTCTTCTCAGGGTGGGGCTCCAGAAGGGGCTGTAACAAGCCAAGAGCTCATGGGCTCTCAGCCCTGAAGAGAGAGAGCGAGAGAAGAGAGGCCACATAGAAGCACCTGATGGCACAGATATGAGAGGTCAGTCATGTGAAGCGTTGGGGGCTCTCTAGAGTGGTGAGAACAAGTAAATTTACTGGAAGTTGCTGTGCTCCAAGTTCTTAAGTCCTTTTGAATATTTGAGAGGGACAAGAGTAAGACCCAAAATCTCAGTCTGGGTTCATATGTCTCTAAATGTGACACTACTTTGCGAATGGATACCTGGGAGTTGGGCTTGATATGTTTGGTCATAGTTTTTAGTGTGTTCACTTTGGAAGGGACTATCGCTACCTACTCTACTTTTGAAAGGAGCAAAACCCAACACATTTCAAAACCAATTGATGTTTCTGATTTTACCACTAATCATCATTAGGAAATAAGAAGCCTAATTTCTGCTTCAAATCAATAGGAATTCATTCAACAAATACTTGTTAATCACCTTCAATAGCCCAGGCACTATAGGGGAATGGGTATGAATAAGAGTGCTCTTCACCTTTTTTATAACATAGACCTGAACAGCTACAGAGGTTGTTGGTTATCCAGGCATGCAGCTGTGAGGGAAGTGGGGCTGCAGTAAGAGTTTAGAGGAATGGCCCAGATTCGGCTAGATCTGCACTTGTAGGAATACCCCCATGGGAGTACTCTGTTGGAAGAAATGCAGTAACTCCTTATGTAATATGAAGTTTTTAAGTAGAGACAATTTAATAATGATTTCCTTTGAAGGATATTTATAATATAGCTTTTTGTTTGAGGTTATCTTTACAAGAACAGAAAAAATAAGTACAGAATGCATTTTTCCTCAAATCTCTGAAAAATTATTTTTCCCTCTGCTGAGATTATTGGGGATTTCCTCTGACTCTTGGCAGATGGTTTACAAAAATGAGTTAACACCCTCAGATGTGGAGTCTTCCTACTCCACCCTGACTCTTTTCCAGCAAAACCTATTCTGCTTCTCAAAAAAGTGTGTGTGTTTTTATTCTTCTTGATGACATAGATCTGTTTTTCTACCTGTTCAGAGCTATGCCTTGAAATATGAAGATACTAAAGTTTCTGTACCCTTCTTTTCAAATGCACATTTTTTGAGGGGGGGGGACAAGATGCTGTTCTGATTACTACACTTACCATATACATTTGTAGTTGAGGGAGATTTTTTCAAGTTTATAATAAAATCCAGAGCCAAGGACCCGCTGCTGGCTATGTTTATTGGTGTACCCATCTCTTTAATGATTGGCTCTTGCTCTCACTCCATGGGGCAGCATGAGGTGCATAGTATGGGGCTGATTGGTAGTCTGGAGAGTTCCAATCCCAGCGATGGCACTGGTTAGCTCTAGAGCTCTGTATCAATCACCTAACCTCAGTTATCTCTGCTTTGAAATGAAGAGTGCATTTTACAATCTCTAAACTCCTTTCCAGCTCTGAAATTCAGGAGGATTCCCGCTAGAAGAGCACACTGAGAATTGCCTTATGGCAGTCTGCATTGTGGACCATTTGTTTGGCTCTCACTCAGGTCTGTGACTTCTTGCTTCATGGTTTGCATCACTTAGACCATGTCTGCGCCTCCCCACCCTTTGTGTCAGACACTGGATCTGCGTAAAATGACGCAACAGTGACCCTGCTGGTGAACTGAGAATAAATAGATCACTCCAAAGGAAATTACGCATGAAGCTTAGTCTGAAGGAGAAAGTCACATTCAAAGGATAATCTGTATTAATCTTTTAAAACAGCAAGTTATATTTTAAGAACTCTGAAATATATCATTCAGGATTTTTAAAAACAGGATTTTGAGATTCAAAGCTATATAATATATACTGAGAGAACAATAGTCTGGAAGACATCCACAATCTGGGTCAGATATGCTGAGACTGCTGTATTAGAACTCCCCCAGGTCACCCATGCTAGTCCTTGCCTGACCTCCAGTACAACAGAGCCATCTTTTGATGTCAGCCTCAACCATCTGATAGTTAACTCCTTTCTAATCTCATTTTTAGTAAATTTTGAAAAGCTATGTGGCTACTAAATAGCTATCGGTTGTTGTTTTTTCTTAAATGTCTGTGAATGTATATTTTTTATGAAGACTGGGCTAAACTGAAAATTTTTGGCTAATTGTAGAAAAAAATATTACCTTTCATAAAATGTTAATTGAGATATTTTTATTCCAGTCTAATATAATAAAATTTAACTGTTGGGCTAGTTGTAAGAATTCTACCTTATTGGACAATTTTTATTATGATTGAAATCAGAAAATTGCATAAAGACATGAGTACATCACCATAAAGTTAGAATTAATTATTTTTATTGTATATTCGCAGGTTAAATTGTTTTTTCTCACATCGGTGCACCAAAAGGTTGAGAGGTCCAACATATCTGAGGCAGCATTAATTTCAAATAATATTTGATTTAACAAAATTCTAATCTACACTAATAAAAGAGAAAGATGCAAATTGACCATACCTTCATGATGTCTGGCTGGTTAATTTGCATATGCAGGTGCCCAGTGGCCGGGGGCGGGGCGGGGCGGGACGCAGGTGCTCTGCACCGCCCCAGCAGCTCCGGGCCTCTGGGCAGCGTGGGAAGGCAGAAAGGTGGCTCTGGGCTGGAGCGAAGGTGGTGCCAGCAGCCAGGGGAAGGAAGGCCCATTCTTGCACCAATCTTCGTGCATCTGGCCTCTAGTACAATATAAAGTGGGTCTGTCCCTTGGAATTGATGGTAATCAAGTGGGATTTATCTTTACTAGTCATGGAGTTCAGAGCCCAAAACCCCAGAGGGTATACAGTTCAAGCCCTCCCGTTCACAGATAAGAAAGTTAAGGTTTAGGTATATTAAGTCAGTTAACTATGACAACACTGCTAGTCCAGGACAAAACCAAGTCTGCCAAAGTAACTTTCTTCTGCCCGAGAAGGTTTCAGTACTGGGGTGGGGGGAATAGCCTTGTAATTTCTAGAGTTTGTAAAATTCATCGCACATGCAGCAACATCTGAGTTCCTTAGTGTAAGACCTTGTGCTCATCAAGGCGGGGTTGGGGTGGGGGGTAGATGCAGAGACATAGCATATAGTCTTCTAGGAGGTAATCACGAACACAAAGCCACCAAGCCTGACATCTAAAATAGCTGCTTATGTCTTGAAAGAAGAACAGCATTCTCAGACCAGTCTTTTTATGTGTCATGGATCAAGGGTGGTATATCTGAGTCTTTATATTTATGAAATTCCTAAGGCTTAATCTGTGCTGTAGTTTCATAGGTTTAACTAAGTAAAAAACTGTAGTTAACAAAGCATCTTAACTTTTTTATTTGCAATCCAATTCTGTAATAAAGAAGAATCTGCTTATTTTTGTTGCTTAATTATTTAACTTTAGAACAGGGGTCAAAAAAACTTTTTCAGCAAAATATCTGATAAGTTCTGGCCAGGTGGCTCAGTTGGTTGGAGTATCACCCTGTACACTGAAAGGTTGCAGGTTTGATTCTTGGTCAGTGTATAATACCTAGGTTATGGGTTTGATCCCTGCTTGGGGCACATATGGGAGACAACCTCTCTCTCTCTCTCTCTCTCTCTCTCTCTCTCTCTCTCTCTCTCTCTCTCTCTCTTCTCTTCTCTCTCTCAAATCAATAAACATATGATCAGATAAGGATTTAAAAAAATCAAACAGTAAATACTTTAGATCTTGTGAGCCATACAGTATTTGTCATATTCAACTCTGCTGTTTTTACAAAAACAGGTGGCAGACTGAATTTGGCTCATGAGCCACAGTTGCTCTTTAGAGCATGAAATTAAGAGATAGCATTGCCTCACTTGCTTCACTTCATCAGAGAAAAGTTGGCAACAACTACACTGATGGATGAAGGTCTTACCCAGTTTTCTAAATGATCAAATTAGAGAGATTGGGTTTATTGATAGCAGATCTCTTGTCTGCACTCATAGTTCACACATGAAGTCACGGTTCTCTATTTGTGAACAACAGCTGTGCACAATTGAAATAATTAGTGTTGAGGATCCAATGTGACCACTTAAGGTTGAAGAACACAAGCATCCTCAGAATTATGAAGTTGTTCCTGCTTTCATGTAGCCCCATTTAGGATTAATTTGGGGGGGGGGAACTTGGTCACAAAATTAGTTCTGTTTCATGGACTTTTTTTCAGCCCATTTTGGGGCTTGGGCATGACAGGTGTATGCATTTATGCATTTCAGACACTTCTATAGTAGTGGTATATTTATCATTAAAAAATGATTTAGTAAGTGAAATTGAGCATGTTGAGGCCTGGCTGGGTATCTCAGTTGGTTAGAGCATCATCCCAATATGCCAAGGTTACAGGTTGGATCCCCTATCCGGGCACATGCAGGAATCAACCCATGGGTGCATGGATGAGTGGAACAGTGGATCAATGTTTCTCTGTCTCTCTCTCTCTCAAGTCAATAAAAAAGAGCATGTTGAGGACAGGGACTTTGTTTTATTCCCAATTAAGGTGTTTCGGCAAAGTCACTTCACCAATCTAGGTCTTTGTTGACCTCATTTGTTAGCTCCCTAAGGCTCTTCCACTACTAACAAGCCATGATGCAATTCTCTAGAGCACCCAGAATAATGCCTGACACATGAAATTTCTCAAAAAAAAAAATACCAACAAACCTTTTTTTAAAATGAATGATACATAAACTCAGTCCTTTCCTCACTAAAAACCCTCACTAAATCTTCTGATGTTGAATCAAGTCCTTCCTCTGCTATTTTGTTTTATTTCATTCAAAGAATGCAGGCTTCTCATGTTTTCATGACATTGCTATAGCAACTCTACTAGACTGTACTTTGGTCCAGAAATAACTGGCCATGTTTAAGGATACTTGCTAAAACTACAGTTTTATTTCTTTTGTGAACCCTGCTATTTGAAGAAATTGGAATGCTTAATAATTTGAACTGCACAGAATTGTCACAATATCCATTAAAGTTTCTGAATTAGTCCTTGAAGCAGGAGAGATTGGTAGGAATTGAGGAAGTTGGGACTTGACATGAGTAAGGGTCATGGACCCCTAATGTAGCTTTACCTTAGACTCTGATTCTGCTAGTTCAGATGGCTGAGGTTTGGCTTAATAATCACATTGAAAAGGGCTGGCATATGTGTGGAAGGGGAGGTGGGCATGGGAAATAAGTTGCAACTGACCAGTAAGAAGCCTCCATCCCCAGGTTATCTCCCATCACTGTGCTTATACTATTGAAACTTAGATGATGCAGTTTGGTTTCCTTTACATGAACATTTACCATGACATAAGAAACACCTTAATTCTTGATTAGTCTTTTCCAACGTAATAGGAAGGAGCTCCAGATCCTTCCAGCATGATAATTAGCCAACCAGAGATTTAAAGAAGGGAGTCTGGCACAACCAGTAAGGATGGAGAAGCAAAAACCACAAGCTGGGGTAAATGTGCTGAAATTGGAGATAGGAGGATGATAACATTTTGCCTATAGAAGTTTTTTCCCCTAGGACCAACCATGCGGAAGCTTGCCCCAAACTATTATCCTTTTAAGATGATTTAAATGTCTCAAGTCTTTTCTCATCAAGAAGAAAACTAATCAACAAGGAAGAAAGAGAAGAGAAAGAGAAACCCCAGACCAAAAAGCTTGGATGGATGGTATCTGGTTAATTGACATTTCTGAGCTATTGAGTACCAAGGCATTAGGCTAATAAAGTAAACAAAAGTAGACAGTTGTGCTTTTAAACAGATTACATTTCAGTGGTCAAAAATATGTTAATTATACACCGAATGAATAAAATAAACTGAGATGCATGTTCTTCATGAAGAAGAGCTCGAAGCACAGAAACCAAATCTAGGCTGCAGTGTCAGGGAAGTCTTCCATAAGGAAGAAACTCCCCCACCAACAAGTTTGAAGAATGGGTAAGAGTGAACCACATAGGGGAAGGAGTGAGGTTCAGAGCTCTTTGGGAGAGGCACTTGTTCTGAACAGACAGTTGGAGGAAATAAAAGTTGTGTGGATGGAACAAGTAAGCTGGAAAAAATGAAAGTTGGCCAGTGTGACTGGAGTGCAGCAATCAAGTGGAGAGTGCTGACAGAAGAGAATGGAGAGACAGAGAGGCAGCAGCTAAATCATGCCTTGGGGGGTCAACTATATTAAAATTGTTGGTCATCTTAAGAGCAATGGAAACTTTAAAGTGCCCTATGCCCAAGTGATATAAACAGAATCATGCTTTAAGGAGTTGTCCCTAGTCATCAGTGTGAATCTATTTTAGTAGCTGAAGTAATAGATGACAATAGTTTGGACTAGTGTGGTAATTTAGTGATGATAAGGGTCAGTTTTAGGGCTAAAGAATATGTGTACAGTCTTAGACGTGTTGAGTCTGCGGTTTCTTTGAGACTTCTTAGTGAAGAGTGTTGAGCAGGCAGTTGCATACAAAGAGCCTGGAACTAAGTGACCAGGTCTGCACTAGTTACACATGTGAAGTCAGGAGTGTACAAATGACAGTTCAAATGAATACAATCGCCATGAAAAGGCTTCATAATGAGCCTCAGGGGCCTCTAATATGGAATGACCAAGGAGAAGAGTGAGAGAAACAATAACACACAAAGGAGCAGTCAGAATGTTTGAACGAGAGTGTGGCCAATAGGGTCTGATGCTGCTAAAAAATCAAAGAAGATTAAGAGTGTCTGTAGAATCTTAGGATCTAGAAAATGCAGTCACTGTTGACCTTACACGGAGCAGTTTCATTTATGTAATTGACACAGCAGCTATTTCATAGTGGGCTGTAGGGTGAGGAAAAAGAGAAAATGAGTAAAGACAAGGTGGAGAAGTTTGACTGTGAAGGAAAGGGGACGGAGTAAGAACTGAAACAGAAAGGAGAGGTCAACTGAAGACAGTATTTTGTTGCCATTGTTTTTTTCAAATAATAATTTTTAAGAGAAGTTTAAGGTTCACAGCAAAATTGAGAAGAAAATATAGATGTTTCCCTTACACCCCCTGCTCCTATAGCCTTTCTCATTAGCAACATCTCCCACCACAGTGGTCCATTAGTCACAACTGATGAATGTACATTGACATATCATAATCGTCCTAATTCCATAGTTCACATTACAGTTTATGCTGGTGTTGTACATTCTATAGGTTTAGACAAATGAATAATGACATATTTCCATCATTATAGTATCATACAGACTATTTTCACTGACCTAAAATCCCCTGTGCTCCCCCTATTCATTCCTCCTGTCCCCAACCCCTGACCACCACTGATCTTTTTACTGTTTCTATAGACTTTTCAGATTGGGTATTTTCACTTAGTAATATACGTTCAAAATTCATCATTCATCCATACCTTTTTAATGTTTGATAGATAATTTCTTTTTAGTGCTGCATAATATTCCATTTTCTATATATATCATTGTTTATTTATCTGTTTACCTACTTAAACCCATATTGATTGCTTTCAAGTTTTGGCAATTATAAAGCTGCTATAAACATCATGTACAGGTTTTTGTATGGGCATAAGTTTTCAACTCCTTTGGGTGAATGACAAGGAACTCAATTACTAGATTATATGATATGAGCATTATTAGTTTTGTAAGAAACCACAAAACTATTTTCCAAAGTTACTGTACCATTTTGTATTCCCACCACCAATGAAAATTTCTGTTGTTTCACATCCCTGTCAGTATTTGGTGTTGTCAGCATTCTTGATTTTAGCCATTCTGATAGGTGTGTAATCTCATTGTTTTTTTATTTTATTTGCATTTCCCTAATGACATATGATGTTGAGCATCTTTCCTATGCTTATTTGCCATCTGTATATCTTCTTTTGTCAGATGTCTATTAAGATTTGTGGCCCATTTTTTAATTGGGTTGTTTATTTATTTGTTGAGTTTTAAGAGTCCTTTTTATATTTTGGATAACACTCCTTTATCTACTCCTAGTCTTATTGATTTTAGAGAAAGAAAGGAATTGAGAGGGAAAAAGAGAAAGAAAAACATTGGTGACAGGTAATCTAACCAGAGACCCTTCAGTGCATGGGCCGATGCTCTAACCACTGTGCACACAGATGAAGGTGTGTATTTCTTTCTGTTTGTATTCCATGTAATGTTTTTCTTGATAACTGCACATGTGAAAAGAACTGCTATAAATAGGTCTTTAGAAATGTGGCAATGTGTGAGGGGAGGAGAAGAATTCTATAGTTCTTTGATTAGAGACATAGTCTTTAATGATTCTGTCCTCTGGACTGTGAACTTCACAAGTGTTTCCCAGGTGGGTCTTTTTAAAATATGTTTTTATTGATTTCAGAGAGAGGAAGGGAGAGGGAGAGAGAGATGGAAACATCAATGACGAGAGAATCATTGATCGGCTGTCTCCTGCACGCCCCTTACTGGGGATTGAGCCCACAACCTGGCATATGCCCTGACTGGGAATTGAACCATGACCTCCTGGTTCATGGGTCAACACTCAACCAGCGAGCCACACTGGCTGGGCATCAGGTTTGCTTTTTTGTTTTTTCTCTCCATTTAGGTGGGACAGAATGGCTAGAAGGGCTGGAGGTGAGACTTTCTCTTCCCCAGGTTAGTTAAGCTCTGACAATACCTTAGCTGTTTGGGCTCTGTTTAACTACTTTCCCTGAGGATGGGCTTTATTACAAAGAAAGTACTCTGGGATATTTTGAAATGGTTCCTTTTCCTCTTCTGCCTGAAGCATGAGGGGATTTTTCTGCAATATTTTTTGTGAGAACCTGGTTGAGCTCCTGGAGGTAAATCTCAGAAAATTGTGGGGTCTCCTCTGTGATTGGACCCCCTGGAGTGTTTAACTGTATTTTTCACACTGAGCCTCCAGCAGTTCCTGCTTGTAGGGCTCAGCTCTGGTAAGCATGACTCCCTGTATTCACCAGCCCTGTGTCCTGCCCTCTCCTACATATCCAAGAAGAGCTGTTAATTTTTCAGTCTGGTCAACTTTTTACTTGTTAGGATGAGTGCTGACTTCTAAGGGAACAGAAAACTGTTAAGTTGCTGTTGATTTTAAGATGAGAAAGATTTGCATATTTTAACCATCAAAGATCAAGTTGAAAGAAATAGATTGAATAGTGTAATTTCCCTGGCAAAGGTGAAAATGGGTAAGATGCAGAATATAGGTTGAGGAATTATCTCTAAGTAAGAGGAAAGATAATGCCAGTTATACAAAAGAAGAAAGAAATGGGTGTTGATGTAGGCAGGTTTGTGGACTTACTAGCAGAAGTGTGAATTTGAAGTTGCTCTTGTCCAGTGGTTCCACTTTTCTTGTGAACAGATGATCTGCTGAGTGAAGAAATAGAGGTTTGAGGAAAGGGCTGAACATTTGACATGATCATTAGGAAGAAGTGGAAAATAACCTGGCCAGAGAAATGAGAACCCACTAGAGATTAGTGACCATGAATTCATAATGATGCCATCTGCCCTGCTGTGTGATATTCTCTGGCTGAATTTGCTACTTGGAGGCAGGTACCATGAAGCAGATTGTTGGGTTCAGCCAGGGTGGAGATATCACCAGAAAGATGTGATGGGGGGAGGGGGAGGAGTGGCCTAAGCAGTTTGGGGCCTGAGTAGGATATAATTGCGATGATGGAAATTTAATAATGGGCCATAGGAGAGGCTGCTAGTTTGAGAGAAAGTAAAGGTGTCTGTGAAGGCAATTTTCAAATGATAGCTATAGTGAAAGTAGTTTAATAAGTGAGAAGAGGTTGTGATTAGGGTCTTAGATTCTTGAATTCCTGATCTAGAGAAAGAACAGGTTTATGGATGGTAATTTTAAGGCTGATTTGTGTGAAAATGTCTTAAACAGAAAGTTCTTAGTTTGTAAACACTTAAAATTCTGCAAAAGGAAAGTTTGATCTTTGTATAATAGTAGCAATAATATCTGAATCTGGGTTCATGACTTCCCATGCAACTAATTGTAAATTAGGCTGAGTCATCTGCCTCTTGTTGCATTTTGTGCTAATTCTGATATGTAGCTAGACCTTCTGTTGTTTGCAAACATCCCTCTCATGCGCCCATTTCTCTTCTCCTCTTTCTTCTTTAAACAGTGCTTAATGCTGATCACCTCACCCCATCCAAGAATGAACTAGTATTATCTGTGGAAGTGGGGCATCCCTTTCCCAGAGTGCTGGGGTGAAGTCATTGCAATATCTCCAGAAAAAGAATTTCCTGAGACTCACAAGGGAGGATGAGTGATGTTTATTTGTGTGGAATTACATCTTTGTGTTTCTAAAGTCCCATTTCCCCTAGTCCCGGCTTGGAAGAAGTGTAGTTGGGGCTACAGTAGAGCTCAAGTCAGAGCCAGTGTCCAGCATTTCCATGCCATGGTGCAGCCAGGTCTAGTTCAGCATCAGGCTAGTTACAGTTCATTGTGTGTGTGGGGGGGGGGGGGCAGGGGGGGGGAGACGCAGGAAGCAGGAGTGAGAGCCCTCAAAGCCAGGAGTTAAGCGCAACAGGCAAAGAGCCAGGAGAGCTAACTCCTTCGGTGAATTAAATATCTCAAACCTTCCCCAGCTTGCAGTGGCCATGCTTACTCTGGCCAGTGACCTGTTCCCAGCCAGCATCTTCCCTAGTCTCCCCAACTTTACTGGGTATGCGTCTCTCTCCCCCGTTTTGAGACCCTTCCCCCAGTGAACTGCAGGGAATAGACCAGTGGCTCCCTGGGGAGTTAAAGCTGCAGCTTCCTGGCAAAGCTGCCCAAATGACATGCCCATAATATCTGGCCTTCCCTTTGCTCCTTTCCTGTTACTAATAATTATGTTAATCACAACAGTATCACTGTCACTTCCTAATCTGTGTGATTTAGACCTGAGCCGTGGGAGAGACCATGCCTTACTCATCTTCTCTTTGTTATTAACACAGGTAACTTCTAAGATTGACTGTGTTATTCAAATCTGGAAATTCAGGCATGACGGTGGGCAGCTGGGGTGAGGCATATTTCATTGGGTAGAGTCTTTCAGTGCCTGTCCAATGGGATCGAGATGATTCCTTCTTTGCTCCCTTATTACTTTGAATAGTTGGTGTTTGGGCTGTTTTTGCTGAGCCTTGCTGTTTATAAGGCCTGCCTTTGAGTGGATTGATAAAAAGACATTGTATTTGCTTTTTCTTGCTGCTATAATAAGTTACTACAAATTTAGCAATTTAAATTAACCCAGATTTATCTTACAGCTCTGTAGGTGAGAAGTATGGGTAGGCAGGGCTGGTTTCTCTGCTCCAGGTCTTCAGAGACATACAGCTGATGGCTGGTGTGGGCTGTGGATGTGGCCTGGAGGCTTTAAGGGAAAATACACTTTCAGGCTCATTCAGGATTTTGGCAGAATTAAGTTCCATATGCTTTTAGGGCTGCGGCACCTGTTTCCTTGCTGAATGTTGTCTACGTGTTATTCTCACCGTCTATGGGCCACCTGTATTTCTTGTCTTATGGTCCCTTATTTCATCTTCAAAGTCAGCAACCATGGGTTGAGTCCTTCACATGCTTTGAATCCCTCTGACTTCTCCTGCTTCATATATTCTGCCTCCAGCCAGAGAAAGCCCTCTGCTTTTAAGGAGTCATTGATTAGATTGGGCTCACTCTGCTAATCCATGAGAATCTCTCAACTTTAAGCTCCATAACCTAATTACGTTTGAAAAGTTCTTTTAGCACTTTATATACCTCTGTTCTTCAGTATGTAATGTCCTTTTGCCCTGATTGCCTTAGGTTTTGATCTTTTGTTTTCAGTAATTTTAAAATAATATGTCTAGCTATTATTTTTTTTTGTATTTATTCTATTTGATGGTTTTTAAGCTTCGTAGATTTGCGAGTTGGTGCCCATCATTGATTTAGAAAAATTTCAACTATTTCTCTCTTCAATTATTTCTTCTACTCAGTTCTTTTTCTCTTCTGATTTTCTAATTACATGCATGTTGAACTGGTTCATATTGTCCCTCTTAAATGCTCTACTTTTTTTAGAATGTCCCTCCTTTTTATTTGTTTATTACAATGTTCTTCATTTCTGACATCTCAATATGACTCATTATTACACTTTTCTTCTCTCGTCTGAGATTATCATCTGATCATACATACTGTCCACATTTTCCACTAGAGTCTTAAGCATATTTATCATAGTTATAAATTTTGTATCAGATAGTTCTAACATCTGTGTCATAAAAGTCTGTTTCTGTAGATTGCTTTGTCTTTCCTTCTTTGTACATCTCATTTTTTGTTTGTTTTAAACTTACCATCTTTGTAGGACAAAGGAAGCAGAGGAAAATAGTTTTATGCCTGAAAATTAGCATACATTTTCTTTTGTTAAACCTTTAGGTTGAGACAATTAGGTCATGGGTTGAACTAGATTTGTTGTTTGCCATAGTTACCTCAGAGTGCTACAGGATTCAAATTCCTCTGGCATTACCTGGGGGCCAGAGCTGACTGATCAGAGGTATTTCTCAGTGTCTTCCCTTGGAGCCTGCACCTCAGAGGTTCTCTCCATGCTCTTGATGCTGCCTTAGCATTAAACTGCTATTATTTGTTATTCAGTGCTTGCTAGTGTGTTGCTAGGGGATTTGGGGAGTGTTTCCTCTGTTGTTCTGATCCAGACTCAGTCTTAGGAAGGCACCCTTTCCTGGGTCTTAGGAGTGGAGTGTTCTCAGAGATCCTGACTCCCTCTCTAAGGGTCTGGGTTTAAGAGGTATTCCTGCCCTTCTCCCAGGAAGAAAATAGGGTTTTCTAGATCCTTCTCCCAGCTCCAGGTACCTCTTCAACTGTGCTCTAGGGCAGTGGTAGGCAAACTGCGGCTCGCGAGCCACATGCGGCTCACGAGCCGCGGTTTGCCGCTCTGTTGACTAATGAGTTTGCCGACCACTGGGATAGGGGCTTAATCACAAGGAACAATAACAGCCTGTAATTATTGGAATCGAGAGTCTAGGTCAGTGGTCGCATGTGGCTCGCGAGCCGCAGTTTGCCGACCACTGCTCTAGGGTATGTCGTGTCCCCCATGAAACTAGGAAAGATAGGAAAGATGGATCTGGGTGGTACTTCATGACTTTCCACAGTGGCTGCTCTTTCCCCAGTCTTGAACCACAAAGGAAGCTTTCTCATAACTCTCTTGCTGCTTCCAATCTTTCCATTAAGTAACAATGAGTTTCATGTAGAAAAACCATCAAGTGGGGGCAGATTCTCCTCGTGCCTGAAGTTCCCAGGCATTTCTGTATTTTCATGATATTCCATACTAGGCTGAGAGGAAGTCATTACAATTTCCAACCAAATTCTTCTTACTAGCTCCCATGACACCCACTGACATCTTTCCTTGGATGTGCTTGTCTTTTCTTAGATCCCAGGTTTCCCTACGATCTCAGTTCTGAATAATTTTAAAAAGCCAGCAAATTTGAAGATTGTTTGGGTGCTCTTTTTTGATTATTATAGGGTGGGAGTGATATTTTTTCCACCTTTCTACATCCTAATATACAGGGATATAGAAATAAGAAGTTTGATGTTTTAAAGAAGTTTTGGAACACTTTTATACTATATTCCTTTTTTTTAAAAAAAAATATAGCTATGCATTCTCTTTTCATTAGTTTTCCCAAAATAATGCATGAGAGTATATTTTTCAGATGGTAAAATTATCCTGGATAAGAACACTGCTGTAAAGTAAATCCTCAAAGTACATTTTCTCTAATGGAGTGAGACTGCAAAGAAAATGCTTGTTCCAACCGTTGCTTTGCCTCTTTCTCTCACTCATATACACTCTCCTCTGTTCTGTTTTATTTCTTAGTCAATTTATTGTTTGTAGCCACATGATTCTCAGTTGGGCCAATTTTTATGAGCTATTCCAGAAAAAAAAGTAAATATGCAGTTGTGCTGAGTCCCAGCATAGTCTTCCTGCACATGAGCTGAACTGGGAGCAGTGGACCTCCCATCACAGCTGAAGTTTGATTCTCCCCTCACAAGTAACTTAACATCTCTGGGTTTCTGCCTCCTCATGTGTCTAGTTCTCATTTCTCACTGGCTGACCCTCAGTCTCCTTTGCAGACTCATCCTCATCTCAGCATTCTCTTAAATTGGAGTGTCCCAGGACTGAGTCCCTGGATCTCTTCTCTCTACCCTCTCCTCCCTTGGTGATCTCATCTAGTTTAATGACTTTAAATATCATCTAACCACCAACAAGCTGAACATTTCTATCTCCAGCCCTGACCACACCCCTCAACTTCAGACCTATTTATCCAGGTCCCTACTCAGTATCTCTGCTTGCCTTGCCTTTCTAATAGGTTTAAGAAGGGAATCAGATACCAAGAAACAGCAGTGGTATCTGCCCCATCATCTGACATACCATGTGTCTTACTTATTATTTGTCTATCTCTTCTCATTAGAATGTAAGCTCAACGAAAACATAGATTTTTGTTTGTTTTGTTCACAGGCATATTGTTAGCTCATAGAAGAGAACTTGGCATATCTAGATACTCAATAAATATTTGTTAAGTTAATGAATGAATGAATGAGTGAGTGAATGAATGAATGAATGAATAATTGAATTTCTATCATAACTTGGAAAAAATCTATCATTCCTACAGGTCTGTCAATAGATGCAAAAGATTCTTCCATGTGTAAAGTACTGTCAATACTATTGTTACCAGTGAAAGTGGGTTATCCCTTTCAATATAGAAAGTGGAGTCTTTACAATATCTCAAGAAAAAGAATTTTCTGAGACTCACATGGGAGGACGAGTGATTTTTATTTGCATGGAATTACATCCTTGGGTTTCCAAAATCCCATTTGCCTTAATTCAGTCCTGGTAGATGTGCAGCTGGGGTTTCAGTAGAGCTAAAAGCAAAGCCAGCATCCAAAGTTTCTGTTTCGTGGTAGAGCGGGGTCCAGTGTAGCATCAGGCTAGCTGTAGTCCATTGGTCCACTGGCTGGGGTCCGCATGCTCCAAGCCATGTGGGCAAATGCAGGACTATGAGAACCCTGCAAGCCAAGAGCAACCAGGAGCACAGAGACCACGAGTGCAGGGGCCAGAGAGGGAACACCTTTTTTAGGGTATTAAACATCCCAACTCTTCCCACACTTACAGGGGCCATGCCTACGCTAGCCAATGACCTGTTCCCATGTGTGACTGACAGACAAGTGCCTTCTCTAGGTCTCCCAGGCTCTACTGGGCATGCGCCTATTCTCCACCCGGTGCAGTCCCTTCCCCCAGCCATCTGTAGGGAATAGACTGTTGGCTTCCTGGTAAAGTTGCACAAATGGCATGCCTATGCTTTTTGGCCTTCCGTTGCCCCTTTTCTGTTATTGATAACCAGGTTAATTATAACGGTACCTCTATTACTTAATATTGTTGTTATTGATATTGTATACTTATAATTATAAGATATCTGTGAAATGGAAATATTTTTTAAATTATCCAAATAATAGAAGATTTAAGCAGAGAATCATCTAACTTAAAATCTTATGAAGAATAGAAATACACCGATCATATACCTAGTATGGTTCCCAATAAGTTACTACTAACTGTAATGGAAACCTTCTAATATCATTTATGGAGGGTTGGGGAGAGGCCACACAGTGAACATGTTGTAAAGGGAAACTAAATCAGCACAGTCATTCATGACAACATTTATCTTCATTTAAAAAAAATTATTCATCTTCAGGGAGGGGATCCTCCAGGGCCAGTCCTGTGCCCTGCCCCACTCAGATGATACTGTTGTGACATTTGTCTGATATGCATTGAGTGTGGTGCTTGGACTTGTGTCAGGAATAGGACCCGTTTCTTTCTCAGGCAGAACTCGTTGATTTCTTGGGCAGACAGCAAGCTCTTTGAGCTAGAAATAGGTAGCAGGGATTGTCAGCCTCCAAACAACCATTTCCCTCGGTCTGATGACACGTGTGTTGATTGCTCTCTGTGGTTATGAAGAGCTTTGCTGAGTTTATGAGGAAGACATGCCCTGTTTCCCTGCCTTGTCTCTTGCTAGCCAAGCTGTATGATTCTGTAAAAATAAAACCCAAGTTAACAAATGAATGACAAACACATTTTACCTTTGTCCTGGGATTGGTGGAAACATGCCATTTCCGATAAAAATAAAAGCTGCCTGTGGGCATTTCCATGTGTGCTTTTGTGTCTAGTGGATTTATATGCTAATTTATCTGGCATTTTAATTGGGGCCCAGAACTGCCGAGAAAAAGGGTTCTCTATCCCTTGAATACTAATGCAGATTACTATTGGCCCCTCCACACAGACAACATTTTTGTGCTAAGATTATCTAGGGCAGATTATCTACTAAGACTACCTGTGTACAATGTAAAGGCCCGTGGAACTGGCTGCATCTTGTTTTGTCTCATACCATGTATTTTTGAAAGGAATGGCTAACAATACTGTAAAAATAATTGTAATTGCTTATACAGTAAGTTTATTGCCATTTTACTTATTTCATTGAATAACTAATATTTAAATTGTAATAGTGAAGGACAGAGGAAAGGAATAAAAAAATAAAGAGAGACTCCCAGGGAATGGCCATTCTAAAAATAAATGTAAGGAGGGAAGTTAGGGATAGCATGTAAATGAAAAGAATTCTTAAATTGATTAGAAGTGATTCCATGACTAATGGCTAACCAGTGAAATTCTATTCAAAGGGTAATTCCAAGATTTCATAATTCCCAGCCCTCTTCAGACTTTTTATAATTTTGCCAAAAAATCAGAGTTGTTGCCTTTTTGGCCCAAAGTTAACGCTTCCTGTTTGTATTGCTGTTTCCAAGTTTTGGTTTATTATGCCCCATTAACAAATAACAATAAGTCTTTCAAATACCACTGAATTATTTCTAAAAGGCAAATATCTCATGTATATTCCTAAATGCCATATTTGAGAGGAAAATATTCTGATGGAAAACAGAAATGCAGTACCTAGGATTGCTGTAGTTGGGCCATTGTTAGAGGAACTAGTGTTTAGGAGGGCGAAGGGTTCTCAGTTTATCCTAAAAGCTAATTCATAGTCTGGCTCCGGTGTATCTGTCTAGTGTCATTATTAGAAAGAACTGACACGATTACTTTCAAGTCCCTTGCAGCTCTGAGATTCCAAGGACCTATGAACATGATCTTTCCATTACAACCAAAGCGACCTATTTCTTTTTGTAACTAAGGGTAAGGTGTGTAGTTCAATATGAGTTTCTGCTTCTACCATTTTCCACCTGAAATGCACTTCCAAGTCCTGCTTTTCATTTGGCTTTTACTTTCAAGGTTCAGCTGAAGTTCCAACTTCCCCATGAATCTTTCCCTGGACAGAAATCTCTAATCCCTCTGAATTCAATAAATGACAAACATTACTTTGTATAAATAGTCTGGTCATTTTCTCAAAGGCAAAAATGGTATTACTTCCTCAGAGAAGTGTTCCTAAAAATATCTTCCTCCTTGCCTCAGAAAATCCCTTTTCTTTCCTTGCAAATGCTCTCTGGATATAGCCCTTATCATGTGTTAGAGTTAACACTTAGACATCAGTAGCCTTCATTTCAGAGGTACAAGGGTTAGAAGTGTCTTACTCATTTTTGCGTACGTACTATTTCACCTGGGCCTGCAACATTATTTTGTAATAGTTTCTTTTCTCTTTCATCTATAAGGATAGCCTTATTTTGACCTTTATGCCAGGAGCATTCAAGAGTCATCTACTATTTTAGTGCTAGATGTAGGAGGAAGAGGTAACATAAAGCAGGATTGTGTGATGATTACATACAAATATTAAGAAGGATAGATTGGAGAGGTGATGAATTTGATTATTGTAATAATGGGTAAGATTGCCAGTCTTTTCAGGATAAGTCTATAGGTATTATCAGGCCCAGAAGACCCATGGTCCCATCCCGCCCCCCCCCACCCCCCCGCAAAAAAAAATGAGGCCATCCGACATGGGGATTGGGGAGAATTATATTTGAAGAGTGAAAAAAAAAATCAAAGATGCATCAAGAGGATGCAGGATAAAGTTTCAGAAGTTAGAAATGAAAAGAAAGGGGAAAAAGTTAAGAGCAAGTAACAGCTCAGGAGAACTAAGTGGGATTTTACAGAAACAAAAGGACAGATAATATGCAAAGTTTATCTAGACTGCATATAGTAGAAAACTGACAAGTCACAGTTGAGATGGTGTTGTCTTTATAGCACCAGTATCTGAAATAACACTCTGTTCACTCTTTAAAGATGAATTGAATCGGAAGAGTGGCAGTTTTGACCAGAACTTAAGGGATTTATTTGTAGACCAGAGACAAAATTGCTTCTTCCCCACAGAGACAAGAATATCAATAGGAAGAGCTAAGATGTTATTCAATAGTATACAAATGGAGTGAATTAGAAATAATAAGCAGTGATTTTATTGAAAAGGCTAGGAAAGAGGGTAAAATTGGAATGGCTGGGAACATGATTCATTTACAACCTGTTTTATGTAATTTAGAATGTATCAAACCACAATCTATATGTGGTTTGTCATTTAGAGACTCTTCAATTATAACAAAATTAGTGGGATCTGAAACGACCTGCATTAAAGTGGGCAAGTAGAAAGAGAAAACAGGAGAAGTCACTTTTTCCTCAAATTTAGCTTTTCAGAAGAGAACCACCACTCAAAGCCCAGGGCGATAGTGAAGCAAAGTCATAGGCATCTTTGCATTTGGAATTTGCTGTTAGATGAGTTTTATAGCAAGGTCTGAACGATGACTCTGCAAGGGTGACTCAGGTGCCTAGGACTGTGTCAGAAGAAGGGAAATAAGAAAGGCAGAGAAGTAAACTGGTTTTTATGGAAGATTGCGATGGTTGGGTTTGTGTGTCATCGATGATAGTGTCAGAGGCTCACAAAGTCTGGAGAAGTAAAGCTGAATGAGTATTCAGAAACAGAGGCACAGGTTTCAGAGAAAGCCAAGTTACTTGGTAGTTAGCAGCTAAGTTACTATTGAAGACTTGACTGTAAAGGAATTCCCTGGGAGCAAAAGACTGAACCTAAGTGAACTACCAAGTTACGAGGGCCAGAAGAGGAAGAAAAGCAAGGGAAAGAAGTGTTATTAAAATATGATGAGATTGAAGATACCGCTGTGTCCCAGAGTAAAACCAAGGGGGTGTGGGTGGGTGGGGGTGTGCATTCATGGGTCCACATGTAAAAGCACATGCATTAAGGTGGTCAAAAGTGTTAAATGCTATAGAGAGGCAATTTCCCATGAAGATGGGCACTTAAAACAAATGTCTAAAACATGGACTTCTCCAATTTGTACACTTGTCTCAGATAGTTCTAGAATCATTAAAACCATTGAAATTGTTCTAATGCTAGTATGGGAAATAATAGGTAAATTTAAGAATTAGTCCATCATTGCTCATTAGAGAGGACTGAGGTGCATCTCTTCATCCTCAGTGGGTGGAGTTTAGTATGCTGGATTTAACATCATGGCCTGCGGCCGCACTGACCCAGCTCCATGAAACTGTACATCATATTTCTGTGAATGACTACTGTGCGATGCCTGGGGTAGGGTGGACACTGCAGAAATTAAGTATATGTATTACTTTATGTTTGGACCCCTTAGCAATAACTCCTCGCTCAGAGGAATGATTTCTGTGTGGGAACAATATGAAATGGCATCAGATGCTTATGATCTGATATTAATTTTAAATTAGAGAGTGGTTGGAAAGACTGTTTTGAGCAGCAGGATATATTGATAGAATATGCCTTACTCAATGCCTTGTAGAATGGATTATCACAGACATCAACCCCCAGACACTCATCTTCACTTTTCCTCAGTCTGCAATCCCTTCCTGCCGTCCTCTGGACAAGTCCTTCTTACCATTCAAGACCCAGCTCAGAGGCTACTTCTTCTATGACACTATTCCTGACCCACCCATTTCTAATTACTTAGTGTTCCTCTGAATCACCTCAGCTGCAGCTTACTCTTCTATGTAGAATTTATTGAATGTACTGAGTAATAATGCTCACAAGTCTTTATCTTCTAATATAATAACATTTTCTTTGAGGAGATACATTTCTTTATTTTAGCACTAATTATGAGCAGGCACAATATTTCCCATTTAAGTAAAATGATGTATGTGTTTGCTCATTCATTTGAAAAATATTTATTGAATATCTTTTCTGTTGCCAGGGTCAATGTTCTTGTGTAGCTTACGATCACATAGAGGCTACATCTATATTTATACAAGGAATATTTGGTTGGAATGCAAGGAACTCTAAAAATTCAAAGTACACCCAAATTGAAACACACACACCATGAATAAGGTCACATCAATAACAACTATCGCTGAGTAGCACAGTTTAGAACTGCTTCTCATCAACTATTCCACTTAATTCTACCAGCATCTCTGAGAAGATTCCTATGTGTGATTAATCCTACTTTATAGGGGAATGTGACATTCAGCTATTGAGTTAATTATCATATAACTTGGGACTTGAACACAGGTTTTCTGGCTCCAACCCTGGGTGTTCCCATTATGCAGTCCTCCCTTCCTAACACTGCCTCTTAGAAGTCCAGGCAAAGAATCTTGAGACATGGAAACATTAGCACCCTCTGAGCCAAAATATTCACCATCATCTCACCAACAATACAGTGAGTTTAGACAATTGCCATATGGACTCAATAGAACAGATCTCAAATGTGATGAAAAACTAGGTCAAACTAATGATACGAACTTTGTAAGACCAAGTCCTCGACTCTAAAATGAATACAAAGTGCTACCTAAATAAATTCGATTATGAAGCTAATTCACTGGGTGATAAGGGTAAAAAGCACAGGTTATAAAATAGTACTTAAAATATAATCCTATTTTTGTAAGATAGCATATATATTATATCAGGAAAAATATGTACAGGACATATAAAATATTTTTCAGAAGACCTCTCTGCATATTAAATAATAGGTTATTTTAAGAACAAATTTTATCTCTTTTGTAACTCTTACATTTTGTTATTAAAATCAATGTGTATTATTTGCATACTTTTTAAGTTAAAAAGTCAGTGCATGGATTATTATCGGTGTGGGGTGGAAAGGGAGATGAAAGAGGAATAAGAATTGTGCTACCAGCCTGGGCTAAACAGGGCGATACAGGAGTAATTTGGGGAAGACCGATTATAAAATATAAGCAGTATAATTCTCAGGCTGTCCTTGCTAGTAGAGTCAATTAGAGCCAATTGTTTTATTTTATTTTAACTTTTGGCTAAAGAATGGAATTAATAATTGATTTTTTAGAGAAAAATAAGCCTTTATAGGCTTCGTTCACACACACAAAAAAAAGCTGGCTGACTTTGTTATAACAATTGATTTTAATAGCACATGATGTTTGCATGAGGACCTGTACTGTTTGAATTCCATTTCAACTGTAATCTATTTGTGAAATATTTTTGATGTTTGTTTATTTAAAAAAAGCATTTTTTTCTACCAAAAAAAAATTTCTTGGCTCTGAGCATTTTACTTGAGCTGTTGTTGCTGAGGGCACATGAGGCAAGATTCCTACCATGTGGACATACTTTATAACTGTAGAAGATTTAAATTTTGTATTATTCATTTCTCAGAAGTGCGTGTGTGTGTGTGTGTGTGTGTGTGTGTGTGGCTGGCAGGGAAAAATAATTTAGGTTTGCTTTTAACGCAATGACAGATCTTTTAATGTAGTCTATAGGGGCCCCATAGACTTCTGAAGCCTCCTTGCTCACCCTCTGCCCCATTCCATCCTAGCCACACTGACCTTCTTCGGGGTGCTCTGGGAGACTTCTTCCTTCAGCACTGTGCTCATGCTATTCCAGTCTCCTGGGAATGCTGTTTCTGCCCTCTCCTCACCCCATATGCACATTGACACTTTGGCTGATTAATTCCTAACCATCCTTAAGATGTGTTGCCTCCTCAGATCACAGCAGCTGTGGTGCTATGGAAGGTCTGGGCACCCCAACAATGGAACCTCAGATTTTTACTCTTGTAGTCCCTTGTGTCTATTTCCTGCTACCAATAGCTGCCTTGTCCTATATACTTTATCTTTTTTTTCTCAGCTTTACGATAGCTTCTGTTACCTAACAGTTTACCAACTCAACCTTAACTGACTTTGGTTCCTTGTTACCTCTTCTGGCCCCTCTTCCTCTGCTTCCCTTACAGCTTAAATTGATTGGGGAATGGTGTGACCAGTGGAAATTGAATTACTCACATTTTCAGTGTCTAAGGGACAATTTCCCATGAATAGTACTTGGTACACTCAAAAGTCAATCTTGTTTCTTCATTTTCTACTTTAGAATTTGGAATGGATTGGGGGCAAATCATCACAGCTTCTAAGTTCTAAATATAAGAAAAAGAAAAGAAAGCTAACTTTGTCACAATAAAAAAGAGTTATGAGAAATACTTCTTTTTTATTTTTTTAATTTTAAGTCAAGAAGACATTTTCCCCCAAATAGTTTATTTAGTTATATTTTGCTAACATTTTATAAATGTTTTAAAATTTCACTTTAAGGACCTGGTCTTAAGCTTGAATCACATCCACCATGTACACTGGGAAATTTTAATAATGTCATACCAGTAGGCAATAATAACCCATTTTGGCTTTCTTTTCCTAGAAAAGTTCAAATGCTACATTAATTACCACCATCAGAGAAGTTAATGATGTATATATACATATGAGATATGTGCATGATCACGAATTTCAGTGTTTGCATTCAAAATGTTTTAATTCTGTTTGAATTTTAATTAATTGGAAAAGGAACAGTGAAAAATATTACCAAAATAGCAATAAATCCTGTCATTATTTAGTTACATATTCAGAGGAACCCAACTAAGGCATTTGGTTCACAAGGTCAAAGTTTACATTAAATTTCACTTTAACATTAGGTATCCTACTTAATAAAAGCCCAGCAACCAAAACGGCAGAACAACCAGAATGACCAGAGGCCAGAATGACCACGGTCCCTCACCCCGGCCGGCCGCCCCCAAGGGAGTGATTAGGGGCGATCAGGGAGTCAGGCAGAGGCGGTTAGGGGCAATCAGGCAGACAGAGTAGTTAGGGGCAATCAGGCAGGCAGAGTGGTTAGGGGTGATCAGGTAGGCAGGTGAGCAGTTAGGGGCCAGCAGTCCTGGATTGAGAGAGGGATGTTTGACTGCTGGTTTAGGCCTGATCTACAGCAGGATCGGGCCTAAACTGGCAGTCGGACATCCCCCGAGGGGTCCCAGATTTCAAGAGGGTGCAGGCCGGGCTGAGCCCCCCCCCCATCTTGTGCATGAATGTTGTGCACCGGGCCTCTCATCTATATAATAAAAGCCCAAGCGACCGTTATGGTGGAACGACCAGAATGACTGGTAGCTATGATGCATACTGATCACCAGGGGGCAGACGCTAAATGCAGGAGCTTCCCCCTGGTGGTCCGTGCACTCCCACAGGGGCAGCGCTGCTCAGCCAGAAGCTGGGCTCACAGCTGGTGAGTGCAGCGGTGGTGGCGGGAGCTTCTCCTGCCTCTGCGGCAGCACTAAGGAGCAGTGAGCCAAGCAGTAAGGAGCAGTGAGCAGGCGGGCAGTAAGGAGTGAGGGCTCCCAGACTGCAAGAGGGTGCACGCTGGGCTGAGCCCCCTCTCCCCACAGTGCATGAATTTCATGCACCAGGCCTCTAGTAAGTAATAATAAAGTTAATCTCTCCAGAACCGGCTAATTCTCTGTTGAATAAATATTAACATAATTATTATAGGCTAAAATATTTTAAAAACTGAAATGACTAGAGATTGAGAAGACAACTTAGTAATTTATCCCGTATCATAATCATTGGCAGAAAGCTTATTTCTTGCATTCTGGATAAATTGGAGTTACTTTAAAATAATTCTTGTAACAAGATAAGTGGTTTTGTCTTAATTAATGACTAAATATAGAAATCTAAGGGTTGAAAGTTATTAATTTTATTATACAATGTATATTTAATGATAGTGACCAAACAGGATAGCTCATTTTCTGGATGATCACAATTTGGTGTTGTCCTCAAGCAAGAGTAATAGTCATCATCTTAAATATTAATATAAAAATTGAAAAGTTTGACAGTTTCTTAGAAAGTTAGACATGAAGTTACCATATTTTATACCTAAGTATTTACCTATCTATATATATAAAAGCCTAAGCACCTGAATGACCAAACAACTGAATGACCTGTCAACTGGTTGCTATGACACGCACTGACCACCAGGGAGCAGACGCTCAATGCAGGAGGGGCCAGCAGTATGCTCCCACAGCCAACCTCCCGCGGTTGGCCAACTTCCCACAGTTCCTCCCATGGGAGTTCATTTGGTTTGATATAAATGAACTCATACCACATCTGTGTTGTACGAGTTCATTTTTATTAAACTAAGAGCAAAACAGTAAGCAGACTAGTGGTTACCTGATGCTAAGGGTGGGAGCAGGGATTGACACAGGGGAGTGTTTTAGAGTGATGAAGATGTTCTCAAACTGGAATTTAGTGGATTTAGTAAATTCTAGAAGTTTTCTAAAAATTATTGAACTGTATACTTACAGTGGGTGAATTTTATGGTGTGTGATTATACCTCACGAAAGCTGTTAACAATTATATGTGACAGTCACATTCTTTCCACAACCTTATGAAAATTTGTGTTCTCTTCTTCACATTTGAGGTGTAAGTTTAGATTTCTGTAAAAAATAAATGTTATCTGGAAATTATTAGGCTAGTGTTTCTAGAAGCAAATTTTCTTTCTGATTTATTTTCCTGCATTTTTATAGGAAGATATTATTCTGTCTAGATGAGGTGTTAGGGATAGCCTTAAGATTGAGAATGTATTTGGGATTCTACAATTCATTCCACAGAGGAGGACAATGAGCCTTAGAGAGGACAGGTGACCTAGGCCAAACTCAGTGAAAGGCAAAGTCGATGCCCAAACCCCTTCTGTTGCTCCCACAACATATTAAAATGGGATGCCCCACTATGGGGTTAATAGCAAGTGGCCCTGTCTGCCTTAGTACCTGAGGCCACGCAATCACACTCTCATGGTGGTTTAGACATTTTTCTCTAGGGCTTTAAAAAAAGTGTTTTTATTGATTTGAGAGAGAGAGGGAGAGAGAAAGAAAGAAACATTGATAAATGGAGAAACATCAATCTGTTGCCTCCTGCACGCACCTGGACTGGACCCCTGGGGACCTAACACTGACCTGGAATGGAACCAGAAATGTTCAGTGCATGGGAGGACACTCATGCTACAAATGCTAGGGCTCCTCTGGGACTTTTTGATGCTGTGAAAGCTCAAAATAAGCAGCTGTATACCATCAGCACTGGGTACTTATTAACTGAACAAATTATAAACAATTCATGAAGATTCCAAATGTCTAAACAGTGATGGTGGATAAAACCATCATTTCAGCTCCATGTCATGTTTTCATTTGTGAGACTTTGCAAAATAAGTAAATAAACAAAAGCCAGATTTATTTAACAAAGTATTATTAATGATTGACAGATTTTTACAAAATAGCAATATTTTTATTTTTATCAAGAGTCTTTCCAATTTGCTCCCTGCAGCAACATTTTCACAATGGGAATATTTAAACTTGTATGTGCAAGATTTCTTCTAGTGCAAGCGAAAATTGTGCATTTTCTGCTTCGACCTATAAGGAAGAATTTTGACTTCATTTGACTTTTACTTGGTTGATGGAATTTACCATGTACCCAATTTGGAGTTATTGAGAGAAGAAAACAAAAGAGTCCTTTAGGGAAATTGACCAAATAGAGTACTATCAATCAGAATGACAGCTTTTTGATACCAGATCATTGTAAGATTATAAGGATAAGCATTTTTTTTTCTTATGACACACGTTTAAACTTATCCACCTTCTTCTTAGTGAAAATCACTCTTAGATAGGAAAGTCAATATCACATTTTACTGTTAAATGAGGCTCTCTTGTGCCTGGTCTTCCATTAGCTGGGAGTGAGAGGGAAAGATAGCAGATACTTAAGCCTTCCAGTGAAGATGAAACCATTATATAATTTAGTCTGCATTTACTATGAAGCATTTGTTAAAGTCTTACAATTAAGCACTTATTGTAAATAGAAGAGTTTATAGTTTTGTTTGCCTGGTAAATAGCATAACGTAAATAAATATGTGGAATATACATAAATTCTCCCTTGTACTCATAGAAAATTTTATTAAAGTATAATCAGCATTTAAAAAAACTAGTAAATCAAGACAGATTGATATTTTGTGAAGACACTGGAAGATGTAAAAATGTTGCTTTTAATAATAATTACCTGAGTACTATGCAGTAAAAATAACAACAAAAAACTACTTATTCATGCCACAAAATTATACATCTCCAAAACATTATATTGAGTGCAAGAAGCCTTACATAAAAGAGTACATATTGTATGATTCTATTTAACTGAAGTCTAGAACAGGCAAAACTAATCTAGTAAAAATCAGAATAGTTGTTTCTAGGAGGATGGGGTGGGAATGGACTGAGAAGGAGCATGAGAAAACTTTCTAGATTGATGATAATTTTCTAAATCTTAATAGAGTTTTGGGTTCACAGATACATGGCATTTAGAAAAAAATAAGTAATGTGTAGTTAAGATTTATATATTTCATTATATGTAAATTTATCTCAATAGAAAAATAAATATTGAATTCTAATGATAAGTGTTTGGGAGTGAAGAATACTGAAGTGTAACTTACTTTGAAATTTATTTAAAAAAATAAGATGAATTGATGGATGGATAGAGGGATAGAGAGATGAATCAATATGTGATAAGACATGGACTCTTGGTAGTAGCTCCACGGATGTGCAATGCACAATTCTTTCAACGCATCTGTAGGTTTGAAACTTTTTATAATAAAATGTTAACTCGTCTTCTAAGTCTCTAAAAAGTTTGGTTAGATCTAAAGACATACAACTGGTGCTAGAAGTCAGAGGAATTTTCCAGACATTTATAACATTTTATTTTGTGTGTCTCCAGAAATTATAATTCTAGAAAACTGTAATTCACAGAGTTTGTTAATAGATAAAAATAAATATAAAATGGTCATGGTAGGAAATCTAACAGTATTGTAGGTAAGGTGATTTTTTCTCTATATTGCATTGCATATCTGTAAATCTCCTTTTAAAATATATTGGCCCATTGATTACATTTTTGACTAGAGGCCCGGTGCATGAAATTCGTGCACTGGGGGGGGGGGGGGGGGGGGGAGTGTCCCTCAGCCCAGCCTGCACCCTCTCCAATCTGGGACCCCTTGAGGGATGTCCAACTGCCCGTTTAGGCTCAATCCTGGTGGAATTGGGCCTAAACGGGCAGTCGGACATCCCTCTCACAATCCAGGACTGCTGGCTCCCAACTGCTCGCCTGCATACCTTCCTGATTGCCCCTAACCACTTCTTCCTGCCAGCCTGATCACCCCCTAACCACTCCCCTGCCAGCCTGATTGATGTCTAACTGCTCCCCTGCCAGCCTGTTTTCCCCTAACTGCCCTCCCCTGCAGGTCTGGTCACCCCTAACTGCCCTCCCCTGCTGGCTTGATCGCCCACAACTGCCCTCCCTTGGAGACCTCGTCCCTCCCAACTGCCCTCCCCTTCTGGCCATCTTGTGGTGGCCATCTTGTGTGTTGGAGTGATGGTCAATCTGCATATTATTATTTTATTAGATAGGATAGAGGCCTGGTGCATGGGTGGGGGCCAGCTGGTTTGCCCTGAAGGGTGTCCTGGATCAGGGTGGGGGTTCCCTTGGGGCGTGGGGCAGCCTGGGAGAGGGGCTTGTGGTGGTTTGTAGGCTGGCCACGCCCCCTGGCGACCCAAGTGGAAGCCCTGGGATCTGGGGTTTATTTATCTCCTACAATTGAAACTTTGTAGCCTGGAGCGGAGCCAAGTCTTCTGCTTGCTCCATGGTGGCAGCCACTTTTTTGGGGGGATTTATGTATTTTCTATAATTGAAACTTTGTAGCCTTAAGCAGAGGCCTGGGCCGGCCAGGGTGTGCAGAAAGCTTGGCTTCCTCCATCGCCTGGGGCAACCCTAGCCTCCTGCTCTTTCCAGCTCCGTGGCTGCCGCCATTTCTGTTCGGGTTTATGTATCTTCTATCACTGAAACTTTGTAGCCTTGAGTGGAGGCCTAGGCTGGCAAGGGCAGGCAGAAAGCTTGGCTTCCTCCATTGCCGGGGAAACCCAAGCCTCCCTCCTGCTCTCTGTGGCTGTAGTCATCTTGGTTGGGTTTATTTGCATATTCGCTCCTGATTGGCTGGTGGGCGTGGCTGGTGGGCGTGACTTGTGGGTGTAGCAGAGTAATGGTTAATTTGCATATTACTCTTTTATTAGATAGGATGCACTGAGTTTGCACAGAGTAATGGTACTCAAACTTGAGTATACATCAGAATTTCCCAAACAGCTTGTTAAAATACAAATTGCTGCCCCACCCCATATTTCTGATTCAAGAGGTTTGGAGTGGGGTCTGAGGATGTGTAAGTACGGCGTCCCCAGTTGATGCTGATGCTCTGACTGGGGCACTGTTAAGAACCCTCTAAAGGAGGCTCTCTCTCCTTCCACAAGGCGCACCTACTGCCATCACTCCTTACTTTATTTTTTATTTATTTATTTATTTTTAATATATATATATATATATATATATATATATATATATATATATATATATATATTTTATTGATTTCAGAGAGAAAGGGAGAGGGAGAGAGAGATAGAAACATCAATGATGAGAGAGTGTCATTGATCAGCTGCCTCCTACACGCCCCCTACTAGGGATCGAGCCTGCAACCCGAGCATGTGCCCTTGACCAGAATTGAAATCGGGACCCTCCAGTTCGCAGTCCAGTGCTCTATCCACTGAGTCAAACCAGCCAGGGCAATCACTCCTTACTTTAAACGGCAGGACAATGTCAGCAGATCAACCCCAGGATTTTCATGAAAATCATGCAGAGAAAGACCAAAAAGAAGGGAAATGAGTTTTGTTAAATCCCTTAGCCTGTCCCAGTTTTTATTTTACATCTATTAAAAAATAATAATTACTAAGAATATACCAGTTGTCTAAAAGAGTATTATAAAATAGACTTTTGAGATCTACTTCCCTCCTGCATTTGCATATCCTTGTGGAATAAAAATTATTTTTGTGACTAGTTTAACAAAACTAAAGGGACCCTTTTTGTACATTTTTTCTTTCCACCTCTTCTATCAGATTTAGAGCCCCTCAATTGTAGCCACATTGTACTAATTGCACTAATAGTTGATTTACTCATCTGCCTAATTTACTACTAGAATGCAAAATTTTTGTGATCAGAGGGGTCATATTTGAATCAGTATTACTGATTGTTAGTACCTGATAAGTGAATGAATGGATAAAATGAAAAGCAGATGAATAAAAATAAAAATTCCCCAAAGCAAATATAAATTTTATTTATATTTTGTTGTTGTTTGAAGTTAACCCTGTCACTACTGCCCTTTCGTTATGGTCATTGACACTTGTGGTTGCCCTCTCATCCTCCCCACTCCCCACCTACAAAAAAACCCAGCATGCTCCTGACTTTAAAGAATAATTTGAGAAGAATTAGATCAAGGGGAGGTGTGTGAGTGACAGCTGTGTATGTATCAGGATGAGCTTTATCCTTAAAAATTAGAAGCTATTGACATAGAAGGTAGTCTATGAAAAGTAATTTCCCTGCTTGGCTTGGTGGGGTCACAAAGTAGGTAATGCGGTTACTGCTCTTGCCATGTGATGCTGAAATGTCAACATTGCCAGGTCCAGGCAGTCTCTTCAGTGATCCAAAGTCACCAGCCAGGGAAGTATTGGCCTGAGGAGTCAGGGCACTGGGAATTCTGACTGAGGTGGAAACTGGTGGTTTTAGCGGAAATGGAACTCACTTATTCAAACAGTTGGGCAAACATATAAAGTGGCCCCATTAGGGAGAAAACATTTTCTCCCTCAGGTTTTTGGCAAAATAGCATTTCTTTCTAAATTCAATAGCAAATGTACTCTGGGTATTTGGTGACTATAATGTCCTAATGAAAATTTAGTTGACTCCTGAGGTTAAGGCTCCCTGGGAATTGTTCGGGTGTGGCTTTAGGAGAGGAGCTCTCCAGGTGAGCTATGGTTTTTTATTTTCTGGACTCCAAGCACATGCTACATGTGGGAACGTGTCCTCGAGCTGGCAGACTGGCCTCAAGGCCCTGAAGAGGGAACATGCTGCTCTGCTTGTGCTAGGACTGGGCTCATAGGTGGAGCTTCTTGCTGTCGCTGGTCATGTGTAAAGTCAAGATCTGAGTTTTTTTAAAGGACCCCATCCCCTGGCTCATGTGGCTTATGGTACTTTCACACAATTTTTTTCTGTACTTTTTTTAAAAAATTGCAATTTTTCTTTAAATTTATTAAAATCTTGCTTTGTATATATCTACATTTGTTTAATCAGGATATTTTTTCTTATGTTTTTAGATTTAAAAACACAAGTAGGGATGCCTTCTGTTCACATCTAAAGCTGTATGCTCCTTTTTTGTGGGTATATATTTTTAATTTCATTAGATTTACTGGGGGACAACAAGATTATATAGATTTCAGGTATATTAATTCTATAATAGATCATCAGTATATTGCATTGTGGGTTCTTAAGTCACCATTTCCCAAATGCCTAGAATTTCTTTTCTTTTATTGTTCTGATTTAGATCCTTGATTCATCCTATGAGTTGTATATATTTGGTGAAGTAATTTCATTTGTAAATTAAGGATAACATTGTCCAAAGTTTTGTTGCAAATTCCTATCCTCCTTACATCAGACCTCCTCCCACCCTTATCCCTCATCACCTGTGACAGCAGAATCAGAAGGCAAGGAGATAGAAGTCAAAGTCCTGAAATGAGTGGGTGGGAGCATGAGGGCTATGGGAAGAGATCCGAGATTTTCAGTTTGATTATTGTATCCAATCATCCAATCTTGTAAGTAGCAATTATTTTTGCTTGGTCTTTGTGAATGTGGCTGCTATGTAGAGCCATAGATAAAAGATGGTTTGACTGGTTAGAGTTTTGCACTGTGCAATTTAAACAATAGTTGGTGAGAGCCCTGTTCCCGGAAGGCATGCTGTTGAGCTGCTCCATGTTTGCTGCACACTAGTTCTTTGCAAGCTCTCAGAAATCTTCTTTTGGGCCTCAGTAAAACTTCATCCCCCAAGGGAGTAATAGACAGTCTATGAGATTTTTGAGAAAAAATTCCTGTCTGGAGCTCCAGAGAGCCAGGATGCCATGAGGTATATATGATTAATAAGCTGAAATATAAGAATCTGAAATTTAAAAAGCATTTATCTAGTACATACTCTGTGAGTGCTTTTCTGCATACACCCACCACCACTACCAAAACAATTTAATTCTTTCCACCTATCTTTTCTGTGGAATGAGTCATGACTTTCCTTATCTCCATAACCACCTTGCACAGACTCTTTTTCCCATGGAGGGTTTATTTAAACATCTTGCCATTATAGCACTGGTGGAAGTAGTTTTTATAATTCCTAATATAATTTAATTAATAGCAACATTAATTTTCATTCTTTTTCAAATATTTAACTGCAGTTGCAATGCTTTTTCTGCTATGGAAAGTTTTCACGTGTATCACTGGCTTTCGAGTTGGTGTTATTGGTATGACAAAGTCATGCTAGAGATTACAGACCACACATTTCTGTTTAAGGATCAGGAACACTGAAGATACCTGCCTAATTGTCTTTGACCACTCCTTTCACCCTGTGGCTGTCACAGAAAATTTCCCGAAACTCCATATGGTTTTCTTTTTCCTCCTAACATCTTCCCTTGGATCATAATACCAGGACAGGAAGAGATTTGAGCACCAAGCCTATGTTACATGATCCCTTTTTGATTGTCTGAGTATATTAAATTATTGCCAAGTTCTATGTTAAAAGTATGGTTTGTATAACTTAGCATTACAGGTCAATTAAATACAATCTAAGCTATCAACTATGATTTTGGAAGCCTTTGAATAAGTTGTCAGACAGTAACTGCCCTACTTAATACATGAACTTGAGATGTTTTATTTTGATAGCTCCTTAACAAGCTGCTGTGACCATAAGGCATTGGAATGTTTTCTGCTTTCAATTTACTTTGTAAAAACATAGAATAGATTAGAAATTTACAATTGTCAGTTCTTGGAGCATAATAAAGCCTGAAAGGACTTGCTGATTTTATATATGTGCCATTGGTTGAATGGCAAATAATAATGTCAGGCACTGTTAAAACTACTTTCACCAGTGCTGTAATGGCAAGCTATTTGGATGACCTTCCATCAGAAGGAGATGAGGAAGGTTATGGCCCATGATGATGTGTCATGTTGAATTACATAAATAATGTGTTCTGTTTTATTGCTGAGTCATATCCCATTATATGGATGTTATAATTTTATTTATTCATTCAACTTTTGATGGACGTTTGGGTTGTTTCAAGTTTTGTGCTGTTTTGAGTATTTGCATAGGCTTATGTTTTTATATCTCCTGGGTAAATACCTGTGAATAAAATTGATGGGTTATTTGGTAACTGCCCAACAATTTCACACATGACTATACCTGTTAACATTCTCAAAATGTATGAGGACTCTACTTGTTCCAAATCCTGCCTAACACTTGACAGTCTTTTTAATTTAGCTATTCTTATGTGTGTGGTATATCATCATGGTTTTAACTTGCATTTCCCTGAAGACTAGTGGTGTTGACCAAGAGTTTGTAAACTATGAACTGGTAGCTAAATCAAGCTGCCTATTTTTATAAATAGAGTTTTATTGGAACACATACACATTCATTTGTTTACATAATGTCTATAGCTGCTTTAGTGCTATAATGGCAGAGTTGAGTAGTTAAGGTAGGTAGAAAGCCTCCAGCCTGAAAAGCCTATAATATTTACTATTTGACCTCTTACAGAAAACATCTGATGACCTTGAGTATCTTTTCATTTTGCTTGTTGGTTATCTCCTTTAGTGAAAAATCTATTTGAATCCTTTGCCCTTTTTTCTTAAATGTTTTATCCTCTTACTGAATAGAAAGCATTATTTTAAATATGGATACAAGTTCTTTAATTGGCATATGTATTACAAATACATATAGACATGGAAGAATTCCTCCTACTGAAAGGGCTGTAATGGTAATTCCTTTCTCACACATCATGCCTGGATGTCTGCAGGAGTTGAACTGGTGTAAGTACCATGTATTTGTACTGTGCATTTGGTCAGAGCTTCATTGAAACTGACCACAGCCACTCAGAACTCTAGGTTCAACATGAAATGTTTGCTCAGCACCTGTGCCCACAGCAACAGCAACCCACTTCCTTGGGTTGATAAAGAGAATTCTATGAACTTATAGGGTCCACCTTTTGTCTGATTTTCTAACCTCACTACCTCCCTTGTTGTTTTTAATGCCACAGGGCATGTATTTACTTTTGAAAATTAAAAAAGGATTACTTGTAATTTTGTTTTGAAAGACTTTTTTTTCTTAAAGAATTTCACAACCCCCTTTGAAATATTTATAGATACCCTAGGGTGTTGCAAAGAGAGGATTAGAAACAATTGTTATAGATCCAATATTCCACTTACCATTATGCAGTCTTTTTCTCAGCCATACCAGTGTTGCTTTCCTGAAAGGTTTACATTCTTTACTTTCTCTCACTCTTGGCATATGCTTTGTTTACTGTATAGTACAAATAAGTGTTCTTCTAATACTCTTGTTTCTCTGTACTCCTCAGGTTTTCTGGGTGACATATATGCCATTTTACTTATAAACATTTTCCTCGTTAAGCTTGTATCTTGTTGTATTATTGTTCTACTAGTGACCTGGTGCATGGATTCATGCACATTGAAAGGAAATTAATTAGAAGTTGGCTGGCAGGGCAGGACTGAGCTAGACGGGGCCGGACATGCCAACCTTCCGTGGTCCCTCCCTGGCCAGTGGCACCTGGGGTGGCATTGTGGCTCGAAAGGCGTCTGTGGTGTGAGCGGGGTCCCTCTGGCAGGTGGGGTCCCTCGGCCTGGCCTGCGAGGATTGGGCAAAAACTGGCTCTCCAACATCCCCCGAGGCGTTCCAGACTGGGAGAGGGCATGCTGCAAAGTTACTGTTGTACAGGATGTGGAATGCAAACGCAAGTGTGCAGTAAACCAGATTCAGGGCCAACAGTGCCTCAGCAACAACATAACCCATGGCCAAAGGTGGAATCACGTGGCCCCGCCAGGAATCGAGCTCCCTCCTCTCTGGTTTCAGGGTGCGTCACCCGAGAACTGCTGCTGCCAAGTCACTACAGCTCGGCAGCTCCTGTGTTGAGCATCTTCCCCCTGTGATCAGTGTGCATCATAGCGACTGGCTGGATGGCCCAACACTTAGCATATTAGCCTTTTATATATATAGATAATCTCTAAGTCATTCACCAGAGGCCTTCATACTAACTGTTGAAAGATAACTATCACTACATGATCTAATGTTTCAAACCATTAAGCCAGAATTACTCAGAGTGAAGATAATTTTATCAATGATTAAAAATTAATATAGAATGCACAGATATATCCTAAAATATTGGGGAAATTGTCCAAAAGCATAGAGTTTAATGGTACTCTAAATACACAAAAGAGAAAATTTGCTTAATCTTTTTGCTGAGCGCCGAAAGAATTAATGGGGTTATAACTGGGTGAGCAAAAGGGTGGAAAGAAACAAACCTAAGACAGAGGTAACCACACCAGGGATAATGTGAGCATAGGTGTAGGGCCAGGGCTTCGTATGCATCACAAAATATGAGAAAATTATACTGCTAAAAAAAGAAAGGAAGAAAGAAAGGAAAAAAGAAAGAAAGAAAAGTAGGATAAGCTGAGAAGCTATAAGAGAAGAAGTAATGTGTGGCTAGATAATGAAAGGATTTGAGTGCCTAGTTCCAAATAAAGAATTAGGATGACAATCTCAACTTATGAAGTTGATGATGCTGTGGTTTTTGAGGTAATATTTGTCTGTGTGTGTTTCTCTTTTATAGGACTTCAAAAAACTTAGCTCTAGAAAGTAGTATGAATTGGAATTGTTTTATAATGTAGGGAAGCTAACCACCAATTCATTTAAAAAATCACATGATGTTGATGTATTTGTTTTTTTTGTTGTTGTTGTTTTTTAATATATTTTTATTGATTTCAGAGAGGAAGGGAGCGGGGGAGAGAGAGAGAGACATCAATGATGAGAGAGAATCATTGGTCAGCTGCCTCTTGCGTGCCCCTTACTGGGTATCGAGCCTGCAACCCAGGCATGTGCCCTTGACTGGCATCGAACCTGGGACCCTTCAGTCCGCAGGCTGACACTCTATCTACTCAGCCAAACCAGCCAGGGCTATTGGTGTATTTGTTGACATAGATTATTAGGAAAAGGGAAAAAAGACTGGAGATATGAAAATTCCTGTGCAGAGGAAATGAGAACACTCCCATTTCTGTTGGTCGGTGATTCTGTTTACAGCCTGCCTTTTTCTCAATTGGTGTAGCCATCCTTTCCACTTGCCAAGGGGAGTAATAATGTGGTACATCATGCCAAAATTTATAGCAAAGGTCCAATGTGATGATGCTGTGACTCTTGGCTCTTAGTCAAATGTGTGTGCAGCCCAAGCACACTAAGATTCCTTGCAAGGTGCTGAAACAGGCTGGCTGTGTTTTCATTTATTGTGAGACCTGATAATGTTCTAAGGTAACAGAATATGTGCTTGACTTATATTTGCTCCATCTAGTGAGCAGGATGGAGTAACTCTGGGGTTAATTTAGTCACACAACTAAGAAGAGAAAAGTTGGCTTGGATAAAATCTGTTGTATCTGAAGTGTAAATCATCTCATCGAAATCTAATGAAGTTAGGACAAAACATCAGAAGTTAACATCAACTTAAGTGTTATGGTCTGGGGGCTGGCCACTCCTTACTCTAGTGGGTAGTAACAAAGGTCTCAATAAAAACAAAAGAAGTGCAGCCTAGAAAGAACCTGACACCCAGTTCTGAGCCTGAGATCTGACTTGCAGAGTGACGGGGTATGTCTACCCTTCGTTTAGCTATTTGGACTAGGTGAACTGGACTAGGTAAGTCTCCCTCAGACTTTAGAGAAACCCAGTGTCTCTGGGTTTCAATTTTGCTACAAGTGTAGGAATAGCTATCTGAGAAGCAAGTTCATAGAAATAATATCAAATTCTTGGGAAGTACAAAGTACTATGCACATATCTAGAAATAGTAGTACTGGCTGCTGAGGTAAGAGAGTGATTCATTTCCACAACCTGGTATCCAAGAAGGGGCTGTGTTTAGTTTTTCTTTTTTTCTTTTTTTTTTTTTTTTAAATATATTTTATTGATTTTTTACAGAGAGGAAGGGAGAGGGATAGAGAGTCAGAAACATCGATGAGAGAGAAACATCGATCAGCTGCCTCCTGCACACCCCCCACTGGGGATGTGCCTGCAACCAAGGTACATGCCCTTGACCGGAATCGAACCCGGGACCCTTCAGTCCGCAGGCCGACGCTCTATCCACTGAGCCAAACCAGTCAGGGCGCTGTGTTTAGTTTTTCAAAGGCCTAATAGAATCCTCTTATGTAACTATACTGAGGTGGTCCGGGCTGATTTTGACTGGAATATGATGACTTTGGGAAGCCCCATGCTGTTCAGAGGTGCTGACTGGTATATATACAAGTCTTTTATTAATGAGGAAGGAAATGTGAGATATTAAATTAGTAAGTGCAATTTTCTGAATAGGTACAATATTTTAGAAACATGAAATTCCTGTGGAATAAAGGAAGAAAATATTTGAAGTTCACAATCTTTTATCTAAAACTTTGAGCCAGACATGATTTTGAATTCAGAAAATCTTTGGATTCTAGAAATGTATTAGGATGCCTAGACCATACATTAAGTAATCTCTTCAGTGGAGTCTTGACCAACAACCCTTAATTAAACACATTAGTATTTCTACAAGTAAACATGTGAATAGTCACCCTGACTATTCGATGAGATTATGAAAGACTAAGAAGACTTATGACAGCTCAGATCAGGTTTGTTACCAAATTAGTTTGGTGTGAAGTTACAAAAACCTTACAAATCAATTTTGGATTTCTGAATTGTGGCTAACGTGTTATCAATAGACCTGATCAAGTAACCAATTATTAAGTAATTACTACATGCCAACTTTGAGATGGGGCCATTTGCACTAATCTTTGTAAACATCCTGTTAAAGTAGATATTGTTATCTATTATCTATAATTTACGAATTAGGAAAGAGAAACCAAGGCTCAGCCTATGCACTGAGTGGCCAGCAGCCATAAGTATGTGGCAGACCTGGAATTTGAACTTAGCTCCTTCTGCCCCAAAGACAAAGAACAATTGTCTTCCTCACTGATTGACCAAGACCTCTGGTTATTGTGATTATTTGCACGTGTTGCCTTCACACACACACAAAAAAGCCAGTTGGTTAGAGCAGTGGTCGGCAAACTCATTAGTCAACAGACCCAAATATCAACAGTACAACGATTGAAATTTCTTTTGAGAGCCAATTTTTTTAAACTTAAACTTCTTCTAATGCCACTTCTTCAAAATAGACTCGCCCAGGCTGTGGTATTTTGTGGAAGAGCCACACTCAAGGGGCTAAAGAGCTGCATGTGGCTTGCGAGCCACAGTTTACCGACCACGGGGTTAGAGCATCATTCCAATATGCCGAGGTTGCTAGTTCGATCCCCAGTTAGGGCACATACAAGAATTGATGTTTCTCTCCCGCTCTCCCTCTAAAATCAATAAAAAGAACTTTTAATGCCTTAACAACTTAATTAAGTTTTCTCTCCTCACTCTACAATCTTTCTCAGAAAATTCAGCCAATGGTCATTTATAAATGAACTAGAGGCCCAGAGTACGAAATCGTGCATGGGGGCAGGGGGTGTGTGTCCCTCAGCCCAGCCTGCACCCTCTCCAATCTGGGGCCCCTCTCACAATCCAGGACTGCTGGCTCCCAGCTGCTTGCCTGCCTGCCTGCCTGCCTGCCTGATTGCCCCTAACCGCTTCTGCCTGCCAGCCTGATCACCACCTAACCACTCCCCTGCCAGCCTGATTGATGCCTAACTGCTCCCCTGCCGGCCTGGTCACCCCCAACTGCCCTCCCCTGTAGGCCTGGTCACCCCCAACTGCCCTCCCCCGCAGGCCTGGTCCCTCCCAACTGCCCTCTCCTGCTGGCCTGGTTGCCCCCAACTGCCCTCCCCTGCCGGCCATCTTGTGTCCACATGGGGGTGGCCATCTTTGACCACATGGGGGAGGCCATCTTGTGTGTTGGAATGATGGTCAATTTTCATATTACCTCTTTATTATATAGGATTATACCAGCTGGATCTATAGCCCACTCCTGAGTATCACACTTAAATATTTGACTTACTGTTGGGCATCTCCATTTAATTGTCTCACTGTCCCAGTCACCTCCAAATAGAACTAAGCATTTTTCTCCTCCACATTTGTCTTTCAGAATTCCCTATTCTACCATCTCATTTACCCGTAAGCTGAACTCTTCCCATTTCCCTCCCTCTCCAACTCTGTAATTACAAAGTCCTGTGGAGTGTAACACAAGAGCAGCACCGAGGAAGCTGGGGTTCTCCCAGTGCAGTAATTTAGTTTACCAACCACAGATCTTGTCACCATTCCCAGACAGTATGTATAAAACGGAGGTTCTGACCAATTGTGGATAGCCAAAGTAGCCTGAAATCCCACCTACCTGCTCAATGGCAGATTGCTAAATATTAAACCCTATCATTTTACCTTGTATTCTAGACTACTTTATGTGTTAAAAAACCTGTTTTCTGTGACCTCAAAATTACCTATATTTTCTCTATTCCTGTGGGTGTGTCATAAAATTGAGTAACTAAGTGTATAAAATGCTTTCTGATAACAACTAACCTTTGCTCCAAACTTGTGCTGGGATGCTCACGAGGTAAAGTAACAGCCACCTGTTTTTTCATTTCCACCTTCAGGTAAAAGGCCGAGCCTGAAAGTCCACATCAACACCACAAGTGACTCTATCTTCTTGAAGTTCCTGCGTCCAAACCCTAATGTAAAGCTGGAAGGTTTTCTTCTGGGATATGGCAGCAATTTATCACCAAATCAGTACTTCCCTCTTCCCACGGAAGGGAAATACACCGAGGCAGTAGTCGGTAAGATGCTTGGCTCTCAGGCCTGGGAAGGAGAGCTAAAAGTAACGGGTGTTACATGATACATAAGTTGTGAGGGCAATACCATTTCTTCTCCATCCTCAGCTGAATTGAATGCCAGAATTACAAATCCTCTTCATAATTGTTATCCATAGCACAATTCCTTACATCAAAGAATATGTGATGCATATTCTGCATGTACTACAGAAATAATCAACTTCATTGCCATTATACCTACAATCCCTGAGCACATACTTAGATTGCATAGGGAAAAAATAAGCTAAAACACCTCGTTTAAATCTCTGTAATATAGCTTATGTGGAGTAATTCCACCCCCCCCCCCTGCCCCGCCCGCAACCCCCAGTGCCTTAACTTTCTTCTGGTGGAAAATAACAACCATGGCTTTCTGGATGCCTCTTCGTGAGAAGCTACCTTTACAAATGTTATTGATACATAACCCATGGACACAGACAATAGGTGTTGGAGGCCTGGGGTGGGGGGCAGGGGCAAGCTATAAGGGGTCAATGGGAGAAAAAATGGGACATATGTAATATTTTCAACAATAAATATTTAAAAACAAAAACAAAACATAAAAAAATAAAAAGAGGAAAAATAAATAAAAATGTTACTGGTAGAAGTGTGGGATCTTCTTCCCCACTGGGTGCTGGGGGTGGGGGGGGCGGTCTTATGATATCTAAAGGCAAAGTATTTCCTGAGGCTCGTGGGGGAGTATGCGTGATTTTTATTTGCATGAAATTATATCCCTGGGTTTCCAAAGTCCCATTTCCTTTAATCACATCCTGGAAGAAGTGCAGCTGGGGATTCAGCAGATCTAGAAGCAGAGCCAGTGTCCAGAGCTTCCATTCCATGTTGTAATTGGGTCTGGTACAGCATCAAGCTAGTTCAGTCCATTAGGCCACTGCTTGGGGTCCACATGGCTGTGGGACCTTTGGGCAAATGCAGGAGCATGAGAGCCCTGCAGGTCAGGAGTCAAACAAGAGGAACCCGGAGTCAACCAAGAGCAAACTAAGAAAGCACAAAGCAGGAGAGTAAACTCCTTTGTATCTCAAATCTTCCAGTGTTGGCAGGGGCCATGCCTACTCTAGCCAATGACCTGTCCCCAGGTGTGACTGACAGACAAGTACCTTCCCTGTGTCACCCAGACTTTATTGGGCATGCCTCTGTTCTCCACCCGTTCAGTCCCTACCCTCAGCCATCCGTGGGGAATAGGCCTGTGGCCTCCTGGGAAGCAATAAACTGTGCTTCCTGACAAAGCTGCACAAATGACACGCCTAGGCTATTTGTCCTTCCTTTTGCTTCTTTCCTGTTAAGAATAACGAGGCTAATTACAACGGGATCCAAAAGAAAAGAACAAGTGTTACATTTTGAAAAAAATTTTAGTATGTCAGACACAAAGATTAGAGTTTTCATATATAATAAAGTTTAACATTTCATCGAAAATGTTTTTAATCACATTAAAATATAATTTGGAGGATGTGGGCAGCTTCAAGTCTTGTTCAGTAAAATTATTTGCAGATAAGACCTTTTTAAAGAATAACACTTTTTAAAAAAAGAGATCATCTATTATGAACTCTCTCAAAGGCTTCTGAACAGTCTGAGATTTATATTTTGCTCCACTGCTAGGATTATTGCTAAAGAGCTTTTCCATGAACTTCTGATATTTAAGCCTGAAACTTGAACTATTGTAGATCAGATCTGGCATTTATTCATATATACTCAGAATGTTGAAGATGAATCTGTTTTGTCCTACAGCCCCTTGCTTCTCATAGAGAAGTCTCAGTTGTACTTTAAAATCAGGCAAGGGAGTAACATTGTTAATTAAATGTCTAGACTAGATTTTATGTAAGATAATCACTTTAATAAAACAAACAAATTATAGTTACCAAAAAATCGAGATTAAGGAACTTTGGACAAATATAACCACATTAACCTTGATCATATAAGCCATAAGGAATTTGAAATTTGCAAATATTCCCCCATCACAGTCACTCTACTATAAAAAGTGACTGGAAGCTGTATACTATAACTCCACACAAGCAGAAACAGATCTGCTCCTTTATTTACTGAGCATTAGAAGTGATAGTTCACTTGTGATGGTTCACTAGTTAAATGATGAGCGATAATCAAATGGACGAGGTACCCTTTTATTTCTCTACTACTGTTTTAATCCTTTAAGATATTTTTATTATGGAAAATTCAAACATAAGGGGAGAGAATATTATAATGTCCCTCATGTCTCATCATGCAACTTGAATACATATAACTTTTTTGCTAATCTTGTTCCATGTATTCTTCATACACATTATGTTACTTGAATATTTTAATTGAGTTGCTGGACAGGGACTGGGCCCAGAGCGGGTCTGCCTTGGACTGGCAAGTAGTGTCTAGGTTCTTGACTTTGTGCAGCCAAGATTTCACAAATGAGTCCAGGTGACTTGAAGGATATGTTTATTAAATTTGGGGACAGTGAGACAAGGAAGGGTTTAGAATAAAAGCAGCAGCAGGAGAGCCACGCAGGGCTGCTTTGGCGCTTGAGAAATGTCACAGGAAAGAACAGTGCGCTGTGGGTACTTTGCTTTGAGGCTTTTAATCTCCCCCTAGCTGGTGGGAGTCCTAGGGGAGGTCACACGGGAGGGTCTTAACAGAATATTCATTAACTTTCCAGGTGTGTCCTTCAATATGTCGACTGGTCATATAGAAGGGTCAGGGTTTTTTTGGTGTTTTTTTTTTTCTGGTTAGTTTTACTTTCAAAGAACGTCATTGAAGAGGGACCGAAACCTAGGCCCCTCTGCGGTCTGGAATGTGTAAAGTATTTATTCCTCGTGGTCCTTGGTTAGGGAAGGTAAAACCTTGTGATTCCTTATCTGGCTTTAAATTGCTCAAATTGTTTGGCCTTGTTTAATTATTTTTGTCTCAGTTTCCACTTGTCAAGGAATTTCCCTAGCTTCTTACTATCCTGTTACAATTGGATATCATATTTTTAAATCTATTTTTTATTAAATCTTTATTGTTGAAAGTATTACACATGTCCCTTTTTCCCCCTCATTGACCCCATCTAGCCTGCCCCCACCCCAGGTCTTACCACCCTCCTGTCTGTGTCCAGGGGTTATCCATATATGCATACAAGTTCTTTGGATGATCACTTCCCACCCTCCCATCCTCCCCCGCTTTCCCTCTGAGATTCTGAAGTCTAGGCTTCTATGTCTCTGGATCTATTTTGTTCATCAGTTTATTTTGTTCATTAGATTCCACATATGAGTGAGATCCTATGAAACTTATCTTTCTCTGACTGGCTTATTTCACTTAGCATAATACTCTTCAGGTCCCTCCATGCTGTCTCAAAGGGTAAGAGATCCTTCTTTTTTACTGCTGCATAGTATTCCATGGTATAAATGTACCGCAGCATTTTTATCCACTCATCTACTAGTGGGCACTTGGGCTGTTTCCAGATCTTAGCTATTGTAAATTGTGCTGCTATGAACATAGGGATACATACATTCTTTCTGATTGATATTTCAGGTTTCTTAGTATATATTCCAAGAAGTGGGATCACTGGGTCAAATGGCAGTTCCATATTTAACTTTTGAGGAAACTCCCTACTGTTTTCCATAATGGCTGCACCAGTTTGCATTCCCACCAGCAGTGTACTAGGGTTCTCTTTTCTCCACATCCTTGCCAGCATTTTTCATTTGTTGATGTTAGCCATTCTAACAGGTGTGAGGTGGTGTTTTAATTTGCATCTCTCTGATGATGAGTGACTTTGAGCATTTTTTCATATGTCTCTTATCCAACTGTATGTACACTTTGGAGAAGTGTCTATTTAGGTCCTCTGCCCATTTTTTTAATTGGATTGCTTGTCTTCCTTTTGTTAAGTTGTATGAGTTCCTTATATATTTTGGATAGTGACCCTTGATCAGATGTATCATTGCCAAATATGTTCTTCCATACAGTGGGCTCCTTTTCATTTTGTTGATGGTATCTTTTGCTGTGCAGAAGTGTCTTATTTGATGTAGTCCCATTTGTTTATTTTCTCCTTAGTTTCCTTTGCCCTAGGAGATATATTGGTAAACATATCACTACAAGAGATGTCTGAGATTTTGCTGCCTATGGTTTCTTCTAGGATTTTTATGATTTCACAACATGCATTTAAGTCTTTTATCCATTTTGAGTTTATTCTTATGTATAATGTAAGTTGGGGATCTAGTTTCATATTTTTTGCATGTATCTGACCAATTTCCCCAACGTCATTTATTAAAGAGACTGTCTTAACTCCATTGTATGTTCGTGCCTCCTTTGGCAAGTATTAATTGAGAGAAATGGAGTGGGTTGGCTTTTGGGGTCCTTTCTGTTCTGTTGATCTATATTCCTGTTCTTGTATCAATACCAGGCTGTTTTGATTAAGTGGCTTTATAGTATAACTTGATATCTGGTATTACAATCCCTCCAACTTGGTTCTTCTTTCTCCAAATTGCTGTGGCTATTCAGGGTCTTTTTTGGTTCCATATAAATTTTTGGAGTATTTGTTTTAGATCGGTGAAATATGTTGTTGGTATTTTAATACCAACAGGAATTGCATTGAATCTGTAGATTGCTTTGGGTAGTATGAACATTTTAATGATGTTGATTCTACTAATCCATGAACACAGTATATTCTTCCACTTGTTTATATCTTCCTCTATCTCTTTTTTCAATGTCCTGCAGTTTTCCTAGTACAAGTCTTTTACTTCCTTGGTTAAGTTTATTCCTAAGTATCTTAATTTTATTGTTGCCATGGTAAATGGAATTGTTTGTTTAGTTTCTCTTTCTGAGAATTCATTATTGGTGTATAAAAAAAGCCATCAGTTTTTAGGTGTTGATTTTGTATCCTGCTACATTGCCAAATTCATTTATTAAATCTAGTAATTTTTTGATGGAGTCTTTAGGGTTATTAGGTCATCTGCAAATAATGACAGTTTTACTTCCTCCTTTCCAATTTAGATGTCTTTTATTTCTTCTTCTTTTCTGATTGCTGTGGCTAGGACTTCCAGTAGTATATATATCTGTATATATATACCTAAGTGACCAGCTGCCCAGCCAACCGGCCAACCAGCTGACCAACCAGTGCTATTATGTGCACTGACCACTAGGGGGCAGACGCTCAACGCAGGAGCTGCCGAGCAAAAGCAACTTTGCAGAGTTCCCTCTCACACTTCAGGAACCCTCGGGGGATGTCAGACTACCGGTTTTGGCTGATCCCCACAGGCCAGGCTGAGGGACCCCACCCGTGCACGAATCCATGAACCAGGCCTCTAGTGTTGAATAAGAGTGGTAAAAGCAGACATCCCTGTGTTGTTCCTGTTCTTCGGGGAAATGTTTTTAGTTTTTGCCCATTGAGTATGATGTTTGCTGTAGGTTTGTCATATATGGCCTTTATCTTGTTGAGATATGCTCCCTCTATTCCCAGTTTATTGAGAGTTTTTACCAAAAATGGGTGTTGGATTTTGTTGAATGCTTTTTCTACATCAATTGATATGATCATGTGATTTTTGTCTTTCATTTTGTTTATGTGATGTATTATGTATATTGATTTGTGAATATTGTACCAGCCTTGTATTCCTGGAATAAATCATGCTTGATCATTGTGTATGATCTTTCTAATGTAATGCTTGATCCAATTTGTTAGAATTTTGTTGAGGATTTTAGTGTCCATGTTCATTAGTGATATTGGCCTGTAATTCTCTTTCTTTGTAGTGTCTTTATCTGGTTTTGGAATTAGGATAATGCTGGCCTCATAAAAAGAGCTTGGAAGTGTTCCTTCCTCTTGGGTTTTTTGGAATAGTTTGACAAGGATAGGTGTTAGTTCTTCTTTGAATGTTTGGTAAAACTCCCCTGTGAAGCCATCTGGACCAGGGCTTTTGTTTGCTGGGAGTCTTTTTATTACTGTTTCTATTTCATCAGTTGTTATTAGCCTACTCAGGTTTTCTGATTCTTTCTGATTCAGTTTTGGGAGATTGTATTTTTCTAGGAATTTGTCCATTTTATCCAAATTGTCCAGCTTGTTGGCATATAGTTGTTCATAGTATTTTCTTATAATCCTTTGTATTTCTGTAGTGTCTGTGGTTACTTCTCCACTTTCATTTATGATTTTATTTATTTGGGTCTCTTCTCTTTGTTTCTTGATGAGTCTGGCTAACGGTTCATCAAACTTGTTTATCTTTTCAAAGAACTAGCTCTTGGTTTTATTGATTTTTGTATTGTGTTTTTAGCCTCTATGTCACATATGTCTGCTCTAATCTATTATTTTTAAATCTATGAACACTTCAGTATGCATCTCTAATAGATAAGAAATATTTTTATTTATTTATTTATTTATTTTTTATTTTTTTATTGTTTGAAGTATTACAAATATTAGTACATATGTCTCCTTTTTTTTTCCCATTGACCTCCCCCCCCCCCAGCCTCCCCTACCTCCGAGTACATGCATTAAAATTTAAAGTTATCAAGACTGCATTATAAAATTTACAAAAGCCTCCATTAATAAAAAAAAGGGAGGGGATAGTAGGGTAATATCATGTAAGGAGAAATATCCTGTAAGTAAATTACATCTAGAAAATTTTTACTTTACAAAATTAATTTTCATTTGTAATGATAAGAAATATTTTTATAATTCCATGCTTTCCAAACATTCCTCATACATATTTCCTTTCCCACCTTTCTTCATCACATTATAACAATAATAATTCCATAATATTTTCTACTTCATCCATACTTAAATTTCTCTGGTGATCTTAAAAATGCCTTCTTAGAGTTGTATTTTTTTCTTTTTTGTTTTTTGAGTCAGGATCCAAACAAGGTCTACATATGACATTTGGTTGTTATGTCTCTTAAATCTCTCTTATTCTGTAATAATCCTCTTTCCCTTCCCTTTTAAAATGTCATTGATTTTCTGAAGAAATTGGGTTATACATCCTGGTCCACATTCTATATTTAACTGGTTGCTTCCATTCCATATTTCTGAATTTGCTCTTCTATCACTGTACTTCCTGTGAAAAGCTATTTAAATTTGAAGGTTGCATTATATTTGAATTCAGTTTTTTTTGGGGGGAATAATATTTTATAGGTGGTACTATATACTTCCTAGCAACTCACAAAAGAGGTACCTGATGGTTGATATCATACTTAGTGTTGTTAAGACTGTTGTGTGTAGGTGGTCTCAGCCTGATCCATCCATTATAAAATTCACCATCAAATTTCACTTAATGGTTTTTAGCATCTACTGGTGATCATTGCCCAGATCCATTATTTTAAAGTAGGGTTATAAAATGGCAATTTTACATTGTAGATAGAGTATAGATGGAATCTAATTTTATCATTTCTTCTGTATTGTTTAGCTGAAATTCTATAATAAAGAATTTTATTTTATTTTCCTTAGTCATGTTTTAGAAAAGTCAGGGTAAATTCTCATTGCAATAAGTTGGTGCCCTGCTATGGTGATGAATGATACTGTTTATTTTATGATCAATAAGTGAGTTAATTTTTATATATTTAATGGGTTTTAATCAATATGTCACTTATCCAGCCCTATGTTTCTTCTCATTGTCTAGCTTGAATATGGTTGGTTGTGAACTTATTGAAGTCAAAATTTATGTCTTACTCTCTGGTTTTCAATGAGTAGAGAGGCGGTAACTACATATTTATGTCACTGAATAGACTCAAGTTGGCATCGAGTGGTTAGGATGGAGGAGGCCATGAGAAATTGTGCAATCTAGACCTTTGTCATCAAGCAAGTATATATCTAAGCCATCCAAGGTGGATAAAATATATAGATCACGATGTATTGTAAAAATCTCTAGGGACAAAGATTCCCAACTTCTGGAAAGCATTTTCAAATAGCCTTTTCAAAACTCTTACCTCATCCTTTAAGTCAATATGTTCTTTTTATTAATCTCCTTTGTGTTCTAATAGTATTCTAGTGGAAGAAAAAAACATTCCTCTTACATATTTCCTTTCCCACCTTTCTTTATGCCAAGGAATTTGTGTGCTTCTACTTTTATTTCTTCAAAATGGACTTGCATTTCCAGGTTAAATGTTATTCTTTAGTTACTCAGATTATATATTGATTATATATTGTCTTTCTTAATTATTGTGTTCATATTAATTGCTTCTAATTGATTAGCAGTTGTCTATTAGTTTTCTATTGTTGCTATAATAAGTTACCAAACTTGGTTGCTTAAAACATCACAAACTTATTGTCTTAGCCTTCTTTAGATCAGAAGTTCAACATGGGTCTCACCAGGCTAAAATCAAGGAGTGGGCAGGGCTGGCTGCATTCCTCTGGAGGCCCAGGGGTGAGGGGGCATCTGTCTTCTTGCTTTTCCCAGCATTCCTCTTTTACCTTTAAAGTCAACAGTGGGTCAAGCAGTTCTACCACATCACTCTGATCTTCTCTTCTACTTCCTCTTTCACTTTTTAAGGATCCTTGTCATTATACTGAGCCCACCTAGATAATCCAAGATGGTCTCCCTATTTTAAGCTCAGTTGATTAACAACCTTGATTCCACTTGCAACCTAAATTCTTCTTTAATGTAACATATTCACAGATGTTGGGGATTAGGATGTGGGCCATTATTCTGCCTGCCATAAACTGTATGTTTGAAATTAGTGTCTCTATTCCCTTTCTGCCACCAATTTACTGCTAATCATTCTCAATTCTATTCATCTGTAAAATGTAATAAAGTCTATTTTTCACAGATGTGCTGTGGGCATATTAGTGAATTCATGGTCATAAGTGATGAGTTGAAATCCCTTGAGATCAATATGCTATACAAGAGCAAGGAATTTTGGGGGGTTTTTTTAATGGAAAAAAAGTATCACAGCCCCTCCTATTACTTTCTTCTCTAATAGGAAATGACACTGACCATAGTAACTCATTCTCATTTTCAAAAACAAATGCGAAGTGCCACATCATGTGACACATCCCACTTGTTTGGTGTGTTTGAAAGATCTCAGCATTTAAATGAGAAGCTGTTGATCATTCAGAAATATTCAAATTAACTTTCAGTGATCTGTGGACTAATACTCTAAATAATCATTTATAAGTATGTCTACATTTATTTTAATATCTATTTGTCTCTATCTAAATAGAACTAACAATGAGAACAGTGTGGGGGAGGTAAGGGCAAAGGGTGGGGTGGGAACCAGGTGAAGGGGAGCTATGGGGGGAAAAAGGGGAACAATTGTAATAATCTGAACAATAAAAATTTATTAAATTAAAAATAAATAAATAAATAAAATCAAGGGGAAAAAAAGAACTAACAGGGGCATTTCCAAAAGTCACACGGTGCTCTTACATGCAAAACTAAAAAAATATAAAATATTCCTTTTTGCTATTTTGGAAAATAAGATTCATATGAAACACTTGTAAAAAAATTGTACTAATGTAAAATATTATACTAAAATTTTAATAGATTAATTGGAGCAGTAGGATACATTGTATTTTCCAAGGTCACTATTAATAAATATTAATGGCTGTGAGAATCTTGCAATGATGTGCTAAAACATGATTCACATATAATAGATCTGCTAGGTTCCTGTGTCCTTTTCTTTACCCACATCATCAATGTTCTCATTTCTGGTTTACACATCCAGTTTTTGCTTTTATGTGCAGCTGTTGGTAATTTTGCATATATCCAATAAAGTAAAAAATGAGAATATTTTTACTTTGAAACTTTATAGAGTCAGACTCTATGATGTTCTCTTGACATCTGAAAATATTTTAATCAGTGTCACCTGGGAAGGAAAGCATTTCAGTCCATCAATTATCAGTGCAAGTTAACAAGTTATTTTTGTATGTTTACTGCAAGAAAAGCTTAATTTTAAAAAAATCATATATATTTATCACTACCATGAATTCTGACTAAAGAATCTGTCTTTCAGCCAGGTGATAGGACTCCAAAAAGGTTTAAGAGGGCAGATTTCTGAACTCTTGTGTTCTCCCAGCTGCTAACCATCACACTCACAGTCCTAACAAAGCACGTTTCTCATACCCAGCCACAGGCCTCTCAGCCACTCTGCCCAGTCCCCGAGTTGCCAGTAGCGCCTTAGAGTGACTTCTGCGCCAGCGGGGAACACAACACCAATAGCCCCGTAGATTCTCAGCACTGGAAGGAGTCTGGACCAGAATGCTAACATCTGCATTCTAGAAAGATCCACCTCTACCCAGAGAGGCAGAATGGTGAGAGGAAAGAATGTGTGTATACTTTTTAGTCAGACAGACCTGGGTTTAAATTCAACACAACTACTTACTGTGGAGTAGCTCTGGGTAAGTCGTAACTTCTCTGTTTCACTTTTCTCATATATAAAATAGAGAGATAATCTTTTAGGAATGTTGTGAAAGCTATGCATAAATTATATAAGGCAGCTAACATAAATCCTAGCACTGAGTAGGCATGTCTTGTATATTTTCTCACTTGCTATTATAATGAGCTGAGTGATCCTGGATAATTTACCTCAACTCTCTGAGCTTTGTTTTTCTCAGTTGCTAATAGTGAATGGGCTGAATCACCACTAAAGTTCTGGTCGGCTCTAAGATTTGCCTAGGTTGTAAAATCTCGGTCTCAGTGGTAGATCTGTGGTTTTGTTTGGTTTTTGGAAGGTGGGGTTTCAGTAAAATGATAGAAGTGGATGTTTTGGCAGAACTGTCAGTTACTAAAAAGAAGTACCCATACACATCTTTCTGTTGCACTTAAGAAATGTTTTCTTGGAAGGGACAACTCCAAAAACAGATTAAGAAACAAAAGAAGCAGCAAAATCTGACTGTGACACAGCGCGTTTGATGGGCACACACCTCTCTCCTGTAGCCATGGCCTTTTAATTATATTCAAGGGATTCCTCTTTGGTGCCCTTGAATAGAGCTGTCAGGTGCCTCTTAGAATTCCACAGCTGTGGCCTCCAAAGAAAAAAAGGTGAAACCTCAAAATATATTGCTTAAAAAAATACAGCTGAGCTTGTCATCTCTAGATTTTACTTTTCCAGTCTCTGTCTTACTCCAACAAAGCAGTGTTTATAAAGAACATAGCAAAACTTTTTACCTGTTTTACAAAATAAGATAAAAATAAGAGCATGACACTGTTTTATTTACTTAACTGCTGGTAATTTTATCTCGGCAAGTTCAGGCCAAAGGGTAATCGGCAGTTTCTTATTCTGATTTTTCACCAATGTTTATTTCACAGGAGAAAATCACTATTTAAATGATTTGGAACAAAGGTTACTTATAATTGATTACCCAGATATGAATAAATATAAATTCTATGCTTATAATTTTACACAGTTTACATTCCTGCAGATTATTAATTTCTCTTACAGTTTACCCTGAATTTTTACATTTGCACAGAAAGCAAGAGTAAATGCACAGTTTTTCTTCTTTCTTCATTGCAACTCAGAACTTCCACTGCCCTTCTCTATCTCCTTGTCATAAAGGTGCTCTGTTCCTTTTTGTGGGAGTGGGATGGAATATACAACAATGGAGACGCTACTCTGTGTTACACTTAAGGATAAAATCACCTCAATGACAAAAAAAGAAGTGAATATATATTGCAATAAGTGCCACGAGGAAGGTGGTGGTGGATTTATTGAAGAAAAATAGCTGGAATAAAGAATTGAAGGAACTGTATTAGAAGTAATTAAGCTGAAAAATAACTAGTAAAAAGGGAGCAGGGACAAGAGATAGCCCAGCCATTGGAACCAGCTCAGTCCCTCTCTTTCCTGGCAGAATCCTTAGAGAACTAGCAAGAGGCTGTGAGGGGAGAGAGTGAGATGACAGACAGCAGTGCGAATCCAAGGCAGCCCCACCGTGCAGACGAGGGATGGTAGCTGAGTAGGGGAGGTCCTGGTGTTCGTGCCCTTTATACACAAAGACACTGAAGCTCCGATGCAGGGTGTCCCCCAAAATGTATACACACGTTTTTTTTTCTGTTAGCTCAGATTTAACCCATTGGAATGAATAATTATTCAAAGTGTGTATATATTTTTTGGGGGACACCCTGTGGTTTAAGTAACCTTTCTAAAGTTACTCAGCTAGTAAATTTAGGAAATTTTATCTGTTCTTCTACAGTAGAAGGTACACACCAGCCATTTATTTGTTGCTTCTATAATGCCCTTTAAACAGAAAAGAAAAAAGTCCATATATTATGGAAGGAGCCATTGGCTCCCTAACTCATTAAGATTTAAATGTGAAAACATGTAAAGTACTTACTGTGCCTCTTCCACGCCCACCACCATCTTTATTATGAGCTGCCTGTCCATCAAACCCTCCCTCTGTTCTTTGCAAGGCCATTTCTTGGCAGGTACCATTATTACTCTCTCCATGAATATCCTAGAGCCTGAGCATTTTTTTTTATCATCCTTCTTAATAAATTGCTATTTGTTTTTATTTTGGTGTGTCTTGTCTGCTCTCACACTCCACCCTAACAGAAAACTCCCAGGAGCTAAGGGCCCTAGAGGCCTTAGATTCCTTTTTTACTTCCAGTATCATTATAAATTTAGAAGCACAATAAGTAAATGCATGGGAGGGAGGCAGGGGAGAGGCCCAGGAAGTCTGAAACAGCTGTGGGTCACATGTACTACCTTGCTGACAGTCATGAGTACACTCACGTTTCCAAGTCCAAATGTTGCTGACCAGTCACAAGTTACCTCGTGTCTTTTTCTCAACTCGTCAGTCAGTATGTCCAGAGATGTGATGGGCAATACATCTAATTCTTTTCACCCACCTTTTATTATGACAAAAGTTTTAAAAAAGATGTGTCATGGCAGAGAGGAACCTTTGAGCGAATTGTGTGCAGACATTGTGTCGGATTAGCCAGGTGACTTTGGTAGTCAGCTGGAAGATAGTACTTTGTCAGAAGATAGTAATGAGTCTGACATTAGAACATCACAAAGGCAAAAGAGAAATATGATAGTATCCGACAGTGAAAGTGATTCTGAAGAAGAATGAGCAGAAAAAGACATTTTACCAGCCTCGGAGGATTATACAAATATTTCAGGCCTAACTGTTCAATTTGGAGACCCACAAAGCATAACTGAAGTAACCAATTTATTTATTTATTTGTTTATTTGTTTATTTATTTATTTTGTTAATCCTCACTGGAGGATTTTTGCCATTGATTTTTTAGAGAGTGGAAGGGAGGGGCAGAGACACACAGAGAGAAGCCTAGATGTGAGAGAGACACATTGATTGGTTGCCTCCAGCACGTGCCCCAACCAGGGCTGGGGATGGAGCCTGCAATCCAGGCAGGTGCCCTTGACTGGAATGGAACCCGGGACCCTTCAGTCCACAGGCTGATGCTCCACCCACTGAAACAAACTGGCTAGGACCCAATTTATTTTTTAATAAGTATTTTTTTCTATCTCATTACTTCTCAAACCAATTTATACCATCACCAAATACCACAAAACCTTTGCTAAAAGATCACCATGGACAGATGTTATTTATATGGATATAAAGAAGTTTCTTGGTTTAATTATATTGATTTGACTAATGAAGAAGCCAGAATGGAAAGATTACTGGTCAACTGATCCTTTACTTGAATCACCCATATTTCCAAAAACTATGACTTAAAAGAGGTTCGAGCAAATACTTAATTCTTTCATCGGAATGATAATTCACAAACATGTAACACAAACAGTCTTTATAAAGTTGGACCTCTTTTGGACCCTTTATCTTGAAAGTAAAATCTTTAAATATTCCAAAACACCTATTATCACTTGATGAAGCAATGTTCCATGGCGAGGACATATCAGATTCAAGACATATAATCCGGCAAAAATAATAAAATAAGGAATTTTAGTAAGGATGCTTTGTGAAAATGAGAGTAGCTATATTTGCAAATTTGAGATATATACAGGTGAAGGCAAAAATTTACAATAGACTATATTATCCTTTTTATGGACTTTTCTTGGTTCTTTTTTTTTGGGGGGGGGCATTTAAAAATATTTATTGAAAGTTATTTTATGTCCAGCAGAGTGCTAGAAAATGGGAATCTAAATAAATAAATCTTGATCCCCTTATATAAAAAACAACACATAGTCTGGTGGAAAAGATAAGCATATGTAAAATCAATTATATTGCAATGTAATAGGAGATTAAAATACATAAATAAGGCATTTTGGAAGCCCAGAAGGGAGAGGAATTTATTTCTCTAGGTCGGACTCACTTACCTATCTGACTTCCTCCTTCAGTTTACTACATGTAAACTGCCTTCCTAGCAGTTTTGCAAAAACGTAAACCATATTTCTGCCTTTGGGACATCTTACCATTTGTTCCTCTGCCCATGTAGCTTTCTCCCTCATGCCCATGGATCTTCTTCTTTTTTATTTTTTTTGGTTCTTGGCATCATATTTACCAACATAATTTCTGCAACAGCATATCTACAGCTGAATTATTTTTGAAGAACAAAACACTGGCCTGTGGAACAATAAGGGAGAACCATGGGTAGCCAAAACTACTGAAAGAAAAGTTGCTGCATGAGCGAGTTCTGGCTCGAAATAGCCGGTCAGCAAGGTGTTAAGGTGTATTTTGCTCTTTTGCTTAAGGCTATTTTCAAAATGTCATCTAATTCTTAGTTCTTTCTCTGGAAATGGTTTTACCACTTGGGAAGTATTTGGCTTTAAATATTCAAGATTAATCCAAGTTTTTCATTAAAAAATAGGAATCTCAGAATCACTTGACTTTTCTCCCAGGTGCAAAATTTAGCACAACTTACATAAGCTTCAAAAGGGATTTTTAAAGAAATTGGCACAGTGGGTATCAATTTCTTAATAAACACTATGCTATCACTTAAAGAATTCACCATGAGTTTACACCAGAAAGACCTTGATGATCGTAGATGACCATTTTAGCATGTTTTAATAAAAATAGCATCTTTTCAAAGTTCTATGTTTTTAGGATCTTCCTAACCTTACCAAACAGTAGATAAACTGTTCCCAAGACTCTTTTCTTGAAAATGCAATTAAACTAATTCAGAATATTTCAATATAAAGCATAACAATTTTTTCAAATGTATTGCACTAAGACCAAAATCTAACTTTAAAAAGTTATTAATTATATTTAAAATGGTCTCCCAAAATAGCTGGGCCAAAAGCATACCTTGTCCCAGATTCATTGCAAAAGGCTTGCTATTGAGAAGGGGTCCTAAATGGAAAGACAGCTGCCAATAGGAGGATAAATTAGAGAATTAGAGGGTTATCTGGAACAGATGTGCAAGGTAATATTTAGACTTTATGATTTCATTAATGTTTTAGGTTTAAATGAATTAAAATATATAAAGCATTTACTGTGTCCCCAAAACTTGTTCCCTCACCCTATCTCTTCCATCACCCTCTCTATTTATTATGAACTTTTTAAGGAATATATCTCAAAACCAAGACAAACAATCAAATCTTCATTTTCTAGTTGCCCACATATTATTTTCTTAAATGTTTTACTTTCCCCTGGACACTTGATGTTCCCTGGAACGTACTGATCACACCTGAAGTGCTGACATGTCGGCCAGCATTTATCATTTTCTGTTTTAAATTGTTCTATAATTGCTTTTGTTTTGTTATTGTTCATCTGCTCTTATTTGTGTCATGTCTCACAGCTAAATCGTGAGCTCCTCAGAACCTGAGCTGAGCCTCACCTTCCCTCGTTCCTCCATGTCAATAGATCTGTGGATGTAGGAACTGGCGACCCACAGACTGAAGGGAGGTTTGCTGGGAAAGCCTCCCAGTCAACATGATAAAAAGTATTTGCCAGGAGTGAAAATCTACAGAAAAATCATTATTCTCAGGCACGGTTATGGTTTACACCTGTTGTTCTGGCATAATTATTAACAGAGTTCCCCTTTCTCTCGAAAGCGTCTCAGTTTCGTAGAAGAAGTATATGCTTCATCTACATGTGAAAGAAAGCCTTGAATTATTAGCATGGTCATAGGTCTTTCTTCTTCTGATGCTAAGCCAATAGCCCAGCCTTTTCTCTGGCCACCAGGAACACTCCTCAATGAGAAGGGAAGGATAAAATCAAGAAGAGGTTGCCATTACTGTGTTCCATTCACCAGGCTGGACACAAAATAGCTTCTCAGCAAATTCTGGAATGGAGTTCTCACCATCTTGTTAGCTGATGATTTGATGTTGAGCACCTACAAAGTGCTAGGCTTGGGCCTTTACAGAAACAGGTCACTAACTCCTCACAGCAACCCCTTGAAGCAGTACTATTAGCATCCTCGTCTTCCCAATGAAGACAGTAAGTCCCTCCAAATGAAGAAATGGTAAGTGGCAGGCTGGCTTCAGACCTGTGCATATGACCACCATGCCCTTGTGCTTTTCATCAAGTCCCCTCTTACCTTTGAACCCTGCATGAAAACTCATCTCATGGCCTCCTCACCCCTATGTGGTAGCACTAACCAGCATTTAAGAGAGAAAACACCTTCCTGACTGGAAAGCTTTCACATACCATCTGATAGCTCCTGTGGCCTAGCTTGAAAGGGAAATATCAAGACACAGTCCTAATTTTTTAATGGTGTTTCCTGTAGAGATAATATGAACGAAGTTGTGAACTCGCTGGAAAATGTGCATAGGTCCAGGCTGTCCTTCAAAAGCAAGCCCTTGCCAAACCTTAAACCAGTTCACAGACAAGCTCCTACACCCAGTTTCTCTGCAGATTGCACATGTAAACCATGGGCAAAAAACTAACCTGCAGGCAATAAAGTCGACAATTTTAACGCCTCACAAGTCTGCAAACTAGGAAAGGATGTGTATTGGCTGTGGGGCAAGTGTGTAAGAGAAATAGGTTATTAAATAGTCTTTGTTTGCAGTGTTGCCAAGAATTTTGTCTCCAAATCAAGATGGTGGGTATTGCAGGGATTGGAGTGGATGGTGGGTCCAGGCTGGCTTCTTGGGCCTGTGACCAGTGTACTCAGAAGGGCCCTGCATTTGAAGTTTAAAGCTTTACTGTCACTGTCTTGAAATTCTTAATAGTTTTACCTTTCAGTTTGATGTTGTCAGTTAGGTTGGATGGCCCTTCACCTAGTTTGGTTCTCAGCATATGGTCTCCTGGCACCCCTGCTGTTGGGCCTTCTCCTCACTCCCACTCAACAACTGCTGTCACCTCTACCTTCAGCAGGGACTTGGTGTGATGCAGGGAGGATCAGGTCTGCAAATCCCCATCCCCCAAGCCTGCCCATGGGGACATCTGGCAGGACATGGTGGCAGCAGTTCTGCATGGGCTGGCAGTGACACAGTGCATTCAGTGGATGATTTTGCCAAAGAAAACTTCTCTCACACCCCTATTAAAGTACACAGTGTGTCCCAGTGCCAAGGTTGCAATCTCGTGGCATCTCTGGGCTGGAATGGCAGGCCTGTGGGAAGGGGAGGTTGGCTTTTTCACGCTGGAGCGTAGGGTGGGGGGTAAGGTGCTTTGATCCTGAGTTTGCAGTGATGGGGGAGGGTCCCATGCAGTGAGGCAGGCAGGTTGAGGAGGATGGGGTGGGATGAGGGTCTGCACTGTCCGGCAGAGCTCAACATTAAGTAGCCAATGAATCCCATGGCAGGTCTGGCTAGGGACTGTGAAAGAAAGGAAACATTTTATATTTTAGTGTCTTTAATGTCACTTTCCCCCTGCTTATAGAAATGGGGATCCCACCCTTTGCTTTTGCATTGATGAGGCTTGCAAAGTATGTATAGTCAGTGCCAGGTGACTTGTGTGTTTTCAGTAGCATTGCTTCCCCAACTCTCACTGAAATTAAAGCAAAACTCTCAGAAAAAGTTTCCAGTAATGTCTTCCTCAGTGACTGTGTCTTTGAAATGCCTCTCTGTTTGGAAAAAGGATGCATCTCTCCTTTCAGACCACTTTAGTAGGCTGCGGACAGTGAAGGAGCGTAGCAGAGCCTTTGGGGGTACACATTACTGGGCCTAGGAAAAGCCCTCTTCCCGCCTCCGACTTATTCCTTCCACCTCCTCCTTCCTCACCTCCTGTCTTCCTGTCAAAGCTGAGTCTCATTTTGTAGTTAGAGGTGCCACTCACTCTGCAGCATGGAGATGAGGGGCTGCTTCTCCCTGCTGTCATCCATCTCAAACGACTCTGAAACATACATCCCATCAGCTGTAAGCTCCCTTCAGAGAGTGGCTATGACTGGACACTCTGGAATCCCACCAGTGGTGATGTCCCTGGCCATTTTTGTGTGAGTAGTTGCTCTGAGTTAGGGGGTGGCTGTGCTCTAAAGATCATTTGACCTCTGTATTGCCCCAGCCTGCTGGGGGCCCGAGTCTGCCAGATGCCTTTCAGAGGCTGAGAGAAGCCAGGGCTCTCTCAGGGCCCAGGGCCCAGCAGAATGTTCTGTCCAAGTGGGTGTTGGTTCATTTTTCAACCATTTTTGTAACTTTTTATGGAAATAACTACTGAACAGTGTAGGATTGGCTTTAACATTTGCTTAAATTATTTTTACAGGTAAAAAAGGGATCAGGATTATTCTTACACACAAAACCATACATAAGAAAAAACTCCCAAGGGAAAACCCAGTTTTACAGATAGCTTATCAAAGATGAACTCAGTGGTTCAAGTTTACTAGCCTTTAAGAAAGGTCATTTGCTCTCTTTTGCTGACTGCTATTCCCCAAATCCCGAATCATTTTTTCCTTTCTTTCTGCAAGCTTCACACTTTATTTTTATTCTAGCCCCAGGCAAAAAAGAATAGAGGAGTAGATTCATTTATTCTTTCAGAAAATGTTTATTGTGCAATTACTATATTTCCAGGCCTAATGGTACAGATATCAATAAAACATGAACTGAGTCCTGGGTAGATTCAGCATGATTCTCAGCCCCCACATCTTCTTACAGGGACTTAGAAATACTCTAAAAGGTGGAGACCTTGTGTTATTTTGTGATGATTCATAATTCTATAGATGTTCATTTTTATGTACAACTAAGAGCTACGTGCTAGTAACCTAAGTGGTTTATTGAAAATTACTAAAGTTTTATATTTATAAACTTAGTAAACACAGTGAATTAAGCGCAATACTGATACTACTTGTGACCACTGTGTCTTCTCTTTGGACTCCTGCCACCATGAAGCTTTACAAAGCTATGACTTAGCACATGTCTAAGCAGACAGCATAATTTTCTTGATGTTCTAGGAAAAAACCCACCAGTATTTTTCCAGAAGAGACACCAAACTTCCTGAAAGGACATAGAAACAAACAAGACTAACAATGGCTACCATTCTAGCTTTTGACTTAATTATTATATTTTATAGTGAGTTTTTTGGTTGATATTTCCCACTGGAGGGATGTATCTCTTGCATCAACAGTATCTGAGCCTCTCATTTTCCAGTCACTGGGCTTCAGAATGGGTGCGGACTGCGCTCTCATATGAACCGTCTGTACACCCCATTGCTGAAATCCATTTGCTGTTGTGGAGTCGATTTGTTATCATTTATCACTAGAATGTGAGAATAGGTGGTGTGGGTGGGGAGCAAGATTGGTTATCCTCCTGAGATTTAGAATTACTGATGCAGCTTTCAAAAAATGAGTCAGTAGCCAAGTAGGATTTGCTGTCTTTTTAATACTCCAACTCTCCCCCCACACACACACACCAGATTGTGCACCTCTTGCCCAGCGAGGCCTCCCTCACTCCTTCCTGGCCCAGCAGGTGAGGAGCTGGTGCCAGCAGCGTGGCAAGCTCAGCTGAGACAGAATGCAGAGCCAGGGCCCGCAGAGCTCTGCTGGCTCACCCCTCCCCCCCGCCTCCTCCCCGCCTCCCCCCACCCCCTGCAGTGCCACACTCTAAGATTCTTCAGAACTGACTATTGGTTGAGTGGAACTCTCTGCCTGAGCTTAAAACACAAGGAGGCTGTTCAAGGGTCTTTGCAAACAGACATTACTCAGTGCTCGTGTTGATGAAATAAGGCACAGGAGCTGTCTGCCAAATGTTAAAGCTAAAGGGACTACTTAAATTTGGACTGTACCTACTCGGGCCAGATTACTGTTAAGGGTGGCATGTGAACACTTGCAGATGCAAGAAAAAATTTGAAAATATTTCTCTGTGGAGATTTCCAGGGCCACAGACTTTTGGTATAGGCTAGGTGGGTGATTTTCTTAACTTCTTAGTGTTGTGATGTGCCATAAGGGCTTCTAATAAAAACACCTACCTTAATTTCATCAAATTCTAAAGCCCCTTTAATTGTAAATCACACCACGACTTATCTAAAATGAAGAAAAAAGTTGCTGATGAATGACATTGCTTTTGCATCCTAGTAGGATCTTTATTTTATCCTTATTGAAAGAGCTTCCTTTGATTTATCGATACATAAATTTTATGTTATCTATTTTTCACAAAGAGATTTTTTAAAAATAAACTCTTTATGCTAGAACTAGAGGCGGGGGTTGGGGGGTGTCCCTCAGCCCAGCCTGCACCCTCTCCAATCTGGGACCCCTTGAGTGAGGTCTGACTGCCTGTTTAGGCCAGATCCACCAGGCAGTCAGACATCCCTCTCACAATCGTGCATTAATATGCTACATTTGTCACAACTAATGAACCAATATTAATACATTTTTAACTAAAGGCCATCCTTCATTTGATTGCCTTCATTTTTACCTGAGGTCCTTTTTCTGACCCCGGGTGCCTCCCAGGACATCACATTACATTGTCACATCTCCTTAGGCTGCTGTAGACTGTCACTTTCTCACTTCCCTTGTTTTTGATGACCTTAACAGTCTGGAGGAGTCCTGGTTAATTATTTTGCAGAATGTCCTTCAATTTTGTTTTGTCTGATGTTTTTCATATGGTTAGTGTGGGGTTTGGGGTTTGAGAGAGAGATATCTATTACTTAAAAAAAAAAAACAAACACGAAAGGAAAATAAGACGAAGAAAAGTGAACTTACTGTTAAATATTCTTCACCTTGGGGGTTTAACTTTTCTGCTTTACCTTTTGACTCAGAGTTCTCAGTAGCCTTGTTTTCAACACCATCTCACACTCTGTGCCAGCAAGAACATTGGCAATACAGCATTTTGGAGACACTGCTTTACTGGGGTTTCTTCCAAATCACTGGCGCTCTTTTGCCAGTTTTGAAGCTGTCACTTTCATGGTATTTTTGTTGTTGTTGTTGGGTTTTTTAATTTTTTTTGTTTTTTTATAATTTGAAGCTGTCACTTTCTTGACCTTACTGGAAGGTGTCAGGCAAACTCTAGTCTCTGACAAGACATTTGCAACCCAGTTGTCTTTAGCTTATGGAGAAGCTAGCTATTTTAGGGACAGAGAAAAGGAATTAGGAAGGGCACTGGGACAAAAAGTCTCCCCATTTGTTGCTTGATGCCCAGTATGTATTTAGTAGAGGACATGCTTTTCTTATGTAAATAAAATAGATCATGAGTAAACATTAACATGAATCCATTCACATTAAATTGCAAATGATTGCTTTTGTGATCCTCTCTGAGAACAAAGGAAAATAAGATGGAAGAGGACAAGCTATTCAGTCAAGTGAGGAGGTACCTCAAAGAGGGAAATGGTCATAGGAACTTATATCTGGGACCTTCGTGAGCAAGTTTGTTCTAACTCACTCTTCCAGTAAGACTGGTCTTGTACATAAATGTTCCAGGAATGCTCCCAACCTGCTACTTCATTTTAGCTATTCCCACAGCATTGGCGTACAAGAACACATAATATAATTGGTTACATAATTCTTTGTTTGCCTAATCCTTGTCCCATTACTCAAAGAAAAGTTGGAGCAGGTTACAAAAATAGCATCATAGTGTAACATTTTTTAAAATATGGTAATAAAAGGGAAAGAAAAATGAGGGTTGAATGTTCTGATAAAGTCAAGGTGAATTATCAACAGAAGTGTATGTGTGGAATCCTGCACATTTAATTAAGGTGGTGCAGATGTCTTAAGATATCTACACTAATAAAAGAGAAAGATGCAAATTGACCATAACTCTGTGATGCCCACCAGCCAATCAGGAGTGAGTATGCAAATTAACCCAACAAAATGGCAGGTTAATTTGCATACACAGGCACGGAGCGAAGACTGAAGACTGAAGACTGAAGACTGAAGGCTCCGCTGTGGCCTGGGTCCCAGGTGCTGGAGGAAAACCAGTGCCGACAGCCAGGGGAAGGAAGGTCTATTGCACGAATCTTTGTGCAATGAACCTCTAGTATTTTATATTAAGGAAGTATTTCATTGAATTCTTATTCAGAATTGGTTAAAAAAATTGGTGGGGAGAACCAAGATGACGGCATAGGTAAACACCTGAACTTGCTGCCTTGCACAACCATATCAAAACTACAACTAAAAGACAGAATGGATATCATCCAGAACCACAGGAAGGCTGGCTGAGTGGAATTTACACAATAGAAGGAAAGAGAAAAGCACACTGAGACTGGGAGGAGATGTGGAGGTGCGGAAGTGAAGTGCAGAGGTACAGAGGCTTGCGAGCGTGGGAAAGGGCTGGCAACTGGGTAGTTGTTGTCTTTTTCAATCGGGAGGGAGATACAAGCTCCCGACTGCTCTGAACTCCAGTTCCGGGCGAGACTCTGGGGACCCAGACTCATATAGGAAGAAACTGGACTGTCTGGCATTGGGCCGGAACACGAAGGCGGCTTTCAGAGGTGTTTGCAGCAATTACTGCGGGACACTGAACCCAGGGGCCTCTTAGGGCAGGGCTGACGGGAAGCCATTGCTGTTTGCTTCGCCCTGGTGATTCCCTGAGACCTCACCCCACCCAGTTTACAATCCCACCCAAGCTGTGCACAGAGGCTTTTGCATATGAATGGCCTGGCCCTTTGCAATCTAAAACCTAACAAACTGCAGCTGGGTCAGAGAGCCCCAGAGCCTCCAAAAGAATGCCCAAGGCTGGACAGCAGCTTGCATTGATTCACAGCTGGGCCTCATCTAGGCACCTCCAAACCCCAAACAAAGAGGAGGAATCTGCAGATCTCTCTGTAGCACCTGCTGGGTAGCCTCAGGCAGTGGCTGACTTTACACCTCCTTGGAGATCCAAGAGCCAGTGTACCCAGTGGTCAGAGTGAGACCATCCAGATTACAACTCTTCACATCCATAAGAGACACACTCAGAAGGCAGACTCAGTGAGCGCCAAAGCCCCACTGAAGCAAGTCTTGCCCCATAAGGGTGTCTCCAGCAGCACAGAAGTTCTCCAATTGTAGACACAACTTGTCCTCACAGCCAGTTGGCCTGGAGGTCAATTCCTCCCAGTGATACTAACAGCAATCAAGGCTTAACTACAACAAGACTGTGCACACAGCCCACAAAGGGGTGCACCAAGAGTTTCCACCTCAAGTAATTAGGGAGGCTGAGCCACTGGGCCCTATAGGACACCTAGCACGCAAAGCCACTCTATCAACTCAGGGAAGCAGCCAAAATGTGAAGACAAAGAAACAGGTCACAAATGAAAGAAATGGAGGAAAACAAACGACTGGATATAGAGTTCAAAACCACGGTTATAAGGTTACTCAAGAATCTTCTAGAAACCTCCGAGAAATTTAGTGAGATCCTCAAGGATATGAAAAAGGACCAACTAGAAATTAAGCATACACTGACTGAAATAAAGAATAATATACAGAGATCTAACAGCAGACTAGAGGATCACAAGAAACAAGTCAAAGATTTGAAACACGAAGAAGCAAAAAACACTCAACCAGAAAAGCAAAAAGAAAAAAAAATCCAAAAATATGAAGATAGTGTAAGGAGCCTCTGGGACAACTTCAAGCGTACCAACATCTGAATTATGGGGGTGCCAGAAGAAGAGAGAGAGCAAGATATTGAAAACCTATTTGAAGAAATAATGACAGAAAATTCCCCCTACCTGGTGAAAGAAATAGACTTACAAGTCCAGTAAGCGTAGAGAACCCCAAACAAAAGGGATCCAAAGAGGACCACACCAAGACACATCATAATTAAAATGCCAAGGGCAAAAGACAAAGAGAGAATATTAAAAGCAGCAAGAGATAAACAGTTAGTTACCTACAAGGGAGTACCCATACGATTGTCAGCTGATTTCTCAACAGAAACTATGCAGGCCAGAAGGGAGAGGCAAGAAATATTCAAAGTGATGAATAGCAAGAACCTACAACCAAGATTACTCTACCCAGCAAAGCTATCATTCAGAATTGAAGGGCAGATAAAGAGCTTCACAGATAAGAAAAAGCTAAAGGAGTTCATCACTGCCAAACCAGGATTATATGAAATGCTGAAGGGTATTCTTTAAGAAGAGGAAGAAGAAGAAAAAGGTAAAGATAAAAATTATGAACAACAAAGTGACAACAAGTACATATCTATCAACAAGTGAATCTAAAAATCAAGGGAATAAAAAATCTGATGAACAGAATAAACTGGTGAATATAATAGAATCAGGGGCATAGAAAGGGAGTGGACTGACAGTTCTCGGAGGGAAGGGGTGTGGAGGGTACGGGAAGAGACTGGACAAAAATCGTACACCTATGGATGAGGACAGTGAATGGGGTAAGGGCAGAGGGTGGAGTGGGAACTGGGTGGAAGGGAGCTATAGGGGTGGAAAAGAAGAACAACTGTAATAATCTGAACAATAAAGACTTGTTTTAAAAAATTGGTAATAAGTTTTGTCAATATTTCAGCAGAAATAGGAAATATTTTTTTCCTCCTTATGTTACATTTCTGGAATAAATTAGACTTGGCCATAATGTTTTCCTGTACTGCCAGATTGTGCTTGCCACTCTATTTTCTAGGTTATTTTGCATTGATATTTATGAATATTGTTAAAGAAAATAATTACTCAGTGGCACTTGTTAAAGATGGTAAGGAAGACTTTATTCAAGGGGAACTGCCTTGATAGTATAGGGACCATTGTAATGGGGTCTTGCAGTGGAGGAGAGAGATTGGGCTCAACTCTAAATACAACAAGGAAAAGTGGAAATTTTTAACCACGGAACAGGGTTGCGGAGAGGTCAATGGATGAAAAATTACTAAGGGGAAACATCAAGTGTAAGAAAATTTTTGGTTAAACCAACCTAACAGATTCTTGCTGAAGGCAAGCCAAGCTGATCAGATACCTCCTGAGGGATGGTGAAGAATAAGAAATGGTGAATGGACGGTAAGGATAAGAACCTGATTAGGTATCATTGGTGATGAAGTATGGAGGATGGGGAATTCTGGCTAAACCATCTAAGCAGGATTCTCCCTAAAACTGGACAATGCAGAGATGAACACAGAAACCTAACAGTCAGGGCCTAGTTGAGAAAGAGCTCAGAAGAAGAGATTAGGGGTCAAGGACAGAATAATCAGTATGGCCTATAATTTTCTTTTCTATGAAATTTTTGTATTTTGGAATCTGTGATACAAAAGGTTTGGAACATTTTCCTTACTTTTAATATGTGCCCGGGACCTCTTAAGACACAAACTTGTGCTTTCAAGAAATCATCCTCATCATCATGATGGCTAAAGTTACATGAGCACATGCTGTGTGCCAGGTGGTCTGCAGGCTACTCGTCCCTAGGAACCACATGAGACTGGTACTCTGACTTTTTCCATTTTGCCGATGAGAAAACTAAGGTGCACAGGTGTGAAGTACTTCACCTTGTACTGGTAAGTAGCGAGCAGGATTATCCAGGCTCCAGAGTCCACACTCTTATGCCCAGAAATTTAGTTTGACATGAAGCCAAATTGTGAAAAAAGATGGCAGGGTAAATAAATTGTTTTTTTTTTGTTTTTTGTTTTTGTTTTCATGCCCCTTACCTGATTTCCTTTAGTATCATCTGGCTTATTTTATGGTTATTGGGTGGAAATATATGTGGCAGAACCAAACGGCACTGTGACAGCATTTCTAAAGCAGGTAGCTTACAAGGCAGATGTCCTCTATTAAAACATGAGAGAATTGGAATTTGTCAAACACAGCAATTATGGGAGGATTATTTATATCGTCAAAAACTCTAGTACCTTATAAAGGATTTCAATAGTAGATTTCCCCAAACAGTAAAACTGTCTCTATGGTCTACCAGAGGGCATTTAAAATATTAAGCAAATTAGATATAAATAGTCTACAACCATGTATATAGGCTTAACTATTAGGAAAGGAACATTTGTTAAGGTAATTGCATTCCACACAATTTTCTTAAATTGACATTTTAGTTAACACATGCTTTAAATGAAAAAGTCATGTATTTTGGCATGTTTTACCAGAATTTCTGATCAGGCTACTGTTGTGTATATTTCCAGGTTGCTACAAACCCACCAAGAATTTCATAGCTCAGAACAGAAATAGAAATCTTCTTTTTCACTTGTTTTATTTTTCTGTATCTGTGTTACCAATCAAATGCAAACACTGCTGAAATCCATGAACACTGAAAGTTTTTAATGAGCAGAGAGGGCCACATGTGCACCCAGATTCCAACATCTGTTCCAATTTGTAATTGGCTGTAACTGCCTTTGCTTTATGCAAAATGACTGGGGTCATAACAAAAATTACTTTTAAATTGCTTGTATGTCTTGGATCATGCATGTTATTTTTCTAGTACTTCAAGTCTTCTTAAAAACCACTGAGGCATAACTGGGTTAATGTGTATCAAGGAAAGAAATAAAAGGCTAACTCTAAGAGGCTCTGTCACAGTAAGGACAATTTAAGAAAAATAGGGATTTAGCTTTGTTTTCTAGAAGTGAATGCCAGAGTTTTAGTAAAAGGGCATTTTGAGGACTAGATTAAGATAGCGATATAATTTGCAGGGTCAAGTGCAAAATAAAAACGAAGGGTTCCTGGTTCAAAAAGCAAAGGGTGGGGAGGATGGGGGGGAGGGGAGTGCCATTAAAGGTACTAAAACATAAAGTTGTCCCCTTTCTTCCAGAGTTTCCCTCTCAGCTTGTCCTGGTGTTATTTTATTTGCTCCTTAATGTCATTAAATTAAATTTGTTTATTACCAGCATGAATTTTAACATTTAACATTATACTGGGCAATACTAGTTTTAAGTGCAAATGTGCTTTAAACTCCTAAGCAGTATCACTGAAGTTACACAATTTGTAGTTGGTAGTTCATACATGTATTTCATTCTTACCAGAATAGTGGAAATGAACAAAACTAACTCAACTTTTTATTTCGTTTCTTGATACGTGCACATACTACCAATACTCTGCCTTTGACTTGCTTATGAATGTGGAAGAACCTAAAGAAAAGGAACTAGGGGTTGCTCTAACTATTCCTTCTACGTCATCATTTCCAGCATAAGTATGTGGTGAATACGAGAAGTAACATGAGTAAGAAAGAATACGATTGGGTTCCTTACTCATTTGTGTTTCTTAAAAGGCTATTGCCTTCATTATGCTTTGAACCAAGTTCTGGTTCAAATGGGAAGTGTGGCCTCAGAGCTGCCCGTGTCCCATCCTAGGCCCTTACTCAGTCATAGGTGCAATATGCTTACCTTGTTCTACCTTTGAGTGTTGCTGAACTCCCAGGCAATCATGGACCCTTTGACATGCTGGGCTAATGGGCCATCTCGAATGCTCTCTGTGGATGGGAGGAACTGAGGACATGCATATTGTTCCGGTCTTTGCTCACTCACATGCTCCATCCTTCCATCAAACTTCCCTTGCAAAACACAAAGTCAAAGACAAAAGTATTAACAATTTCAATATGGTGACAGCAGGTTACTAAACCAAGCTTGGCACCCTTTTGGGCAGAGGACTCTGTGCGACTGCACACATTTTGTGCCCATCAAGCTGACTGCTGTGGTGACCTCATCTACAAATTGGGGTGATAATCAGATGTCTCGGGAGGATTGCCATGAGGAGTAATTAAGGCATGAATGTAAAGTGCTGAACAAGTATCCTGCACATAGAAAATACTCAATACATGGTAGTTTCTTAATACCTATATCACGTTATATCCCAAATAAAATCAGGAAATGGTTAATGTATTTCTACTAGGAAACTTGATTTAGATTAAACGCATTCCCAACATAAGCTTCACTAAACAGGATATGCTTCCAAACACTTGAGACTGAAATACAATGAATGCTCCTTTATCTGTGCTGTGCTCATGAGGCAACTAGATGATAAACAGGCCAAGCTCTGTTTACCCTGAAGTTCCCTGGTTTGGTTTATGCAGTGGTAATTACCCTGCAAGTTACAGCAAATAGAGCAGTGAGGTGTCCAGAAAAAACAAAGGCTCTAGTCATTTAAGGCAGTTGAATTTCCAGGTTGCCTTTGGCTGAGAATGAGGTCAGTTCTGTAAAGCCTTGGGCAGTCAAGGCCTCTGTGAACCCAGAATGAACACAACACAAAGATGTGTGATGTGCCTGAGCAAGTGGTGGGGAACTCTTGTTGACTACAGCGTCTGAATGCAACTTGGAATAGAATGAGTTTCAGGATCCAAACTTACTAAAGAAATATGTTATAAATAATACCCATCACTTAGTTAATCTAGTAGAGCTGCTTATAAAATGCTATTTAGTATGTCTCAAGTGTATTTGCCTTATTACATATATTGAAACCAACCATCCATCTTGGAAACATCAGTTTAAAAAAGAGCATTTGATAAATTATTAGCTCATGATTGAGTTAGCACATACTAATTATTTAAATATAATTTTATTTAAAACCTAAATATTTTAAAAACAGACTCTCTATTAATTTATTTCCCATTAGCATATTTTAGGTGAAAATTATAGCAACCTAAAATTGTGAGCTTATTTTAAAATTGTTCACAAAAATGACTGGTTAGATATGAGACTGGCTGAGAAATTACATAACAAGATAAAATAGGTCATTATAAATACTCATATGTTGCCCTGACCAGTGTTGTTCAGTGGTTAGAGTGTCAGCCAGCCCATGAGCTGAAGGGTCACCATTTGATTCCTAGTCAAGGGAATGCACCTGGGTTGCAGGTTTGATCCTTAGCCCTGGTTGGGGTATTTACAGGAGGGAACCAACTGATGTGCTCATGTGTCTCTCACATCAATGTTTCTCTCTTTCTCTTCCTCTCTCTCTTTCTCTCTCTCTTTCTCCCTCCCTCTCTCTCCCTCCTTCCCTTCTACTCTTTCTAAAAAAATCAATGGGAAAAATATCCTTAGGTGAGGATTAAAAACAACAAAATAATAACTTCACAAAAGTGAGCAATTTCAGGTCATACAACAGGTGACATGACCATATATCTTATGCAAGTAGGATTTTCCATCTCTGATTTTAGCATCAGGCTGACCCTCTGTGAGGAAAAGGGTCACAGAATTGATTTGATCTGATTTTTTAAAAAATCTCTTTACAGGGGAAAGGATTGATGAAGATGTGACATGAAATCCATGTCTAGTAAGATTCTTTTAAGACCTATCCCCTACCCCTGTCCATTTGGTCTTAAAAATCTGGATTTAATTTTCATTTTAAAAACTGAACTAAATTGAACTATGCAAGAAGTATTAACTTTCTGAATTCCTAGGTCCTCTCATCCACTGTGGTTACGATGACTAAAGTTGGGAGCACTGAGTCAGGACATGGGTGTGCTGTGGCAAATGCTGCTCGTTCTCAAAGAATTTTATTGATCAAGTTATTATTATTTCCAGATGCAGAGCCTAAATATCTGATTGTCGTTCGACCTGCTCCTCCACCAAGTCAAAAGAAATCATGCTCAGGTATTTTTTATTCATTTTGTTTTTTATTAACTGTAAACCATGACTTTTTGTCTCTTTTCTACCTACGGAGACCCAGTGCCTTGGGGAGGCCTTGAGAATGCACATTAGAAGTTGAAACATGCGCAGCAGGCTCTGGGTCAATAGATTAGGAGCAGAGCCAGGTGGAGACTTCTCAGGATCCTATCCCAGTACCACCACATGTGAACTGCAGGGCTTTAGGCAAATATGTAACCTCCCAGTGCCTCCTTTCTGCTGCATAATTAGGGTCATTGTGAGAATTAAATGAATTTATGGATATGCCACACCTAGGCCAAGGCCTGGCACACAGCAAGTGCTCACTGAGAGTTGCTCCTGTTAGTGTCTTTGTTTTGAAATGTGTGACCTCATGCTTGCTATTGTGCCTTTCAGATTTTGAAGGCAAATTTTGATGTCTAACTTTTGCTGAAGGAGACTGTTTACATTTCAAAGGCATAATTAATCTATATGTGTTGGATTAAATAGACTGGAATTATGTTTTATTTACTCCTGATCTCTCCCTTCTAAACCTCTTCTATTTAGTCAAATATAGAACTCCTTTTATGAAACAGCAGTGCAACACCCATCTTCCCATGGATAGGACGTCCTGAAACAGGAACATAGATGCCATATGAATAAATGAGTAGAATTATTTCCACATGATGAAAAGATTAAAATCCTTCTTGAAATTGCCTCAGTTTCACTACTTAAGTGTATTCTCAGACCAAATGAGTTGCCATTGCTATAACAAGGAAACAATTATAGCTGTGAATATGATTTTACCACCTGATACTACACCTTCCTAACTCTAAGTAGAGTTGACCTTGTTTTCCAATGTGAACTGTTCTCAAAATAATTATTTCCTAATCAGACTTATCTTTTATAGTACACTGGATGCCACACACAAAAAAGGACCTTTTTTTGTTTTGTTTTATTTTTGTTGCATCTTTTTTAAGGCATTAAATGGGTGGGGAGAACACACAGATCTTTAAATATACCCAGCAAGGGGTCCTTGACAGCTGTGTGTTCATCTTCTAGATGAATCAGCCAAAACTGGTTCACAGAAATCAGTTGCCCCAATCCTCTCCCCTCTCCCGCTCCTTCTGATGTTTCCACTTCTTTTAAGAGAAGCAATAAATAGTCAAGCATTTTGAAAAATACACATTCCTTTTCCTGACCTTTTACATTTTCCCAAAGCCCAAGGAAAATTTCAATCACTGCTTTCAACTTGTTAACAATAGTTGTCCAGCAGCTTTCCATACTCTTCAAGATAAATAATCTCACAATATTTCAAGACTCCATTTCAAAATATTTAACAATAAAGTCAAGAAGCATTGAGTCTGCTTCCATGGGATTCTGGCTTCATATTCATTTAACTGTTTCTTAATGCAAATATGATCATAATACAAATACACAAAGATACATAAGTAAAGTCAAGACGGCGATTGCACCTCAGTAGCACCTTATAACTTCATTTCATTTTGGAGCTGCTATGACACTGGCCTTAGAAGTCATTTTTCACTTTGTGATGACCAGTGCAGGGAACTGCTTCATCTTGCTCAGGATATAATGCCCCACCTTTCCTTTCAGGCAGCAGATATCATTTTTGTTTTTGTAATCTGCATTTGAGAAGGATATCATGACTAATGGATTCACTTCCATTCATTTTATATTTGCATCTACCACATAAATTGTAATTATTTAATCATTTTATATTAAAATCAAACTTAGTGAAATAATTATTTGATGGGTCATGTAAGCCGTAGGTTCCCTTGTGAAAGAAAAATGTATCTTTGGTCTTTAAGTGGCATCATATTCATAAGGTGTCAGCTAAACCAATGATGCAGTAAAAAAGAAAATTATATTACAATTGCCTTTGGTATGACCTTGGCCACCCTTGAAAGTTCTGTAGGTTGAAAGTTATATTTACCTGTAAAATAAGATTGCATTAGTATTACATTAGTGAAAATCAACTCAGGGATGGAAAAAGGCCTACCAGAATCACCTCAGGGCTTTTTAAAACTACCAGTGCTCCCTACCCTCATTTTAGATTCTAATCTGCCCATCTTGGCGCCCAGACTTGGACCCTTTATATCACAATCATACAAGGTACTATGATGGGTGGATTGTAAAAATCTACAGAAAGATATAAATGCATGTTTGCAACCAAGTAAACAATAACTATCATTGAAAATTATTTCAAATATCTTGTAAAAATTCAGCAATGTTACAATGAGGCAATTTGTCATCATTAGGTTATGTATTTTCTAGGCTCAGAGGATTTTTTCACTGAAATAACAATTTTCAGAAACTTAAATCTAGTAGAAGCAACAGTATGACACAATTTTCAAGGGCTTTTGGTTCAGATAAGCTCCACTAAGCTCATACAATGGGTACCTTCCTACCCACTGGTTCCCACTTGCATTAGACTAAGATAACACAAGTTGGTCCTATAGCAAATACAACACCCATAGTCTCATGAAATGGGAATCCAATGAGAATACAAATATAGTATATGTTTTATGTTAGCTCTATGCAGTTTTATTAGGTCTGCTATTGGATTTTTATTTTATTCACTTTGATTTTTTTGTGAGCCAGTGTTGGTTTCTATGGTTGAGGATCTTCCCTTCTCTTTTTCACTGTTTCCATTCTTGCAGTTTCACATATTTTGAAAATGTGAAATGTCTGGCCTCTATATACTTGAAAAGATTCTACAGTGGTTTATTAGCATTGCCTAAATCTCCTTAGTCCCATCGGAACAGCTGTGCTTCCTGTTACTCCTATTCTCCCAGCATTGTTAAAAGTGGATCTGCATTTTCCATTTGGATACTCACTGTAAAAAATATTCTTATTTTAATGGTATGATGGGGATTTTACACTCCAAAATAGGTTTTAAAGAAAGAATATTCCTACACCTAGATACTAAGCTTTCTTTTCTCAGATGTTATTTCACACTAATTCACAGTCCCAGGGGGAAAAAGGCATGTTTTTATTTTGTGTATAAAAGAAATGGAATGAGTATGTATATATACATATGTACATATATGTATATGTGAATATAGTATGTATATGTATATGAAAATGTGTATGTTTTTATTTTACTGGTAACAGCCAAGACATATTCAACAGTCATATTCATCCCTGACTCACACAAAAATAAAAACTAGATATAATTGGTTATAGTTTATATGTATATATTACACATATATGAATATATACATATATACACATATGCACACACATAAATATCAAAAAGGAATATTTCATTTGATTCATGCTTAAATTAATTGTCAAAGAATTAGTAATATTTGTGCATTATATAAAAAGAATTTGATACTTTCACACTTTTCTTCATTTTACCAAGTCATCTTCATGCATTTTATCCCAATCATGAAAATACACTAAGTGTTACAGAATTAACCTGTATGTTACCTCCGTAGGCAAAACACGCTCTCGCAAGCCTCTCCAGCTGGTGGTTGGCACTCTGACACCAAGCTCTGTCTTCCTGTCCTGGGGTTTCCTCATTAACCCACACCATGACTGGACATTGCCGAGTCACTGTCCCAATGACAGGTAACTCATCATAATGGAAGACTTTATTTTTCATCTGAAAATTAGAAAGTTAGTGCCTGCTTTTAATAGTATTTGTGCATGCTTTTAGAAAAATGTGTAAATATCAGGAGCATCAGCATTTACAGGTCACCTCTTAGCTGTCCAGCCCATTCTGGATGTAAGGGGAATGCAAAGGCTTACTCTTAAGGGAGTTATCACCTACCTGAATAGAAACATATGCAAGTATGTTTTCTGTTTTCTTTTTTGATCAATTTCAGAGAGGAAGGAAGAAGGCGAAAGAGATAGAAACATCAATGATGAGAGAGAATAGTTGATTGGCTGCCTCCTGCATGCTCCTCAACCGGGGCATATGCCCTGACCAGGAATTGAACAGTGACCTCCTGGTTCATAGGTTGATGCTCAACCACTGAGCCATGTAGACTGGACAGTATATTTTCTCAACAAAGAATAAACTACAAGGGAGAATAAGCCACATGGCAAATGGGGAGTATCAGTGAGAAGTGTAATGAAAGCTCAGAGGATGAGGCTGAAGGCAGTTAGGAAAGACTATTAAAAGTTGGAAAGGTAGCCCTAACTGGTTTGGCTCAGTGGATAGAGCATCGGCCTTGGGACTGAAAGGTCCCAAGTTCGATTCCGGTCAAGGGCATATACCTTGGTTGCGGGCACATCCCCAGTGGGGGATGTGTAGGAGGCAGCTGATCGATGTTTCTCTCTCATCGATGTTTCTAACTCTCTATCCCTCTCCTTTCCTCTCTGTAAAAAATCAATAAAATAATTTTTTTAAAAAAAGTTGGAAAGGTAAATGTCCTAGAGAAATATAGTAGCTTTCTGTTCACCCTTTGCAAGTAAAAAAAAGGTGGATCGTTCCACTACTGACAAAAATAAAATAAATAAAAAAATTGGAAAGATTGCTGGTTCCCAGGAAAGAGGTATATTTATTTTTTGCTTTGTTTGTTTTTGCCTAACATCCATTTACATTCCCATAAGCAACATAGGAAGGGTTCCAGTTGCTCCCCATTCTCACCACGTTTTGTGTTGTCAGTGTTTTTCATTTTAGTTATTCTAGTGTAGTCCTCTCTCATTGCCATTTTGATATGCATTTCTCACATACTAAGGTGTTGAGCACTTTTTCATGCACCTTTTGGCCAAATATCTATTTGTGTAGTGCTTATTTGTATTTGTCTAAATTGAACTAAAAAGAAAGACCATTAAAATGTTTATAAGTCCTCATAAGTGCCTTTCATATGACTTTGATTAGGAAATCTAGACTAAGAAAAAAAATTAAATTTCCCTTCACATGTCCATCCTACAGTTCTGAAGGAGACATTTTTGGGGAAAGGCATGTAGAAGCTATTGCCAAAACCAATTTTTAAAAAAAATAATTTTGAGATGTTACAAAGAATCTGAAATATTTTTCATTTCACCCACTACTAAACCCATACTTATTTTGTTTGGAAAATGGACTCTTGAAAGAGCATGCTTTCTTGTGATAATTCCAGTTTCTAGTGGATTGGGTGACAATGCTGAGAAAATAAACATTTATAAATTGCTTTCTTTTTTTAAATAATTTTTTATCCTCTTATTTTTTTAAAAGTTAAAAAGTGGGGAGGGAAAGAAGGAAGGGAAGAAGAAAGGAAAGAAGGAAGGAAAGAGGGAAGGAAGAAAAGAAATTTGGTATACTTGTAGCAAAACGCAGTCATTCAACTTGCTTGATAAATCACTGAGGTTCAGTAACCTGCAAATTCATATAGCACAATATGGATATGATTTCCTCCCCTGTCCTCAAGCCTTTCCTCTAATCTTACCTGGTCTTACTGACCCTTCCATGAAAGAATTTATCTAATGACAGATTCTAATCGATAGCTGTTGTCATGGACTGACAGCACATGCAGGTAACGAATGTGGAGAAGGTAGAGGAGCAGATATCCTGGTGGAACTTGGATTTTAATCAAGGCAGTTGGCTCACAGGCCCAAGCTACACAAACCACACATGCACCTCACCCCCACCCCATAACACCCTGGCTCTGTCCTTTTCATCAAGTAGATGGACTCATGCCTGTCAAATCACAATATTTAAAATAAAGAATTCCATTTCAAGTAAAGTTTCTTTAAAAATGGGCATGAGAAGGGGGTTGGGGGAGCAATGCAGGGGATAAGGACACATATGTAATACCGTAATCAATAAAGAAAATAAAAAAACAAATAAAAAATTAAAATTAAATAATAGCATGTCAAGATTCTATGGGAATTGTTAAGACATGACTAAAAGGGAAGAATTAAATAGTAATGACTAAAAGGAAGCACTTGGAGTATTTGTGAATTTCATTTAACCATGCTTCCTTTCTCCCCAGTATAGTTAATAAAGAGCTGACATTTTAGTCTTTGTGGTATTTGAGAAAAAAATAGTAGTCCCTACTTAAAAGCTCTGGAAATGCTGTACTCAATATAAGCAGCCAAATAAATCTACCAGAACAACTCTAAATTAGTGTAATTGTAAGCAGATTTGGAGAAATTCACTCTCAGATGATCATGCAGATGTTTTTAGAATTTAGACTAATCTAGTAGGTTAGAATAAGCAATAATAGCTATAGGGAATGATTGCTTCTCAAAAATTGGAAGGTTAATACAGCTGAAGTTTTCCTTCAGGAGTATCTTTTTACAAAACCATTGAAATCTGAATGCCCTTGGCTTGCTACAGAAATACCAACTGTTGTTATTTTAATCCTTTGGACTCTAATATTTGGCCCTCTGTGTAGAGTCTCTGATTTAAACACACACACACACACACACACACACACACACACACACACACACAAAACAAAAAACTTTCACATTGTTTTGTTGGATAGCCTCATTTATCCTACAAATGCAAATAAATTTTTGGAAAAGTTTTTGCTTTTTACTTTGCTTTTGGACTTCCTATGTCAAAGCTCTGTGTAGTAAGTTTCCAGTGAGAAAACCCCTGTTTTTGTTTTGTTTTGTTTTAAACTTGGGAATATTAATTAAATGTTGATTTACTCTTTTGTGGTACATGTTTCTATTCCTATTGGCATAGTGTTCATATGGGTTTCCCTGTTTTTAGACCCTTTTCTTAATTCACATGGGAGAATAGATGTGCTTAATTTATGGTTTTTATTCTTAATGGACTTTGAATGGAAGAACGTTACACTTATCCTTGATAAATCTAAGGTCAAAAGAAAGCTTTCCAAATTGGCCCAGATAAAGAGTAAAACATGTTTTTAACCAAAATTTATTTTGCCATTAATAACTTATTTTTTCCTTCCTGTGTTTCCAATTTAAGTCGTTTAAGATTGCTTTAGTTCTTCCTTCTTTGCCAACTTATTGAAGTTTTATGATTCTTTAGATATCATTTTCACATTTTCTAATACTTTCATATTATATTTATTTACTCTTAATGCAGAATGAGGGCCTCCTTGTTAGCTGTTGGCTCTCCTTTTCCTCCCCAAGTTTTTAAGAAGTTGGTATTTTCAATGTTTGTGGATTCTCACCTGAATGAGCACAATGCCTTGGTATCCATTTGTCTTGCCATGTATATTTTAAGTCCTGTGAGGAGAGAGATCATATGTAAGTTTATCACCATTATCTCGCCAGTTCCTGGAGCCAGCATCTGGTAAATAGTAGACCTTCAGTAAATGGATGCTGAATAATAAGCAGTGAAATGTCATTTTTACTTTTATGTTGTACCATTACTTGAAACTTAACTTGATATATTACCTCACTTGTCTTAATACTTTCTGAAGTATCACAATTTTTCCACTCACCTTAATTTGAATCTTTACTCATTTTTTTCATCTCCTATAACTAATGAGCCCCCAAGTTATATTGGTTTTGCCTTTGAGAAGTATGCATGTGAGTATCTTTGTCTTTTACTTCTTCATTTCCACACCAATGATTCCAATCCAGGCACTCCTCACCTTACCCCTGATCATGGAAATAGCATCCTGGCTTTTTTTCTACCCTAACCCATCCTGGCTTTTGCAATACTGAGGAAATTTAGAGTATCCACCATCAGCTTACTCTTTCTTCAGCCCAAATTTATCTTTACCACTCTTTTCTTTCCAAGGGATATATGTTTGCTCTGTACAATAACCATTGAGTCCCCTCCACATTCTGTAAGCCTTTCTCTTTTACATTTGCCCCTTCACTGTCATTGGTGCTCTGCCTTTGGCTTATAAACAAGCTCTAGAGTTCCCTACCTGAAAACAAAATCTGTTGATCCTGTTATATCTTCCAAGCTACGGGTTTTTTTTTAAATTTATATTTATTGTTGTAAGTCTTACAAATATCCCCTTACCTCCCCTCCCCCATTAACCTCCTCCACCCAGCTCCAGCCCCCTCCCCAGGCCTTCACTTCACTATTGTCTATGTCCATGGGTTATGCATAATGCATATAAGTTCTTTCGTTAATCTCTTCCCACTCCACCCCCCGCTTCCCTCAGAAATATGTAAGTCTGTTGCATGCTTCAATGTCTGGTTCTATTTTGTTTGTCATTTTATTTTTGTCATTGGATTTCACACATAATTATGTGAGATCATGTGATACTTGTCTTTCTCTGACTGGTTTATTTCACTTAGCGTAATACTCTCCAGGTCCCTTCATGCTGTCTCAAAGGGTAAGAGATCCTTCTTTTTTACACCTGCATTCTACATTTTAATCTCTTCTCTTAATTACTAAACTTCTTAGAGCAATCAGCTCACATATTCCCGATTTCTGTACCACCCATTCAGTGGCTTCCATTCCTCTCTACCATTCACTGAAACTTCTCTTTGTGGTCATCAGTGATCAATTAATTGCTAAATAGATATAGAACAGTGCTCAGTTGATGTGCATGTAAATCATTTGGGAGACCTTATTGAAGTGCAGATTCTGAGTTCACAGGCCTGAGGAAGAGCCTGATTCGGCATTTCTAAAAGCTCCCAGGAATTGCTGGTGTGGCTATTCCACAGAGAACAGCAAGAATGGCAAAGATATAAATGATTTTCAATGCTGAACCTCAGACCTTAACCCGTTTCCAAAACTCTAAGATATTTTTAGTTACCTATGGAATATTCTCATTAGGTTAACCACTGCACTGTGAGCTCATTTTTGAAGTTAAGCATAGTGTCCCACTCATCTTCCATCTCACAAAGAACCTAGCATCATGTTTTACAGAATAGGCCTGAACAAATGTATGAACTAATAAGCAAGTGGATTGTCAAGAATAAGCCTTAAAAATCATCTAGCCAGTCCATTCAGCCCTTGAACCCCCTCTGCAATATCTCCAATCCAGAGTTTGCAATGAATACCTCCAGGGATGGTAACAGCTGGCGGTACAAATTCTGGTCAGATTAACCTAAGTTAAATCCTGCTCTATTATAAACTGAGGTTATAATTTGGCAGGTTACTGAAATGCTTCAAGTTTTGGTTTTCTCATCTTTAAAATGGGTGTAATCATAGTAATATCTACTAGCGTTGTCAGATTTAATGAAATGACACCATAAAAGGTGGCTATGTTACCATAGTGTCTGGCATGCAGTGAGCACTCAATAAATGGTGCTTACTGTGTTCTGCTAGTCTTGATGTTTTTTATATTATTGCCTTATGTTATAATTATTCACAACATACTGTTATAATTATCACTTCAGACAAGCTATTTCATTTTAGATCGCACTAAAATTACTAGAAACTTATTTTGTTGAGCTTAAGCCAGCCAGCAGTAGGTAATAAGGAAAAGAGATCTGGGAAATAATTGACCAGTTTGAAAATTATTGCAATAGTTCAAAGGTAATGAGGACCTAAACTGGGTCCTTAAACTCCTTAGGAATAGAGACGAGCCAGGTGCAAGAGGAATCATGCAGGAAAAGTAACTGACCTTGAGCACTGATTGGACATGAGGGGAGAAGAAACCTGAAAGGTTTGAAAACGAAGATGGGTAGATTTTAAAGTAGTTATGAAATTCATGGAGGAGTAAGTCATTGGATTTGATCCTAAGGTTTTACTATACTAACAAGTCAGACACCACATTGCAGAGGGTTACTGGGGATGGTGAACATGATACAATACACAGAAGATGTATTATAGAATTATACCCTGAAACCTATATAATTTTATTAACCAATGTCACTCCAATAAATTAAATAAAAAATAAACATTTTAAAGCCAAACAAAACAAAAACCAAAGGGGTGTAGGCATTATGAATGGTAAGAAGGTGAGAGAAAGTATATTACTTTCAAGAAATTTGTGTTAAAAGACAGTGGCAGGAGTAAGACGTAAGCATCAGTTTTACTTTGTTTTGGTAGAATAGAAAATATTTAAACATCATTTAGACTTAAAGAAAGGTCCTTGAAAGATCAAGAAAAAGGTTGGGGAGCAGATTGAATTAAGACATGGAATGAAATTACCAAGTTGCTTAATTTTCAGAAGGGAGAACCCTGGAATCAGAGAGGGGCAAGGAGAGAGTGAAGGGGGAGAGAGACACTTTCAGAGGAAGGGAGTGAGGACAGAATTTATATCACTAGTCACAGTCTCGGTGTGGCAGGAAACAACATTGACAAAGGGGGTTACAGGAAGTGTACTTTGATGTGAAGAGAGCAAAAAAATGTGTGGAATAGATGTTTTAGGAAATACAGTAGTAGTTAATCACATAGAAATAAAAACATTGCTTGGGGGGGGATTAACCAGGGAATTTATATGCATACATGCATAGCCCATGGACACAGACAATAGTGTGGTGAGGGCTTGGGAGAGGTGGGTGCGAGGTAGAGTGGGTCACTGGGAAAAAATAAAAAGAGGGACATCTGTAATACTTTCAACAATAAAAATAATTTTTTTTAAAAAAAGAAGACATTGCTGAAAAGGTATGGAAAGCGCCATAGATGGCCTGCCATGTGTACCACGCCAGATAGTTTGTGAAAGACTAACTTTATTTTGACATTCTCCCATTTCTCCACTTGGCATAATTCACTGTCATCTACATCACAAATTTTGTTTTTGGAGTTTCTACCTCTGAGGTTTTACCCTATGTTCTGCCTTTGTATTTATTAGACTAGAATGCCTGATGGTAGCTAGAATAAATTTTTAGTAACAGACATAATCTCAAAGATCATCTAGTCCAATTCCCTTCTTTTTCAATGGAGAAAAATCTATGCATTAGTGGGCAAGAAACTCTCCTGAGGTCACACTACTAATTTGCAGCTGACAAATATCCAAGCCGCTACCTGCCTTCTCCACCACATTTTGAGGGGCTATGGATTTCTTTAAGCTATAATAATAATTCTCGTCAATATTGAGACTATCGAGGACATCAAGCACAGAATAATGCCAGCTGAACCAAACACTGCCTTCAACAGTTTTATACTTAGTTGGGGTATGAGATGTGTTCTTAAAATCCAAATTGCTAGAGGAAGGCTTTCCAGAGGTCTTCTCTGATGACGACATTCATGGGCTGCTACCTGTTTAATAGACTCGTTGCCCCTCCATGCACTGGTGCCTAAATTTAATCATCCATAGTAAAGATGCAATCAACACTTAATCCTGGGTGTCCTCCAACAATAATGGGAAGTCTGTGATGGTAAATACACAATAAAACAAAAGATAAAAAGCCTTAAATAATACTAAAAGGAACTGTGATTCCTTTTACTCTTCTATTTTGCATCCTTTACCTGTCTTTTACCATCTCCTTTTGCCAAGCATCACAGTAGAAAGATAGTCCAATGCAATACAAAAGGTATTAACCTTTGGCCTGGCTCTCTCACTGGTTATCAGATGTGAGACACTTCTCAGCCTCTCCTTTTCATCCACAGTAATTCTTGCTCTGCTCTTTTCAGAGTTTATTGTATGGATAAACCAAATAAATAAATAAGAGTCTTAAGCCTTCTGCACATGTACAATGTAGACATTTATTGTATTTTCCTTCAGTTCACACTGGTTTTATAGGATTCGTGAGTTTTGGTAAGTAGAACCTTCTATAGTGACCATTGAAAAATATAATGATAGACCTAATTGTTTAAGCAAGGTAACTCAAATAAATTCAATAAAAAGAAAAAGAAATAAACCAATATATTTTGGTGATTGAATCGTTGGCCATTCAGAGCAATTATATTCTAATTTTAGAATGACCCTATGAACACCTAAGTAACCATTCTAGTCATTCCAGAAATATTTATGGAGTATCTGTGGTGTGCTAGGTTGTGCAGCACTGTTTATTATCACAGGCCTATATTTTGCTTTAAAATCAAGGAAACTTCTTTAAATAAGTAGTTTTGTGTACCATCTCCTTTAGAGTTTAGAACTTGCCTGTATTACACAATTATAAAGTCAACCAATGTGACAAGGGTAGGAAGCGGACTGAAGCAGAAGCTAGTATTAAATAGAGCCTTTGGAGTAGATACGAGGCTGTGATGTTTCATTAAGAAACAAAACATTCTGAATCTCCCTGTGATTTCAAAGCATCATATTTTGGGTTTTCAACAGATTTTATACAATTCGCTATAGAGAAAAGGATAAGGAAAAGAAATGGATTTTTCAACTCTGTCCAGCCACTGAAACAATTGTAGAAAATCTAAAGCCCAACACGGTTTATGAATTTGGAGTGAAAGACAATGTAGAAGGTGGAATATGGAGTAAGATTTTCAATCACAAGACTATTATTGGAAGTAAGTACCTGAATTATCTTAGCTTTCTGTAATATTTTTATTTTCCCCCTAATGTTCAAATTTCTAATTATGTATTAACTGTATGAGACCAGTTAATTCCCATCTTCTAGTATTTGAGAAAACATAAAAATAAACAGAACTTGTTGGGTATTGATATTTCAGAATCTATTTTTTATGAGTGTGTTTTTTAAATGATACTAATATTTGATGCTGCCATTGGTAACAGTTCATTGATCATTATAGTATTTTAAATCAATCCCTGATCTATGAACACCAAGTGGGCTAAAAAACTAACAATATGTGCACATATTCAGATGGAAAGCTACCAGAAGTGAATGTAAGAAGACTTTAGGGGGCCCTGGACTTTCTTCCTGTTATCCCTTCATTCAAAAACTTCATTGGAATCAGTCTTTTAAATTATAGTAAATAAAATAATATGCTCGAGTTGGAGAGAGCAGAAGTTATAGTTGTTTTCATAGTGATTAGTAAGAATTGGCATAGAAACCATAAAAATGAAAATAATGTTATTTTTCCCTTGTTTTTTTCAGGTATAAACAAAGTAAATGGGAAAATTCAAAGTACCTATGACCAAGCAAACACAGTGGTATGTACCAGGTTATTTTCAAGAATGTTTTTTAAGAAATTGTGTTTGCATTGTATTTTTATTGAAATAGGGAAATAGTCCTATTATTGGGTACTGAGACTGAATCAACTGATTAGCTATGTACGAGGTGTTAGGTAAAAGTACTTAACATTTTAGGAATTCCTTTCTTTTTTAGAAAACAGAGTTGGATGTATAAGACAAGATCATACTAAATTATTTAAATATCTAAAAATCTGATATTCAATATAGTTACTCCAGTACTTCAGTATTCTAGGTATTTTGAAATTATGTTTATTGTCTTCTGTCTTGTGGATTGTTTTTTACTATAACATATTCCAAGAGTAAATTGGTACATGCTCTACTTACATTGCTACTGTTCAAATCTTCATCTATTTTCTATCACTTCCTACACATACATAAGAGTTAACTCTTTTCAAAATGATAAAGCAATTGCTTTGTTGTTGTTTTAATGTGCCCAGCCTCTATTTAGTGCAGGGAATGTTTGTGTATTTTATGTACCAGCCATTTCCCACCATCTAGACACCTTTTTCTCTCTCACTTCAGAAACTCAGTCCCTTGTTCTCCATTTTCCCTTCACCTTTCTAAATCTGTTCTTAGGAACCATTCTAACAGTTATGTATTACCTGTTGCAAATGTAAGCCATTGTTATAACCATCACACAGATGTTTGCATTTCAAATCACATGCTCAATTACAAAGTGAAGGATGTTATGTCACTGAGCAGGTAGAGGAAGCACTTTGGTGAGAAGAGGGGAATTTGGTCCTAGCTTTGGTTACTAGGTATTGAAGTATTCAGCCAGGGAAATATCCCATAGTCAGGTAAACGTGCAAAGACTATTCATGGTTGCATGTGTGCATGTGATGTATATGGATGGATATATCTTTGTATCTAATTAAATAGTCCACAGAATACTCCATTGATTAGAATCTAATCATTAGATAGTCCCATGGGGGAAAAGGTAGTACATACCCCATTGGAAGAAAAAAAAATACTGAATTCTTTTCAGTGACAAATAGGTTTGGATAAAATAGAACTGAGAAATAATCTTGCTGAGGTGACTGTTTCTGTGGTTTGAATTGGCAGAAAAGTGCGCATATTGGGGAATTATCTAATCATGATTATCACATTATTATGATTGCCCAGAAAAGTATTTTGGTGTATTTCAAATAATAATATCAAAAAAAGGAGATTGCAGGTACATTCCCAAGCCATAAATCTTGTTTTATTTTTCTTTCCTATCTTTTTCCTCCTTTCCTCCCTCCCTCCCTTCCACTCTCTCTTCCACTCTCCCTCTTCCCTTCCTCCTTTCCTTGTTTTCCTTCTCTCTTTCTTGTTCTTTCTGTTTTCCTCTTTCTTTTTTTCCTCCCCTCTTTTTTAAGTTTTAATTTTTTCTTAATTATTTAATTCATATTTAAAGATTTAGAATATATAAAATTCAAAAAGAAATATTAACAAAATTTTCTATTACACTGCCAAATGACTAGTAATAGAACTATTTGTGGTCTACTGTTAAAACTTCAGAATATTTTTTATTTCTAAGAATATTTTTATTATAAAATTAAAATCATGCTATATAATTTTAAAGCTTACTCTTTTTACTTAGCTGCCATATGACATAGCGTATTCATGTCATTAAATTCTCTTCATATACATAATTTTAATTGCCGTATATTACATCATCTAAATATGCTTTCACCTACCCAATCAGTTTCCACTTTGTAGGCATTTAAGTTATTCCTTTCTTTTTTTTCATTTTTTTTATTTTTTATTGATTAAGGTATTACATGTGTACATATCTTCCCATTGCCCCCCACCCCACTCCCATACATGCCCTCACCCCCCAGTGACTTGCGTCCATTGGTTATGCTTATATGCATGCATACAAGTCCTTCGATTGATCTCTTATCTCCCCCACCCCTCCCCAAACTTCCTGCTGTAATTTGACAGTCTGTTTGATGCTTTACTGCCTCTGTATCTATCTTTTTGTTCATCAGTTTATAATGTTCTTTATTTTCCATAAATGAGTGAGATCATGTGGTATTTTTCTTTCATTGACTGGCTTATTTCACTTAGCATAATGCTCTCCAGTTCCATCCAGGCTGCTGCAAATGGTAAGAATTCCTTCTTTTTTATAGCAGCATAGTATTCCATTGTGTAGATGTACCACAGTTTTGTAATCCACTCATCTGCTGATGGGCACCGAGGCTGTTTCCAAATCTTAGCTATGGTAAATTGTGCTGCTATGAAATAAGGGTGCATATATCCTTTCTGATTGGTGTTTCTAGTTTCTTAGGATATATTCCTAGAAGTGGGATTACTGGGTCAAATGGAAACTCCATTTTTAGTTTTTTGAGAAAACTCTATACTGTTCTCCACAGTGGCTGCTCCAGTCTGCATTCCCACCAGCAGTGCACGAGGGTTCCTTTTTCTCCACATCCTTGCCAACACTTGTCGTTTGTTGATTTGTTGATGATTGCCATTCTGACAGGTGTGAGATGGTACCACATTGTCGGGTTTTTTTTGCATCTCTCAGATAACTAGTGACTTTGAGCATGTTTTCATATGTCCCTTGGCCTTCCTTCTGTCTTCTTTTGAAAAGATTCTATTTAGATCAGTTGCCCATTTTTTTATTGGGTCGTTTATCTTCCTTTTATTGAGTTGTATGAGTTCTCTGTGAAAGTTGGAGATTAAACCTTTATCAGTGATAACATTTGCAAATATGTTCTCCCATACAATGGGCCTTCTTGTTGTTTTGTTGATGGTTTCTTTTGCTGTGCAAAAGCTTTTTATTTTGATGTAGTCCCATTTGTTTATTTTCTCTTTAGTTTCCATTGCCCTAGGAGTGGTATCAGTGAAGAAACTGCTTCGGCATATGTCTGAGATTTCTCTGCCTGTGGATTCCTCTAGTATTTTTATGGTTTCCCATCTTATGTTTAAGTCCTTTATCCATTTTGAGTTTATTTTTGTGTATGGTGTAAGTTGGTGGTCTAGTTTCATTTTTTTGCATGTATCTGTCCAATTTTCCCAACACCATTTATTGAAGAGACTGTCTTGACTCCATTGTATGTTCATGCCTCCTTTGTCGAATATTAATTGAGCATAGTGGTTTGGGTAGATATCTGGGTTCTCTATTCTATTCCTCTGGTCTATATGCCTGTTCTTGTGCCAGTACCAGGCTGTTTTGAGAACAGTGGCTTTTTAATACAGCTTGAAATATGGTATTGAGATCCCTCCTACTTTGTTCTTCTTTCTCAGCATTGCTGTGGCTATTCGGGGTCTTTTTTTATTCCAGATGAATTTTTGGAGAGTTCTTTCTAGGACTGTGAAATATGCCATTGGTATATTAATGGGGAGTGCATTGAATCTATAGATTGCTTTGGGTAGTATGGACATTTTAATGATGTTGATTCTACCAATCCATGAACATGGTATGCTCTTCCATCTATTTATGTCTTCCTCTATCTCTTTTTTCAATGTCCTGTAGTTTTCTGAGTAGAGGTCTTTTACCTCCTTAGTTAAGTTTATTCCTAGGTATCTTAATTTTTTTGGTGCGATGGTAAATGGGATTGTTTTCTTAGTCTCTCTTTCTGTAAGTTCACTGTTGGTGTATAGAAATGCCATAGATTTCTTGGCGTTAATTTTGTATCCTGCTACATTGCCGAATTAATTTATTAAGTCTATTAGTTTTTTGATAGAGTCTTTTGGGTTTTTTATGTACAATATCATGTCATCTGCAAATAAGGACAGTTTTACTTCTTCTTTTCCAATTTGGATGCCTTTTATTTCTTCTTCTTGTCTAATTGCAATGGCTAATACTTCCAGTACTATGTCGAACAGGAGTGGTAAGAGTGGGCATCCCTGTCTTGTTCCTGTTCTTAGGGGAAATGGTTTTAGTTTTTGCCCATTGAGTATGATGTTAGCTGTGGGTTTATCATATATAGCTTTTATTATGTTGAGGTATGATCCTTCTATTTCCACCTAGTTGAGAGTTTTTATCAAGAAAGGATGTTGGATTTTGTCAAATGCTTTTTCTGCATCAATTGATATGACTATGTGGTTTTTATCTCTCAATTTGTTTATGTGATATATCACATTTATTGATTTGTGGATATTGTACTATCCTTGCATCCCTGAGATAAATCCTACTTGGTCATGGTGTCTGATCTTTCTGATGTACTGCTGGATCCGATTTGCTAGAATTTTGTTGAGGATTTTGGCATCGATGTTCATCAGGGATATTGGTCTGTAATTCTCTTTCATTGTGTTGTCTTTATCTGGTTTTGGTATTATGGTGATGCTGGCTTCATAGAATGAGCTTGGAAGTGTTCCTTCCTCTTAAATTTTTTGAAATAGTCTGAGGAGGATAAGTTTTAGTTCTTCCTTGAATGTTGGTAAAACTCCCCTGTGAAGCCGTCTGGCCCCGGGCTTTTGTTTGCTGGAAGCTTCTTAATGACTGCTTCAATTTCTTCCATAGTTATTGGCCTATAGAGATTTTTAGATTCCTCCTGAGTGAGTTTTGAAGGTTGTATTTTTCTAGGAATATGTCCATTTCCTCCAGGTTGTCCAGTTTGTTGGAATAGAGTTGTTCATATTTTTTAACAATCCTTTGTATTTCTGTTGGGTCTGTTGTTATTTCACCTCTTTCATTTCTGATTTTGTTTATTTTGGTCCTCTCTTTGCTTCTTGGTGAGCCTGGCGAGAGCTTCATCAATCTTGTTTATCCTTTCAAAGAACCAACTCTTGGTTTTGCTGATCTTTTGTATTGTTTCTTTGGTCTCTATGTCGTTTATCTCCACTCTGATCTTTATTATTTCCTTCCTTCCGCTTACCCTGGGCTTTTCTTGTTGCTCTCGTACTAACTCTTTGAGTTGTAGGGTTAGATAATTTATTACCATTGTTTCTTGTTTTTTGCAGTAGGCTTGTAGAGCTATGAACTTCCCTCTCAAGACTGCTTTCGCTGTGTCCCATAGATTTTAGATTGTTGTGTTTTCATTGTCATTTGTGGCCATGATGTTTTTTATTTCTTCTGTGACCTCTCTGGTAACCCAGTCATTGTTTAATAGCATGCTATTTAGTGTCCGAGTGTTTGATTTTTTTGGATTGTTTTTATTGTAGTTGATTTCCAGTTTTATGCCATTGTGATCTGAGAAGATGCTTGATATGGTTTCTATCTTCTTGAATTTGAAGAGACTTTGCCTGTGTCCTAATATGTGGTCTATCCTTGAAAATGTTCTGTGTGCACTGGAGAAGAATGTATATTCTGTAGTTTTGGAGTGAAATGTTCTAAAGATGTCAATTAAGTCCATCTGACCTAGTGTGTCATTTAGGATTGCTGTTCCTTTGCTGATTTTTTGTTTAGTTGATTTATCCAGTGTTGTCAGTGGGGTATTAAAGTCCCCTACTATGACTGTATTGCTATCAATCTCTCCCTTGATATTTTCCAGAAGGTGTTTTATGTATTTGGGTGCTCCTGTATTGGGTGCATATATGTTTACAAGAGTCATATCTTCTTGTTGAGTTGCTCCCTTTAGTATTATGTAGTGGCCTTCCTTATCTCTTGTTATGGCCTTTACTTTGAGGTCTATTTTATCAGATATAAGTATCACAACCCCAGCTTTTTTCTCATTTCCATTTGCCTGAAAAATGTTTTTCCCTCCCTATACTCTCAGTCTGTGTGAATCCTTTGTTCTGAGGTGGGTCTCTTGCAGACAGCAAATATATGGGTCATGTTTTCTTATCTATTCAGCTACCCTATGTCTTTTGATTGGTACATTTAATCCATTTATGTTTAATGCCATTACTGACAAGTACATGTTTGTTGTCATATTTTTCCTTAATGTTTGTGTTTCTTCTTGCCTTTCTCTTTCTTCTTTTTACAGCAGTCCCTTTAGCATTTCTTGCATTGCTGGCTTGGTAGTGATAAACTCTCTTAACCTTTTTTTGTCTGTGAAGCTCCTGATTCCACCTTCAATTTTGAATGATAGCCTTGCTGGGTATAGTATTCTTGGGTTCAGTCCCTTGCTTTGCATCACTTTGTAAATGTCATTCCATTCCCTTCTGGCCTAAAGTGTTTCTGTTGAGAAATCTGTTGATATCCTAATAGGAGAACCCTTGTAGGTAACTTTCTGTCTCTCTCTGGCAACCTTTAAGATTCTTACTTTGTCGTTGGTGTTTGCCAATTTAATTATGATGGGTCTTAGTGTCGGTCTTTTAGGGTTCATCTTGTTTGGGACTCTATGTGTTTCTTGGACTTGCATGGTTTTATTCTTGCCAATATCAGGGAAGTTTTCTGTCATTATTTCTTCAAACAGGTTTTCTCTTCCTTGCTTCTCTTCCTCTCCTTCTGATACCCCTATTATGCGAATATTGTTTTGTTTTGTGTTGTCCAAAACCTCCCAAGTCTTCTTTGCAGTTGCTGCTGTGTTTGTGTTTTTTCCTACCTTGTCTTCTAATTCACTTATGCGGTCCTCAGTCTCTTCTAGTCTACTGTTTAAGCCTTCCATTGTGTTCTTTATTGCAGCTATGTTGTTCTTAATCTTTTCTTGGTTCCTTTTCATGTTGGCGACATTCTCATTCAGCTCCTTGTAATTCTCATTGAGTAGTATGTATTTGTCTTCCAGCCATTTAAACATCCTTATGACCATTACTCTGAATTCTTTCTCTGATAAGCTGCTAGCCTCAATTTCATTTAACTCCCTTTCTGGCAATTCCTCTTTTTCTTTCCTTTGGGTATTGCTTTTTTGTCTTCCCATGTTTTGCTGTAACGTTTTAATTGTAGGTTCGATTGGTTTGTTACTCAGGTTCTTTGGGGATGGTGCTACTGGTGTGATCTCTCAGGTCTCCTGGGCTTGGTAATCTAGTGTAGCTCCCTACTTGAGCTATTTGGATTCTCTTGATGTAGGCCTGCGAGCTTGAGAGGCACAACTGTGGTGTCTAGAAGTCAGCAGCCGTGGAGGGGATTGTCCCAATTTTTGCTGTCTTGCACCCTTTATTGAAATCATGCGTGCCCAGCGGGGACTCACAGTGGCTCCCAGGAACCATTTGTTGGGGTGATGGGGCATAGGGGGCCTGCACTCTGGAAAGGCGTGACTGTGGTGACCAGAGTTCTGTAGTTGTGGGGTGAGCAGACTCAGCTTTTGCTGCTGCACCTGTGGTGGATAGGGGCTCACTCCCAGTGGCGGCTCACAGGGGCACCCGTGGTATGTTTGCCTGCGAGGCACAGTGAAGCACTCTGAAGGGCCCTGGCAGTATAGCCACGTAATTGAGGCGCCTGTGGGCAGGTATCCAGGATGAGTGAATTCAGAATTTCTACTGCTGAGGGGGAGTGTGTCCCTGCTTGTTCAAGATCACATCCAGGGAGAGCTCACAGTAGCTACCACAAGTGCCCTGTGGGTAGATGGGCTCAGGGTGCCTGACTGTTGGAAATTCGCATCTGTGGAGGTGCATTTGCTGGCGCAGAGCTCTGAGGCACTCTGAGGGGTCCTGAAACTGAGGTTGAACAGCTGGGGTGAATGGGGGCAGTTATTCAGGAAGGGGGAATTCAGAATTTCTAGTGCGGGGCAGCGCGCCCTTGTCTGTGCCAAATCACACCCAGCAGAGTCTCCCAGCTGCTCCCCCGAGCACGCTGTGGATAGATGGGCTCAGGGGTCCTGCTCCTTGGGAATGCGCGAGTGTGGAGGTGCCTTTGCCTGGGCAGAGCTCTGACGCACTCTGAGGGGCCCTGGCACTGAAGTTGCACAGCTGGAGTGTCCGTGGGCAGTTATTCAGGAAGAGGGAGTTCAGAATTTCTACTGCAGGGTCACACGCCCCTGTCTGTACAAAATCACACCCACGGGGGCTCCCAGGTGCTGCCTACAGAGTGGTGTGCCCTGGGTGTCTGTTCGCGCTGAAAATCCTCAAATGTTTTGTCCAGAGTTCTGTCGCTGGGGAGGGGGAGGTTACACTTACTGCTGCCGAGCAGTGTACCTTTGGAGGTGGAGGACCCAGGGTCCGCAGGTCTGTGGGTGGGGCAGCAGGATTTTGGCTGGAGTGGCTGCTGGGTCGCAGGGCAGTTCCAAGGCCTGTCTGGGTGGTGGTGCTGATGAGTTCCTAAAAAAGGCCATTCTACCCTTCAAGATGGCGTGGGCTCCATGCCAGAGTCCCGCAGTCCTGGGAGTGCCCGCAGCGGTGGTAGTTTCTCCTTGTCCGAGATAGCCGGTCTGCCAGCCCCTGCTGCCTCTAAGGGGATTTAACTGTCCCTTACTCACTCACACACATACCACACACATCCACACACTCTCCTTTCATACCCTCACTCACTCACTTCCTCTCCCTCACCTCTATCCTGCCAGCCGCCATCTTCAAGACCTAAGTTATTTCTAATGGTATTTTAATTGTAAGTGATGTTGCAGTGAACATTTATGATCATAAGTCTTTATTCACAATTCTGATTATTTCCTTACAATAGATTCTTAGAATAGGAGTTACCAGTTTAGGTGTTTAACAGTTTTTTAACTTCTTAATATGTCTAGTCAAATTTCTTTCCAGAAAGGATAAACCAATTTTTCATCTTGCCAGCAATGTATAAGAGTTATCTTAATATAGCATCCTGATTATTAGCATTCTATATATCCATCACTAAATTTCTAGCTAATGTAATAGTGTAAAACGTATTTTTTTAAATTTCTATGTCTCTGCTGATAAAGCAGTACTTTCTTCACTTGTTAATTAGCCATTTGCATTTTTCATTTAATGACGTTTATCTTGGCTCTTGTTTATTGGGGGTCTCATGGTATTTTTGTTGAATAGTTTAAAGACAGGTTAAAGATATATTGTAATATCATCTAGAAAAATTATTCTCAAATGTTTTATCAACTTTATGAGAATTTTTGAAATAGTTAAGACTTGAAATTTGCTTAATCAAATTATTTATCTTTTCCATTGTCACATCTTTAATTGCATTATATTTTAGAAAGCCCTTTCCTATCCAGAGAGTGAGAAATCTTTTTAGTTTTATAAGTAGTTTGATTTTGTAATAATTAAATTCTAAACTATGTGTTTGATTTTTCTCTGTTTTGTATAGTAAGGTTCTATATTGATTAAAGTATATATTTTTTTCCAAATAATTGATCATTTGGCCTGGTATCAAGCATCCATAAAGTCCCTTTGGCTTTGTCTCTCTTAAGTCCAATCCCGGGGATTCTCTTCTAGAACAATTCTCAGTATTGTTGTGATGGTTTCCTAGGAAGCATTTCTTATCTCCTGGCCTCTTGGCTGTCATGCTTTGTCTTACATGTGACTCAATGATATCATCTCATCCTATCCCAATAATTTGTATTTCTTTTGGCAGAATATTCCATTTAAGTTGAGTTACTCAGCAAGATTGGGAAAGATGATTGAGGTTTTTTAACTCCCAAGGAGCTTAATTTCTTTTCACATCACAATAGCCATGGCAAGAAGAGCTAGGAAGAAACTTCCTGCATCTGTGACACAGAGCCAGATACCGTATCACTTCAAGCTGTGAGGTGGAGTTACCGCCAAGCAGCTTGATGAAATTGGGTTTGAAATTCTTGGTTATTTCCACATGAAAACCTAAATTAATTGAAAAGATATTTTAAGGCTTCTCTGTGATGTTTTCTTCTTTGTTACATTCTGGAGGACAGAAAAAAATGTTTCGCAAATTGCCATCTGTGCTCTTGGGTAGCTCAAGAACACAGGAAAGTTGGAGAGAAACCACTTGGGAGAGCCATAACCATCTATTATGGCCACTTAGAATTGATTCTGAAAATTGATTTGATACTTTAGAGGAATATTTAATCCAAATAAAGTCCATGTCATTCCAAATACTAACCCATCTCTTCCCTGAGATTGATCTTAGGAGGCAATATTTCAAGAGATACTGAATTGATTCCAGATGTTTTACTTTTAGAGTTTTAAGCAGAAGATACATTAAAAATTGTTTTTATTCATATATGCATTCTTACGCCTAAAACTTATATCCAGCAAAAACTTCTTAACACCTTCTAAAAAGAGGTATTTGAAATGGGAAAAATAATCTGAACTTCAGGCTACCAGTTTTAAAAGAAATTTAAATAAATACTATTTAGGTTAAAAAAATTGACTGTTGATAGTTTCAGCTCCAACGCATACATATTACAGTGTTCTATTGCTTCTCCAAAGTAGTGAATGATCCTGGTATTAATGTGTGTGGTGTGGGGAAATGATTTAATGCAGTTTTAATCACTTACAATAAAAGAGTTAAGTACAAAAAGTTTTAATGTTGAACTCAGCCCCCATCTTAAGCATATGGTTATTATATATTATAATCCATGTCTGTAAGCACGTGTTCTGCTGGCATGCTCAGTACACTTGTGCCAGGGACAAGAGCATGAGCCTCTCCTGTTTGGTCAGTGACTTTGTTCTACCAGTTGTAAAATACTTTCAATGTTACCCTTGCTTATACCTCTAGAAAAATCAGTGAAAAGGTATATGCATAAACAAAAGCATTATTCTTTGAATATAAATTGTATTACTTGAGATTCATATAGTTAAATGAAAAAAACATGTTTTTATGATAATTGTGCTGTTTTGTCCATGTTGAGAATATAGAACACTGTTTTTATGAAGGTTAAATGTTTGCGATTAAATGTTTACTATTAGGTTTTATTATATTTAAAATTTTTAAACAATGGAGAAAAGACATAACTTTAATATACTATCTCTACCATTTAAAAATATTAGCTATCTAACTTAGTTCACTGAACAATCAATTTTTTATGTAGCATTTATTAACTGAGACTTTAAAATAGAAGCTTAATTAATCCAAATCTCCTTAGAGTCAGTGTTGCCCTAATATATGACATCCATTTTCACCCTTAAATTTTTCCCATGAGAGATCCACCCATCTTTTTTAAAAGCCACATCTATTATTGGTAAAAAGAGACGTGGTGCTAATCTTTAAAGTATAAAGTTACCGACAAGTAAAGTGAATAGAAAGAAATACCTTATGGTCCCCACCCATACCTTGAGATTGTGTACAGTAAATACATCAGGTGTCCTTTCATTCTCAGTAATTGTTGTCCTAAGCAGAAACTTAAAAAAATTATATTTAGGCCAATGATATCACCAAAGGTATATGTCTGATTCCTCCCTAGCTTATCAGAAATATGAAGACTTTCATAAGTAGAATGTGAGATTCACATTTCACCAGATGTTAGATTGAATCAGTAGGTTTTGTAACTTTCATTAGAATATCCCCAAAATGAATTAAAACCAGAATGTAACATGCCCAAATTCTTCTGATGTGGTTTGGCTTGTGAGCCATTGAAATTTAATTTTAAGCAACCCTTAGCCATTGCCCACATGGACAGCTCCTCCTTATCTCAGAACCTGAACATCAAGTTAAATAAATCTACAATGAACATTCTGACACCACAATAATACCAAATTGACAAACCTCTCAAGAATAACTGCAAAGAATAGCATCCTGGTACCATCACTAGTTGTATTAAAGCTAATTTTCAAAGTAGCACCAGGGGGAAGTTAGTACAATGCAGGGTGGATTGGAAGTCACTTGTCCTGTGTGGCAGCGGCTGCTATGGTTCTTTCTGGACAAGCATAGGCTTTCCCTAATCAGGATGAAAAGGCTGAATTGGTCATCGGGTCATTGCCTTTTACCTCTTCAGTATCAATCTCTCTCTTGAATCTCACCAACTGGGTACTCAGCCACAATGTTCCCAGAAAGATGGTAAAAGTGAATTCCCTTAACCAGTCACCCTGCTCAAGATATATTAGAACCTGGGTTCTCAAGGGACAGAATATCTGGAAACTCAGTAAAAAACAAAACACAATAATGCATCTCTTATAGAGCAGGAAGAAAATATGCTTACTTCCTGGTATATAGCAAATGTTTGAAAAATACTTGCTAAATGGCAGGGTGAAAGCTAAGGAAGGAAGTGGCGATGGAGGTTTGCAGCTGGAATGGGGGTCAGAAAAGCTGCAGAGAAAAGAATCAGCAAGGAAATGACCTAAGAAAGAAAACTGGTACCATGATGGTGTCCATAAACATCATGTTCTGCTGAGGCCACACCAGCTAAACTGTGCAGCAGCCTGCGGGACTCTCACCGCCTTGCTCCCCACCCCCACAGCCCCCACCTGCTGCACTGAGATTTTTATACAGATTGATAGATGTTCATAACAGCAAGTCTGAAATGGCAGGGACAGGTTACTGGTACCTTCCAAACAAGCAAGCAAGCAAACAAACAAACAAAAACACTATTTCTGAAACAATTCAATTAAAATTGGGTTGCAATTGGTTAAACACCGTTAACTTGGAAATTATCACAATACTTCATTTTCCAATAAGTCCAGGTAACAGACATTTCCCAACACTTTTATAAGAAAACACAGGGAAAACACAGTATGGATTTCTTCTTGGGAATTTTAGAGCCTTCAACACAGACACACAGGGACTCTCCTGATGCCCTTTAAAAACCTGCTTACAGAAAAGCAGCTACCTGCTCAATAGTCCAATCCTGGTGCATCTTTGGATTGCAGAAGAGGGGAGAGAGTAATTATAGGTCTAAAAAGAATAAAAATAATTGGATTCCACAGCTAAATGACTTCCTTGTTTTTTGGCAGCACATATTGTACATACAGTCTTTCTATCCTCTTAATAGAATATGGGTCTAACTCGAGTAAGAACTCCAAGAGAAACTTTGTTCCATCCATGTGAAGAGGGAAATATTTTCTATTTGTCCTTGTAAAAAAATTGTTTAAAAAAATCATCTCATGCCAAAACCGGTTTGGCTCAGTGGATAGAGCGTCAGCCTGCGGACTGAAAGGTCCCAGGTTCGATTCCGGTCAAGGGCATGTAACTTGGTTGTGGGCACATCCCCAGTAGGAGGTGTGCAGGAGGCAGCTGATCGATGTTTCTCTCTCATCGATGTTTCTGACTATCTATCCCTCTTCCTTCCTCTCTGTAAAAAATCAATAAAATATATTTTAAAAAAAATCATCTCAGCAAAAGAAATGATAATCGGAATAATGCAACTCGAAGGCTCAACCCAGCGACATGCTGGCCTTTCTGCTATAATATGATGTCTCCCTAAAAAACTTCACATTCAGCAAAACGGGCATTACATTCAGTAAAACAAAGCACTCAAAATTCTTTGGAGCTGTAGTCACAGCTCTAACAAAAACCATTATTCATGCCGGCGAAGATGGCGTGGCTCCTTGGGCAAGTGCTCCCAGGTGACTGGAGGTCCCTGCAGCAGGCATTTGGAATTCTGAGAAAAGAGAGGCCATGGACTGTCAACCCTTTCACGGGAGCAGGGCAGGTGGAAGTAAGGTGGACACATGAGGCAGTGCCATGGGGCTGACTGTCCCTCTCTGCGGAAGGCTCCTGTATACAAGTGCTCATATTTAATTTTCTTAGGAAAAAGGTGAAAGATATCCTACTGCCAGTGCAACATCAAAGCTGAGATTTTTTTCCTCTCCTCCTGAAGGTTATGCTTCTATTACTACTTTCCTCCTCCCCTTGCCTGGGAAAAACCATATACAAATTATATTTACAATATTTTCTCTTTACCGACAGCATATAAGCTATGCAGTGGAGGAGCATATGTAGAAACTGAACAGACTGTTGATTCAATTAACTTTTTCTAGTCATAAATGTACTTCATTCATGTAAGAAATTTGGAAAATAGAGAAAGGTATATGAAATAAAATTACTACCAGCTTATAAAAATAACTACTGTTGGGAAGTCAGAATTCTTAATGTTGAATCTGTTCCTCTTTACTATCTACCACACAACCTCCTTACTTTATTGTCTTATAATAAGTTTCTTAAATAATAAAATTTCTCTTTTAACAGCAAAAAAAAACACAAAAAACTACTGTTAAAAAAAACTATGATCTATTTCCTTCTGGCCTTTTGTCTATACATATTTGTTATAAAATCAGGTTATGTTGTGGTTTCAAATTTGTCTCCTTTGTATTTACAGCATGCATATTTTTCTACTTTATTAAATAGATGTCAAAAACTTGAACCATATACTTTACTTAATAAAACCTCTGTTTTTGAATAATGAGATTGTTTCACATTGGGGAATAAACACCCTCACACATATAAGATGATTTGTATCTTCAATTAATTCCTTAGGCTAGGTTGCTGGGTGTCTTAATCCATTAGAGCTACTATAACAAAAATACCATAGACCGGGTGACTGAAATAGGAAACATTTGTTTCTCGCACTTCTGGAGTGTGGGAAACCCAAGATCAAGGCGCCGGCAGGTTTGGGGTTTGGTGGAGCTCACTTCCTGGTTCACAACCAGTCATCTTCTTGCTGTCTTCACATGGCGGAAGGGTGGAGGGAACTCTCTGGGGTCTTTTTTATAAGGGCACTAATTCCATTTATGAGGGTTCCACCCTTATGACCTAATCACTTCTTAAATGCCCCACCTTCTAATGCCATCACATTGGGGAGTAAGTTTTAACATATGAATTAGGAGGGGCACAGCATTCAGTCTAGAGCTCTAAGTCAATAGGTAGATTATTTTTAAAATAATCTGATAATAGTCAATTTTGTTCATTTATTTACTTTTAAACATAAGGACCTTAATACAAGAAGAAAAATAGCCAACAGTAAGGTTGGTATAATGGTACTTCTTTATTATGGAAAGGTCATTTATTAAAATGGTAACATGTTAGTCTCTTTTGCTCACAATTATGTTGTAAGTATTTCATTCAGCACATTCTGATTTATCAACAGGTCTAGTAGGTAGAATATATGTACTATGTATGGACTTTAAATTAAGCATCAAGAAATTGATGTCTCCCTGGCTGATGTGTCTCAGTTGGTGGGAGCTTTGTCCCATGCACCAAAAGTGGTGGGTTTGATTCCTGGTCAGGGCACATACCAGATTGAGGGTTTGACCCCTAGTCAGGGTGCATGCAGGAGGCAACCAATCGATGTTTCACATCGACATTTCTCTCTCTTTCTGAAATCAATTTTTTAAAAAAAGAAATTGATGTCATGCTTACCTCCGTAACTCAACCTAATTCTTCTCTATATCATTCGTTGCCTTTCTCTTGTTGTTCCCATGTCTCTTCCTTGGCTTCACAGTTATGTCTGGTGATGACTTCCCTTTAAAGTTCACACTATACCCATCTCTACTTCAAGTAGTTCTATGATTTTAAAACTTCCAGTGGGACATCTGAGGCAATTTGGGAGAGATAAAAGTGCATAGTCTCCTGAGAACTGCCCTTCTAATTCCGAGGTCCCTTGTGCATAAATATGTACAGAATGGTTAAGCGTACAGGCTTTGGAAGTAGACATGTCTAGATTAGATTCCAAGCTCAACCTTCTTGGGCAAGGAAATGTGTGGTGTCAGGAGCTCATGGTGGTTGTGTGTGTGTGTGTAGTAGTAGTAGTAGTAGTAGTAGTAGTAGTAGTAGTAGTAGCGGCAGCAATTGGGTATACTCAAACAATCGATGTTGTTCGGTTTAGAAAGATAATATGTAGCTTAACATCTATTTGAGAGAGAATGTAAAGACAGAGTTTGATGGGTTACACCTGAAATAAAGTGAAAATTAACTAGTATTCAACCCAGAAGATTTAGTTTCTTTCCATTGCAGTTTCTAAGTAAACTAATGGGAGTTCTGAAGAAATTGCTTCTGTCAAATCTTTGGACATTTATGGGGAGAGGTTGTAAAATAAAGTAGAGGCAGATATATATGTACTAAAGATCTTTCCAGCAACTGTTAAACCAGTGTCATGGGAGACTTTATTGAAGACAAGAAAGGGCTACTTCCAGTTCTTATTTATTTTTTATTAGCACTAACTCAAAAACTAACTTTTCCTCTTTTTTCAGCCAGCATATGTCCCAAGGAAACTGATCCCAATAACTATCATCAAGCAAGGTAATTTTATGAGTCTGCTCTGGATATGTATTTATAACTATTTTTAATATACTTTTTTAATTCAGATAATTCAGCGTCACACATATTTTTTCAACTTCTCTGGTTATTGTTTTTTAAAAAATGTTTGAAGTAATCAGTATGGCCTAATAAACTAGAAGTTAATAGGTAATTTTGTCTCTTGTACCAATAGGCCTAGTCCTGGCAAGTCTCATTGTTTGGACAACTAGAGAAAAGCAATCATAAGTATTCAATTCTAAAAAGCCTATTAAATATGTGTGGCTTAGTTTAGTGTTAAGTTAGCATACATGAAGAAAATCATTAAGAGGATATGAATTAATGAAGTGAAAACTTTAGGGAAAGGTAAGACATCCAGGCTTCAAGAATTATAACGTCTTATTTTATTTCATTATCCAGTTGTTTTTGTTTTGACTCTCAGTTTTTCAAATTATTATTCTTAACACTTTTTTAAAATCTTTATTGTTGAAAGTATTACATAGGTCCGCCTTTTTCCCTCATTAACCTCTTCTAGCCCACTTCTGTCTCGGCCCCCACCCCAGGCCCTCACCACCCCATTGTCTGTGTCCATGGGTTATGCATATATGCATACAAATTCATTGGTTGATCTCTTCTGATCCACCGTCCCTTGCCTTCTCTCTGAGATTCAACAGTCTGTTCATGCTTCTATGTCTCTGGGCCTATTTTTATTCATCAGTTTTTTTGGTTCATTAGATTTTACATATGAGTGAGATCATGTGATAATCTTTCTCTGATTGGCTTATTTCACTTAGCATAATTCTCTCCAGGTCCACTTTATTATGTCCAGAAAGTTTCTTGGGAGAAGAGATTGGGGACTTAAAATTATTCTTCATTTTAAGAAAATAATGTCACAAGTATACTCTCAAAGTAGGGTCAATTAGTGTTGGAATTATCCAATGATTCTTTGCTTTGAGAATATATACTAGTATTTTCTAATTTTTTAATTTATTAGGTCATTGCCTCATTTTGTGCATTATTTAGGAAATTTTCAGCTCCTTAGAAAAGAACACTTTATGATAAAGTAATAATAGCCTTTCAGTACTTATAGGCATTGGTATTAGGGTAAGATGTGCCTTCTAGTCCTTTTGTTGGCTGTGTAGTCAACCCAATGAGTTCCTTTTTATTAACTGAAAAGTTAGATCAGTGCTTCTTCAGTGCAGATGACTTCACATTATTAGCTTCTTACTGCTTTCTGACTATTTTCCCCCAACACACACTATTATCTTTTTGTATTTCAACAGTGATTCAGAATGTTACCCACAGAGCTTCAATTAAATCCCCCGATAGGACTCCCATTGGAGGAACAATACTGGGTGAGTCAGTCTTGAACTCTATACCAAGATTAAGAAAGTCAGGCTATTTTTTTTTTTTTATGTAATAGAGCTTTTATGGAATTTTGCACTATGAGAAGATCTGTTAAATTGATGTTGATTCATTTCCTTTCAATATTTAGGATCCTGGCTGTGTTTATTCCAGGCTAGGAGCCAAGAGATGCTACCTCTATCCCAATGTGTTAGAGAAACAACTCTAGCTCATGCCTAGTGGGAATGATGGAACCCATCCTACCTACCCCACAGGGTTGTTGCAGTTATGAAGGAGTCTTTGTTATATTGAACTTCTCTTTTTTTATTATTTTTTTTTATTTTCCCCCCTTTATTGATTAAGGTATTACAAATGTGTGCTTATCCCCCCATTGCCCATCCCCCCAATCCTGCCCTCATCCTCACCCCTGTTGTCTGTGTCCATTGGTTATGCTTATATGCATGCATAAAAGTCCTTTGGTTGTTTATTATTAATAGTGGTGTCCTTTGTTCACCACACATCTTAAGCATCCATTTTACAATTTTTAAGTCCATGGATTAAAAGTCAGAGGATTTTGGTAGTTCAGTTCCGAATAAGAAAAAGACTCTGTTTAAAAGGTACTGTCATATTTTTTTCCAACATTTTAAAGTTGGGGTTAAAAATGACTAAGCAAAATAAGTGCTAAACTCAATATTTACTAATATCTGCCACTCTGAGCTTTATTTTATATCATGATGCATTTTCTTTCTCTCATCTTTACTTCTGTTTCCTTGCAGTCCACCTTGTTATTCCTGGTCTTAATGAAACCACCGTAAAACTTCCTACATCCATAATGTTTGAGATTTCAGATGCAATCAAGACACAATTAGGTAAGCAGCAAAGTTCTATGATTGAACTTCTCAGTGACCAAGTACTAGAACTTATATTCTTAGAATAACCAAGGAATCTAGAAAATGGGCTATTTGGGATCTCAAAGTAAAAGTAAGGGACAGGCATATATACTGTTGATAGGAATGTAAAGTGGTATAGCTGCTATGGGAACAATATGACCACTCTTCAAAAAAATAAAATTACCATAGGATTCAGCAATTCCACTTCTGGGTATATAACCAAAAGGATTGAAGAGTTCTCAAAGAAGTATTTTGTACACCCATGTTTGCAGTAGCATTATTCACAGTAGCTAAAACATGGAAGCCATTGAATGTGTCCAACAGATGAATGACTAAGCAAAATGTGGTTCATACATAAAATAGAATATTTTCATTAAAAGGTAAGGAAATTCTGATGGTTGCTACAATATTGATAAACCTTGAGCAAAGTAAGCCAGTTACAAAAAGACCAATACTCTATGAAGGATGGTTGCTAGGGACTGGAGGGAGGAGAGGAGTGAGGAGTTAGTGTTTAATGGTACAGAGTTTGTTTTATAAAATGATAAGAGTTCTAGAGGTAGATGGTGGTGATGGTTGTGCAACATTTTGAAAATACAAAAGGCCCAGTGCACAAATTTGTGCACTTAAGGGAGTCCCTCAGCCTGGCCTGCATCCCTTGGGGGATGTCCACCTGCCGGCTTAGGCCCGATCCCCCTGGGTGTGTGATGCTTGGTTAAGTCTGAGTATTAAACTAATTTCTGATACAAGCCGGCAGTCAGACATCCCTCTCACAGTCCAGGGCTCTCACAGTTCGGGACCCCTAGCTCCTTACTGCCCACCTGCAGCAGAGGTGGGAGAGGCTCCCGTCACTGCCACTGCCCTCACCAGCCGTGAGCCTGGCTTCTGGCCGAGTAGCGCTCCCCCTGTGGGAGCGCACTGACCAGCAGGGGGCAGCTCCTGTGTTGAGCATCTGCCCCCTGGTGGCAGTGCACGTCATAGCAACTGGTCATTCCTGCCAGTCATTCCACTGTTTGGTCGATTTGCATATTACGGTTTTATTATATAGGATTTAATACTACTGAGCTTTCCATTTAAAAATGGTTAAGATAATAAACTTTGTTATGTAGTATATTTTACCATTATTAAGAAGTTGTGGGGAAAGTAAGAGGCAGAGAAGTTGGAGTGCTGAAGGTATTAAATCACATTCTATAGGGAAGTAGTTATATATATCCTAGAGGCCCGGTGCACAAAATTCATGCACAGGGGTGGGGGGTCCCCTCAGCCCAGCCTGCACCCTCTCCAATCCGGGACCCCTTGGGGGATATCCCCGGGATCAGGCCTAAACCGGCAGTCGGACACCCTCTCACAATCCTGGACCACTGGCTCCTAATCACTCACCTACCTGCCTGCCTGGTCACCCCTAACTGCCCCCGCCCCCGCCAGCCTTATCGCCCCTCACTGCCTCTGTGTGCCGGCCTGGTTGCCCCTAACTGCCGCCCCCCCGCCAGCCTGGTTGCCCCTCACAGCCCCCCTGCTGGCCTGGTCACCCCCAACTACACCCCCCTGCCAGCCTGGTTGCTCCTCATGGCCCCCCCGCCAGCCTGGTTGCCCCTCACAGCCCCCCCTGCTGGCCTGGTCACCCCCAACTACACCCCCCTGCCAGCCTGGTTGCCCCTCATGGCCCCCCCGCCAGCCTGGTTGCCCCTCACGGCCCCCCCTGCTGGCCTGGTCACCCCCAACTACACCCCCCTGCCAGCCTGGTTGCCCCTCATGGCCCCCCCGCCGGCCTGGTCACCCCACGCAGCCTGCTGTTCAGTTGTTTGGTCATCCCTCACTAACCCCCCTGCCGCCTGGTCGCCCCATGCAGCCTGCTTGTTTAGTCATTTGGTCACCCCTCACTAACCTCCCTGCCGGCCTGATCATAGGCAGCTATCTTGTGAGGTTGTGATGCTCAATTTGCATATTACCTCTTTATTATGTAGGATAAAATATTAAATAAATATACATTTATAAAAGAAGAGTGAAAATTTGTCAAATTATCCAAAATACACACATTTATATAATTTTCAAATAGAGTAATTGTTATAAATTATACTTACTACACTATCAAGAGACCACTAGATACTTTCTATAAGAACTGATATAAAGGTCAGGACTGTTAGCATTATTATTTACTTGAGATTGGTACTGCTTCTTACTTCTAGAAAGAACCTGCTATGATTTCAATGTTTAAAAAAACATAAAAAATAAATAGACAAACAAAAACATAAAACATAACAATTTGGAAAACAACAACAATAGCAAAACCTCTTAAAGGGAGCCCAGGAAACAATTGTGGTGGTCACTGGGCTTAGTTGCTGCATTTGAGTATCAAATTAGTTTGATACTCAGACTTAATCAAGCATCACACACACTGAAGAGCTTGTGAACACAGACTCCTGCTCGCCTCCCTGCACCCCGTCCCCCCAGAGTTACTGATTCAGTGGGTCTGAGCTGGGGCCCCGGAATTTGCATTTCTTACCAGTAGGTGATACTGATGCTGCTGTTCTGGAGAATGTCTTGGGCTATTGATAAATATGAAAGGAGATGGTGTAATGTGATAGAAATTGAACAAGACTTAAAAATGCAGAATATTTTCCCTAAAGTAGGCACTAGCTAAGAACTTCAGCACTTACATAATCAACTCTTCACATTTTATGGATGCTAAAACAGAGGCCCAAGCCCCTGGTTTTTTGTGTGTGTGTGTGTTTTTTTGTGTGTTTTTTTAAAATATATTTTATTGATTTTTTACAGAGAGGAAGGGAGAGGGATAGAGAGTTAGAAACATGGATGAGAGAGAAACATCGATCAGCTCCAAGCCCCTGTTTGGTAGCACTCAATCAACAAATACTTATTAAGCATTACTCTGTGCCAGATAGCATGTTACTGGGGCCTATCATGGTGAGATACACAGCCCATACTGGGACCTCACACTTATTTTTCCCTTGTTGGAGACCTAACCCAGTGGTCGGCAAACTGCGGCTCGTGAGCCACATGTGGCTCTTTGGCCCCTTGTGTGGCTCTTCCACAAAATACCATGGCCTGGGCGAGTCTATTTTGAAGAAGTGGCATTAGAAGAAGTTTAAGTTTAAAAAATTTGGCTCTCAAAAGAAATTTCAATCATTGTACTGTTGATATTTGGCTCTGTTGACTAATGAGTTTGCCGACCACTGACCTAACCTATTTGTTTTTCTGATGGTAGGCAATCAGACTGTAACTGTTTTAAAAATTAGGAACTCCTAAATTCTCCTTAGCTGTTAATTTTGAGAACTTCCTGGGAGAAGGAGGAACAAAGCTTAAGTGAGTAAAGAACACTTAATAGGTGGTCTATTAGACTTACAGTTTTAGAACAATTTTCAAAGCTTATGCATCACCATTTCCTGAAGATGTTAAAATATTTGCCCGTAAATCTTTGTGATTTTGTTCAACCCTTACATTTTTACTGTAAAATATTCATAGCTGTCAGTACTAGAATGAGTTGCCTTCAAGGGTATAGACATGTGACCCTAGGCTTCATATCCTTAATTGGTACATCAGGCTTGATCATCTCACTTTTAACTGTAAAACCCTGTGACTCAACTCCACATCATCTGTATGCTGTGCTCAAAACCAGGAAGCTTCCAAATTAAATGCCCCCAGGAAACCTGTGTTTGGAATCGGAGCTCAGGACTTTTGCACTCACCTATTCTCTGTCTGGAGCCTACGTATTGCCTTACTCCTCACCTGGAAACTTGTTTGGAAAGAGAAAAAAAGGAGCCAGCCAATCTCTTACTGATTTGGTCCCTAATCTGTCTCTCAAAACTACAAAACCCAGGATGTGAAGGAGACTGAAAATGGGCAGTTTTTTCCCCAGATCACTGCTGTCAGTTTAGAATTAGATGTTTCATTCCCTAGTCCTTAGTCTTAAGTGATATTTCCTTTTGGTTTTTGCAAAGTTCCACATGCTACCTTAATATCAATTCAGGTGTTTTGTTTACTTTAGAGATTTGGGGATTTTGTTTTGTTTTTATTTTGTTTTTCTGATATAATTCACTAAACCTTCAGTATTGTAATTTTAATAGAGAAGAAATGGTATGCGAATAGTTAAATATCTCTTTTAACTTGTATTTCTGGGGAAACACCTGTCAAATTTAACACTGGCAATTTTTTATGCATTGAAGAGATTGATAGTATGTTTGAAACTGTACAGTAAATCCATCCAATGTAACATCTTAACAGACTATATTTTAAAAATTACATTTTAAATTTACTGTAATATTTTAATGCGGACATAGCAATTCTTCACACTACTGAGGAAGAAATAAACTTTCCTGGGGTTATTTATCACCACAATTCAGAGAAGTCCAATTTTTTGATGGGGTAGATCCTAAAAATAATATCCTCATTCCAGCAGCATCCATCATGGGACATCGAGAAATTACTAGCTTTTGTTCTAAGAACACATGGTGTGAATAATGAGAGATATAAACAAGAAAATTAGTATTACACCCACATCACCCAGGGATACACGTAGGGTTTGCCAAAGTCAAGACTTAGCTTGCCAAAAATTAACGGAAACAACAGTGTTGAAAAAAAGGTACAGAAGAATCAGAGAGGGAAAAGTAATTTCCTGGGTTTTAAGTCATTCTGATGGGATTTTGCTCCACTGGTGCCAAGACTGCACTTGTACATAGATGATGTGGAGGAATGTTTGGGTTTGATAGGAAACATAAAATCCCCCCATTTAAATATTTCTCCATCTACCAATTTCTCTGATTCTAAAAGGCAATATTTAGAAATACAACATGCCTTTGTAGGGAATTGGTGATGTGCAACGAATACAAGTCTCTCTTGGGAACATAGCTTACCCTTTTTTCTTCTTTTCAGCCTAAGGTGATTGCCAGCTAAGGGCATGTTTAGAATATAAGAAGCTAAAGCAAAACAATTTAGAGCATTCATGAAAGTCTATGGATGTTAAAATACATTAGTTAAGTAAGCAAGTAAGTAATAAATAGTCCTAGTCACCCTGGCAACCACCAAGAACACAGGATGTTACACAGGGAGGAGAGGATTAGCAAACATATCCTAAAGGATCAGAGGACACTGAAAAAGAAAAGACCCTTAAAGAGAAACCTTCTAATCTTACATTTGAAAAATAAAAGCAAACACCTTCCTATGGCACATCCTGAAAAGAACAGAACCAGAACTTGCTCATAAAAATTTGTAACCCAAATGGTTTTTCTTGTGCGAACAATCACAGTGCTTCTAAATAAAAACTGTGACTACAAAGAAGGGCAGGAAAAAGGGTTGATCAAATTTAGAAGTTTTAAAAATAGGATTTTTTTTGTAAAATTATACTGGATTGCCATTTTTAGTTATTCTAGAAATAGAGTCCTCTCTCTTTATGCCCTGCTAAATTAATTTGAGCAATGGAATCAAACATTTCTGCTGTGCAAGCATGCTGTACAACTTCATGTGCTCATGAATCCAAAGCACACACATGGCTATTAGATATGATAGGGCAGTGGTCGGCAAACCGCGGCTCTTGAGCCACATGCGGCTCTTTGGCCCCTTGGGTGTGGCTCTTTCACAAAATACCACGGCCTGGGTGAGTCTATTTTGAAGAAGTGGCGTTAGAAGAAGTTTAAAAATTTTGGCTCTCAAAAGAAATTTCAATCATTGTACTATTGGTATTTGGCTCTGTTGACTAATGAGTTTGCCAACCACTGTGATAGGGCAAGTATATAGCACTCATGACACCTATTTCTAGCATTTTAAGTCACTCCTGAAAATAATTAGCTCTATGTAGAAATCTATTGAATGCTTCTATAATACAGATTAAAAATTGATTGGCTTCTATTAACATTGTGAAAGGGATGACTTTATAACTGCCTTTGTCCATCATCAGTAAATAAATATTTCATGCCCATGTCAGCTGAAAAGAAGAAAATGGTCTTTACAGCAGGGATGTGAACTACAAAAGGAGGTTACAAAATTTGCATCCTCAAAGAACTTTGAGAGAACAGGTTAGATCAATAGTTCCCAACAGAGAACAGTTTTGTCCTCCAGGGGAAATTAGGCAACGTCTGGAGACATTTTTGGTTGCCACAACTATGTACATGCTAGTGGAATCCAGTGGTAAAAACCAGAGGTGCTACTCAACATCCTGCAACATAGGAAAGGCCTCACACCAAAAAATTATCCAACCCCAAATGTCAATAGTGCCAAGGTTGAGAAACCCAAGAAGTTCCTGTACAGCCTTTGGACTCTACAAAATCCCATCTAGCTATAATAAGTTCAAAGTGACAGGATCAGGGTATCTCAAAGATTAATTAATTTTTTTATGCCACGAGACTGTTTCAAAATATTATAAGTAGGTTATTGATTTTGTGTGTGAAAGAGCTGACTCAAGTTAATCCTTGGTGCATTTTTAAAATGAGAAATATCTTAATCATTGGGAATCTCTGGTATAGAAATGTACTTTCTTTGAAAAAGAATACCTACATTTTAGAAGGAAGTTTCCTGAACAGTTGTCTGAAGAGGGAAAAAAATATATTTTAATCTTTACAATGAATCCCCTCTGTGACCAAAACAATAGGTGTTTGTTAACATATGGCTCAAATAAATTACTATTGATATTTTTTTGCCACAAGTATTTTCAAATAATTTAGTTTCCCAAGTGTGTTACTTATGCTTTTTTAAAATTTCAGTGTCTGAACCTATTGCATGTTTTACCATGCATAATAATGGAAATTTTCTATTCATTGATTTTTTTAAAAATTAGGAGTACTTCAATATAAAATTCCAGTGAGTATTTGCAATGCAACATATGCCTTCCAGAAACTCTATGAATAAGAATGACTTGAGAGTTATCCAAGTGTTGGATTGTGATTTATTCCTTCATTCCAATGCCAACTTAGATCTTAATTACTGAGGGTTAAAAGAAGGGATTCTGAACACTGTCATCTATTCATGCTAATCCCTGGTAGAAATGCACAGTAAATTTGTTGACTACCTGGTGGGAAGAGATAAAAGCAGAGTAGATTTCTGGAAATAGTCTGTTGCTTGATTATGTTTTGAACGAATTGTATTTGGACACTGTGTTATAGGGAAGTGAGATAAACTGTTTGTTCTCTAACTTTTTTTTTTTTTTAGCTAAGAATGAAACCTTGGCATTACCAGCTGAATCTAAAACACCAAAGGTAGAAAAAATCCCAGCACAGCCCATAACAGGTAATGAGATCCCCATATTGTTCACTTACAATAAGTAATATTTTTCTAATAGTAAAAGATTGACAAGCCTGTACTTTTTTTCCAGTGAAGAGCCAGTAGGAAATTCATTTCGATCGATAGCACAAAATGATAGGTGATGTGATTCTAGGTCCTTAATCTAATGTCTGGAAAAACAACAGCTGCAAAATGAACTACTGAATCATATAACTAACATGTAATATGGAAACTGTATTTTTCACTCTAAGTGAAAGCTATTACCTCAACATTGTGAAATAATCTTATACTAACACGTAATGCCTGGTTTTGGTGTTTTCCTTTTATGTGAAGATATGAGACCATTTTTCATTTCTCCACTTTCACAAGTGGTCATTTGAGCAAAATGCCATCATTAACCTTCACAAATCCATAGCTTGAGAGCTATATCATTTAGCAGCAATGTCTTTGGAAGATTAAAAATCCCAGTAGAGATAATATGTAATAGTTCAGTAAAAATTCTTTAAAGAATAAATGTGGAATGCATTTTCCCCACAGTTTATCAGCCGTTACTAACAAACATTCAGCATTTCTTCTATGAATGAACTGTCCAAGTCAAGCCCACCGGGAACACATTATTCTCTGAACTACAGAGTTTTGCCAGAGCAATACCACCTCATCTAGAACACAGTGAAGCAAACATCTGGCAAGAATTTCCCCAAATCCACATTTAGCAAAGTAACTCCAATCTAAAGTAAAAACTTTAATCCATAAAATTGCTATAAGTTCAAATATTAGTGGTATTTACCTTATACTAAACTCTTAGACTCATAACTGATCCAGAGGAGTTAAATATTGGTGGGAAAATAAAATAATGTGATTTCAAGAAACCAATTCAAATAGGGATATTCTGACAAAGCAAGAAGTATGTGGCTCTGCCTAAAGGACAGAGATGGACCTTCCATCCCTCACCTTCATGGCAGGTGGGGCAAAGGTCAACGCTATTCAGGAAGCTGAAATAATCTATCTGAATGAAATTCCTCGGTAGTTTTCTGATTTCAATATAATTGTTCAATACCAATAAAAACATAGGCATGATCCAGTGGATGACTCCAACTTCTTTTCTGCCCCAAAGATTCTGCCCAATTATACTTTCTTCTCTTGGCACATTATCTCATGGAAGAATCTATAGATTTCTTAGTTCTCTTCCAAATCTTCCTCACAATTTTCCACTTCAGAAACACTTAGTTAAACACCATAACTTATTATTGAGTGTTATTGTGTTACCACAAGTCCTTAACCCTGCAAAAATTCTAGAATTGTCTAGCTTCCAATTCACTCCAGATCTCAGTGATCCTGGTTCTTATTTCTTGAACACTATTTAGCTGAGGTCGTCTTTGCTTTTGAACTAGCAATTAGAGCACCCTTGTGGCTGAGCATTTGCATCCTTATCATCATTTCAACCCAGTTCAAACCTTCGCATGTTGACTGCAGTTTGAAAGAGAGAAATCATAGAATGTAATAGTTCTCAATAAACCTTTTTTGCCCTGGGTCATTGTTTTATTTGCCCATTTATTAATTCATTTAATAAACATTTATTATGTGCTTGCTTACTATACCCTGGACATTGTGCTAAGCCTTGAAGGTGAAGAGAAATAAAAAGGCAGATAAATAAAAAGTTATGATTAATCTGATAAGTGCTTTCATGGAGGTCAGTTCAGAGTGCTTTTTGTAACACATGGAAAGTGGACCAAACCTGGAAAGGAAATGTTGGGAGCAATGTCAGGTCAGGCTGTGGCACAAGCAAGCCATGGAGTCCTTAACATAAGTAACTTGAAAAGTAATGAGCTGTGCGTCAGTTAATTCCAAAGGGCCCCGATGTCTTAGGGTCTTCGGTTGCTTCATAATTTTATATTAATTTGTAAAGTTGCCTTTTTTACTTTCCAGTGACTCCTGACTCAGTTCCAGGAACCACTAAATCCACTGTGTCTAGTGCATTAGATATTTCAGAAACAACACTGGGTAATTCTAAGAAGTTTTTTTCTAAAACAAACAAAACCCTCCCAGCGCTCATAGAAAGGAAAATAACCCAATACCTTACCTTTCCCCTCATCTCTCACCTCCCTACTGGCAGTAGTTAATCTTCCTATTTCTTGGACCAATTTCATTAGAGTTAATCACATGCCTCGATCCTGGTGAATGATGTCCGAGGGAGTGCTGGATGCTAGCTGCTAGCTGCACACCCTTTTCCCCAGTCTCGTAGGATGTACAGAAAAACAGATTGCAGCCTTTTATCCCAGGTGGCTTGGAGAGGTGGGGGAAACCTGGAAGTCTTGACTGTGTCTGTGCTTTCTGTTTTCAATGGCTTTTCCAAGTCTTGTGTGTACTAAAAACGAGGAGAATCCCAAAAAGTGTCATGCTTTCTAATAAGAATTTCATGTCACACCCATTAGCTGCTTCTTGGCCCAAGAGGCTCTTCCTTGCTTGGTTCTCTGCTGAAGAAAAGGAGCGGCATGTGTTTTGTTCTGTACTTGTGATGTTGCTCATCCGTGCCACACCACGGCCCTTTGAAAGTGTACCTTCAACTTTGAACAGCCATGTCCACCTTTTCCAGGGAAAGCCAGCTATGTCCTTGAAAGGCATCAGCTGCTGGTTCACACTCTGTGTGAGCACGCATCACATGATCACGGTTAAGCCACAGTGTCGAATCCCAGGTCACACATTTGCTAACCGAATTCTTCTTTATTTTAGTTCTCAGCGAAAAGACCCCGGAAAGATCGCAAACTATTCTAATACCTAGGTTTGAGTTACCACTGAGCACTCTAGGTAAAAATTTTTAAATACTACAGCTTATTATTACCTTGCAAATTTTATGCATGCTTGAAAGCCGTCCTAGGCTAATTTATTTAAATTTGCCTCCTCACAGGAAAGAAGAAACACTTAGCTTATAAAACAATAAGCTCCCCAACACCACGTTTTTATTTTATTTTTTAAATTTAATAAATCTTTATTGTTCAGATTATTACAATTGTTCCTCTTTTTTCCCCCATAGCTCCCCTCCACCCAGTTCCCACCCCACCCTCTGTCCTTACCGCCCACCCCCCCCACTGTCCTCATCCATAGGTGTACGACCTTTGTCCAGTCGCTTCCTGCACCCCCCATACCCTTTCCCCCCAAGAATTGTCAGTCCACTCCCTTTCTATGCCCCTGATTCTACTATATTCACCAGTTTATTCTGTTCATCAGATTTTTTTATTCACTTGATTTTTAGATTCACTTGTTGATAGATATGTATTTGTTGTTCATAATTTTTATCTTTACCTTTTTCTTCTTCCTCTTCTTTAAGAATACCTTTCAGCCTTTCATATAATACTGGTTTGGTGGTGATGAATCCCTTTAGCTTCTTCTTATCTGTGAAGCTCTTTATCTGCCCTTCAATTCTGAATGATAGCTTTGCTGGGTAGAGTAATCTTGGTTGTAGGTTCTTACTATTCATCACTTTGAATATTTCTTGCCACTCCCATCTGGCCTGCATAGTTTCTGTTGAGAAATCAGCTGACAGTCGTATGGGTGCTTCCTTGTAGGTAACTAACTGTTTTTCTCTTGCTGCTTTCAAGATTCTCTCTTTGTCTTTTGCTCTTGGCATTTTAATTATGATGTGTCTTGGTGTGGTCCTCTTTGGATTCCTTTTGTTTGGGGTTATCTGCGCTTCCTGGACTTGTAAGTCTATTTCTTTCACCAGGTAGGGGAAGTTTTTGGTCATTATTTCTTCAAATGGGTTTTCAGTATCTTGCTCTTTCTCTTCTTCTGGCACCCCCATAAGTCGGATGTTGGTACGCTTGAAGTTGTCCCAGAGGCTCCTTACACTATCTTCATATTTTTGGATTCTTTTTTCTTTTCTGGTTGAGTGTTTTTTGCTTCTTCATGTTTCAAATCTTTGACTTGATTCTTGCGATCCTCTAGTCTGCTGTTAGATCTCTGTATAATATTTTTTATTTCAGTCACTGTATGCTTAATTTCTAGTTTGTCCTTTTCATATTCTCAAGGGTCTCACTAAATTTATTGGCCTTTTCTAGAAAATTCTTGAAAAACCTTATAACCATGGTTTTGAACTCTATATCCAGTCGTTTGTTTTCCTCCATTTCTTTCATTTCTGATCTGTTTGTCTCCGCATTTTGGCTGCTTCCCTGAGTTGATAGAGTGGCTTTGCATGCTAGGTGTCCTATAGGGCCCAGTGGCTCAGCCTCCCCAGTTACCTGAGGTGGACACTCTTGGTGCACCCCTTTGTGGGCTGTGTGCACAGTCTTATTGTAGTTAAGCCTTGATTGTTGTTGGTATCACTGGGAGGAATTGACCTCCAGGCCAATTGGCTGTGAGTATTAGCTGTGTCTTCACTGGGAGAACTTCTGTGCTGGAGACACCCTTATGAGACAAGACTTGCAAAAGCCTCTGTGCTCAGCTTGGATGGGGCAGAGTCTCAGGGCAGAGCAGACAGCATTAGTTTCCTGTCAGCCCTGCCCTAAGAGGCCCCTGTGTCTCAGTGTCCCGTGGTAATTGCTGCAAGCACCTCTGAGAGGAAGCTGCCCTTGAGTTCTGCCCACTGCCAGACAGTCCAGTTTCTCCCCTAATGAGTTTGGGTCCCCAGAGTCTCGCCCGGAACTGGAGTTCAGTGCAGTTGGGAGCTTTTGTCTCCCTCCCACTTGAGAAAGCCAGCCACGTACTCAGTTGCCTGCCCTCTCTGCGAGCGCACGCCTCGGTACCTCTGCCTTCCACAGTTCCTCTGAGTCTCAGTGTGCTTTTCTCCATCCTGACAGTCCAGTTTCACCCCGTATGAGTCTGGGTCCCCAGAGTCTTGCCCAGAACTGGAGTTCAGTGCGGTTGGGAGCTTTCGTCTGCCTCACGCTTGAGAAAGCCAGCCACATACTCAGTTGCCAGTCCTCTCCGTGCGCGTCTCAGTACCTCTGCCTCCTGCAGCTCCTCTGAGTCTCAGTGTGCTTTTCTCTTTCCTTCCAGTTGTAGAATTTCCACTCAGCCCGCCTTCCTGTGGTTCTGGATGATGTCCGTTTTGTCTTTTAGTTGTAGTTTTGAAATTGTTGTGTGAGGCAGCAGTTTAGGTGTTTACCTGTGCCACCATTTTGGTTTCTCTCCTTCCACATTTTTAAATGTTATAAGATCTTTATACTTTAGGGTCCTAAAGAGTCTCTCTCTATAACAAATCCTTCAGCTGTTTAGAATTCTAATTTCTTTATGAATGCAGTATAAAAAAAGTTATTGGTGAAAGTGAGCTTAATTATAGAGCCATGTGGTCACTACAATTCTATTTTTAAATGCTAGTAGATGGACATTTGCTAGTTCAGACATGTTTGGTACTTGATGTGAGTCTAAATGAGCACACATACACATAGCTGAATAAATTAGAAAACAAATTTAATCAAAATTAAAAGAAGAGCTCAAATTCCTCAAGTATAGTGTCTGGTTATAAAAACTAGAAAAGGGAGCTGATTATATCATCCAATGTTGAAACACAGGATTAAAAAATACTACTAACAGTCCCTTACTTAATGTGAATAATTTGCCTTTCTGTGTTTGTTTATTGCTTTAGTAAAATCTTTTCTCTGTTACTTGCACCTCAAGTCATATCATTTCTTATGTGTTTCTTTACAGCTCCGAAAAGACTTCCAGAATTTCCTCAGGCAAAAACACCCTTCCCTTTTGAGAAACCTGGGGGCGCCTTGGGTAATAACAATACCTAAAACCTGGTGTTAAGATGTGGGTGATGAGTGCTTAATTCTGGAGGCTACATTCACTGGGTCCTATCTCTGCAAACCTCAGTGAACTGATGAATTCCATTAACTTAACCAGACAAGTGGTTGATTTGGTAACGCAACACAAACAAACAAAAAACATGTTTGATTGGATTTTTTAAAAATTTAGTATAAATCATCACTATATTAATTCCACATAGTTCATGAAGTTAGTTTTTTGTTCTCAAAAACATTGAGAGTACGACACCAACCTTTGGTCTCTCTCTAGTCACTAACCAATCACATGCTCTCAGGATGGGAACATAGTAATTTCTTCTTGATAGACGATGGCTTTTGATAGAATGAGTATGTGCTTTTCATTGCAGGATTCTCATAGTCAACCATACCAGCAACCTGTTTCTGTTTCTTTGTCCTCCTCAAAAAAACTTAAGCAAATTCCCTTTCTTTTTACTACTGTAGCTTCAAGTGAAAAGCCATGGATTGCACCTATAACTAAAACATCTGAAGATTCCAAAGTTTTACCACCTCAAACTGGTAATTGCATTCTTTTTAAAAAATAGACTGAAACAACAGTACAGGCAGTCCTAGGGTTACATTGGACTCGACGTACGTCGTTTTGTGGTTATGTTGCCATCTCCCATTTATTTAAAAAAAAGTTCCGTCATTTCAATGTATGTACACATGTGCTTTATGTTTTTTGTTATTTATTTACCACAAGTAAACATCAGGAATTGTTATCTTTCTTTGAAATTTGTTTTACTGTGTCACTACTGTGTATGTGCTCCATGTGAGTGATGTAGGTGCTTGTGTAGGTGCATTCTGACTTACAGCGAAAATCACGTTCTCTGATGTAACCCAAGGACTGCCTGTATTGAGTTTCTCATTTTTATCTTTATATGTTCCTTAATTGATTATCAGTATACTTTGTAGTAAATGGTAAAGCTATAATTCATTCTTATACTTAAATAAATCTTTTTTTTCTCAGTACAAAAGCAAAATGTTTTTGCATTTGTTTTAAAGATCTGTATTTTAACACCTGGACATCTATTTAGATCTTTGGCTAGAAGATGAACTATGCATTGGCTCATTGAATTTCTAGAGATCTCTTTAGTGCCATGAGGCAGTATCAAAAATAAGAAGCATCATCCTGGGTCTGATTTAACAGTGTGAATTTAATGTTTCCCTTGCAGGTAGATATTTGTTTCTTTTCCAGCAATGAACTTTTTTTAGTGACAATTATTGCTATTTATTGAGCACCTTTTATGTGCCAAACATGGTACTAGGTGCCTGGGAGTGAGCTGTATGACTTGGGGCCCAGGGGCCAGTGATAGGACATTGCATCCAGAGTCCAACTTTAAAAAGGCTTTCCAGCCCCTGCGTATCCTCAAGTCAGCTTTGATTTGCTCAGCAAGGAGCAACTGAGCTTGCAGGTGGAAATCAGCCAGTCTAGCTAAGTGGGGGTTGGGCAGGTGACTCTCATTGCCCCTCATGCCATACCTTATCTTTGCCACCAATGAACATTTGAGAGCCTACTATGTACAAGATATTATTACCGAACCCTAAAATTTATAATCATACTGTGATATAGAGGGAATCTTGGAATTAATAATGGACTTTTTTCCAATTCTGGCTTTCCTGCTAACTATATACTTTAGATATTTTACTCTACATTTCTGGGTCTTAGTTTGCTCTTTTATAAATTGTGGCAATTGACTTTTTTTCTTCTGAGAATTCTTGTGTTCCACCACTAAAACTGATTAAGGGAGATAGCTCTACTTTTTTGAAAATAGATTTTTCTCAATTAAAGAGTTTTCTCCCATGTATCTTTTTTTGAAATATCTAACAGTCAACTAAGGAGGATGGATATTCAGCATATGATAATTATAAAACCTCAGAAACCACTTAGTGTGATTACCTCCATGATTTTTATTTTACTTGTTTGTATTTTAATTTTTGTATATCTCCTAGTTGTGGTTTTTGGAGCACATATAGTATATAATGTAGTTAGAAGTTCAAGTAATAAAGTTATATAACCAACATTTTGTGGAATTCTCCAGTAAAGAGTCCAACAGAGGACTGGTTTGGGAAAGGATGAGAATGAGCCTTCAGATACATAGATCCTGGTCAAATTATCTTTTCTCTGATATCTGTAGTGGTCTCAGATCTCAGCAAAAAATATCAAATAAAGTAAGTGTGTCTATTATTATAATATCCACTAATTTTCTCAAGTGGGAAAACACTTGAAAGTTGGCTAAAATTGTCAGTCAATCCAGAGAAGCCTCAAATTGGGTCTTTCTAAGCCATAGTTATTCTAGTCATTGATGCAGAAACTTTACTGCAATTACTTACTGTGGGTGTAAAAGTACGTTTAGCATTCCAGGTTACCTGAGTCCAGGTCCTGAGTAGAGTTTCATACTGTGTTCCATTAGCTATCACACTGTGACTATGGAACAACAATTAGTCTAAGGGCATCTGTGATGGTCTACCTGTACACTAAGGCAGGCCTGGCCTCACTCCCACATACTTCATGAGCATCACATCTCCCAAACCAAACACTTTGGGGGCTCACTGTACTAGATGAACTCTTAAGTCCATTTCATCTCTTAGCTTCTGTGCTATAGCATGGGAGACACAGGGTCCCCCAAGGTCTCCCTTGAGCAGCCTCAAGTTTTTTGGTGTCTTTGATTATTCAAGAGCAAACTGATCAAAACCTCAAGGGAACCATACGGAGTTTTAATGCGTAGGGCATGGATTATATATAAAGCCTGAATTGAACCAAGTATCGGGAGTGGAGAAAATATGTTGGGAAGTGAAGGTTGTAGAGTTCAAAGGAGACAAATATCGGTGTGATTACAAATCCCATTAAAAGCAGTTCTTTTTGCCTTTAATTTCAGAAAAGAAATATTCTGGTTTTGCCCTTTTGGAATATAACTAGTGGCTATGCAGTTTTATTATTCAGCTGCCTCACTATTGCCAGGGCAATTTTAGGCCGCCAGAGAACTTCCAACTGTTGACCGCCAACCTTCTCTTGATGAAGTGTTGGGGCTTGTCCTGGGCTGTAACAGCATAGTTGGTAATTATTGCAGACATGACCAGTAGCCCCAGGAACTCCTAGCCTGCCCTTATAACATTTAATTTGTACATCCACGCTACTTAGTGCGGTCCTTGGACCAGCAGCATTGGCATCACTGGAAGTTAGCTGAAAGGCAGAATCTGGGGCTCTGCTGAGTCAAGATCTGCTATTAAGATCTCTAGGTGGTCTTGCACATTAAAGTTTGAGAAGCACTATCTATCACTGAAGTCTGTAACATTTCACATGATATAGATGAGAGTCATCAAATGTGGTTAACTGTAGACAAGAGAACTCAAATCAATATAAGATTGGTTTCTCAAAGTGTGTGATTCTTATCCCTTGTTTTTGCTACTGTGCAAAATGCTTACATCTAACTCTTGTGTAGGAGTTCCGAGGCATCTTCCTAACATGTTAAATTTTAAATTAAAATTTATCATGTGCATTATTTGTAATTTAAAGAGTTGATATAGTCATGCCACACTTTAATTGATTTTAGCATTTTTTGTTTCTTGTGATTGATTTTGTGTGAATTTATACATGTACTGAGGGTATCTATTACCTGTTTAGTTTCAATGTATAGGATTATTTATTTTATATTTCAACTACTCACATGACTTTCAAATGTAATTGATTGGTGAATTAAGAAGAGAAAGAGGTAGAGATAGTATTGGAATGCTGGTCCATAAAATCATTAATCTAATTTTCAGTTGTTATATCCTTTGAAGAAACCATATATTTTAACTGGTATTAATGACCTTATTATAGCAAAATTAACATAATTTGGTTTTTCTGTTGGGATATAATGCATCTATATTTACTATATCAATTCCCTTCACCCAAAGACCACCAGGAACACACCCATATTTGAACAAAATTAGGTTTACTGACTCACTGCAACAATGGGAAATACATACCATGAGAAACTGGGAACATTTAGTAAGACGGTGTTGGAAAGGACTTATTGTAGGATTTGGTCTGTGTTAGGTGATTCTGGAGAGGCTCCAAGGAAGTGAAGCTTTGTGGATAGGATGCTGTCAGAAAGTGGAGTAATTCTGTGATTGAATATCTCAATAAATACCTTTTTCTATTTTATACATAACTTTAATTTGACTATACATAGCATAATAATTTATTTTTATTGTTGAACACTATTACAAATATCCCCTATTTCCCCTGCCTCTTTTCCCACCTCCTCCCAGCCCCAGCCCCTGTCTTCACCACAGTATTGTTCATGACCATGGCCTATGCATATATGTTTTAATAATTCTTAATGAGAAGACAAGAAGAGTGGAGTGAAGCTAAACTTGTGATTGATAAATAAGCAACAGTTAGTCATATTAGCCAGACTGTAGGGACAGTCATTTTTGTGCTCATTCATTTGTCTGTGTCCCATACAATTAGAGAGTGCTCTTGTTTTTTGTCTCCATCCATCTTAGTCACTAAGTGGTCTTGTTTGATGTTGATATTCTTTAAAATTGTTAATGTTCAGCAGAAGAATAGAAAGCCTAGCTGTGAGCACCAGACCAGCACTGGATGCCAGCATCTGCTTTTCTCCTTATCAGCTGTTAAACATGATTTATCAATACCATTTGTAAAATTCATTTTGCTTCCACATTTACTAGATTTGTTTTCCACATTTACTTCATATTCTGTATTAAATCATTAGAATGCACAATCTCCAAAGAATTTTTGTATAATGTTTGAATATAAAAAGCTATGTGGAAATTCTAAATTGCATACTAAATTTTCAAATCCCTGGGTCATTTCAATAGTTTATGACAAGAGTGGTTCAAAGTATTTGGAATTTGGAATATTCCAGGAAACCTGAGACGTATAGTCATCAAGCCTATTTCTCCTAACCTTTCATTAGTGCTGCATTTTGTGATCCCATTATTTGAATTGTATTTTGTATTAAACTTTCTCTAAAGTACATTTAAGTATGATTGATCATTTTTGAGTCTCTTGACAAATCCAACTCTTCTTAAAGTATAGAAAGGAAATTACAAAAATCTGCTCTACAATTATATGCCAAAATGCCAACTTGTTCATAAAGTTTGTATTAGAAGAAGTTGACAACATTTTAGAAATATTTTAGTGCTTGTGACAATCATTCAGAGAATTCAAACTCTCTGATGATAAATGGAATTGGTCTATTTTCTATTGGAAGGTGGCCAGTTGACTATGATTTCTGTGTTATTATAGAGTGAGTTCCAGAAAAGCTCTCAGTACTTTCCATCCCCAACCCCACCCACACCCACACCTGCACCCTACTGAATTGTGCACTGCAAGTATATGCATGTATTTGTTGCATTACTTCTTCATTGGAATAATATAATTTTGTATATGCTTGGCAGTTTTCTATTAAGAGATTCAAAGAGTTGTATTTATACCATTATATTGATCTTTTAGAAGTCCCTGGAAGCAAAGAGAGTTATTTTCTTTTATCTTAAGAAGATATGTGAGAGACTTGCCTTTGAATAGGTAGAGGAGCAAAAACTAGATTCTTGTTCATTTCTTTCTGAATCTCTCCAATGAACCACTTCATGTTAAAAGTGAAACTATGTCAGATAGCTTGCTTTGAAATTTTCACTGAATAGTGCAACAGAGAAAATCAAATATTTTTATTAGAGTCAGGTGCCTTTTAGATTTTTTAAGAAAGAGCAAGTGGTCTGTAAGGAAGGCTGGCCAGTCCCTGATGTTTATTCTCAATGTGAATGTGACCTCTAATCTGTGAACTATAGGATGAGACAGAGCTGGGTTAATAAATAGCTCAACTATTTACTATTTAAGTGGTTGTAGACAAGTAATTTATAATCACTTCATCTAATTCACAGTACATAAGGGGTACCCTGCTACCATTTTCTTACTACAGCAGACTTTTGCATTGAACGCATCCCCTTCCCGTCACCCAAATTTCCTGAATTGCTATAGATGCTTAATAATAATAATAACAATAAATTATTTAATTAATGAAAAGAAGGAAGAGAGAAGAAAGAACACTGTTAAGCTTATATACATATGAGCATATCAAATGATTCTTGGGTCTTCATTTCACCTGTGTAAAATTTTTTAAGGAGAATGGAAAGGACATGTGCTATGGTATTAGGAGAACCTTGCAACCCCATGGGAATGGCCTGATGTCCTATTAAGCCCACGGCATGTCTGGTAAATTGTATCACTTGGCCATTCTGTTCAGATGGAGTGGCAGCCTGTATCATTCTGTGAACTGGGCTCAGGCCCTGTCTAGGCTCAGGGAGTAAAATCGATGCCAAGACAACTTTCTGTGTTTTCTATGGGCATTAGAGTTGAGAGAAGCAGCATAAATGCCATGCATTTACCATCCCTCATATGGGATATGTGCATGATTTCTAAAGCCCTGGTATGGTTTGAGGGGGCGGATGGAAATCAACTTTCTGTTTCTAGCTTGATAATGCAATCAGTGTTAAGGCTCCTTAATTTCTTGATTATCCTCTTAAAAGACCATCATTTAGTACCAGGAGGGATTTAAAGCCCAAATAAAATAAATTGTTTTTTTAAATAATCCCAGGGTGATTCAGTGAGTTTATTTTCATCTTTAGAAAATTCTCCTGTCTGTTCTTCTCCAACGGTGTCCAAACAAACTGATTTTCCCCTCCAATTGTACTGTGACTAAGACAGTGACTTTTTCTGGCAAAATTATTTCCCCTTGGACAATAAATAGTTATCATTAGGGACTTCCCTTTATAGTCAGAACTGAGGATGGTAGACCTCAATCTTTTCATTAGACTCCATTAAAGAGAGCTACCTTTAAGAGTTTATCACCAATTATTTTCAATGTTTAATTCTTTCAGTACTTTGTAGATCTGTAGTAAATTGCTAAATGCACTTAAGCTCCATCAATTACTTAAGCTGAAAGTTGAACTGGTCAGTGTGCCTGAGGAGTCCTATGCTGGATAGAACATTTTGACGCAGGTAGTTTGCTCAGGGTGACTGATAAGAGGTTGAACTCTACATTTGGATCTTATTGCCCACCTGTCAGGTGTTGATTATCGAAGATCTGGCCCACACAACTGGATTAAGCCCTAGAGAGGAGAAAAAGTAGGAATGAGTGGTGGTGTTGATGCTTCGAGAGCAGGAAAATAGAATTCAAGTGTAGAAGATGGTTTATAGATTTCCTGTGGCCTCTTAGAGATTTATAACCTCAGACTTTGACTTTACTTCATGAGCATATTTTTTTTTTTGCAGACCATGTTTTCACAAATTTCAGGATTAATCAGAAAGGTATTTTATTTTCCTATGAATTAAAAAAGCATTATTTCTTTATTGAAATGATAATGAGAACTCTGTGTTTGGTGTTTATAAATGTTTTTCTCATCATCTGTTTTTTTATAATCCTGTTGTATTTTCCCATTGCCTCTTTTAAAAAAAATTCTTTATTGTTTAAAGTATTACATAAGTCCCCTTTTCCCCCTATTGACCTCACCCCAGCCATCCCCACCCCTCAGCACATGCACTCACCCCACTACTGTCTGTGTCCATTGGTTATGCTCATAAGCATGCATACAAGCCCTTTGGTTGATCTCTTACCCCCTCACCCCCCACCTTCCCTCATTGGTTGGACAGTCTGTTTGATATTTCTATGATTCTGGTTCTATTTTTATTCATCAGTTTATGTTGTTCATTATATTCCACAAATGAGTGAGATCATGTGATATTTTATCTTTCTCTGACTAGCTTATTTTGCTTAGCATAATTCTCTCCAGTTCCATCCATGCTGTTGCAAATGGTAAAAATTCTTTCTTTTTATAGCAGCGTAGTATTCCATTGTGTAGATGTAGCACAGTTTTCTAATCCACTCATCTGCTGATGGGCACTTAGGCTGTTTCCAAATCTTAGCTATTAAAAAGTGTGTTTCTATGAACATAGGGGTGCATATATCCCATTGCCTCTTCATATATGTTTTTTTTTATTCTATTTCCATGGTAGGGTATGGCCACACAAGCACATGGCACATAATTGTGTAGTCGAGAATGAGATTTGTATGCACATCTATGTGTATCATAGAATAATTAAAGGACCTGTTCATTTATTCTCATTCATCTTTACTAAAAGCATAAGCTACCCAACTGTCAAACTCATTGTTACTTGTTCATTGTAATGGGCATCTGTACATTAACTCTGTTTAGTCTCTGCTTTGTACCAGGCTTTGGGGAAATAACCTTGTAGCACATAATGAGCATGACAATCACAATTTCCATCCTACTAATGATGGTCTTTCACACAGTTATTAATATTCATGCTATTTGAATAAAACAAACTGATAAATTCTTGACAATTGGAAATACCTTGTCAGTGTTGCCATCGTATGTTTCCAGAGCAAGATCAGAGCATTTTATTGTGGAATTTTCATCTAATCAGTTTTTTTCAGTAAAAATATACAAATAACAAAACACAATTAACAATATGGTTTTAGGAAGTTATGAGCAAATGGTAGTGTGGCTTATCTCACACTATAATATTTTTATCTAAAAAATAGAAAAGTAAAACTTAGCTATCATGATCATAAGTCATTACTGTATTCTGAAAGAAACTAATACTGCTCATTGTAACATTTGAATTGAACTACTTATTAAACTCACATTAGACTTCTCCTCCAACCTTTGGTCTCATTTATAGGTGAGAGATAGTGCTTAATGCCAGATGGCTGGAGCATTTCGTCCACTAAGTAAACATTGGTGGCAAGATATTTGCCTCTAAACAATAATGCATGATAGAACATAGAGTGTCTAAAAATCAGAAGGATTCACCCCTAATTCTTAACTATTTATCAGTTGTGTAGCCTTTTAAAAACCTGAAGTGCCTGACCATGTCATGCATTTTACTCTGACATAGGAGTACATATATAAGAGTTTTGTAAAGAAGGCAAGAGCAGTTGGTTTTTAGGGACCTTCATTTCAATACTGTCCTCTCCTCTGATATCTATTACTTCAGAGTAAAAAAAAAAATTGTTTAACCCCTGAGTGATCTGAGGTGGTGGTGTGCTTCTCAAGGCAGCCCACACAACACAAAACTTCCACCAAATGGTGTTTATGTGATTTTAGCACTCCTGTTATTTGCTACTCAATTCTCAAAAACTCCAGAAATAGAAATATGAAGGGCCAAGTCTGCTGGCAAATGTGTTATTTTCATCTTGGAGCATATTTGAGAAAATGTTTGGAAGTAAGAGGTCCCTGACCATTGAGAACTTCCAGACAGGGGCCACTGTTGCCCAGGAATGATAGAAGGGGCTTCCTCCCCCGTGGAGTGCCTTCTGAGAATAAGCCAAGGAACGTGGCAGCCAGGCTTGGGAACTCCAGACTAGAAGGAAATTGCAAGTATGGAAAAGAAATAGAAAGAGGGTGAATAAGCATTGACCTATGGGACAAAATTGCAGACTATAAGAAAGGAGGGACAGTGTCACTAGAGAAAAGGAAAATGTGGGACTTAGGATAACATAAAGGCAGTTGTGTATTTCAAAAGTAACAATATAAATAAGTCAAGCTATTAATTCATAATTTCTTTCCTAGTATGAGAGGGTGAAATACAAGTTGGTCAAGGTTTCTTACTTTATTTAGTAGTAGATAGAGCTGCCTTTGATGGTTCCATGAAATTGGCTTAAAGCAAGACTAAGATCAGCAACTACCAGCTTTTCTGTCCTTTGAAAGATTAGTCTTTCTTCTCTTCTTCTCTGACCCTTTAAAGTTGTAGCTACCCTAAAGAGAACTTTACATCACAACGTAATGTATTTACGCTCAGAATGTTTGCACATTTTAACTCATAATATTCTGAGTGCTGTTCTTACTGGTTGTTTATTTGTGTGTGTGTGTTTTTAAGATTTTGCAAAGCAATAGACTCACCTTCACAAGCTGAAATGTATCTCCTGCCTCTTTAGTATGTGGTAGATATAAACTGTCCAATCCGAATATCAGAGTGTGTCACAGGGTCTGATATTACCTTTCTTACAGCTTCAACTAGCAGTGGTTCAAATCATTACACTGTCATTGAATTACAAGTAACCCCATGAGAGAATTTTCCCATGAGTTCCCCCCACCTTTCTAGTTTATTTCTGTACAGTCTTTGTGAAGGGGCAAGGAAAGGAAAGTCTACCTTACAATTCAAGCTTCTGTATACTTGTCATTATCGTCGTGACAGCTCTTGGTGCAGAAGAAAGGACATTTGTACTTTGGTCCTGTTTTTGCTTATAGATTCAACTCTTAATGTGAACATGAAAATGACCCTTGTTTTAAAACCAATCTTTGTTTTTAAGATCACCCTGCTTTCTTTATTTCCTGTAGAATATAAATGTTTTCTTTAAATCCACCTCGATTATAGAGGGGTTTGTAGCTTAATGGAGGAACAGAGGAAGAAGGCTGCCTCCAGGTTAAGAGGCAGGAGCAACAATGCAAGGGATAGAGTGCTGGGTCTTAGCACCGCCGTTCCTGGCCCTGTGAATACAGTGAAAAATATGCTGAGCTGGACAATCCCGTGTGTGACCACTGGCAAATGTATCACCACTGTGAATCTCCACTACATTGTCTAGGAAATGGAGATAATATCCCTTTCTATGAAGTGGGGATAAAGTCTACCTCACCTATTTCTCAGGGATGTTAAGACAGTTAAATAAACGTATATATGAGACAGCGCTGTGCAGATTGTGAAGTGCTGTCCGAATGTTAAGGTAGCATGATGGAAATGTTTACTAAGCAGAAAGACGAAGCAGTAGACTTGGTGCAAAGAGTCTCTATGTGAACGTTGTTTCCTTCTTTGGCAATCTCTCCCATTTGACTTCGTTTACGTTCATATTCTTGGAAGCTCTTTGATTTACAGCTGGCACCACTTTACTGTAAATATACAGCACTATGCGCACATCGGCCCCGAGGCCGGTGTCCGGGCTCGCTGCACAGAGACCTTTAATTCAGGGCAAGAGGGACTACAGGCAAGTGTTAGTGACTGCTCACACGGTAGTGACATGACCATTATTAAAATATGTCGTGAAATCTTTTCAGTCAAAATTAACATTATCTCTTTTGTTTTACCTTTTCCTTTAAAGCAGCTTATGATGTTTTCTCAAGCCCTACAACGTCAGATGAGCCTGAAATATCAGAGCCCCACACAGGTACCCAACCTCTCAATTCCTTCCTCGGATTCCATGTGTTCTGACAATACTGCACCTAGTTCTCTCTTTAATTTTTGCTGATGAAATAGTACACTCGCCAGAGCTCTGCAGCAAAAGAAATGGCAATCCGTGTCAGGGAGACAATGCTACCCTCTCCTCCCACTGAGTGATTATTGGCTTACATCCATCAGTAAACAGGCTCCCACAAGTGGGAGATGCAGATGGGTTTGGTTGCTACTGAGGCAAAGTAAGGCAATGGCCTATTGCTCTGTTGTTCAGAATCATTCTGAAAAGGTTTTAGGATCCTAGAGAGTTTTCTCTGGAGCAGTGGTCCTCCAGTGGGGTGATTTTGCTCTCCTCTGTCCCCAGGGGATTTGGAAATGTCTAGAGACATTTTTGTTTGTCACAGCTGGAGGAGGTGCTACTGACACATCCAGTGAGTAGCGGTGAGGGATGTTGCTAAACCCCTACAATGCAAAAAACAGGCCCCTACAACAAAGAATCACCCAGCCCTAAATGTCAATATTGCTGAGGTGAGAAGTCATGCTATGAAGCACTCATGCTATTCATTTATCTACCAGAGGCCCGGTGCACGAATTCATGCACGGGTGGAGTACTCCGGCCTGCCCCAATCGGGGCCTATGGGGCTGAGCCGGCCAGGGGGAGGGGCCGCTGGTGGTTGGCTGCCGGCCCAGCCCCTGGTCGAACTCCTAGTTGAACTCCCGGTCAAGGGGACAATTTGCATATTAACCTTTTATTATATAGGATAGAAGTTCAGGTGGGTCTAATATTTAGCATTCACTTACCGATGCAGCTACAGTGAATTTAACTTGGTCCAATAGTTCCTCCTGGCAAGTGTTTATTAAGCACCTACTAAGCTTGGTCCCACAGAACATTTAAAGTGAATAAGACTGGTCTCTGCCAGGCATACATATATGTCTGAGACTTTCTCTTTGTGTAGCCTTATCTCATCATTATTTGTATCATAAATAAAAGTGAATTATTTTAAACAGCAGAAAATTTTAAAAAGTGAAATAAAATGCTAAAGGCGGGTCCAATTAGTAGTTAAGAAACAGAGAGAAGAAGCCAGCAAAATCTGTTGAAAGTAAGTTGAGTATATGAGACACTGTTTTATCATGCTTTCTGATGTTTAAAGTATATATGTTCTTTAGAGTGAGCTCTTATTTAAATTCTAACGAATCGCTCATTTAAAAATGTTGGTCAGAAATCTCTCAACTGTTCTTGGTATTTTTTCCTATATGGGGCAAAATTTATTACACGTGAATTTGTATTTTATTCCTTGGGCCTTCTACAGCTTTTGTAAATGTTGACATTTATTCCAACAGCAACAAGGGATCCATTCCTGGATTCTGTCCCACCTAAGACTTCTAGAACTCTTGAACAGCCAAGGGCAACACTGGGTAATGTTTTTAACAGAAAAATCATGCTTTGTTTTCCATCAAAAGAAAAATCCATGTGAATGCCTTCCTTCCAAATGACCATTTCTTTCCATCACATCTAATCATTTATTTCTTTCCTATTTCTGAATATATATACTTTTTTTTCCTATGATGCAGGCATCTCATGTTCCATTTTGGTCTCTTTTTTTCTTTGTACTGTAATAGATGATATTTTTCCATCCCTAAAGGAATGAAAAGTTTTGAAAAACTGCATGGATACCTTCATCATCCATCTCACCCATCTCATGTGTTTGTGGCCTATATCACCTCTCTTTCATGCATTGAGTCTGCCTGGAGTCAGTTACTGAACAATTATCATTCCAACCTTCCCCTGACTTTATATTATTATTTCATTCATCAGCTTTGAAGACTACCTGCATTTTCATCCTTAATCATGTACTTGTAGCATGTGCTTTGTAACACCAGCTAAAAGCATGTGAAAACTCCTAAAATACCTCATTTTAACTGGAACTATTTGGTGGGATGGGGTGTTTGTATTTTCAGCTCCAAGGGAAACGCCATTTATTCCTCAAAAACTGGAAATCATTACCAGTCCTGAAATGCAACCTACAACACCTGGTAACTAATGACATTTGTATAGTTGTTTACTTTGAAAGAACAGATCAATTGACCCAAAAAAATCAGTCATGTTGCTCCTTTCAGAATATTTTCAGTGGTAAACACTTCTCTGCATGCCCTACCATGAAATTGTGTAGATATTGTGAAGAATTATTATTTTTTGGCTATACTTTCAAATTCTCCAACCAGAAAATAGCAGCAGGATTATAGATGATAATTATTTTAAGTATATTCCCTCCTAATTAGCACACTCAGATATCATGAGGTCAGAGAATTTTTCTCAAAGCAGTCCAAGTATAAAGAGCCCCAAGAGAGTTCTGCAGTCCTGAGCATGATGAAGAAAAATGGTTAAAAGAAAGGTAACACAACCTACATTTTAAAATAGGAAATTAATGGAATAATGAAGTTCATTAGTTCCTGGTGAGGTTAGTAAAATGCTACAGAATTAAGGAAGTCCTGAACTTTCTATTCTCTAAAACCCAAATAGTTTATTTGTGTTTCTCCCCAGCTGTTTGGTAAATCATCTTTTGAGTTCTTAAACTGTTCCATGTGTTCTCAAATTCTTCAAAGGTCCTCACTTTGCAGTACATTTAATTGAAGAGTTCTCACATAGAAAATTAATTAATTTGGCTCTATCAGCACTTTTATTGAGCACCTGCTGTGAATAAAGCACAGTGCTGGGCATTCCAGGGATACAAAGAAACATAAAGCAGTTCTTGCACTCAAGAAGTTTAAAAGTTTGCACTTACAGCCTGATCCACCCCTGATGAAAATCATTTATGAAAGCTATTTTAAATCTTCTTTCAGCTCCCCTGCAAACTACACCTAAACAACGCTTCAGGCCCAAACCACCAAGAACCAAGCCTGGTAAACAAATGTCTCTTTAACCTTTCAAAATATTTAATTCCAAATAGATAATATCCATCTCCTTGCCATAAAATAAGTGACATGATTCCACAGGTTAAAGTTTCTTTACAAAATTTGAAGTTAACTGAAGATGAATAATTAATGAAAATGAATAACAAGAGTCAATAATTTCTGATAAACTTTTATTAAAAATTATGTAAGTGATGTTCTTGCATGTGAATTTTGGTATAAACCTAGTCACAAGTCTTGCTATCACAACATGATAGAGTAAGATATCTATACTAATAAAAGAGTAATATGCTAATTAGACTGGGTCAACCAGACATCTTCTGGATGTCCAACTTCCTTCCAGACAAAGCCACAGTGGCAGGGGCCAAGGCAGAGGTGGTTAGGGGTGATCAGGCTGGCAGGGGTGGGCAGTTGAGGGTGATCAGGCCAGCAGGGGAGGGAAGTTGGGAGCGATCAGGCTGGCAGGGGAGCAATTAAGGGGCAATCTGGCCAGCAGGCAGAGGTAGTTAGGGGTGATCAGGCAGGCAGGCAGGTGAGAGGTTAGGAGCCAGCGGTCCCAGATTGTGAGAAGGATGTCCTGGATTGGAGAGGGTGGAGGGTGGGGCAGTGGGCAGAGAGCTCCAGGAGGGCGGGGCAGTGGGCGGAGAGCTCCAGGAGGGCGTGGCAGTGGGCGGAGAGCTCCAGGAGGGTGGGGCAGTGGGCGGAGAGCTCCAGGAGGGTGGGGCAGCAAGCTACAAAGCGGAGAGCTACCAGGGGTGGTGGGCAGGTGGCCAGCAGAGGCAAGCAGCAGCAAGCTACTCGCACATGGGTTCCTGTGCAGGGCTACTAGTGTATCATAAACAATGAGAGAACAACATAAGATCATATAATCTACTTGTGAGACTAATACTCGTGTAGAAGGTCAGAAAAAGAAAGTAAGAGTTAAGGATGCAAGCCTCAAAATCTGTGTAGGATTTGGGCAAAGGAAAAAGGAGTGGGGAACAAGATTATTTTCAGGCACAGAGTTTGGGTGATGGAGGCAGCTTATCAGCCTGGAGGTGATTTTCTCCATTGTCAAATAATACACTCAGAATCATACTCAACAACTGGGTTTTGCTTAGTCCATTGTAATATAAGTACAGTGGTTTTATTATAGTATATATTATTTTGATTGAGTTTGAAAATTCTTTTCCAAAACTTTTACTCACTGCATACTTTATAAGCACTGACTACTAGCTGTGGCAGGATTTTAACAAGTCATTCAGTTCTTCTCTGGAGGACATCTTTTTATTGTCTCTAGGATATCGTAATATCTCTTTTCCTTTCCATCACCAGAAAGAACCAAAAGTCCTGGAACAACTACTTCTAAACTTTCTAAGAGCCCTGAACCTACATGGATCACACTGGGTAATGATATGTCCTTAGTGGATGTGTTACTTCTTGTCACCATGGGAAATCCAGGACCCCAACTTTCACGTAATGTCTCAGTCAGTATTCTAATGGGCTCATTTCAGCAGTACTGAGTATCTCATGTAGTACATCGACTATGGCTTTCATGGTTTTGGATAGCTAGCCCTATAATAAGTGGATCTGAATGGAACCCTGTACATCATCCTATGCCTTTGAAAGCTATAATTTTTATAGTATAAAACCACTGCTTCTTTCTCATCTTCTACCCAATCATTGTATCTGAAGTTGGGTCTTACACACAGTTGTTGTTTTTTTCATAATGTCCTCAATTTCAACTTTAGACTGCATTTGGAAAAATGACTGTTATTGTATTAATAGAATTTCTTTATGCTGCAGATCATAGCATTATACCTATCAGTAAATATTAATTTTAAAATATGTCTTTTTTTTCTGGTGCTTAAAGACTTAGATGTAAATAAGAAATATGAAATAGCACAAAATGATTACACTGATTTTTTTAAAGCATGGATTAAAGTGACATTGTCTTTGTGTAGTTATTATGACTACTTAGTAGCAATGCTATTTCTTTAGGTCAAATACAGTCTATAAATGTTTTTTCAAACCAGATGAAAATTTATCACTATATTTCCATTAAATGCTACTCTGTGAAATACTCTTTTAATGTACTATTTCCATCATCTCAAGATGATGGGCTCATTCTACTTAAAGTATAGGTTTTCCTTTGTAGTTTTAGACACTGAAATGTCTAAAAATGGATTTGTTGATTCTTTTTGTTTCTTTATTTTTCCAGCTCCCAGTAAAACACAGTTTATTTCTTTGAAACCTAAAATCCCTCTGAGTCCAGAAGTGACACACATCAAACCTGGTAATTACCCTGATTTTTTTTTTAATATTCCAAGAGTAGGATTGAAAAGTTGTTTTATGCCACTCTTTGGAGCAAGAACTTCTGATTTGTATTTTGGTGTTTGACACATTTTGCCATGAAAAATGCAAAAATGCAATGAAATGCTCTCATTATAACCAGCCCCTCTGATGTTATCACAGCACTGCTCTGAGCTGTGTGAAGGAGCATTATGTTCATGGCCTTCACAGAGAAAACAGACATAGAATGATGTACATTATTGAGGACTCCCTTGTCTAGGACTATGAAATAGTTTTCAGTACCAACGTTGACTGGAACTCTTATGACACTGAACAATTGCCTTTCAGCTGGAAAGAGAAGAGTCTTTCCATCCCCTAAGAACTCTGCCTTGTTTGAAGCTTCTTAGTTTTCAGGTTAAAAAGTGTGTATCTCCCTGATGCTCCATGACTTCTTTCTCTACTGGGGCTGATTTCTGAACACTGACATCTGTTTACTTCTCAGGAGATATTAAGGGTGTTTTGCTGAAGAAAAAAAGGCTCTTTTACAGGGAGGAGTTATTCTGTAAAATCTAAGACAAAGTTAATTCCCCACATAAGGATTGTGGGACATACTAAAGGACCGAATCTTCATCATTTTATATCCCAAATCTATACAACAGTTACATGTTGACTTGCATGATTGTATATGTATGGATCTCTGTCACTACTCATCATTTTCATCTAAATTTTAAACTCTTAGTTCTGGGAAGAATATATTTCTCACTGTAATGTTCAATGGATTTTTCATTAATTTATGTTTACAAAGCACAGTTATTAAAGCAAGTGATTTTCAGCTTTAGTGAGCAAGCTTTATTTTTTGCAACGAAATGCATAAGGAAGAAAAAGTAACTGCTTAGAAAAAGAATTCTAATGACCCCCTTTAAAGAGGCAGTGCAGGTCTTAGACTGAAGAAAATTAGGGATTAAGGGAGTGTGACCATGGGTGAGGTCTCCAAGTCAGGACATGGAATGATGCATTCTTACTCAGGGAGGCTATTTGGAGAAAGAGGCATAGCTCATGATACTCAAAAGCCCTACAAGTTTAAAATCAAAGAACACAGACAACTATATGAGAGAATGGTTTCATGTACATTTATTTTTAAATATGCTTGGAGGACTTTAGATTAGGATAGTAACTATTACATTTATGTTATATTAGCATAGAAGACTATTACCAAACTGACTGTATGAGAAACCTTACTGTATGTTTGGGTCACCAAATTTAAATGAATATTTCTCCAATCTAATTATTTCTGTTATTACAAATTAAAATTTGAAAACATCAAAAAATGTCTCCAAATGTTAATTATAATTTACACAATGTAATTTACATTATTAACTTCAGTGGTTTCTAAAAAGTTTTCTGACAGGCAGTACATTAATACAAATAAGAATTGGAGGGTGTGTTCTTATTATTCTAAGGTATTTGAGCAGAGACTTCTTAATTGGACATTTCCTTTTAAAATTTAGAAGATTATTTGGAAGCTTAATGAGTTTATGTTCCTTTCATTTCTACCTTCTAATCACTTAAGAATAGCCACATTTTTTCTCCTAGCAGCAAGTATAGCCACTTCAGAATCTGCACCAAAATGTATGCCAACTCAAGTTGACATTGAGGCAACACACAACACAGAGTAATGGCTGGATATCTGAAAACTGTTGCTTGTGTTTTAGCTTTTTAAAAAGTTTTTATTTATTTTTTACTTTAGGGCAGGCCACTGTTACAGCTCTGCTGAAAATTTCTGTTTCTAGCCAAGGTTCAGGAGAGCAAATAAACCACCAAAAGCTGTTGGATTTGAGTGATTCATTGCCTTTCCCAGCCCTCTCCTCACTCTCTTTTTTTCCATTTCACTTTCCATGCAGGCTGCTTTTCCTTTGGTTTCCCTTGGTGGTTAAACTAATAAGAAAAAACCACCATTGGTTTTGGCTTGTTTCATAAGCAGAATCCAGTGCTTTCTTGAAAATCCCAGCCATCTACTCTGTCTCTTTTTGTCTACCACATCCAATTAGAATTGTTTCTTTCACAGTTAATCTTTGACATTCCACTCTTCAACTTTTAACACAAAAAAAAATGAGTCTTCCAATTAATTACAGTGTGGTGGATGGAATTGTACATTGTTAAAATTGCTAGCCACAAATCCATGAGCAAGTTGTATATTTCTTTGTGTTGTGTTGGTGTGAGTGGTGTAGTTATTTGCATGCCACTCAGTTTTTTTTTTATGGAACATTTCTATATCTTTATCTACAACACCTAAATAGTGTCAATAGAAGAACTCATCAGAAATGTATTTGTTTTTCATAAACATTGACTCTTTTTATATGGAGGTGAATTGGAAGCTTAATTGATAGAAATACATACCTATGTGGTCTACGCCTGTCAGGAATTTTAAAAATGCAGATTTTTCTTTATAAAATTTAAAAGATAGTGTTCTTTAATCTTTGTAAAAATGCTGTGAGCAGCAAATTTTACTTACTTTTTCACTCTTTTAGAAGGCACCTTTGTAGAAATTAAAACATGAATTACAACCTCGAAATTTCAGAATTTTTGTTCTTTGCTATTTTCAGATGTGGATACTTTTAAAATATTTATTATATTTAATGTATTGCTTGCTTACTATTTTTTCCCTTCTGTAGAATCTGAAATATCGAGGCCCTTCTCTCTCTCTCTCTCTCTCTCTCTCTCTCTCTCTCTCTCTCTCTCTCTCCCAATTTGACTACATTGAGGATTTGTTATCTGATAGAATATTTAAATGATATTGTTATTCAATTTTTTCAGCATTTCAATGAAATCTGAGATTGCCTTTTGACTTCTGCTGATTTACTAACCAAAATGGACTAAATTTTATAAGTAAATCAATTTGTTCACCAGCAATAATGATAACAAACATGGAGAACATCATATGAGCACTTTGGGTTCTTTTTAGACCATAAGTTCGATTTTTATTTTTTATAAAATAATATCAGATCCAGCCAGGCTGAAAATCATCCAAAATGAACAGAACTCAGACAAAGGTACAGGTCTAATGAGTCTGTTCCTTCTTCCTTGGATGAACCCAGCTGTCCTGCATGGGAGCAACATGGCCCGTGGACAAGAGCTCCACACAACCTTTCAGAGCTGCCTGACCTCCCTTTAATGGACTATCTCCTCAAGCACTAGAAACGGTTTTCAGAATATTGTGTAGTAAATACAATAGCTAAAAATCTACCAAAAAATACAGAAATCTCAATTCTTACTTTTATTGTGGTTTGCGGAGAGGATGTGGGTGTTGAGCTTTTCAGTTGTTAAGCCAGGAGAACCTGATTGCTCATCAATGAGAGAATACTTTTCCTACTAAAGAACATGTAGTTTCTGTCTTCAGCATTGCCTTTGATAATACTTGCTTTTATTGCAGCCCCAGAACCTCTGACTCCAACACCATCACAGTCAACAATAGGTAATGAAGTTTCTGTTAGTTAGTGAAAAAGAATTATCTCTCTTTTTTACACCCTCTATCTTCAACTTTATCCTTAACTCTGGCTTTTTAAAAATTTATTTTGCCATGGCTGGTGTGGCTCAGTTGGTTGGGCATCATCCCATGAACCAAGAGATAAAGAGATCACTGGTTCAATTACCGGCCCAAATCGTAGGCTTGATCCCTGATAAGGGGACAGGCAGCCTCACATCAATGTTTCTCTCTCTCTCTCTCTCTCCCTCTCCCTTCCTTCTCTCTAAAAATGAATAAAAAATATCTTTTAAAAAGAGATTTAAAAATTTTTTAAAAATTATTTCTTCTTTGTTTCTTAGCTCTTTCTTTCAGCCATTTTTGCCAGAAGATAAACTCTTCTGTCTATGCTCAACAAAGTAGAGGTTCTGAGATAGCATGAAAAGCATACTGATTTTGACTTGACACATTCTTTTCATTTTTATTTTACATGCTTTATTGTCCTTCCTTATATCTGAGGAATGTGACCTGAGCTGCTTTTAACCTGGTGAGGACCATGGCTTTCCCAGGACATGTTTTGCTTTCACACTGGAGGTGTTTTTCTTCCTTTTGAAACTCCAACATTTGCAGATTTTCTTGAAAGACATTATGGTCTTTCCTGATCTAAATATCCTGATATGTCATTAGGAAATTCATTAAAAGAGAGAAATATAAAAACTAACCCTAATGTTATAGCTTCTTTTTCTTCAAGAGAGCAAATACTGTGTTCTGCTGGTGCCATCTTAGCCAATTACCCATATTTTCCTTCATAACACGAACTCTTGGTTACTCTATTGCATTCACATATTCCAAATAAGAACCTTACCTTTTTCTTTCCAGTTCTCTTTCCAAACTTAACTGACTGGCTATATTTTCGTTCATTTTGTCTAAAAGCACAGGGATCAATTTAAATAAAAAAGGGAATTTTTATGTGGCTAGAATTTTCATCATTTATATTTGTTCAACTTAGTAATTAAAAATTAAACATTTTTCATATTTATTTCACATTAATATTTCATGTTAATCATTTTTCCTTTGATCTTGATTCTTTTTTGATGATGTTTCACGCAGCCTTAGAACCTGGAACACTGGAAACCAAAACTTCAACAACAACATTAGGTAATGCAGTTATTGAATGACCTCTTTTCCTGACTGCTGGTATCATTATTAACAGGCTCGTATTAATGGATTAATCCATTAATATTCATTTTTATGTGTGTTTTCTATTCTTACTCCCAGAGAAACATTTTTAATCTATAGTTTTATCAACTGTATCTCAATTTTAAAATATACCTTCCCTGAAATAATTTCTGAATTCAAAATACATCTTGCTGATTTGCAGATTTTTGTAATGCTAAGTGCAAAACTTTTTCTTTTGAATCTTAGGCCAAAAAAATTTTAATTTTTATCCCTAGTGGCTTTTTAAACATAACTTTTCTCATGTTCCTATTGAACAAGCACTTTCAAATTTTTTATGAGACTGTTTTCTCTAAGCTACACAGAGTTCTGGGTTTTCCATTTCAAAATGGATAAATAGGGGATCTCTTGAACAGTGATTGTTTACAAATCTTTGTCCAAAAAAATATAATTGAAGATTCACTTAACTGGCCAAAAAAATATAATTGAAGATTCACTTGTTATTTAATGATAGAAAGGTGCAAAACAGAAGGGTACATATACACAATAAATCAAAGAGTTTAAATGTGCTTCTAAGGTATATGTAAAATTGTTTGTCCTGTATTAACTAGCTAATTTTCTTTCTTCAGCTCCACCAAAGACCAAACGACCAAGTCGTCGCCCCCGCCCTAAAACCACACGTAGTCCAGATGTGCCCAAGTCCAAACCCGGTAAATGTGATGTTGAGGGTTTCAATGAACACATAAAGTGGAATATGATAGCTTCTGATATAGTAGCTACCTCCTACCTAAATTGATGGACTTTAGGAACCACTATAGTTGATGTTTATATTTAAGTATCTGTATTAACCTTCCATATTCATGTTACACGAATATACATATTTATATTTTCATTTACAGATACACACAGCAGTAAGCTGACTCACTAGGTGTATTATTAAAGTGGGGCACCCTAACATCTTACGGAGGATGCATATTCATGGCAGATGAGCTGTGGCAAAGCAACAGGGAAAAGAGGAGGGAAAGGGGGAAATAAAGGGGAGAATCGCATCCAAAAAGAGCACACAGGTTAAGTAAAGATTGAGGAGTAATGTTTCCTTCCTCAAGATGCTGCTTCTTGACGTAATTATTCTTTTTGATTTTTCACTTCTATAGCTCTGCAACCTGCTACGGTACAGCCGGAGCTCTGGGTGCCCACAGTCGGTAATTCTACTCTCCTCCAACTGCTCTCACGTTGTCACTTTTGCTTTTCCTACTCTTCACCCAGGCATGACTGCATTTCTGCCAGATCACCACAGTTTCATTCCATGCGTCCCCTCAGTTTCCTATCTGGGTCTGAAGAACCTGAAGATAGGAGACTTCTAGAAGGATCCTGTGTGCTTGTTTAAGGAAGCTCTGTGGCCTTGGACACAACTTCCTGGTTTTTCACTAACCCTCTGTCTTTCCATCCCACATGTCCTTGTGTTGGAAAGACCATCTCCTCTCCCAGACAGAGGCTTCTGTGCTCAGCCTGAACTTGACACATGGCAACATTTCATTGCAGTGCCCTCATTATCATTTCATTGATTTACTCATTCAACTTGTATGACATTCTTTCTTTTTAAAAGCTGCATGAAATAATGGCTTCTTCAGCTTTTTTTGTTTCTTTGAAGAAAAAGTTTGAGTATGTTTCGATAACTTTAAGGACAAATACTATCCTTGGTCTAGGATCCAATATAAAAATAGGATGGTCTGTAACTTGAGAATATTAGATGGCCCAAACTTGTTTTATTGTTTTTAGTACTAATGCTGTTGATGATTATTAGTTCATTGTAAGTTCTCATCATTCACAATAAATCTGTCACTACTTTACTTCAGAAAATTCCAGAAATCAGTAGCCATGTAACATTGTATATAATTTCAAGTATTAGAGATTATTTCCCAGCTCTCCTACTAAGCAGGTTTCAAATTTCTACCATATTATTTTTATATAATCAATTAAGAAACAGAACTATTATACTTATCACATTTGAAATTACTTATGTAGAAAAGAAATATTATTACAGTTCTCATTATTTTTGCTCAAAGACACATTTTGAGCATCTCCTGAAGAGTTTTTTCTTTTGGACATATTTTCCATTCTTCCCACAACCTAGGAGCTAATTTTGCTGTATATTCACTGAAATTATATAGTATATTTGCTTGAGCGTATGTGTCCTTAATTCTGACAGTTACAGCCATGACCATTTCGCTAATTTTAATACCTTTTTCTTTAGCATCAAAACCATCCAAAAGACCTAAAACCACACATAGACCAGACGGACCTCAAACCCAGCCTGGTAACCACTACTTTCAGTGCCTTGATTTATAACTAGGAAAAATTTGTGTAAGTAACATTAATTTTGACATTCACAGCTCTCCTAAGACACTAATTATAGCACCTTTTTTCCTTCAGATTCAAAACCACCAAAGCAATTACTTCCTAAACCCCAAACCACAGCAAAAGCAGATATGACATCAACTAAATCCGGTAAACATAAATTCCAATGCTTTAGTTTAAGAAGCTCTTTCTTTGGGAATGTTGCTGAAAATGTTTACAGTTTGTTATATCACATAAAACATAGAAACCCAAGTACCATGATTTTGTTCACTATTGTCTCAAAGTAGTCACACTAATGTTTTAAGTGTTAAATGAATAAATCGATGTGTGGAAAATTAGTATATTTCACAGCTGATACTGACAGATGCTGTTTTCTTAACACGTTAAGTGCCAAGCCTGTTTTGTCTTCCTTTCCGTTCCAGTCACCGGTGACTGACATGGTGCTTAACGTGTTAAGGAATTTTTAGGCGTTGTTTTCTGGATCTGGGTTTGTAATGAATGGAAGCCTGGTTGTCTGTATCTGGACCATTTCTGAAAGCGCTGTGAGCAGCCACTGCCAGGCAGCACTTGGGAGGCTGGCACTGTGTTCTTCCTTTATGGGCACATAATCAGAGCTTGGCCTCCTCGCAAATACCTTATTGACATTTTAAACAGTAACTATTTACTAAGCGATTTCCTACCAAATAAGGAGATATTTATATAACAGTTCTGAAAATTCAACTGTTTTGCAATTGAAAATTTCTCCTAAAATTCCCATTAGTATAAAATTCTAACTTACTAAGAGCATCTCTCATTAAGCCTATCAAGAAGACAATTTATATCACTTTTGAATTTATATCAGGCATCAGTGATCACCTAAAAGTTTAGACTTACTGCTTTTATTATTTTTATCTGTTTGTTTTTGTGACTCAGGCTTTGAGCCTGTTACATTGGAGGCTGGAGCTCCCTCCATAATCATAGGTAATGATGGATGTCTTCCTTCGTGGTCAGTGTTTCTCTGAGCTTGCTCCTCTCATCTCTGTCATTATCTGTGTTCTCTTGTGTAAACGGTTATTCACCATCTTTTTCATTCATTTCCAACGTTGTTAGGGACCTTTTTAACATTGTGAGGCCATCTGGCATCTGCTGCTCAGTTTACAAGCCCTGAATGTTACTCTTCCTTGGATTACCTTCGGAGGCATTCACATTGCTTCCAGCACTTGATGCTGTCAGGAGTCACAGGGGCTCTCTCCATCCATCCTTTAAACCAGGAAATTTTTTGAGATCTCTGTCTTTATGTGTATAACTTATAAATGTGGGAGGGGATCAATGAAAAAAGCTGGCTGGGGCTTGACGCAATACATAATTATTTCTTTCTCGACAAATCTCTTGCTTCCTTGATTCCATACTATTCAAACACAACTTGAATGAATGTCAATTTTCTGTTGAAAATTTCAGCTTATGATGCTGAATTCCAAACAAAATAAGGATTCCCCTTTTTTGTTTGAAGGTAGTCAGTTTTGAATATGGTTTTCATCTTGTTGTTCTCGCTTTCTCCCTCTCTTCTGTCTGCCATGTTTTCCATTCGTTCAGAAATGTTCCCAACTCAGTGCTATGTGTCTTGGACAGTCAATAAAAAGCAATCTTCATATAATTGCTTACAGGGTTTTTAGTGCTAAAAATGTTTTAATGTTACATTTAATCTTCTGAATTTAATGAGAAATAGAGACTAATTTAAAACTAGAGAAATAATAAATCTTAACTTCATCTCTATGCATAATTTAATCATTACAGAATTCTAGGTATCCTGTTTATCCAGACAAAAAATTGAAGTATTGCTTTTCAGAATTTTTTCTTAATCATCTCTGTTTCTCACTTGAATTATTATCTCATAATTATCCATTTGAAATAAATGAATAAATAAGAAACAGTAAGAAAGTGTATCACATTTATTCTGGAGAAAGGCAAAAGTTTATCTTTTGTATAACTGCCACAGATCTCCAATAAACAGATTAACTAAGATTTTTAAAAATTCTCCCCACTACCAATATTCCTCAAAACATATATTAATAATGGTGGTAAAAGGGTTTCAGATACAAACAGAGGTTTTCATAATAAATTTTCAGAGTAATTTAAAATAGATATCAGACTAATTATCTGATGGGGGGGAGGGGCAAGTTTCCAGTATAGTTGGAATCAGATCGTTAAACACAGGGGGAAAAAAGAAAGCTTTTCATTGGCCTTATAAGGATTCAAAGTGCAAAGAGTATGACTATCTTGTGAGATAAATGGATACCAGAGTACTGTCAGTTATTAGAGAACAAATACTATTTTTCCAGAGTTCAGCACTGCTTTTTAAACATTATAGAGCTAAGAAGATTTATTTTCAAGGTAATTTTCCCCTATGTTTCTTAATCTCCATTGCTCATTGTATTGCTTTTGGTCAGTTCCTGCCACAGACATTGAACCTGAAACTCTGAAAACTGAGGCTCCCTGGACAACATTAGGTAATGACCTTCTACGTCTTGAAGCAAGTGCATTTTCTGCTCATAGTCTAGCCTATTCCATTACTATGTTGGTCAGGGGCTTTTCTCTTTCCTAGGATTTTTCTCATCATCCTCTCTTGTCATTCAACTATCCTTCACTTTGTATTGAAGATGTCTAAAACAAGTTACTTGGTTAGAATATAAGCCTCTTTGCAGCTAATGCAAAGCATCTGTCTCCCATCCTATCCAGCTTTATGAATACTTTACAGAGCCTGTGATTCTGCTCAGTGTTCGGTGATTAAGCTGAATTTCAGATACAATTCTGCCCCATAAACATTATTTATAACTCTGTGTACATCGACAGAAAGTTGTTTAAAAATATGCAGGGCACTTTTTTGTCTACCAAGGATTTTAAGTAATGAAATGTGCTTTTCCCAATCATGTTTCATGGGATGCATGCCTAACTGAAGGGTATCTAAGTAAAGTCCCCCAGAAGCTGGTGAGCCTGGGTGCCTCTCTAACCTGACGAGGACATGCTGTGCTCTGACTTCCCGTGGTCAGGGTCATCGTTGAAAATCTGACCCCAACAATAACAAAAATGCTTTCAAGTTATTCAAATGATGTTATACAGAGTTTTTCAAAATAAATGTTAGGAGACCCCCCAAAAAAGTATTTTCTGCATATGGATGACAAAGAAATTTTTTGAAATAATGAGGAAATTTTCTCAAGACTCAAAGAAATCTAGCAAAATTTTAGAAAACCTAGAGCCATGTATAAATCCTTTTTTAGTTTCTGGAGTTATTTGATATTGACCAGTTTCCTTTCTTCAGCTCCAAAAACATCAAAACGACCAAGAACACGTCCTCCACGTCCCAAACCTTCAAAACGTCCAAAACGTCCAAAACATCCAAAACATCCCAAACATGAAACCACGCCGAGCCCAGAGGCACCTGCGACGGCACTAGGTAAATATATGGCTCCTGGTGCCTGTGGGACCTCCTTGGATGTGATTCTTGGATGGCAGTTTAAATTGCCACCTAATTACCTCTGTGACCCTTAAGGGTGAAGGCCCTGGCCAATACCTGTGACTCCCTTACAGGGCTTGGTATCTTCTTGGTGCCTGTGTATTTATTCACTTCTCTGACCACTGAGTTACATTTTTCTCTGTGATTCTGACCAAGTTCATTTTCAAGAGAATTTGACAACTTTTCTCCTGTGTTTAACGTTTCTTTTTAAAAGTACTTTTGATCATTTCTTGCTACAGACATTGAACCTGTCACTCCTGGGACATCTTTAGGTAACGATTCTTTATGTCCTTCAGCAAGAGCCTTTTCATATTCATTGTCAAACTTACCTATGGTGCTATATAGACAATGACGTCAAAATGGGTCATCCTGTTACAGTATTCATCTTAAAATCTAAACAGCTTTCTTTCTAACAGAAATGGGCATGGACTTAATTCAGGACAGATGTCTTCTCCATATTCTAGCTTGAAATTGCATCTCTGTTTAAATAGTACTGTTTGTTAGAGCTGATGTCCAAATGTGATTATCTATATGTCCCTTATTGAGACTACCAGTACAGTATCAATTGTAATATCATGAAGTTTCTCTAAGTATCTCACTTTCTACATTCAAGTTCTACATAACTTTTTTTTTTACTTTGTTGATGTTTCAGCAAATTTTGTATACTATATTCTAGTAAATTACCAAGTGGAAAATTTGTCCAAGCCTAATCACTTTAAATTATTATAAGTGAATATAGGGTGGTTTGAACTTCTCTAACACCATCATAGTTTAGCAGTGATTTATAATCAGTTTTGGATTAAGGGCATTTCAAGAAAATGAGAGTTTGTCATCTTTATTTCTTAAACATAATTATAATGTAATTTTTAATCTCTGGAGAACTCTTAATTATAAATGAAAACCTATTAATATACTAAAGGAGAAAATTTCAAACCAAAGTAACAGTTTTCTCCACTCTACTTAAAGAAATTCTGACAAGTTTTAGAAAGCTTAGAGCCATGTTATATCATCCTAATAAGAGCTTATGGAGCCATCAACACTATATTAATACTAATTTTTTTTTCCTTCAGTTCCAACAACAACAAAGAGACCCCATCGTCTACGTCCCAAACCTAAAAAAACCACACCCCATCCAGAAGTACCTCAGATTCCACTGGGTAAATATGTGGTTTCTCATTTAAGGAATCCCAGCAGTCCACCCAAGTTGGGACCCTAAATTCTATGCACTAATTGGTACATATCTAAATATCTATTAAGAGTAAAAGCTACTGGTTAGGAGAACATGACCTGAGTACCCCATGCCTCCTGTGTGGGAATCTTCTCCATCAATGTACCTTTTGCTATTTGAGTCCATTCATGTTAAAGCTTGCTCAGTAAAGTATGAGCCTATACCAGTGGTCGGCAAACCGCAAGCTGCGTTTGCCGCTCTGTTGACTAATGAGTTTGCCGACCACTGGCCTATACAATCAATTCAACTACTTTCATTAGTCCCTGCTAAACCCCCATAACCATATTAGCAGCTGTGAGCTACATCAGAAGTAGGAAGTACGTTTTATTTCCCCAGTCAGTTTGTACTATAGTTGTAAACAAAAGCTGTTCCTGCATAAACCGGTAGAAAATAACATAAGGCGGCATGTTTATGTGAATGTAAAATAACTTCTCAAATGGTGCAATTACTGTATGCTAAGAGTGTGATAAGTATTTGGAACAGAAAAAAAATCCAGGATAATTAGAAAGAAATCAGTACAGAATTTGGACTAGTGGAAGACAAGCAGGGGATGTGTTGAAGCTGGCATACCAAACAGAGGATGACTTGTTGATGCCCTCCTGTTAAATGTGCTCATGGGATGAACTAAGGTGGAGTCTGGCCCTAGCCAGTCTGACTCAGTGGATAGAGCTTCAGCCTGGGGACTGAAGGGTCCTGGGTTTGATTCCAGTCAAGGGCACATGCCCAGATTGTAGGCTCTATCCCCAGTAGGGGGCGTGCAGGAGGCAGCCAGTCAATGATTCTCTCTCATCATTGTTGTTTCTATCTCTCTCTTCCTCCCCCTTCCTCTCTGAAATCAATTATATATATATATATATATATATATATATATATATATATATATATATATATATATATATATATATATTTGTAAAGCAAGTCTGGGATATCTACTCTAGAGCTTAAATTTAATCCAGTGGGCTTTTTTAGAACTGAAGATGCCTAGCTTAATATGATACCACAAACTGAGAGGTTGTTCCTCATCTTAATTATATTAAGTGCCATTGTTTTCACTACGGATTAGTCTCTTAGTGAATACAGTCTCAGCTTCCTTTAAGGCTCTCTGTTGTATGTGTGGTAGATAGACTCTAGGGTGACCCCCTACTCCCCACCCCACTTCATCTCCCACCCCCATAGTTCCTGCCTCTTGGTGTTAAAGCTTTTGTGTAATCCATCTTTTCCCTCCCCCTTCCCCTCTCCCTTAGAAGCATTATTTTTACTGGCAAGATGAATTTTCTGACATTTCATGAATTCACAAAAAATCTCTTTGGTTTCTTTTATTGTTTTTGATCAGTTCCTGCCACAATCTTTGAACCAGTTATTCCTAGAACCGAGGCTCCTGGAACAACACTAGGTAATGACACATTATGTTCACCAGCATCTGCTTTTCCTGCTCATTTCAGCCCATTTCATCACCCTCCCAACCATGGATCTTCCCGCTTCACAGGACTTCTGTGTCATCCTCCATTGTCATTCAATTACTTCTTAATATACTGTAGAGTATTAAAACAACTCATTTGTTTAAAGGAGGTCAACTACAACAAGCATAATCCTACTTACAGCTTCTGGAATGAGAACACTCTATTAACCAGAGATTTTCTTCCTTTAGCTCCCCAAGTGCCTGAACGAACTCGCCATCCACGTCCCAAACCTAAAACCACACCAAGTCCTGAAGCTCCTCAAACCGAACTAGGTAAATGTGTAGATCCTGGATAAGGAGTCCTGGCAGCCCATCCCCATGGGGTCCAGAGAAAGGGAAGGGACAAGTCAGGGTCAGCAGCTGCTTCCACTCCACAGTAGGCTTGAGAACACGATTGGAGAGGTCTTAGGTGGTAGCCAGATTCCCTATACATTGTGAGTCTGAATTTCTAAATGTCTATTTGACTTCTTATTTGCTTCTACTCATCCTTTAAATATTGAAATTGTATCATGGACTGAAGCAACTACAGAACAACATATGTTTGGGCAAATAGGAAATTATTTCTTGGTAACTATAAAGGTTGTGAAAATCATAGTAAGGATCACCTGGCCAGTGTGGGTCAGTGGATGAGCATCAACCAGGAAACCAAGAGGTCACTGGATCAAACCGATTCCCAGTCAGAGCATATGCCTGGGTTGGGGGCTCGATTCCCCAGGGGTGTGCAGGAGGCATCTAATAGATGATGTTTCTCTCTCATCTATGTTTCTATCTCTCTATCCCTCTTCCTCTCTCTCTAAAATAAAAAAAAGTCAATAAAAACAACATTTTTAAAAAGTCATAGTAGGGCCCTAGGGCCAGAGTTAGCAACATTTTTTTTCAAAGGGCTAGATAGTAAATACTTAGGGGCTTTGGGGGCCATATAGTCTTTGTTGCCTATTTTTCTTTTTTCCCTTTTTTTCTTACAACTTAAAATAGGGTAGAAAAATAATTTTTTGCTCTCATGGGCTGTTTGAAAACAAGCCATGGACAAGATTTGGTGTAGGAGGCATAGTTTTGGGGGGAAGGGGATGAAGAAGTACAGAAAGGAAGGACATGTGTAGAAGCCAGTGAGAGGAGAGGCAAAGGCTTCTAAGTGTTGATTGGAGCATTTCATTGAAATTGCAGCAGATAAATGAGCCCATTGGGCCAGTTGAAAAGGGATTTCAAATGTTGGCTTTGGGAGTTCGGATTTCATAAGAATCATCAGTATCCATGTATGGTCCAGCTTTCCCTAAGCACTGGACAGAAGGATAGATACCCTGCTACCTCAGACTGAATGGGTGCCCCTTACGCTGCTCTCTTAAGTATCCTGGTGGTCTCTTTCAAAGATGAGTTTTCAGCAAGATAGGTATGGTCTACTTTGGTGCATTTACTTAGACTAGGATCATCAAAGTGAGTGAGAATCTTCAGGGGCACTTCATGGGGATAGTTATCTGAACACAAAGATGGTCTCAAAGTGACACATTGATACCTAAGTGCAGAGATGCCATATCCCTCAGCTCAGAGGGTTGGTAGTGTTTGCTTTATGCTCTAGACACATGATTACTTTGGTACAATTCTTTTTGAAGTGAATGTTCTGAGATTATATAAATGTTTACCATTTCATTGCTTTATTGTTATTCTTTTTGGTCAGCTTCTACTCTAGTCCTTGAACCATTTACTCCTATAAAAGAGGCTCCAGGAACAGCATTTGGTAATGCCACTTTCTGACCTTCAGCAAGTGCTTTCTTTGCTCATTGTCAAACCTGTTCCACTTTGTTGCCATTCAACTAAATTCTTCAACTTATGAGCTGAACAAGTTACCTCTTGTTCTTAAGAGAGCCATTCCTAAATCTAGTTTGGGATAGCTTCTTGCCCTGTACAGTACTTTAACATTTTTTCATGCCACCTTACGTTTTTAGATTAACCAGAGTGCTCTGTTAAGGTAAATTACATATATGCCTGATCTTGGTCAATGCTAACAAGGATTAGGAAAGTTTCATTATACATTCTTTGTACAAATACCTTTTTATCTGCCTGTTTTTTTGTTGTTGTTGTTTTGTTAACATTTGGGTAGTATGTTTTTAGTGAATTGTATAACAGATAATGTGATCAAGGCTGATAAGTTTAAATGGCAAGTTCCATCCTTATGGTTCATCTTCTGACTCTCCCTTACTCTCCACCATAGTTTAGAAATGATTCTTGCCCTAGCTGGTTTGGCTCAGTGGATAGAGCATTGGCCTGCAGACTGAAGAGTCCTAGGTTCTATTCTGGTCAAGGGCACATTCCCAGGATGTGGGCTCGATCCACAGTAAGGGGTGTGTAGGAGACAGCCAATCAATAATTCTCTCTCATTATTGATGTTTCTATCTCTCTCTCACCCTTCCTCTCTGAAACCAATAAAAATATATATATATTTTAAAAAGAAATGATTCTTAACATTTTAAATGTAGTCAGGGAACTCTAAGATAATGTGAAAAATACCAATCTGATTCCTTGAATTAATAACTTCATTTTTATGTCAATTTTGCACACACACATACACACACACCCATCTTCAATAACAAAAGAAGATACAGTAACATAGTAGGAGAAATTTTTTTTATACTAGAAAGATCCATTTCCTGAAACTCAAGAAAATCTATCAAGGTTTGGAAAACTTCAAGATTTTTTTTTACAACTATAAACTTTTAAGTAACTGAACATTATATTTTTTCACATCCCAAAACATCCCAATGGACATGTCATTCACAACACAAACTTAAGATCACTCCATGTCCAGATGCACCTGAAGCTACACCAGATAAAAGCAGGGTCCTTGGTTTAAAGAGCCTAGGAGCCAGTCACTGATGGAGAATGTAAACTCAGATACCCGCTGGAGAGGGAATCATGAAGTCCTTCCTCCTTCAGGGTTGGCAAGGAGTGTATGTTTGGAAGAGACATAATCTCCCCTCTAAGTCTGAGTACTTAGAGACACGTTTTACTTCTCAGTCTGCAGGCTAATTGAACAGAAAAACTTTTCCTGCATGAAAAGCCTAGAGAATGAAAAGAAGGCAGGGTGTTTGCACAAATTCAAAATTTTTCTTGGACACATAAACATTAAGTGTTAGATGCATCATATAAAGTCTTGAAGAAATGAAAATCCATTTGGGCTTCCGTAGAGTAGGGATAGAGTTTGGACCTTGATGTCACATCAGAATTTACACAAATGGAAAGGTGAGAGTGAACCAAGATGAAAAGAATAGGATATGTGTAGAGGCAAACAGAGGGCAAGGAGATCTCGCTTCTTCTATCAGCAACGGTATTTTTGTTGGTGATTCTGCATTTGGATGACACCGTGAAAGTTGGAGGAGGCTGATGTTGTTCTCATGGGCATCAGAAATGTCTTCTTTCTGCACTGAATTGCATTGTCCCTGTATGAGAGGGAACAGGTGCTGAACAGTGACCAAAAGTGATGACCAGCTCCTGAGATGAAAATGTTGAGAACTATAGTTTGGCCAAATCAGGACAAAGAAAGTGATTTCTCTTTGTATTCGTGCTAAAGCACCATAGCAAAACACTACCGACTGGGTGGCTTAAACAACAGAAATCTATTTCTTACAACTCTGCAGCCTAGAATGCTAAGATCAAGGTGTCAGCAGGTTTGATTTCTCCTAAGGTCTCTCCCCTTGGCTTGCAGATGACCACCATCTTGCTATGTCCTTGCATGGTCTTTTCTCTCCCTTTGTCCTTGTACAGAGGTTCTTCATCTCTCTCCCTCTTCTTATAAGTACTTTAGTCCTATTGGGTTGGGGTCTCACCCATCAATTACCATTAATTGCTTCTTTAAAGTCCCCATCTCCAAATACAGTCACATTGGGAGTGAAGGCTTCATGTGAATCTTAGGAAGACATAATTCAGTCCATAACTACCTTCATCTAAAATTTTTTAAAATTATTTTAAAGGTGATAGGACACTGGCAAGTTCATTTTGAAGTAATGTAGCTCTTGAAACCTTTTTAATTTCTATTACTTCAGTTCCTATTATAGACCTCGGACCTGTTACTTTTACAACTGAGACCTCTGGGACAACATTAGGTAATGCCTCTGCCATTCGCCTAGTGCTTTGCTGTTCATCGTATAGTCCACTCATTCTCCATTCCCATAACACTCCTTGTTCATGAGACAGCCTGCATCCTCCTCCGTTGCCATTCAAGCACTTCCTTCATCTGAAGAATGCTGACGCCTCTTAAAAACAAGTTTCCTGTTGTTTTTATGAGAGCAGGCATGAGCTTAGTCCAAATCATGAACCTGTCATGTGGTACCTTTGAAACTGTCATGTTATCTTGTGCTTCTCTGAACAGTGTTCTGTGTAAAAGCTGAGTTTAAAACAAATTTGGATCTATTTCTTAACTAGGCTGATTTTCAATAACAGCTACTCCAATGTTCCCTTGGGCATCTAAGTTTCTAGATTTTGTTTAAAACTATTTGCATGTTATTTTTGTTTCTTTCTTAATACTTGAAGTACTGATATATTTTGTTACTAATTTGACAAATAAGGAATTGCCCAAGTCTGAAATTTTAAATTACGCATATCTTCCTTAGTATGACCCTAACTTCCCCTCTTCTTGCGTCAGAGTTGAGCACTCCTTCTCAAATCATTTTTTCCAAGTGAGAAAATGCTCTGAGTATCTGATTTTAAGTGCTAATTTTCATGACTTGAATGTGTGATGAGGTTGCCCCCAAAGTACCCTCAACAACAATAAGAAGACATATTGGTATAAAATGAGTAAAAATTTTAAACTACAGACAACTTCCTGCAACTTTAGGAAATCTAACAGGTTTTGGAAAAACCTCCCCTTCGTGTCAAAAGCCATCAGACCTAGAGTAACACAAGTCTTTTCTTTCTTCAGCTACCAAAGCATCAAAAAGACCCCATCGTCCACATCTCAGACCTAAAACTACACTGAGCCCTCAAGTACCTCAGACCAAACCTGGTAAATGTGTGATTCCTTGATTTAAGGATGAGCCCTAGTAGCCTAGTGAGGATGCAAAGCAGTGCCAAGCTCTTATTTTCTCTAAGTGTGAGGTCATGAGGCAGAGTCAATAATGTCTCCTCCTCCCAGGTGTCAAGGAGAATATGACTGTGTGAGATAACATGTGAAAATATTCTTTGATATGCATTTAGTATATTTCTTAACTATCAAATTTTATTCAAATCTTTAGCAAGCCAATATATTCAGTTCAAGTAAATAAACGAATTGTAGGTCCCTTTCATATACCTGGACTAATATTGGACTAATATTTGTCAGCTGTAGGACACCTATTTTATTTCTAAAACAGTAAAGTTGAATACATGTTTGCATGATACAAAGATTAAATATTGATCTTGCAAAAGAAAAGATCAAGGTGAATTGGACCTTGAACCCACTACAGGATTTGAATGAATGGAGAGGAAAGTGAACCAAAAGAAGGACTGGACATATACTAGTAGGTAGGGTAGGGGTTGGGTCAGCCCTTGAGGGTGATCCAGTCTGCCTGAAACAGACTCTCCTACTTCAAAATAATCAAAACATGGCTGTTGATGACCCTGCATTTGGAAGGGTCCATCTAGACAGAGTTGAAAGAGGATTTTGAGGACTTGAATGAGGAACTTTAACTTCATACAGAGACATCAACTGTCTCTCACCTTTTTCTGGACTTAGGCCATCTGGCTGAGTATTACAGACTGAGTGACTATCTTTATTCTCCTCTCTTATGTACCATGATTTGGACAGGGGACTTGGATTCTTTTCATAGATGAGTTCTTGGCAAGATCAACATAGTCCACTTCAATGATTAATTTTTATATCTATTTGAAACTTACAAACTTCTGATTTATCCATGTTGACTTAAACATTGTGAGTATTCATGTTCAGCTTCCATAGAAGTACAAGTTGATCAGATTTTTTAATAGATAGTTTCTTTTCTGCGTGTATATTAGAAAATACATGTAGGGTTTTCTGTACCCAGGAGAATTTCTTGTCGACTTCTTTAAGATACTAAGCTAGTTCAAAGGCTAATCCTAACCTAGCTGTGAATATAATTTGGCCAAATCTTCAAAGAACAAACATCTACTCTTTGTCTGTTATTTTTTTGTTTCTATAAAAGTATTATATACAAGTAAGATTGTTTTGATGTGAATGTTCTAATTTTTCACATATTTTAGAATCTCTTTGGTTAACTGTGTTTTTTGGTCAGTTCCTGCTACAGTCCTGGAACCTGTCACTTTTATACCAGAGGCCACAGGAACAACATTTGGTAATGATACCCTGTGTTTTCAATAAGACTTTTCCTGATTATTGTAAAATCCAGAGTTTCATCTTGCTTCATGTGACAATAGTGTCATGCTTCATGGTGATTCATTTGCATTCTTCTGAAAATTATGAAAACTGTTTTTAATTGAATTTATTGGGGTGAAATTGGTTAATAAAATTATATATGTTTCAGGTATACAATTCTACACTACATCATCTGTACATTGTAATGTGTGTTTACCACCCCAAATCAAGTCTCCTTCCATCACGATTTATCCCTCCTTTCCCTGCTTTTACCTGCCTCCACTCATCTCCCTCCTTCTGGGAATCATCATACTGTTTGTCTGTGTCCATAAGTCTTTCTAGAAGGATGAAGAGATTAAGCAGATTTATGTAAAATGTTAAATCAAATTACCTGTTGTTTTTAATAGAACCAGTCATACATGAACCACATTAGAACATTTATTTGCCATGTAACCTACTTGAAGTTGTGTCATGTCAGTCTTTGCTTTATTTAAGCAATGTTTGTAGTAAAACTGATTTTCAAACATATCATGGCTCCCTACCTCTCATCTAGACATAGAAAGCCATTAACAGCCATCATAGGGCCAAGAAGACACATTATTGTATGTCTACATTTCTAACTTTTTTCTATTTGCATAGAATTGAGTTGTTTGTTTCTATTTAGGTAATGCTATGTCCTTATTTTAATAGTTATGTAAACATGTACCCAAAATCAAAAGATTAAATTATAAATCTCAGACTTAGAATGACCTTTATTATCCATTAAAATTTAGGGACAGTTCTTAACCTTTTTTTTGCCCAATCAAGCTGTCTTATGAGACTTTGATTATAATTACTAATATTTACTTATTTAATTTAAAAGTATTTTTGTTTTCAAATAATTTCCTATGATAAAAGAAGATATAAGAGGAGTATATATGACAAAAATCTCAAAGTAAAAAGGCAAATATCTAACAAGTTGTGGAAAATCTAGAGCCATGTTTTGACCTCTAATAGCATCCAGAGCCATAGATAATGTAGTTATGTAGTAACACAAGAATTTCTTCCTTCAGTTTCCAAACCATCACAACGGAAGGGCCGTCCATGTCCCAGACCAAAAACCACACCAAGTCCTGAAACACCTGAGTCCAAACCAGGTAAACACGTATTCCTGGTTTAGAGTCCCAGCAGCCTAATCCAGCAGGATCTCAGGAGTAATATTTGGATCAGGGAAAGGTAGATTAAGAGAGAGTGGAGCCTTGAAATCACCATAATACATGGATGAGTAGAAAGATGGGGAGGAATAAAATCAGAAAGAGTGGGTAAAAATAGAGACTAACCAAAAGAAAAAGTCTAACCACAATACTAGTATAGAGAATGCCTGACTTCAGGGTGGTAGTCAAAGATTTTCTGGATCTAGATCAGTCCATGGACTTTCATGGTGGAGTTCCTTAGGCACCTGATAGAGCCATTGAGATTTGACTCAGTAGACAGAAAACTCTTCTTTGCACATGAAGGCATGCTCTTTCTTTGCTTAGAATAGAGGGATTCACTATTTGATTCATCATGCAGAGGCCTCAGTGTCTTTCCAAAGATAAGTTCTTAGCAATACCCACATATCCCACTTTGGCTTATTAGTTAGATAATCGAAGAAGGGGGGTAAGAAAATAAGTACCTGACTTAGGTATAACCAAATAAAAAAAATATATTTAACAGTTTTTAGAAGATGCTATATAGTTCTAGAAACTATATTATATTAGTAAGATTCATTTTGAATCAAATGTTGCATTTTCTTTCATTTAAAACAATCATTTGGTTTACTTTTAATACTTTTGGTCAGTTTCTACTGCAGACTTTGAACCAGTAACGTTCAGAACTGAGGCTTGGGTAACAACGCAAGGTAATAACACATTGTGATCCTCCCTAAATGCTTTCCTTCCTATTGTCAGACTCATTCCATCAACGTCGTAGCTACAGGTTCTTTTGTTTCTTAAAGCTGCATTGTCATTCTTTCTTGTTACTCTTTTATATTCTTCATCATAAAAGTATTGAAGATTTTGATTCTTAAAACAAGTTATACCTTGTTTCTCAGAGAGCCATGCATGAACCTAACTCAAGTCATCTGTTATACATATAACCATCTGAAATTGTTTTATCATTTTATGTGGGTTTTTTCCACCAATGTTTTTTTAAAGCTGGGTTTAAAAGCAATTATTTTGACTCTAACAACTATTATGGTGTCCAGGAGTTTCTTTGTGGATCTAAAGATCTACTTTTTTTTAAACTATGTGATATTTGTTCTTTGATAGACATTTTAGTTGATTACGTGGTCTTATTTAGTAAAATGTCAAAGTTTGTGTTTGGGTATCACCACCACAATAATATTTTAGCAGTGATTCTTACCCTTTTTATTCAGCAGAAGCATCGTAAAAATGATTTTTCACTTCTTGAGTTAATAACAATTTTATAGTATATGACTTATTTCCAATGAACTTCCAATTGTAAAAGAAATACTATTATTATAATAGGGGTGAAAATTATAAATTAAAAAGTTAAAAAGACACATTTCCTAAAGTATAAGGAAATCTAATAAGTTTTAGGAAATTGAAAGCCATACATCATGCTATCCATAACTTCTGAACTATGGACTCCATAGTAACTGAAGGTTTTCTTTCTTCAGCTCCTAAGCCATCAAAATGGACCCGTCGTCCACGTCCCAAACCTAAAACCACACCAACTACTGAGGCACCTCAAACCAAATTGGGTAAATGTGGGTTTCTGGTTAAGGGACTGGGTCCTAGCAGCTTTGGGGAGCCTAGGGTTGATGCCCATGGTGGGAGTGATAGCCCATGTGAGCCCTCTGTGGGTGAAGGCACAGAGGATCTGCTGCTCCCACTGTTGAGTTAGCAAAGGAAATCATGGTTGACCTGTGTGGCAGCTGAATTCCTTGTGCTTCCTACAAAAATATCTTCTCTTTTAATAGATATTTTATTTACTTTTTCTTATTGCATTATATTCTTCTATTAAAGACAAAGTATATTAAATAGAACAAAGCATTTTTAATTCAAGAACCAACAAACATTAAGTGCCTTTCATCCCCCTAGAGTCACATCAACAGCTGTGAGGATATAACAAAAGTAGGCAGCTTGTTTTTACTTCTCGTCTGTGATTCAGTCAAAGTCAAAACCTACCCCATATGAAACATTCAAGGATTGAACCAAGGCAGTGTGTGTGTGTGCAAATCTAGCTTGTTCTTTTTGCAGAGGCTGTAAACATCTATGAGCGAAGAGAGAGAGAAGTTTGTGAAGGACAGGAGTAAGGCATTAGAAACAAGTTGGGTCTTAAAATCATGAAAATGAACAGGCAGAATAAAGGGGGTACAGAGGCCAACCAGAGGCACAGGCTTCTGGAAAAAGGGGGTCCTGCTTCTAAATGGTGATGGTAGTGCTGTGTTGGGAAGGGTCCATAAGAAGAGTAAAAGAAAAATCCTTGAAGTTATGACTCAGAAGTTTGGATCTGACCCTACAAGTATCATAGGATACCACATTTTTGTGATCAGAGAGGTGCTCTGTTGCTCTGGTAGTCCAGCATCCCCTGAGGGGTCCCGGATTGCAAGAGGGCACAGGCCAGGCCGAGGGACCCCACCAGCGCATGAATTCATGCACTGGGCCTCCAGTATTTAATAAAACGTTTAAACAAGTTTCTAAGAGCAGTCTTCTATAACAGTTGGAATTAGGTACTTACAAGTATCATGTTGACTTTATTGAGATAATCAGATTTGTGTTAGGCTATGACTGACTATCTCATAAAAGAACATTTACCTGGCTATAGGGTGGCCTGAGCCTTTAAATAACTAGTATTTAATTTCAGGGGAAAAAACACATTTAAAACTGCTGTACACCTCTTAAAGCAATATTATATATGTAAGATTTAATTTGCTGACTTTCACAAGTGTTTATTTCATTGCTTTTTGATTAGTTCCTATTACAGATCTTGAGCCTGGTACTCCTAGAACTGAAGCTCCAGAAATCATAGGTAATGAGAATGTGTGTCCTTCAAATAGTGCTTTTCCTACTCATTGTCATACCATTGTAGTAACAGGTTCTCCTTCATCTTAAAACCATCTCAACATCTTCTGTTGTTAATCCATTACAGTCTTCATCTTGAATTTATGCTAAGCTCTATGTCAAGCTATCTGTTGAATTTAAGAGAACTGTGCATAAACTAATTTCAGGACATCAAACTGCCATGTAACTTCTCAACATTGTGTCACATGATCATGTGCATTTGTTTAAACAGCATTGACTCTTTTAAGCTTCATTTCAAGCATGAATTTCCATCCATTCCTTACTTACACTGCTTATGTCACATTGATTGTGGAAATACCATATTTCTTTGCTCACATTACTTTTTATTATATTTTATTGTATTAGTATCTGTGTGATTGATTATACTGGTGGGTATATTATTTCAATGAATAATATTTTTAGTTAATTGTTAAGATTTTAAATGTGTAAAGTCTTGAAAGTTTACATGACAGGCTTATGTGATAGAGTAGACTGACTCTTCTGACAGGGTTTAAAAATGTTTCTTAACTTATTGAATCAAGTGCCACTTTAAAATTTTGAGGAGCACAGTCCATTTAGTATGCATTGATCCTTATGTTTTCAAACATATGAACTCATAATTGTACCGTGGTTATTTAAATACTAGACAAAAATAGTAGGCATTTATGTCAACTTGTACAGAGGGCAAGTAGACTGATGAAGGCTTTTTCCAGTAGAGTTAGAAAAGCACATATTATACAAATGTGCAAAAAATCTTGTCCAGGAGAGTCTTTCATATTAGCAAGAGTTGTATAATCAAACTTGTTAAACATAGTATTTAGTAGAGTACAATGCTATGTCTAAGGAAAAAAAAAATGGGTACTTGGCCATTTGGTTAAACCTGCAAAGAACAAGCGTCTCTTTTCTCTGAGTTCTGAAGTTTAAAAATTGACCTCTGAAATTAGTCATAAAATGAATTTTTAAATATTCTTTGGCTTATTCTATTATTTTGGGGCACTTCTTCTCACAGTCCTTAAATCTGTTATTCTTACATTAAGTAATGATGTTCTGTGTTTCTTATCAACTTTTTCTGCCCATTGTCAACCCATTCCATCATCATCATTATCAAATTGTCATCAGCTTCAAAGGACTGTCTTGTCATCCTCTGCTGTCTTTTGACTTTATTTTTCTTCTTCTTAAAAGTATTGCAGATTCGCCCTAGCTGGTTTGGCTCAGTAGATAGAGTGTTGGCCTGTGGACCAAAGGGTCCAGGGTTCAATTGCAGTCAAGGGCACGTACCTCAGTTGCAGACTCCTCCCCGGCCCAGGCCCTGGTCAGGGCTCATGCTGGAGGCAAATGATCGATGTGTTTCTTTCACATCGATGCTTCTCTCTGTCTTTCCCTCTCTCTTCCACTCTCCCTAAAAATCAATGGAAAGATATCCTTAAGCAAGGATTAACAAAACAAAAAGAAGTATTGCAGACTCTTAAAAGAAGTTACCTATTTTTAAAAGCTATTCATGGACCTAGATTAGAATGTTTGTGTTATTTGAATTTTTGTCATGTACTTTTGTCTAAACAGTGCTCACATATAAAGCTAAGTTTCAAATGCAGTGGGTAATGTCTGTATCTTTTCTAGACTAAACTAAACATGAACATAACAGTTGCTATAGTGCCATGGATTCCTTGGCATATTTAAATTTCTTGGTGTGAATTTAAGACCACACGACCTACAGTTTGGCTATAGTCTTTACCTTTTTTTGAAGTTGACTTCACTCCTTGACTTAATTTTATGTATTTTATCTCTCAAGACTCTTTAGTAATTAAAAGAAATTAACAAAATAGGAGAAAATATTTTTTTTAATATATTTTATTGATTTTTACAGAGAGGAAGGGGGAGAGATAGAGAGTTAGAAACATTGATGAGAGAGAAACATCGATCAGCTGCCTCCTGCACACCTCCCACTGGGGATGTGCCCGCAACCAAGGTACATGCCCTTGACCGGAATCGAACCCGGGACCCTTCAGTCCGCAGGCCGACGCTCTATCCACTGAGCCACACCGGTTTTGGCTAGGAGAAAATATTTTAATCTTAAAAGTTATATACCTTACATTTCAAGGAAATATAACATATTTTAGAAAATCAAGAGCCTTATTTCCAAAACCACCTTCACTAGAGTAATCCAAAATTTCTTCCTTCAGTTCCTAAAACATCACAATGATCTCATCTTCCACATCCCAAACAGATTTTCCAAAGCAAGCTTTCATATTAATTAAGAGTCAGAAAAATCAAACACCTTGGAAAACCTCATGTTGACCATAATAAGTTGTTTAACTGAGTTCAAGAGATGTGACTACCTTCTGCAATGAATTATTCCTAGCTACAGTTTGACCAAAACTTTAAAAAGAAACTATTTATTTCTTGTCAATTCAAAGGTTTAAAAAAATTGTTTGTCATTTGAAACTAATGTTTTGAAAGAAAAATTAAGACTTTCTATGTGTGTTTAAACTTTCTCATTTTCATGTTGTTGCTTTTGGTTAGTTCCCACTACAGGCTTTGAACATGTTATTCATAGTTCTGAGGCTCCAAGAACATTAGGTAACAATTTTTATGACCTCATTAAATATATTCCTGCTCATTAAAACCCATTCCATCACTGTCACAGCCAGAGTTGCTCTTGCTTTCTTAGACTACTATTGTCATCCCATTTCACACTTCACCGTATAAGTAATCAGGATTCTTAATCCCAGCGTTACCTATTGTTTTTAACAAATGTCCTTGGATCCAGTTGAGGACATCTATCTATTATGAAACCCCCTTTAAAATGTTATTATATGATTCAGTGAAGAGTCTGAAGATCAAATTGCTCTCCTATTTGGTATTTAAATCTGTAAAACAATGTCATCTAAGTAACATGAACTTTCTCTGAACAACTTTACTCTCTAAAAGGTCTGTTTGATATTCTCATTACTCTCTTCCTATTTTAAGGAATGAGGATTCTTTGTTGTATTAAATTATCAAAAAATGTTGCTTCCTGGAAGTGCCAATTCTAATAAATATAAATTACAAGCTCTGCAGCCTTTGATGAATTTGGCTATTTTTTATTCTCCACCACAGTTTAGCAATTGTTCTTAATCTAAGTAGAAATTTCTTTATCTAATTATGCATATTAATATTTATTCCTTTAATCAATACATTTATATATTAAATTGGACTCTAAAGGACCCTCAGTGATGATAAGGAACAAATTCTATTAGTATAGTAAATTTTTTCAAACTTCGGAAATAAACTCAAGAAACTCTGATATGTTTTAGAAAACATAGGTCCTATGTATAATGTTGGTGGTTGTTTCTAGACCTTCAAACACTGTAGTAACCCAAGATCTTTCTTTAATTTTAAAACAATGGAGTGGGGGGGAACCCTCCTCCCAAACTTGAATCTTCCTGAAGCTTCCCCATTGAAAACAAGAAAATCTATGGTTTCTGGTTTAGAGAGTCCTTCCACTCCATTGCAGTCAGGCCCCAGGAGTGACAAATATGTGTCTTGCTAACTTGCTCTTTTCACCTCTATGCCTTCTAAATAGGAAGGTGCAAATAATGGGTAGCATGTCTACAACTGCAGGGTTGACCAGAAGGCTCATGGTTGGGAGATCTATGTGGTAGCCAAATTCATCTCGTGCCCTGCATAAGGATTGTCTCTGACAAAAGATCTTATTCAGTTTTCTTACTATTCCATTTCATTCATCTCTTTTTAAAAAGTGCTGCTTCTTTGGTTTATGTAAACAAACATTTCCTTGGCCTATGTGCTCTCAGTTGAGTATTAGCAGTTGAGTGGGGTGGGGTGGGGAGCTGAACAGAGATGGAGATCAAAATAAGAGTATGTTTTACCTTTTGAACAGATGATAATATAGTTATGGGAAAAAAAACTGTTCTCGAGTTTTTCTTAGATATAAGACAATTTGCTTATACAAAAGCAGCTTGTTTAATTGAGTGGTAAAAATATGCAGAGGAAATATTTAAAGGAGTCAAGAATCTATGTTAGAAAATAGTTGGACTTTGAAATAACTTTACGATTTGAATTGGTAGATGGAAGGGAGGGAACAGCAAAAATAAAACAAAAAGTCTCACCCCCTACTGAGAGTACCCAAGAGGGCAGTCAAACTGAAACATAGAACAAAACACTCTTAGGTGATACTGAGCATTTTGTTAATGATACTATCATGAAATCAGCTGTAGGAAGCTCTTAAAAGCCCTTGTGGGAATTCAGATTCAGATGAAATAATTAACGATAACCTGATTTTTTCAAATAGGCTCTTCCTTTTTTTGAAGGATGTTTTAGATCAGGGGTCAGCAAAAATTCTTATGCGAAGAATTAGTGAATATTTTAGACTTTGCAGGCCATTCAGTCTCTGTCACAACTACTGGATTCTGCAATTTAGCCTGAAGGCAACCAAAGCCAATATGTAAATGATATGTAAATATGCTTTGAATCATCTTAGTTTGTGGATTTGTCTTTGTTCCCATAAAACTATATTTGAATTTCATACTACTTTTACATGTTATGAAATACTGCTGTTCTTTTAAATATTTTCCATCATTTAACAATGTAGGAAACATTCTTAGCTCGCAGGCCAAGCAGAGGAGGGCCATAGTTTGCCAATTTCTGCTTTCAATAATGCATAGTCAGCATGAGCTCTCCCTCATCCTGCTATTTTGAGGATCTATGCATTTCATTGCTATCCTTGTCTAAAACCAATGAAATAAATTATACATAATTGACAACTTAGATCCTCTTCTTTCAGCTCCTACTGATCTTCAGACTCTTATTTTGAGACCAGTGACATCACCAAGCCTAGAAATGACACAAAGTCAACCTGGTAAATAGATTGTTTTGTTTATCTGGATATACTGTGAGCTTCACGGGACTAACTTCAAGGGTTGTATTTCCAAGTATAAAAAAGGACACAAAAGAATGCACATTTAACAACTCTCTCTACATATAGTATAATGCTCTTTCCATGATTGTATATTGGTATTAACTTGGTAATGCATTATGTTTATGTTAATTATGTTACTCAACAGTATAGAAAAACTTACCTTTATTTCACTGTTTGCTCTGTTTCATTTTAGATAATAATCATGTATCTGATTAAGTACTCCACAAAACCACTTAAAAGAACTAATTTTATTCTTTATCCTTATTTTTCACTAACAGCTATGAATTTGTGGTACGGTTTAGCAGTAAGCTCGATTCTGTTCTGCCAAGTGAAAAGAATGCTAGTTCAATTGTGACCATCAAAGGAAGGAGAAAGTTCTCCCTTCGGAAAAGATAAAAAACTTTACTTACACAATATCAACCTGAACTTATTGCCTTCAAAATTGAAAACTAAATTTTTAAAACATCCTTAGCAATGCTGTTGTTACACCCTAACATTTATCTTGAAACATTGGATCTTATTTTTTATAGCATAGGTTAGTAATCTTATTCATCTCCTTTGTTCATCTTTTAATTAGCTAATGGCTTTTAAGTACTCATGTTGGCAGTACAAGGTATGGCTTTTATTGGTAACCTACAACATTTATATAATTGTGAGTTCAATTCAGTTATCAGAGCTTCTTTTGGTGTTAATAACATATTATCGTATCAGCTAGCATGGAGCAGTTAAAGGTACAAGGCACTTTTCTAAATAGTTTGTATTCATCCATTCAATGTTCACAACAACCCATAGTGATTAATTGTATCATCCTGTGTTGTTGTTTTTTACTAGTTTCTGAAGTCCTGGAATCTGTTACATTTAGCACTGAGTCATCCGAGGGAGCTATAGGTAAAAATGTTCCCTAATTGCAAGTCAGGTATATGTGCTTTCTCTATCTCATTGTGGACGTCCTCTTTGAATGCCCTCATGCTTTGTGACATTTAAAGCTCCTCATATCTTGTCTGTGCTCATCCAGTGAATCTTGATAGTCAAACATTTTATAGAGAACATTGTGCTAGTGTCTGCTATACTGCTATGCAAGTTTCACAATTTCCTAATTTAGTTTTCTCTCAGTCTGAATGCAAATTTTACATTTTTATGTTCTGATCACTCTTTCAATATAAATATGGACATGCTATTTTTCATTTTAATATCATCATTTGTAGTATTCATCTTCATGCTTCCCAAGGACTCATTCCATGTCTTTTTTTCACTAGAATTCTTTTTTAAAAATGTAAGGAAGTGAAACAAGCTGCTTTGCTCCAGGTAGAAATTGCTGTAGTTAGCGTGTGTGTGTGTGTGTGTGTGTGTGTGTGTGTGTGTGTGTTCCCACATTGTCTTTATTTCCTGCTTTCATTCTGCCATCTTAAATTGTAGTCATCTTCATAAATCACCTCAATGTTATTCTCACAAATGTATCTCATAATCTTTGTTTTCACATTAAACAATATTCCATTACAGAGGGCTATGGGCTGCCCACCACTAACCAGACATTCCTTGTTTCCTCCCTAGCATCAGCCGAGACACGTTATGTATATCCCACTTCCAAAGCACCACTCAGGCCAGAGGAGCCAAAGACTGAACGTGGTAAAGGTTTTCATGCTTTGATTCATTTAATTCAACAAAATTTAGTTAGTGTATATGATGTCCATGGAACATGGAAGGTCAAGCTGCTGTACTTGTTCTTCAGTTGAATAGATTTGAAGAGCTTTCAAACTTCTTGGATTCTTAACATGATAATTGGCTCTCCGAATACAGAAATAGATTTCAGTTTCTCTGTAGTATCTAAATATTGAGGCATAATAACAATTGACAACCAGTTAATAACAGTTAAAACATAAATATTAGTTGGAGGATTAGTTTTATAGAATTTCCACTCTTGGTTCTGTTTTTTCTTATCTAAATTCATTGTCCTATCTATAAAAATATGATGCAAAATCTTAAGAGAATGAGGTGTGTTGATATTAAAGAAAAATAGTTCACTATAGCTGAACGTCTGACAATTTTTAAAATTGTTCTCCTTTTTTTGATACAGTTGTGGAATCTATTACAAATGTGTTTGAACCACCTGAGACCACGTTAGGTAATGACATACCTAAGCAGCTTTTGTCCTCATTGCCATCATCATCTGAGAACCTCAGGTTCTCTCTCATTGTGGATTCATGTTGCAACATCATTTCTTGGTTCTTCTATTTATAACCATTGTCCAAGAAGTCTCTTTGTTCATTCAGTTTTGTATCAAGACCCGGTCTCTATCTCTACTTAAGTCAGCGAAACTATCAAATCTAAAGCATCTTTTTCCTAACATTGCATATTCTGCCAGCTTGATGTTGTGTTGAATATTTCAGATAATATATTTTGTATAATGATCCATTCATACTTTCTACTCTGGCAACACATTTTCCATTAACACTCATTCCATCATGTTCATTTGCATGTTTGATGTTTTCTCCGTTATTTAAGTGAAAGTCAATGCTTCTTGAATTGGCTTAGCTTTACTTTTTTTATTACTTTGTTTTTTTCCTTTATGGTTACTACTGAATATATCTTTCTAGCATTGTTGTGGAGGTATGAGGGTGAAGGGGAAATTTAAAAAATAAGGACATTACCTACTTTGAAAGTATTTTTATAACCTGTCATCTCTAAGCATTTTTTTAAACTAAGGCATTAGGAAGAAAGAGGAATGCTATTTTTGTTGCAGAGTTGCAGTTTCCTTTCTTTAGAAAAAAAAAAAGTCTACTTGTTACCATCATTTCTGTCATCTGTACTCAAGGTGTGTGAAGCACCATGGTAACCTCCGATATTCTCCTTTAATGAGCATAGAAGCATCAACTCTGCCTTCCCAAACTGTAATCCTACTCAGCCCAAATGAGCCTCAGACTGGACTGGGTAAATACATTATTTTGTACTTCATGTAGAAGGGGAGTGTTTGCAGAATATAAGAATGGAAAGACAATAAGGGCGCTGCTTGACATTGGAAGCCCCACTTAATCACTCAGCTCACAGTTGTCGCTGCCCCTCTTCTCTTCTACCCATCACTTGTAGGGTCACGTGTTGTGAATAGTCTTTAGGATATGGCTGAAAAACACCTCTCAGCTGCTGTGCAAGTGTTTAACATGGGAAACAGTAATGTTTCTGGGGAAGACCATTTATATTCCATTTAAATATAAATAGATATCCTAATTTTAAGTACTTGATCATCTTGACTAGTTTTACAAGTTCTGTGGTCAGGTATTAACAGAAACAAGTTTCACTGTGCAATCCAGATAAAAGGTATTACTGTCCTGTCACCTTGTCCTTATCCGGTCCTTTACTTCTTTCCACTCCTTCCTGCAGCGGTTTGGCCATTTCACTGAATGCAAGTAAGAGAAAGTGAAATCAAACCAGTGACTATGAAAAATCATAAAAGGTTTACTTGGTGGTGGAGTTGGACATTAAGGAAATCAAGTCATGAACATGGATAACTAAATATGCTGCTGATTATAAGGAAAAGCCCTCTCAATATTGATAGACTCTCTTGGAATAGGAGTTTATTACAAATAAGTCCAAACTTGTGTTTTGATTGCCATCGGACTTTTTATATGGCTCTATTTCCACAGATAGAGCTATTTATTTTACTCATTGTTCATGGAAACATCCTATTAAATATTGCCTGTTAACCTCTACAGTTTATTACCAAAATTCTGCATTGACTACATGAACTGAGTCTGTGTCAGTTATCTCAAGCTTTTTAAAGTTTATTGTTTTTAATAGCTGTGATAATATTATTGAAATGTTTAAATGTGAATACTATTAGTGATTCTTATCTTTCTCTGAATCATTTTTGTGGCATTGCCTCATGATATGCTTTTACCTGCAAACGGTTTTTCCTATTCCCTAGAGCCATGGTCGGTAAACTGCGGCTCGTGAGCCACATGCAGCTCTTTGGCCCCTTGAATGTGGCTCTTCCACAAAATACCACAGCCTGGGAGAGTCTATTTTGAAGTGGCGTTAGAAGAAGTTTAAAAAATTTGGCTCTCAAAAGAAATTTCAATCGTTGTGCTGTTGATATTTGGCTCTGTTGACGAATGAGTTTGCCGACCACTGCCCTAGAGGAAGCAAATAGCCTGTCAGGAACCTCAGCAAGCAAGGATTTTGGGATTCAGGAAATCATAAAGCTGAAAGAAACTCTAGAATCAAAGAATCTTAGAATTGGAAGGGCTCTTTAAAAATTCTGTACCTTTGTATGCATATTAGCATAACCAATGTACACAGACACTGTGGCTGTGGGTCAATTGGGGAAAAAGGAGACTTATGTAAAACTTTAGACAATAAAAAAGAATAATAATAAATAAATATTCTGTACCTTTTGATGGCGATCCTGCAGCTGTCACCCAGTGATTAGCAAAGGGAGCTCTAACGCTCCAGGTTGCAGGCTTCTAAACCAGTGTAACCTCCAACATATCCTGGTGTTGATCTCTCTACAGGCAAGAAGATGCCACTGAAACCATTGTCTGCCTTGCATATTTTGACTTAGTATCCTGAGGAAGTCTCTGCAGACTCTAGAAACGTCTTCTAGTATCTAATAGTTCTTATTTTCAGCAATCTTTTTGTAAGGTACCTGGAACTCCCTGACCTTGGAACATTTTGTTTATTCTTACCCCTCTTATACCAGATACACTTTAGTCCAACTAAATGAGATGGTTCCACAAACTGCAATGCTTTTCATTTTCTTGGTGAAGAAATAATTGGTTTTTATACCGAGTGTCCTAGAACTTCTTTGGGAATTGCCCAGCGAAGGAATACCTTTCTTCAGTAATCTTTTGTCTTAATTTCTGTTCAATTTCTCTTCCTCAGTATGACCAATAAAAATTATTGTCTTTAATAAGATTAATTTTTCCATCAGCACTTGCTACTGAAATACATTCATTTTTTTTCTAGGTATATTTGGAATGTGACATGCTAACTTTTTTTAAGAAGAAATTGTATCTTTTTGCACTCAAAATATGTATTGTACTGGAATAATCTGATAAAATGGTATAAACTTATAAGGATGAATACTTGTTATTATGAAATTTATTTTAACCTGTTTAAAGGGTACTTAAAGTAAATGTTTCTAGAATTCTAACAGTTTCATTTGCCAGCTGAATATCTTGGATATCATTTAATGTTCCTTCTTGTTTTGTTTTCTGTTATAACAAGAAATTATTTTCCTATACTTCACAGCTGTTTGGAAGATTTAATTGCATGAATTGCTGTGTATCTACCTCATCTGTCACTCGACAAACACCTCTGAGAGCCTAGAGGCTCTTAAATAACTGTGATTCTTGCAAGATCTCCAAGCCTTATGTCCTTTCTTTTAGCTCCCAAGCAGACAGTGCACACTCCTCCCAAAGCAAGAACATCTCCACATCCAAGAGTCCCTCAGACACAGCCAGGTAATAAATATGTTACATTCTATGTAAATGAAAAGTTTGATGTTAGTGAAGTTGTTCTGCTGAATTATAGTGAGTTGAGTTTTTTAACCCTTGTAAAACAAGTCTTCCATTGAAACCTGATAAATATTTACATTTACTTTTATACTGAAAAATATATTATTGGAATAAGTTATTCCAGAAAGTTCCTCTAGTATTATATTATTTTGAGTGGGGGATGGAGAAGAATGGAATTTCTTAAGAGTAACCTGTCTACTCTCTCTGCTTTTTCCAGCTTGAGAATCCCTAATGCTTCCATGGTCCTTGAATGGGCCTCCTCTTGCCAATCACCTAATTTTTTTTAAGTTTTCAGTAGATTTTATTTAGCATTAATGTCATAAAGAATAAACATATATGTCCTCTCCTATAACATAACAATTATATTGCTTTGGTTGTTTTGCTGTAAGATTTTGATAAGGATACAAATAAGATTCATTATAAACTATTTTTTATTCTGTTCAAGAAACTCTCATTTGAATGTTGAACTCTAACCCTAACTTCTTAACCAACTCTTCTCTAATTTTTCCAACTACCTCAGCCAGTCTCCATGTTGGAATACTATAAACTTGACATGCCTCAAAGAAAGCTTATTGTTTTCCACCTTTCAGTTACATCTGTGACAGGTTCTCAGCACTTTATATCTGATTCTTACCTCTCTTTCTCATCTGGCCTCTGTAGCTCATCTGTTCCTAAGTATGAGACATTCTAGCATTGGTGCCTACTCCACGCATCTACCCAGTCATGCCTAGTCTATTGTTATCAATCAACTGATCTCCTGTGTCTCTTCTCTCCTAATTTCAAATATGTTACCCCTTCATGCTGAAGTGATTGTTTAATTCGTTTAATCAGTCATTCAACAAATATTTATTGCATTCTGAACATGTGCCAGGCAATGCACTAAACACTAGGAATTTGAAACAAAATTGAATCCTTCTGTGGTCAAGGAAGTTACAGTCTAGGCCAGTCACCTAAATTTAAATTTATCATTTATACATGGTGTACTTCCAAAAAATGGGAAAGGAAAACATTAGCAGGTAGCAGTTCTGAATTCCCACCACAAATCCTTTAATCATAGCTCAGTATCCCTATTGAAAGAAAAAAACTATATATTTGGGTATGGTCTTTAATGTCTGATTCTGAGAGAAATTTTACCTGTTATTTTTTTCTTTAAAAGGAAATTCCTTAAAAATAGATTCTATGTTCACATCTAGCTCTTTTAAATCTGCTTTAATGTACTTTAAAATGTGTATTATTTAGTTACTAAAACTTTGATATGAAAATAATATGGGTATGATACATAAGTATATGAGAGTAACATGACAACAATCTCTTGATAGAATGAGAAATTTAAAATAATAACAATAAATACATGTGTAACATTAATATATAAGAAATACTGGAGAAAAGAATTAATGATGAATGAATAGAATATGAATAAAAAAAACAAGTGGATTAAATTTATGGATAGGAAACTAAAATCTAACTTTAAAAATAAATCAGTTCAAATCACATGGGGATTCTCTCAACTTTTTATTTGAATACTAGAGGCCTGGTGCACGAAATTCGTGCACAGGTAGGGTCCCTAGGCCTGGCCGGTGATTAGGGCTGATCTTGACCTTCCAGCTGCTGGCCAGGGCCTTCCTTCATTCCTCGCCGCCCCCTGGTGGTCAGCGTATGTCATAGTGAGCGATTGAACTTGTGATCTGACAATTTGCACATTAGGCTTTTATATATATAGATAGCATAGAACAAAAGTAGCAGAGAAAGGAGAAATGGAAATAAATAAGAAAGCATGAAAGTTTAATGAATGTTGAAAAATAAGAGTAGAGATGAAAAATAAGTGCTTGGAGTTAAGACATTGGGAATATAAATTCCTGGTTAGTAAAATAAAAAATAAATAAATAAAGGAGATATGAAGTAACAAGGAAGACATTCATAATTTTCTTTTTGAGCTGTACTCTCTACATATAGAAATATGAAATAATAAATTAGCAGCTTACTCTACATTTCCATTATTATACTATATTCAAAGTTTCAAATTTGTTTGATTTAGACCGTTAGCCAAGCTTCCTCCACAAGATATGCAGCTGCAGAACGATAGGTTCATAAGCTCAATGCATTACACTCTCTAAATCTGAAACCCTTGAGTGGCTGCCAAACAAGCAAGAGAGCCTCCTGATTCTGTCCCAACTCAGGCAACTAACTCCCAATCCATCAGCATCTCCCATGGAAGATAGCTGCAATTAAACACTTCTGGCTTTGTTGGTGATACTTAATGCAAGGGAACAATTTGTAAAATTGATCAGGAAAAACAAAATACATTCTAATTATTCCTCTTAAAAGTGGATGAAATTGGGATCTCTCTTACCCAAGAGAACATGATCTTACCTAGTAGATCCCAGTAATATCCTGGGTTTTATAGTCTTTCAAGAATGCTTATGTATGTATTCGTATATATTACTAAATATTTCAAAGACAGATATTCAAATTCTAGTACTTCCCCTCTAACCCTTGGCTAGCTCTTTATGGACTTCAAAAGGCTTTGGAGTGGGAGAATGTCCTGCTCACATGTATAATACCAAATGCAAATTACTATTATTGGGCTGTAAGGGTATCATCTGACAATAGTGTATACACAATGTGTTCACCCACCACTTTTTTAGGATGAAATTCTTTAACTGGACATGCCATCTTTCTTCTTATTTATACTTGAATTATGTTTATAAATTAGATGGCAAATTTGAAATCTATATTTGCCATTGAAGGTGAAGTGGGATAAAAATTTTGGAACAAATCAAGAATATTTTGTCATTAAGTAAAGATTTTTGAATTTCTATATTCATAGGTAATACTTAACAATCCCATTATTAATTGTATACCTAGAAATCTTATAATCATCCAAACTATAGGTGTCCCTAGTTTTTGTAGGAGCAAAGTGAAAATTAGAATGTTCTCAGATCCTTCAATGTCAACTTTGTAAAGATTTTTCTAGAAATGGAAAAAAATTTATAGTGGTAGAGTTTTCACATCATTCTCACATTTAATTCTCACAATCACCCTTTGAGTTAGCACAAGTTTATCATTTCCTCATAAAAATGAGAAACAAGTTAAAATGTGACATGCAGAACTTGGATATAGAGAATCCACGTGTTTGGACCTAGTGATAAAGTCTGGACCTCAGCTTCAGCTCAAGTCTTTTCTTTGGTACTTAATAACTATGTAACCTCAGGCAGATGGTCACCAACCCAAATCTTTAAAGTGAAGCTGATAACTCCTTCCTCCCGGCATTTTGATAAGAATCAAAGGGCATAATCTTTATGAAAGCATTTTTGAAATTATAAAATGCGCTATAAATAAATTAGTTTTTTTTCCTGGTATCTATTACATTAGCACCTGTTACAAAGGAAGAGTTGTAGAAAGACAATTTTAGTTTGCAAACATGTTCATTTAAAGGTTTATTTGGGACTGAAGAATTGCAGGAAGAGCAGAGTGCCAACCCACCCACTCTATCCCTTCCATACTCACTTCCCTTTCTGCTGTGGCCTGATTTGACTTTAAGCTTCTCTTTTTCTTATTCATGCTTCATGGGCTTCTACTCTGACTCATTGAATTCATCTTCAAAGAAGACATAGGGTATGTGTATGTTGTGGGGGAGAAGTGAGAAGTCAAGCAAACATCTAGAAAAGAAGAATATTCCTTCATTAATTTGGTAATCTCTTCTGAAATGAAAATTTTTAAATGTTCTCCATCCTACTCTTATGCTTAGTCAAATTTTGCATTTCTTAGATTTCATTTTATGTAAGTATCTGGAAATCTAACTGATCTATTTTTAGAGCTTAAGGTTTATTTTTCTACCTACCATTTTCCATTTTTTTTTTTATTGTTGGGCTTATACTTTGTCAAATCTTATGTGTTAAGCATGACCGGGAGATGCTGACAGAACTCGTGATCTGAGTTCTCTCTTTCAGCTCCTAAGGTGTTCCAGCGTGTTACTTCAAAGCCAAAAATGTCACCAAGGCCAGAAGTGTCATATACTCCACCTGGTAAATGTTTTATTTCATATTTGAGCCAAATGCATTCTATTGTCACATTCTGCTGCAATGAGACATAAGAGCTGATGGATATGAGGTCAATATTTCACTTATGTTCAGAGAGCATGTTGTATCATACATTGCATGATCATTTCAAAGGTTTCATAAGACTTCTCTAAGTGCTCATATAGTAAGCAGAGACTTATGCCAAGAATAGAATGTTTCTTTTAGAACTAAAGTTCCCTTATCTTCTGCCTTACAAAAAAAAAATTCCTGCCAATGCTAACTCTGCTGTACTCCAATGTTCCACCAAAAATAAGATAAAAAATTCAGGATTTTTCAAAAAAAATGATAAAATTATGTTTTTACAAACAGAGGAAATGATGTTTAACCATTTTCTTGGGTTTAGAAATTTAACACTATCCATCACTGAGTGTTTTTTCTGCTTGTTTGTTTTTTCTGTCAAATTCTATTTTACCAGTTCATGGAGCAATAGCTTGGGTTCAGAAAAACATTTGTTACACACACACACACACACACACACACACACACACACACACAAAATAAAGATTTTTTTTAGCTACAAATTTATATCTTGCCTATCATTTGAGAAGGCCTTTTGTCCATTTATGAGGAATAATCCCATATTTGTGGGGGTCGCCAGGGGGGGACTGCAGGATCAGATCTTTTCGGGGTCTTGCCACTAGTGCTCCAGGTCTTCCAGTGGCCTTAAGAACTCTTAGCTGAACAGTTCTATAATAAGCAAAACTAAACACATTTTTAACTAGAGTATCTGGGAAATACTATCAATTTTTTTCTCTTTCTTTTTAAAGATCCAATTATTATAAATTCCTAGTGCTCCTAGGAACATGTAGACCATTCCCAGGACCAAGAGTATTTCTAATCTGTGTTTTGAAATGATGGCATTTTGGAAGCACGTCTGAATTCAGTTGGTATAGTGTTTTCAGACTGTGAGTGGGAGGCAGGTGTTATTGCTAGGAATTATCCGGTTGCTGCAGGTGGTGATAGGCTAGGGAGAGGCTCCTTGGCCCTGAAGCCTGGAATTTAAATTTAAACCAGCAGCCAACATTGTACATGCCAATTAAAAAATAAATAAATAAGGTGATCTTCCCACTTGCAAAAGATTGGCTTTTTATTTTCAATTGTGGAAAAAATGTAACAGAAATTATTACAGATAACAGCAGTAGATCTGAGTGATGTTATTCACTTTTCTTTTCCAATAGAGAAAGAAATACTATTGGTCCTGATGTTACTTAATCTCATTAAACCACTATATCAAATAAACTTTTTTTACTCTTTTTAAATGTCTAATATGTGCCTTAACTTTACGAAACACCTTCGTTTCACAGAAATTCTAGCCTGTAAGTGAGCAGGGAAACAGCAGCACGAACAGTTCCTGTGGAGCCTTCCTCTGTTAATTCTCTAAATCCAGTCATCCAGTTAGAATTCTGTCTTTAGATCTGGTGTTGGTCCCACTGCTCTGTATTCATCGGGGAGTGCCCTGGTGCCCCAGGGATGTGAGGCCTACGGGAATAATCATAAGGCAACTGTTACCATGTTTCAAACAAGCGTTCAAACACCTGGATTCTGTTGTCTTCAAACGGTTTCTGGGTTGTCTAGGCTCAGGTTTGCTTCCTAATGAACCCAAGACCTTGTTTACAGGCTCCTGTAGGTTATTTCCCCAAAACAGGGGTAAATTACATATGCACTTAATATTTACTGATATCCTAGAGAAATAGATGCTCTGTAAAAGTCTAAAAAAGTAAAATGTGCTGAAATCAGGACAAAGTTACGTTTTATCGCAATGTTTACCTCAAAATGTATACCGAGAGCTATCAGAGGTAACAAAGTTGAATTTTTAGACGTGCATCCAATAAGTCAGTCTAGGATTTGCTGGGAGCAAACCAGGAAGAAAATCTAGATTTCTGCAAGCTATGCAATCCTCACAGCTGTTCTGTGTAAACCACTCTTTTTGGCAAATTCTAATTTGCAGTCACACTGCAGCACATTTGCCGTTAGGAAGTAAGGGAGTGATGCTGAAATGCCTTTGAGATGGAATTGCTAGGGCCTAGAACCCTAGACCAGTGGTCGGCAAACTCATTAGTCAACAGAGCCAAATATCAACAGTACAACGATTGAAATTTCTTTTGAGAGCCAAATTTTTTAAACTCAAATTTCTTCTAATGCCACTTCTTCAAAATAGACTTGCCCAGGCCGTGGTATTTTGTGGAAGAGCCACACTCAAGGGGCCAAAGAGCCGCAGTTTGCCGACCACTGCCCTAGACAATGACTGAATGGTGTTAGGGAGAGAAGGATGGCACTGCAGGAAGGAGTAAAGGGTTGTGTTTGGACATGAGGGGTTTGCAGGGCCTGTAGGACTTTCAAGTGGAAATATCTAACTGGTGGTTGACATGTATTTCAGGATATCTAAACAGAAGTCAAGATTTGGGGTGTAGATTTGGGAGTCACCTGTATAGAAGGTTCTTAAATCTGTGAGTGGATGACATCATCCAGGAGAAAGTACAGACTGAGGAAATAAGAAGTCAGAGACCAAAGCCTTGGGGAACACAGTTCTATATCCGAGGAGTGGGCAGAGGGGGAGGAGCCAGCGGACAGGAGAGTCCCAGGAAAGATGGATCAGGGGGTGAGGCAGGGAAGGGTGGTCAGCAATGCCAGAGAGGGGTCAGAAGAGCTGCTGGACTTGATAGTTCAGGTGCACAAACCTGTATATGAAAACCATGGGCTGATGCTTTGGAATTCAGCAGTTTTCAGGTTACAAGCATATTAATGTGCCTGCTGTGAGAAGTATGAAGAGTCATACTACACAAGACACATAAAAACTGTAAATAGGCTAGTTCTAGTTAGGTTTCGCTGTGAAATAAGTTTGGTTGTTTGTTTTTAATTTTTCAGTTTCAGAGCATTTTGGACTTCAAAACTAGGGGTGAGGAATCACGCATGGGTCCGTGGTTGTAGAAAGTCAGTGCAGTGGAAGCCGGACCACAGTGGATGGAGGAGATGTAATTGAGAGACCAGGATGGAGAGTCAGATAGAGGGTTTTGTTGAAAGGAATGAGAGCAAGAGAGAGATGGTGTGACAAAGAAGCCATGTCAGAAGGTGACTTTTTTAAAGATAGTGAGGCATTTGCTCTGTTTTATAGGTAGAGGGGAAGAAATTAATGGACAAATGGAAATATGGACTAATGGAGAAAAATATAAAATAATAGAAATAATGGACAGGGGGTAGGGGAGGCTGGGGGAAGGCCTATGGGGGGGAAAAAGGAGATATATGTATTACTATATGTAATACTTTGAACAATAAAATAAAATTTTTTAAAAAAATAAAAATTTCCTAGTGATTTGTGAAAAACTAAAAATAAATAAATACATAAATAAATAAATACATAAATAAATAAATAAATAAATAAATAAATAAATAAATAAGAAATAATGGAAAGTAAAAGGTCCCAGAGACATGGGAGGGAGCGTGGCCCAAGACCCCAGGTTGAGCTTGGAAAGTGGCCTCCAAAGTGGCAGGAAACCTGCTTCCTCTCAGACTGGCCCTCAGGGAACAAGGTTAGAATAAAGGCATAGCGTGCTGGAGGTGCAAGAGTGTGTAGCCTACATGTATTACTTTGCTATAGGATCAGTCTCTTTGTAGCCTGTTGCAGGGTAAACCTTATTGCAGATTTCATATTTCACTATCTTTATCAGGGAATAACATATTGATTCTCTCACCTGGTATAACATCCATGCACATTCATTTTCATTTGTCCATATCAGACGTGTTAGTTGAACTTTTCTTGGCAGTGGTGCCCTTTATTCAAAAAGATAGTTCATTTCATTGATTGTTTCATTAATATACGTGGTAAGTTGGTTAATATAATTGAATCTAAAATATAATAATGGTACATATTCTTATAAGGAAATCAAAAGTGCCCTCTCAAAAAAATTGTCATGATTTATATTGTTTCCCCCAGCATGGAAGATTTAGATTTTAGGAATCACGCTCTTATTTAATGTAATACACAGAGGCATGCCACATAGGGAAAAAGGAAAAAAAAAACAATTTGCATTTCTTGAAGCTGCAATTGACCAAGCAAGAAAATGATTCATAACCCTTTCCCATGAATATTTCTATATTTTTTTTTCCTTTCCACTGATTTTAGCTGCTATAAAAGCCTGCTATGGCAGTTTATTAAATCATCACTTCATGGTTACAAAGTGCCAGTCGCAGCAGCAGGAATCCACATTACCCCAGCCTGAATTCCCCAGTCAACTGAAGCAAGCAGAGAGGAATGCACTTACAGTATGGTGGATTTATTGGTTGCACATGGCTTCTGGGTCTTCTTTCCTTAATCCCAGCTCCCTCTGTATAGTCTAGTACTGTAACCAATTAAGTTATTTATAAACTACTGGCACTTTGTATAGTCACGACCTTCACAGACCCAACAAAGTGCCTTCTCCTTCACCCTCCGGATAAACATTTAGTTTGATTTGCAACAGGAAATTCCTCATATTTTACCATTTGAATTCCCCAAAATACTGCATAGCAAAGGTGAAACATTCACTGTAATGATGGGTTTTCTCTAACTTTGACAACCACTGATCTTTTTAAATTTGTCTTTTTCCTTCAAAAAAAAAAAATCCAGATTTTTTAATTCCCCTGGATGTTACCTTTTAGTTCATAGAAGTTCTAATTGAGTCAACTTTCGTGTCAATGTACCAAATTCCACAGCTGTAATTTCAGTGGTAGTTAGCGGCCTACACTAAGAACAGGTGTAATATGTGCCTTAAATATGATCCCCAAAAGCAATAAAAAGTGAATGTCCCTTTTATAAAACCTATTTTTATACTAATGGTAAAGTGGTGCTTGGCCACCTGATACAAAGGTTTTTTTCCATTTTTCTCTGAGGCAGAACTGAATTCTAATTATTTTTCCCCAGCATCATATAAGATGCAAGAAAATTACACTACCTACAAAGAGACTCTGGTATTTATGAAATCTTCAGAGTGGCAGGAAAACCTTTCAGTGAGGGAGCGGGGCTGAGAAGGACCTCCTTGTGGAGAAACTGTCAAAGAAGCACATTATCTTGCTCTTGGATGGAGACTTTGCCATAGAAATCTGATTCTAGCAATAGGCAAGTCCCCCTGAAATTTGCCCCACTGAGAAACAAAGTATCAAGTTCTCAGCTTGCTGTTTTATTTTGTTAAAATAGAACAGGACAAAGGTATTAAAAATATACTTGATATCAGGGACTGAATATAAATAGGTTTATTGTAAAGCTGACATTTTTGTTCTTCATTTTCATATTCTCACTAGAGGCCTGATGCACGAAATTAGTGCAAGAGTAGGCCTTCATTCCCTGACTGCCAGCACCGGCTTCCCTCTGGCACCGGGACCCGGGCTTCCCTCGAAGCCCCGGCTTCCTCTGGAAGGTTGTCCGGAAGGATGTCTGGTCTAATTAGCATATTATGCTTTTATTATTATAGATATGTCAGGAGGCCCTGATACCTAATATACTAAAAGCCACATCACTAAGAATGCCAAAAATGGCAACATTTATCTAGTATTTACTATGAAACAAGCACTCCATCAACTTTTCACGTGCTATTTCTAATGAGAGACTGACTTCCTTTTGCTGTCTTCTCTGCATAATAACTGTTAGTGTCTTTTAAAATAAAACTTTGTTTTTCTCTTAGATATTCAAGACTTTTACCTTTCTTGCTATTTTCATCAATTTTTAAGCCATTTATGCACTTTATCTAAGATCATGTATTTCCTATTGCTATCAATGGAATTTTAGCATGAATATCAAATGGCCCCTAACCACTTACTTCAGGGAAAAACTGACTTTCTATTTTGACGTCAATTTGAAGGAGACCTACCTTCTTGTGTTTAATTACATAAGTTATTACCTCTTTTTTTTTCCCTTTCAAGGGAAGCTTCAAAATGAACTGTGACCAACTCTCTTCCACTCCCACTAGAACCTTCCCGAGACAGTAACATTTTTCCACTTTGAAAAGAACGGTATCTCCTCGGCTTTGTTCCTTAGTCACTGTGGAAGTATGCTTGCCTCATTCTCACTTTCCAGGATTGTGCATCTGTGGATTGTTTCAGTCCAGGCATGACATTTCGAGTACACAGTGCTTCCTCACCTTTTCTTTCAATTCCAGGAGATGTGCTCCTTCCCCATAAACCAGACCACGAAGTTTCTCAGCGTGAACCTGGTAAATGAACCTTTTTATTTTCCCAATTAGGAAGTATGTTTTTCAAAAATATTCTTGAGGTAAATGTTTTTTTAATGATTGTAGATGTGGAAGATGTTTGAAAAAAATTATCAATATAAAAGGTGTATTTCTTTATTTCTTTTTGGGAAGGGATAATCATACAATCTGTTTGAATTTTTTTTTCCCCGGTTAACACTAGGGAATAATGTGCAATTAGTTTATTTTTCCTGGAAGTGTTTTCATTGAATAGGAAATCATGTTAATATTATAAGGCCTAATGATTAACTGAGCCAACCAATTTCACCTTCTTTCAAAATGTAAATATAACTACATTCCAACTGTGCGTGTACTTTGAAGTAAAACATGTAGGAGTTGACTCAAAAATGTTCTTAAAGTGGCAGTGAATACAAAATTTAATGTTTTAACTAAACTAAGTTTCCTGAGTGGCATCTAATATATATAATTTTCTCATATTTATCATGGTTCGTAGAGAATTTTTAAATGTTCCAATGGATGCATGTAGAAACACAGAAACTATTTTCATTTCACCAGGCAATAATTCTCATGAATATGTTTCTTTGGTTTGCTTTTGGCCCAGTTCTGCAGCCTGTTACCTTTAGAATTGATCCGCCACAGACAACAATAGGTAATGGCTTCCCCATATTGACCAAGTCTAATTGTTTTCCTTGCCATCATCAGGATTACAGGTCTTTCTCAAATGATCATATTGAAACATCATCTCTTCTCAAACCATTTCATCATTTCATTCTCATTATTACTCTTTCCAATAGAAAAGTAATGGTTTCACTGTTCTAAAAGCTTTGCTCTGAAGACCAGCTTAAGACAGCTCACCACCAAGCCCATCCTCACCTACCTCATTTATCTCCATGTTCCAAATGACTCCACCTCACTCATGCCCATCCAGTTAACATTTTCTGCTGTTTAGTGGTTCTCGGCTGTAGTGTTATGATATTCTAGCAATTTGTGAGCGGTACTGGCAAGTAATTATCATTAATATTGGTCAAAGTACTGAAATTTGCCAATGGTTTAATTTAAAAAATAAACTCGAGCATACTTGCAATGATTGTAGCAAGCACAATGATAATACTCTCACTCATTTTGTAACCCTATGTGCTGTGTTGGGTGGGAGAACTACAGCTGACAGACTCAGGACCATGACTGATCCATACCCCATCTTACTGGTATGGTCATAGAGTGTGTCAAGCATTGAATGCCATTTATTACCTATCCTAGTGGAAAAACACAGTTGAGAACCATTATTTCAATATTTCAGTCATTTTCCCAAGGTTCTGTGCACACTTTATTTTCTTCTCCATAACTCAGTGTTTTCCTTTTTCTGTTTCAAATGAAGGAATCTCATGTGATATTCTGATCTGGCACTGGCTTTTGAATCTAGGGATTGAAAACCTTGGTGCTTATCTTTTGCAGCTCCTTTAGACACCCGAAGCAGCCCTTTCATTCCTATGATTTCACCAAGTTCTAGTCAAGAGGAACTACAAACCACTCAGGGTAAATTTTGTTTTGATATTTCAGTCCAATGAGGACCTACCTTCTACGGCTTGCCCTTAAAGAAACCATATTACATTGTGCTCATGTTGTTTCCAAGCAATAGAGGGTTTCTTTCTACCATTATATAAAACCCCCACCTCACTTGATTCTTTTACATTAATTGTATATTTTTCCTAATACTTATGGTGATTTTTAATATAAAATGAGAAGGTTTTAAATCACCTTGACAAATTTTCAAGTATTCTAATAAGCAGAATGTTCCCAACGTGTATCAATCCTATGTGTTTTATTGTTTCTTCTGTATTTGAAAGTGCATTTGAAAGAAAAATTGTATCTAATATTTATTGAGTATTTTATGGGAACAATGCCAAGCAATGGGAGTTTCAAAATAAAACTGTTTTAAAGATGGGTCCTTCCCTTGGAGAACTTGCCCCGTAATACGAAAACAGGATTTAGGGATAGTGGTACTTCCTGAGTGCCCCTGAGGATCCTACATGTGTTTTTAAATTTAAGCCACATGACAACTTTGCGAGGTAGGTTCTATTACTTGCCCCATTTTAAAGATTAGAAAATTAAGACATAGAGGGATTTAAAATTGTGGACAAGTCACACAACTAAAGTCAGAGCCAAGTTGGGACCCACACACTCAGTCACCAGAGCTCCTGGGATTCATCACAATGTTATGCTTTACAATGAGTGTGATAGAGAAATGAGCAACATGCTGAACAAGCCAATACCTTCAGGCATCAGGGGAGGCTTCACAGAAGAGGTGACATTTACACCAGGTGTGTAAGTTGGAGTGACAGTTGAAGTTAAAAATGCAAGGTCCTTTCAGGTTAAAGAGAGATGGGACTGAGGCACGGGCAGACTGGCGGCCAGTCTAATGTGGTGAGCATGCAGGTCACCCGGAGAAAAGCTGATGGATGAGTCAGGACAATTGTTCGGGATGAGCTGGCCATGCTTTCGGGGAGTTCATAGTGTGGGAAACCCCAGCCTGCCTGACTCTTGGCTGAAAATGAACCAGAAAACAAGTGTTCCCCGCTTGTGATTTTTGGCTCCTTTGTCTGTCCATGCTACATCACACATGGCTGTGTTTAAATTAGTGGCCTTATTTTCCTTTCTTCCTTCCCTTTTCAAATAAACTCACTCTGTATGTATGGCTGCTGAAATTAAGTTATGGATCACATTTTAAAATAAAATTCTTTTAGAGAAAAAATTAAAAACTGAATGAGCAAATATACCCTGATTACCAAATATTCGTCTTTTGTAGTCTAGGCCCACAACGTCAAGATCACCCATGAAAATGAAATCAAAAGTACTTTTAAGAACCCCTGCCAGATAGGCTAATTATCCAACTTCCACTCTCTATTTTTTTAATGTATCTTGGTTTATTGAAGCAAGAATCATCACCTATCATTTATCTCAAGTATCTCTCTTGAGCCAAATCCAAATTATAAAGCAGAACAGAAACAACAACAAAAAGATGACAATATATTATTTGCACAAAGTTTTTCCTTGGATCCAGTATGTGCCAAAGTGAACAATGTTCTGTCTGCATGATGTGGTAATGATAAAAGGTAATACTGAAGGTGGAACTATTGCCATACTTATTTTTTTTTGATGGGGTGGAGGAGGGGTCAGGAGAAGTGTGTCTATTTGTCAGTAAACATAAACTGCTTTTCACATGAGGAAAATAAAATGTATCCTTATATGGTACAAATACACATATTTTCATTTGATCTATTTCTTTCCCAGCTCACCTGAATAACTTGTGGAATAATTTATGGAATAGGAAAAAGACACGAAGGCAGTTAGGAGACACATCCAAGTATCATCACCTCCAGAATCATGAAATAATGATCCTGAGCTAAAAGCGTTTCAAAATCATTACAATAATTAGTGCAAGAAGAGAGAAAATATAATAAAGGAGAGTTACTAAAATGCACTATTAACTTTGAATTATGATGATTACTGGGCACACTGATGAATGCAATTTACCCTTTTGTTATCACTTGTTTATAATGTTAATTATTTAAAGCCAGCCACCTGACTGTGCTTTTTCCCAGCAGACACAGACCAAGCCACCCCAGAGCTCTTCACAACTAAGATTCCACGAACAACGGAATTGGCAAAGACAACTCGGGGTAATACTATTTTCCCACCTCTGTATAGTAACCTCCTTTTCTTCATTTTAAATTAGGAAATACCATTTCTTTACAGAATGTAATTTCTCATCACAGTGAATTACTTGATTTTTTTCATTTCATAGGTGCAGGACATCAGCCAAAGAGTAATGTCCATATGACTATCAGTGGGTGTAGGGAAGACAAGTTTTTTAGTTAGAGCTTTACTTTTGAATGCATGGCTGATAACTAACAATGAAAGCTCTCTTTTGTTATTCCTTGATTGACCTTCATTTGCCTCATTTTCTACATCTGATAAATAAGAACCTTTATTATCTTTCCTCCCCCACATCCCCCACCACCCCCCTCTATCTCTCCTTTTTCTTTCTGTGCCCAACCTGCTGGACACACTGATATGTGGCCCAATGAAGGAAACTAGTAAGAAGATATCTCAGTTTTCAAAGATGATTTAATATTTAAATTTCCAGGAAACTTTTCTCTGGAATGTCCTTTTTTAATTTCTTCTTTTCTGTGTTTTGGACATTAAACTCACCTACACAATCCTCTATCTCATGCTCTCAGAGGATGTTTTATCCTATCTGGGTTATAACCATTGTGGATTTCCAGTATTTTTGTGTGTTCTTCCTTTCTTATTTGCCCCAAATGGCCCCCTTTGCCCATCTCTGCCTCTTTCATATGGAAATAAGCCCCAAAAGCAAAAACAAATATTTTTTAAGGAATTAGAAGACAAATTTATTTTATTCTTTTGTTTATTATAATTTTGGGATGGGGGATTTAATGGAAGAAATTTGAAATAATAAGAGCAAATGATAACAATAAAATAAGCCTAATTTTATGGTGTATATTTTATAGTAAGTAGAGCAGTATGTACTTCTATAAGTATGACTGAACACTACAGCATAGGACAGTTCTCATAATTTTTATAAATTTTTTTACTTGTTTGGTTTAATTTTTATTATATTTTAAGTGCTTATTTTATTATTTGCTTTATCACCTTTCTACTTATTTACTTTTTATTTATAAATCTACACAGAAGCCTAATATACTGACAGCCTTCCCACATCCTCATTAGTAACAGATGTTTAATTATATTACATCCATACTCCACCCTCATTTTTGCATGTTTATTTTTTTATGTTTTTGCAAACTTCTTTAATGTCTGGCTTAATAGAAGATAGCTGGATTATCATAATCAAGCACATTAATTTTTTGCAGGAAACTATATATGTACTTACACTAAGCAGGAAAAATAAAGACTATTCAGTGCAGGTCCTGTTACCAAATGAGAAAGCTTTCAGCTTTTTAGAGCTTTATAGGTTTCAGAATTGAGGATGAAAGATCATAGGGCTGTTCTTTATTTTTGCATTTTCTTATTTTAATGGGAATATCAGTATTGTGTTACCAGTATAAATGTATGTAGAATTCTTACCAAATTCCTTCTAGAACATGGTTTTATTAGATAGAAGTTTCACAATTAATCGAATGTATATCCAGGATTTGATAGCATTATATTAATTCTCTTAACATAGTGATATAACATACTATGTTTTAATTATTTTCTTACGTTCTGAGGATCCTCAGCTTAAGTCTCAACTGCATTGCCTGGGAGTCACACTTTTCTAGACTGTGCCAAGGATCTTGAGAGTGGCTCACCAGAGATTCATTTCCATGAGGTGACAAGGGACATCCTAGGAAGGAAGCCATCTAAGGATGAGAGTAACATCCACAACCTGGCCCAGCCCGATAGCCCTACCTGGGAGTACAGGGTCAACTTTAGTCAAGGCATGATGTGTGTCTGTAGGAACACTTTTTGGCCCAGTCCTCAAAAATGTCTGCCTGAACTCTAGAGAAGGGGCGGCCAATCAACTGTTTTGTTTTGGATGTGCTGTGCTGTTTTATTTGTAACATCAAGCATTAGGAGCACACGACAGCACACAATACTTTGATATAGATTCTGTAGGGGTGAAATTGCTCCTCTTGATCTTTGCACTCTACACATGCCCTCCAACCCCTCAAACATGGGGCCCAAGTGCTCCAAGGAAACTCCAGCACCTCCTCTGTGCACCTTTGCTCCATTATCTATCTACTGAGACAGTTCCCTGAAGCACTCTACACCCTGAAACACTCAAACACTTCTGCTCTGCCTTTCTCATCTCAACCCGTAGCAGAAATCCACTTGGCCAGGCGCATTTGGGAAGTACTTTCATTATTTTACTGCTTGCAGCCCCTGATACTTACCCACCCAGGGAAAGTTGAATATACTCCGTCCCCTCTCCCTGTACTGTGCAGAACATATATCATTCACAGTGTTTCTCCAATAATCCCTGTTTAGTTTTAAAGTTCATTTTACATAGATTTTTATAGAACTATTCCGATATGAAGCCATCTTTTGAAGTTATTTTTATTATTGGTCACCAAAATCTACATGGAGATGATGTTTGCAGAGTCACATTGTCACAGAGCTCCTTTGTCCTTTTTTTTTTTTTTTCTTTAAAACTGAAACCCTAGATTTCTCACGGCCATGTGTTATTTGGTGATGAGATATGTGAGCAACTCACAGCCTAAACTTAAAATTATATTTTGGCTTTTTTTATAAAAGTTATTTCTAGATTTAAGTAGAGACTGTGGAACAATAAAAAATCCTGTGGTTTTGAAATAATGAATATAGTGCTGATTATTTTTGTGTTCTGCTCTAAGTCTCTTCTAACTAAAGTTTTTTAAATTTAAATTTCTTCTAAAATGAGACTAATAAGAACCATGATCATTTAGTTCTTTAAAAGAAAGCAATCTAACACAGAAGAAATTAATATAAAAACCTGAAATATGTTGAATTGACAGATAATCCTATCATTCTCAAAGAAAATTAAAGAAAAACATGGGCTAATCATCATCATGCATTTTAGGGTGTGTAAGAATTCATATTTTATAGCATCAATGCCTCTGTTCACTCTAGTTATTACACTTTGAAGGGCCCACACTGAATCCAAGGAGAATATCAGTGTGTGTCTGCTGGTTTTGGCCTAAAATATGACAAAATTCTGCTCATCAGTCTTCACATTGGAAGCTTATAAATGAGCTACATTATAATCTGTTTTGCAGGTGTTTTTTAACTTGTTAGGCAAAGCATTGCTAATTTATGGTTACATACATACCCCCTCAAGATCTGAACAAAAGCAATGTAATGTACTTACAAGTTTGAAAAAAAGAATTTTTTTCTCCAGTCTTAGCTAAAGCATTACCAAGAAAGTTGGAGTTAGGAGGCAGTGCTGTGTCAAGGGGGCAGAGGAGGGAAGGGAAGAATGGACAAGTTCCTGCATAAATGCATATTTTAAAACCTTAGGAAGCAACCAACCTGAGTTTCTTGTGAATTTGCCTGTTTACAATGCTTGCTCATTTTTTAATTTATTCAACAAATCTTCAGTTGGAATCCTCACTGTGCGAGGCCCTGGATTACAGGAACAGGAAGTGACAAACTGATGTGTTGGTCCCAGAGCTTGTCTGAGTTCTTGTTCCTTGCTCTCTGTTGAGCAGGACCCCTGAGGTTATTTTCTCTCATCCTAACGCTGTAATAGATGGCACTAAGTGAGCATTGATTCATTGCAGGGTTCATGAGCCAAGACATTTTGATAGAGATCACATGTTTTCACTCTTTTCTTCTTACCTACCTCAAAATATTTTGTTTTGCCTTTAAGATTACTTGTCTTTTTTGGCAAAACAGCATTTCACAGTGACTACCTAACTGAGTGATGTGGATGGATGGATAGATGGACACATGGATGATGGATGGATGAATGCTTGGCTGCCTTTTATGTTTACCATGTTAAGCAACTATCTGGTAAAGTAAATGCCCTTGAAAAATTGGACTAATGATGATATCTGTAACACACATTAGAAATTATCTACCTCATTCTGACAATGTGCATTTTAATATCCAATCATGGGTACTTTCACTTATTTTATTTTCCTTTAGCTTCAGTGCTGTAATGCATAATTGGCGGTTGCAGAATGTTCTTTCCACTTCCATGCACAATGTACAAATTGTTGGTCCCTAGGGTTCCAAATCTCGATTTAGTGGGCTTTGGAGTGTAGGGTATTAAACATGAAGCATTTGCTCTGTTTCAGCACCACGCAGATTGTACACTACTCCTGTGAGGCCCAAAATACCAGAAAAACCAGACATCAGACCTGGTAAGTTGTTTCTCTTTCTGATGACCCAAACAATCAGCACATCTGAGAAGATAAAACAGCTAGATGTACTAAAGAAGAACTATATACTTAAATTGAAATAAAGGACATACAGAAATTCTGATCCTTGCAGATAAGTGGGGAGGTAATAATGGATCCATGGAACCGCCAAGACCTGAGTGAGGTTTCTAAGGAGGATCAGATTCAGAGACCACTATAGAACTTTATCAATATAAAATTATTTTTAAATATTATTTGTGCATAAATCACACACACACTTTTTCAATTTTCCATGACAATTATAGGTAGCATTAACATTCTGTGTGACATATTACTTGCTTTCAAATATTATTAATCTATGTTATTTTATTTTATTGTTTAGGGTATTACAAATAGTAGTACATATGTCTCCTTTTTTTTTTCTCCTATTGACCTCCTCCCGGCTTCCTCTACCTACCGGCACTTGCCCTCACCGCCCCCCACCACCAGTGTCTTATTCTATTGGTTGTGCTTATATGCATGCATACAAGTCAACTATTATTTATCTTTTAAGAAAAGATCATCTCTTCAGTATAAAGGGCTCTTGTTCTGGGAGAATATTTTTACTTTATTCCTTCTGATGATATAAAAAAAAAAGCACATCATTTTTCAGGTTTTAACCAGTAAAAATAAAGTGATAATTAAACATTAGAAAATACTTTAAATTTACTAAATTCTCAGAGGTTCTAGGATTTCCCTTACTGGAGCTTGTTAGGGAAGAGTTAACTGGAGGGGTTGATTTGAGCCATGTAAATAACTTGTATGCTAAAGTACAAGTTAGACCAAAGGTTGGTGTTTTCTACCCTTTTTCTACTGTGTTTCTAAAAGTCTTCTTGAATTTATAAATTATGAAACTGGCTTATAAATTAATGTTCCTGGTTAACATCTCTCCAGGCACATGGAAGAAAGAACAAATAATTTTTTCTATTCTTTGGTTTATGGAAAGCCAATAAGTTTTAGAGTAATCCTCCAAATCCTAAATGCATTAGGCACAGAAGTCTTTTATAAACAAGTATGCCTCCATGTAACTTTTGTATCATGATAGCTGTTGAGAACTGGTGTTGAGGACTAAGTGTTTCTACAAAATAATGAATAGTAGCACTAATGGCTAACATTGGCTGAGTATCTGCCTTGTGTCCTGTTAGGTTGAGTTGAGGAAGCTAAGACAGAAGAAGAGATAGGAAGTAGATTCAGAGTCAAGCAATCAGGGTCCAGTGGTTACTCTCTTAACCATGGTATATTTCGTTCTTTTCTTTAAAGAGTCTTCTAAGCGAAGGATAAGACAGGTGACCTCTTAAAGTTTTGATAATGCTATGGCTGTCAACAGAGCAGGAAAGAAATTTTAATGCTTTTATTACAGTTTTGTGTCCAATGATGGACTTGTACCAGGATTATAAAGGAGCATCTGTACCTAAAGACTCATGCAAAAGGACCATCAACCTATGAGTTATGAATTAAGGCCTTGACAAGTAAATACACTTCAAGTTTTGTTTTTTCATTAGCGTAGGTAGTCCTAATTGTTCTTCAGTTCACTTTGGAACATATCTAGTGCTTATAAATGAAGAAAGATATTTCCCATTTAGAAATATAACTTTCTTTGCCAGTTATTTTTTTCAAACCCAGTGATCACATTAGAGTACAAACCCAGGTTTCTATTTCCAAATACAAGCCTATGATTTTCATACCAGAATTGTGGTTTCTATATTCTGAACAATAATTTTTGGTAAACCATCATTTTTTTATTGCTTGGTTAAGTGATTTACAATTCTCTGGGAAGTTTTGTTTTCCTTGGCTACAAATTATTATAAGAAAATGTCTGAACTATTTCTTTCCCACTTTATTATAGTTCTGAATAAAACAACTACAAGACCTACTAGACCCAAACCCAGTGGGATGCCCAAAGGGAATGAAATGGGAACAGGTAATGATCACAAATTTATTTCCTTTTGATGCTGCCAAAACTATAAGTGTTTTCATTCAATTTTTATAGTTTTGTTGAATTCTCACTTCAGTTTCTTTTTTACTAGTTTTGGAAGTTCCTAACTTAAGGAATTAAAAATTGTAATGCATTCCAAAATCAAAACATCCTATGTCTCTGAAAAATTAAAGAATAATTTATCATTTTTCTAAACCCAGTTCACTAAATTAGCTACCATACATAGGCTTGATTCTTCAAAAGATGCTGATTAATATGAATTATTGAATTAAAATATCAAAACAGCTGTTTTCCTTCATTTCAAAACAAGTCCTATACACAGGCTTGGTCTTTGAGACTGAAATCATTTGGTTTTCAACTTTATAATTTCACAAATACCATTATAACTTTTAAGAGACTTAAATCTGTTAGAAATCTTGACTATAATATTTAAATAAGAAGGGGAATTGGCAATTGATCACCCTTGTTATAGTAACACTAGAGGCCTGGTGCACAAAATTTGTGCACGGGGGGCGGGTGTCCCTCAGCCCAGCCTGCACCCTCTCCAATCTGGGACCGCTTGGGGTTTGGGGTATGTCTGACTGCCAGTTTAGGCCCGATCCCACACTGGCAGTCAGACATCCCTCTCACAATCCGGGACTGCTGGCTCCTAACCACTCACCTGCCTGATTGCCCCTAACCCGCTTCGGCCTGCCAGCCTGATCACCCCCTAACCGCTCCCCTGCTGGCCTGATTGATGCCTAACTGCTTCCCTGCCCAATCGCCTCCAACTGCCCTCCCCTGCCAACTTGATCACCCCCAACTGTCCTCCTCTGCTGGCCATCTTGTGACAACGTGGGGGCAGCCATCTTGTGATGACATGGGGCGGCCATCTTATGATGTGGGGGCAGCCATCTTGTGATGATGTGGGGGCAGCCATCTTGTGATGACATGGGGGCAGCCATCTTGTGAGGGCATGAGGGTCAATTTGCATATTATCTCTTTATTATATAGGATTAATGTTTCCAAATTATACTGTTTAATTAAATGACATTAATTTAGTCACATCTATAGGACTAGGCATCATATAGGTAACTAGGACAATGATCTGATAAAAGTTCAAATACCCAACTCACTAAGTGCATAAATGATAGTTTTGATGACTTAATATGGGATGGCATCATTTCCTTGTAATATATATTTATTAATATGTATAATATATATATTTATACATACATGTGTGTATATATATATATATATATATATATATATATATATATATATATATTTTGTTACTTCTCACCTGAGGATATGTTGTTTTCTCTATTGATTTTTAGAGAGAATGTAAGGGAGGGGGAGAGACAGAAAGAAACATTGATGTGAGAGAGACACAATGATTAGTTGCCTTCCACAAGTGCCCCGACCAGGGCCAGGGATCAAGCCTACAACCAAGGTACATGCCCTTGACCACAATCAAACCTAAGACCCTTCAGTCTGCAGACCAAAGCTCTAACTACTGAACAAAACTGGTTAGGGCAATATTTTTTAAATTAGTACAAAATTTGTGCTTGTTTATGTAAAAAAGCATGAAAATGAGAATTTATTTAATGATATATATTTAATCAACCCATGATGGTTTCCTAATGAGAAAGAGATGTAAATAATACCTGGAGATATTCCGTATAAAAATCATTTAGATTTGTTTTAGAATGTCTTTTTTGTACTAGGTTATTAGAGTGTCTGAAGTTCTAGGAATTAACTTCCCTGAAATCCAAGTAATGAGACAATTGCTATAAGTTCCTGACTCATGAAAAATAAGAAAGAGTTCTGATACCTATTTGTGCTTAGTGCTCCTTTTATTCTTCACAACAGTGAGATTAGGCAATGCATAGTTTCTCAATTTAACATGAACAATCTGGCTCTAAACAGAGCCAACTTCTTAATATTCAAAGTAATTCTCTCAAGTTTGTCTAAGTAAAAATAGAAGAAAGCACTTATGTCAACAAAGCAAATGAAAGAACAACTAGCTGTGATCAAACTTGAAAGCCTTCAACCTTCAGTACAATCAAGCATTGATTCTCACTAGGAAAGTGCTCATTGTTCTTCAGAGGGAAAAACAGAGTCATTATATTTTAGTTTATCAACAATAGAAACATTTTTTCAGAGCCACTTATAACACAAACTGACATATATTACCCTCTTATATAGATGAAGTCAACTATGTAGTAATAACTCATGTAACTTAGCATTACATAATCTCTTATCAGGGCTTTTTCAATCTAATTAGCTGGTTGCTGGTAGAAAGGGGCCAGTAGGCATAGGCAGAAAAAGCTGAGCTCACTCTTTCCCTTATCCTTGCTCCACCTCCATCCTCAGCCAAATTGTGTTGAACCTATTTTGTGTTCTAATGTCTGTCTATTCGGGATTTCCCTTCAGGGAAACACTTGCTGCCCACCTGCAGGGAGTGAGGTCAGCAGATAGCATCCAACTGTCAGCTCCTTCAAGGTCAGCCTCTCAAGATCTGGGTGGGAAATTTCCATGTCAACTACAATAACACATAACAACCAAATGACATTTACCTCAGCAATACAAGGTTGGCTCAACATTCAAACAAATTAGTGTAATTTTCTACATTAACAGAGCAAAGGAGAAAAATGATCATCTCGATAAATACAAAAAAAAACCACCATTAGACAAACTTCAAAATTTACTCATGATGAAAACTCTCAGAAAACTAGGACTTGAAAAAATTTTCCTCACTGATAAAGGGCATCTGTGAAAAATCTACAGTTAACATTATACTTAATAGTGAAAGTCAAAATATTTTTCTCCTAACATCAAGAACACAAACAAAGGCTTCTATTTTTATCACTTTTTTTGAAAATAGTAGTGGCGTATGTAGCCAGTGCACTAAGTCAAGAAAAGAAGTATGCAGTATAAAAACTGGGAATCACAGACGACATTACTTAGCATCTTATGAAAGGAAAATTTAACAGCTCTCAAACTATTTGCCTAGGGCAGTAGTCAGCAAATTCATTAGTCAACAGAGCCAAATATCAACAGTACAACGATTGAAATTTCTTTTGAGAGCCAAATTTTTTTAACTTAAACTTCTTCTAACGCCACTTCTTCAAAATAGACTCGCCCAGGCCGTGGTATTTTGTGGAAGAGCCACACTCAAGGGGCCAAAGAGCCGCATGTGGCTCGCGAGCTGCAGTTTGCCGACCACGGGCCTAGGGAATAAAAAATTGGTAAGAAAAAGAATGTTTAAAATATATTCTCTCCAAGTTATAGGTTTACATGAGTTTACCTTTCTTTGATTCTGCATGGCTTTGATCTGATTTGTTTGCAGAAATGCAGGTATTCACATTAAGTTTATTTTCTTCTCTGACCCAGTCCCACTTTCTCATTCACATTCACTTCTGACCTCCATTGAGTCTTAATGAGACAGTATTTCTGTGTCAACTGCTTCCTTATCCAACTTTCACATCTTGCCCAGAATGTTTATCTTTATTATCCATCTCACATACATTTTTCTATAGTTTTCCTTGCTGAAGTTTGCAGCCCAGATACTTTATCCTATCTAATAAAAGAGTAATATGCAAATTAGCCATCACTCCAACACACAAGATGGCTGCCCCCATGTGGTCAAAGATGGATGCCCCCATGTGGACACAAGATGGCCACCACAAGATGGCCAGCAGGGGAGGGCAGTTGGGAGGGACCAGGTCTGCAAGGGAGGGCAGTTGGGCGCAATCAAGCCTGCAGGGGAGGGCAGTTAGGGGTGACCAAGCTGGCAGAGGAGGGAAGTTGGGGGCGACCAGGCCTGCAGGGAAGAGCAGTTGGGGGGGGGACCAGGCCTGCAGGGGAGGGCAGTTAGGGGTGACCAGGTCTGCAGGGGAGGGCAGTTAGGGATGACCAGGCCTGTAGGGGAGGGCAGTTAGGGGCAATCAAGCTGGCAGGGGACCAGTTAGGCATCAATCAGGCTGGCAGGGGAGTGGTTAGGCATCAATCAGGCTGGCAGGCAGAAGCAGTTAGGGGCAATCAGGAAGGCAGGCAGGTGAGTAGTTGGGAGACAGCAGTCCTGGATTGTGAGAGGGATGTCCCTTGAGGGGTCCCAGATTGGAGAGGGTGCAGGCTGGGCTGAGGGACACACCCCACCCCCCGTGTACAAATTTCGTGCACCGGGCCTCTAGTAATAAAATCAGTTGATAAATGAAGTGTTTAGGATTTAGAGGACATATTCTTCATGGTCTTAGATCTCTTAAGGTTGTGCCCTTAGAAGACTAAAGAAGCAAGATTCTAAGGCAGCCACGGGCAAACTACGGCCCGCGGGCTGGATCCGGCCCGTTCGGCTGTTCTATCCGGCCCGTGGAGCCGAAAGAGCAGAGGGTTCTCTTGCTCTCCCCTCCGCTCCTTTACTTTGAATTTATATTAGTTCACACAAACACTCCATCCATGCTTTTGTTCTGGCCCTCCGGTCCAGTTTAAGAACCCATTGTGGCCCTCGAGTCAAAAAGTTTGCCCACCCCTGTTCTAAGGCCTCAAAACTATCAACCTTTGATTATTTGGGCCTCTCTAATAATTTCGCAATGATTGCATAAACCCCAGAAATCTTTAAGCCATCTTGAGCCAAGTATCTTATCTTACTATGACAGATTTTTATCCTGCTTTATGTACATTCCATACCTATATGCATAAATATTTCTCCACCTCAAAGTTAGAAAGCAGCCTATAAGAGGTTGAAGTTTTAGGTCGGTCACCATCTCTGCATCTCTTTTTTCATGGCTTCAGAGCTGTGTCTCAGCTTAACTTATGTGTTCTACATATTATAACCAACTTCAGAGATGCAACAAGTATGCATTAGATCTCATAAACTAGAGCCCCACAGGCCAACTTCAACTCACTGTTTACTTTTGTAAATAAAGCGTTATTGAAACATAGCTTGCTTTCTCTGGCAGAGTTGAATAGTTGTGACAGAGACATATGGCCCTCAAAGCTGACAGTATTTACTCCCTGAGACCCTTGGCCAAATGTTTTCCAACCCTGTGCTAGACAGGCTCTCAACTCTGTCCCTACAGAAGAAAGCTGCTGGGTTGTGCAGCTATTATTCCATTCAACCAACATTAATTGAAGGCCCACTAAGTGCTAGGTGAAGTGTAATTTGGAAACCACCTTGGCACATGTAGTTTGGCAGATATATTCCATACTTAAACCCCAGACTTCTTTTTCTACATCCTGATGAGGTGCACTTCACTGCCCCCACATGGAGTTTGCTTGACAACCAAAATCCAGACCCCTTTTTTGATTTGTGTATTTACATTTAAGGAATGTGTTTGAGCTGTGGCTAAATCTTCCAGTCTGCTGGCTCATCACCCCTGACTTTTTAGCTAGGTGCTAAGATTTGGAGACAAGGATGAGGAGAGCAATTATCCATAAACCCCATGCCTTTATGGTTATAGGAAATAGAGTCTCTGATACATTTGGAAATTGATGTCCAGTTTACAATGTTTCTTTGCAAATTTTTTGTTACCATGGTTAAAAATACCCAAATCATTACTTTATTTTTGACAATAAATTCCTAAGAGGTGAACTGTGTAAATCCAGAAAATGTTGGAGAACTCCCGTTTGGCCATCGGGAGCTCATAGTGAATGAGACTCAAGTGTTGGTATTTCCAAAGACAACTCTGCACTTTAGAAAACATGTGGATTAATCCTGCCTGAGGGGAAAGAATTCACATCACAGACTGGGCCACAGTGGCTGATGATGTACCAGGTCCTGAGAATTCTTTCTCTGCAGTGTCTCTCTTACTGGCTTCTTCCTTTCCCTCCCATTTCGTCTCAGCTCCCTTTGGCCTTCACCTGCTCTCCTCTGATTCAGGGAAACAGAAGTTCACTGGTCTGCAGCTTCTGTGCTCACACTACTGCCTAGCTCATGTGCAAACCACAGCGAGGTGGAGGCAAGGCCAGTCTCTGGTCCTCAGTGCAATGCTCTTTCCCTGAGCCCCCTGGCTGCCTTTCACGGGAATGTGCCAATGGTTTCGTCTACCACTCGCTTTTACGTGTTTTACAGGCTAGCCGAAGCCCAGTTTATCAGCTGACGCTTTCTAGATTTGGGTATTTACATTTAAGGATCGTAACAATATGATGCTCTGTCTCTACCTTTATAGAAAGTGATAGGAAATGGCTGGTTTCTGCTGATTGCTCCCTTACTTAGAAAAGAAGCCAGTTTGTATCTATGTTCTTACTCATAAAGTAATCCTGCAGAATTTTGGATTCTCTCCTAGATCTCCAATTCACCAGCTCATGGCTGGTAGATATGGCATGGGCATGGTGGTATATGCCATCAGCCTTGTATTATATTATCCTGAGTCCCACACACCAGGGGCATGGCTGGATGATACAGTCATGCCAGTCCTGACCATGTAGCCCTCACACAGTGATGGCACTTTAAAACACCCAAAGACAGAGTATAGGACTCTAGGGCTGAAGTCACTCAGAGTCATTATGAGGAATAAGAGAAGAATAAAAATGACGAGAGAAAGATAGTACTCTGTACAATCCTGCTTAGGGCTTAAGAGATAGGCTTAGCAGCCAGGCACATGTGGATCTGAATCCCACCACTTCCAGCTGTGAGTCCTTGGTCATCTGCTTAATCTCCCCTTGCCTTGGGTTTCCTCATCTGTGGGACCTGGGTGATCTCTCCCACCCAGAAGGTTTAGAAGGATCAAATCAGGTATTGACCATGTAAAGTACTTGCACAGTATCAAATCAAAATACTTTGATTTTTTTTTAAGGGTAGAAAATTTTGGAGAAAGGCTGTGAGGAAGTAGAGGGAAGGCACACACAGCCTACTAGCCTTCTACAGTATAGGATACATATTTACCCTGAACAATAGTGGTAAATCAAATCTCACCGAGCCAGGGCATCCCGGTGACACTGATGGAAGTGTTTTCCATTTCCCTATGCCGTGCTCAGAGCAACCACCCACATGAGTCATTTCCCTGGCCCATGACCGCGGACAGCGGGGCACAGTATGAAAATTAATGAGCCATTTGTTTCCACCATGCCTGAAGGGTTAGCCACAAAATAGTCATTGACCCCAGAAACATTTTTTTTCCTACCGCAAATTAGCAGTAATTAATTCATGACTCCATATAAGCTTTCACTAATATTTCATATATTATCTTTTATTCAAGCAGCAGAGAGTATGAATTATAATATTTGGGTTTATAAATTAATGTTAATCGTTATTATAATGTTAAAATTATAATAATGCTAGTATATAATGTTAATAATTATAACATTAATACTAATTATGTTAATTTCTATTACAGTAGTTATAATTAATAATTTCATAAGTTAATGGGGGAATATCATCTAATTTTTGGCAAGCAAAGTTTTATGTTTAATTTATGATTTTGGTTGTGTTTGTCATTGTTAATGTACTAACTAGTATGTCAATTAAATGTTCTCATTTTATAGTATGTGAATTATTGTAGAATCCTGAGAGTATGGACTCTTCTTTTAGAATGAATCATTATATCTAATGAGATACTTTTTAAATCTAAAAATATGTTTCTTTCCTTTCTTAGTGAAGACTGTCAGCCATGTCAGGGAAGATTATTTTATAACATAAACAAATAATAACTCTGGCCTTTGTGGTCCAGTTGGTTGGGTGTCTTCCTGTGCACCAAAAGGTTGCTGGTTTGATTCCAGGTCAAGGCACATGCCTGGTTTGCAGGCTCGATCCCCAGTGGGGGGCATGCAATTGATGTTATGCTCTCACATCGATGTTTCTCTCTTCTCCCTTCCTCTCTCAATAAAAATCAATAAACTATTCTTTAAAAAGAAAAGAATAATAATAACTTTAAAAGGATGAAACCCAAACTCCAAGCCTGGGTATTTAGATGAATGGCTGAGTTCATCTAAATGATTACTCATCATTTGAGTAATAACCACCAGATTGTGTTTGAGAAGTTTAGGAGTTCAAATATCACACAAAGGAATTTTCAGATCAGTTTCTTTCAAATAGCAATTTGGAGTACTAGGCCTGCCCAGGATTAATTTACAAATCTCAAAGGCACAGATCCAGTTTGTGGCCTACCCAGTCTGATAGCCAAGTCCTCTCCAGAAATATTTTAAAAGTCAATCCATTAAGTATAAACCCAAACACATTGGAATTTTAAGGGTTTTTTTATGGGGATAGAACAGTTGGAGGAAATTTCTTCAAAACCACAAAATGTGTCCATGAATGTTGGGAAAGAATGGCCAATTGCTGTAGATGAGATCCCCCTGGTAAGGCAGTACCACCCAGGAAGGCTGTGCAGACAACATGGAAAATCAAGACAGAAACCACAGTCCACAATCAAGCGTTAACTCTTCAGAGAAAATATCACAACCAATGAAGGTAGCCCTTTGAATTTCTTCTGTATGAAGATGGGAGAAGCCAATTCAAATGCCTGGCCCTAGATCACCAGTGTCCCTGCTCTGTAAAGAATGCATGTTATGCCCTAGCTGGTTCGACTCAGTGGATAGAGTGTTGGCCTGCGGGTCAAAAGGTCCCGGGTTCGATTCCAGTCAAGGGCACGTACCTCGGTTGCAGGCTCTTCCCAGGCCAGGCTCTGGTCAGGGCTCATGCTGGAGGCAACTAATTGATGTGTTTCTCTCACATCGATGTTTCTCTCTGTCTTTCCCTCTCTCTTTTTCACTCTCCCTAAAAATCAATGGAAAAATATCCGCAAGCGAGGATTAACAAAAAATAAATAAATAAAAAGAATGTACGTTACCACTGAGACTCTACCAAGTTTCCGTTAATAAGAACATTTGACACAATTTTGCTATGTATTTATTCCCTTTTCTTGTCTCTGCTCATAGGGGTCAAGCAACCACCAAAGCCATCGGGCGCTGGTAGAAATGTGTCTATGGACTCTACCCACTTCACAAAAAAACCAGGTGAGGGATAGGATGCTGACTCCCTTACTCAGCTCTGTGCTGGACCGGAGGCAGTAACTGCAGTATCATTTGTTGCAGCAAAAGCAGCAGTGTCCTCGCGGCCCCCAAAGCATCAGAGCCATGCTAGCAGTACGTGGGGATTACTAGGAAAGCATTCAAACATCTGATCTTTGGGAGAATGAAAATGCTCTGTGTACAGATTAAACATTAATAAGAACCTCTAATGGGTACCAATTGAATAATTACTTTGTATAATGTTCTGAAGGGCCGTAATGCACAAATGCTGGTGAGTCACTGTGGGTTCTAGTCTTCCTCATGTTCAAGTTTTGCTCTGTGTCATTTATTACAATATCCTTTTGCCTGAAATGATTTATGTTTCTAATTTACGACTATGCTCTACATTTTAGGCCAAAATTATGTAGCTGGTGACTTGGAAAATCTTGGCATTGAATAAGAACTCTGTGCTTTTTGAAAGGATACTGTGAAACCTACTCTGGTGTATTAATGTCGGGGCTACAGATCTAAATTCTGTCAGCACTGCTCGCTCCCCGCACACATGCACGCACATGCACACATACTTTTTGGTCTCCTAAGAAGAACTTAAAGACACAGGACATTTTCCTGGATTGTCAGTTGTACATGAAGTTTTTTTAAAAAAATTTTAATAAGTTTTTTTTATTGATTTAAGAGAGAGGGAGAGAGACATAGAAACATCAGTGATGAGAGAGAATCATCAATGGGCTGCCTCCTGCACACCCCCTACTGGGGATCAAGCCCACAAACCAGGCACGTGCCCTGATCAGGAATCGAACTGTGACCTCCTGGTTCACTGAGCCACACCGGACTGTATATGAAGATTTTTAAACCAACATATATTATGCAAAGAAAGCTATAACATAGACTTAAAAGAAAATTTGGGTTAAGGTAGACTGCTCCAGGCACCCCTAGCCTTACCAGCCTTAGTGCGAAGTAGACACCTTATGCAATTTTTCAATGTTGCCTCTTCCCTCCATCCTTTAGGTAAACCATTTACAACAATGTATCCTTCCTCTGGGCTGGCAGCTTTGTACCAGGGCTTGTGGGCGGATGAGCAGAGTGGGTGTTAAACTTCGGTTCCCACTTACACACCTCTGCCAGCTGCCCTTGTGCACTGCACAACCACTGACAATGACCCTGCTCTCTATGGGTCTCCAGCTTCTGCCATCGGGCTCCTTGGCTGTAATGGTTTAAGTTCTGAAAGTGTTGGTTTAATTATAATTACATCATAGAGTTTGGGGGTGAGGTGGATCACCCACTAATGGAGAAATTATACACTTTAACAATTTAAAGCTAAAACGGTACAAGAATTGTAATCTCAAAATCAAAGGCAATTGCAGATAATGAAACTCAAAAATGCTATTGCTGAGACTATGTGGGAAACTAAAGATGTTAAATTCAATACATCTACACAGTCTTTCAAAAGGCAGGTATACCTATACATGTTTATCTATAACCAGAGGATGTTTTTATATACTAATGTGCTTCATTATTCCTGAGTACATTACAATCATTACTTTAGAAAAATATCAGAAATTACTTAGCACTTTTCTATAGAATATATGCCATTCAGTTACTACTTATCAAACGTTATAATTTTTTAAAACCTGTGATTTTTATAGAGTGAATCCTTATGACAACTTTATCTGTCATATAATCTCTTAGCCACAATTCCAGGCACTCGCCGCCCACCCTTGCCACCTAGACCTACACCCCCTCGAAGAAAACCATTGCCACCAAATAATGTCACTGGAAAGCCAGGAAGTGCAGGTATGTCAGTCATATGCATTTCCTTCTCCCTCCATGACTTCAGTTGTACTAGCCAACCACAGCCCTCCTTGGTATACTAGCCCAGGCAACGGACAAGCCCTTGGTGTGTGTGATGGTGCCTGGGTTGGCCCTAAAGACCAGACACAGCTTTGAGGACTCATATCCTGATTCTGAGTGGGTGGGTTGAAAGAAACCATCATTGAGCATCCCAGCCAATGTGTCTGCTTGGAGCCAAGACAGAAGCTGACTCGGGCCCTTCCTGGAGTGGATTATTTGGGTCAAAATGTTAAATGTTGCCAACCCACCAGGGGTAATAGAAAATGTGAGGCCCTGTCATCAGCTTATCATTCTATCTTCTGAAATGAAATCCCACACATCTTGTTGAAAGCTCCCCTGTCCACTAGCCTTTATGCTGGCTCCAGTGCTAGGTAGTGGAGGAAAGATTAGGGACTAAAATATCAGCGGCTCTAGGCTGAGGCACACGGCAGGGATATAATTTAGAAGTCAAGCTGCCTCTCACCTCTATGCCTTCGCATGTGTTATCTCCTTCCCATGGAAGGACCCCTCCAAGTCAGCTGGGATGCTCACACTTCACTCTTTTCTTAAAGAGGAGCCTTTTCTAACTCCCCAAAGTAGTCTTAGCATTGCTTCTCTGTTCTACTTGTCCTTGATACACACCTCTGTCAGAGAAAAGATCAAATTGTTTTATATCTGTTTGTTTATGCACTTGTCTTCCCCTACTAGACCAGGAGTTCTGTGGGAACAGAGTCCTTAGCACATTTTCTCTGAATTCCCAGAACCAAATCTGGTGTGTGGCACCTAGAGGATATTTGATAAATTCTCGCTGACTGAATAAATGGATGGAATTAATAATTAGTGAAAATTGACCTGGATCAGAGCAAAGCTTTACCTCATTTCTCTTTGACTAGACTTGCCAGCAAATCACAGCACGTTCCCCACCTCTCCTGCCTCTTTCCACCATCTCTACTTCCTAAATATTTTCTAGGTGGAATCAGGATAAAAATGTTAGACAGCTGTGAATGATGAAAGGGTGAGGGGTTTACATGAAGGGGAATAGATGCCACTCTTTTCCCAGGACAAAGGTAGGGCGTGGTGATAGCGAAGCTCTTCTGCTGTATCCCGTGCACAGTGGCCTCTCGATCATTTTCCCATGTGCTGAAGGAGAGCTCAGCTCCTCACGCACGTTTTGGAGCCTTCCTGAGTCAAGGCCCAGAGGCATGGCTGCAGTGAGGACATCTGGTTCTCCTCAGTAATTGTAACCTGGGGTCAAATTGGATGAGTCAGACTGAAAGTGATGCCTGAGTGTCCCCCATAGAAAGCTTGGAAACCCACCTGAAGAAGAACCACAAACACATTCCATTTCTGAGATTAACTCTGGTTTCCCACCTCATCCCCCTCGTACTATCCACCTCTCACTCAAAGGAAATGGCTACCTGGAGGAGCCAAACACAAGAAGGGCAGTTGTACAATTTTGGCCTGATTACAGAAAGTGCATCCTGAATTCAGGAGTCAGCAAACTGTTCTGGGTGCCTGCGAGCACCGTCCGAGGCTACCGTGTAGATCCTCCACTTGCCCCTATGTCCAGAGCTGCCGAGGCCTCAGAGTCCCCCTCCACTTGCCAAAGTAAAAGTGCAGGCTGCATGCAACTTCTGTTGGCTTTTGCACACCCTCTCACTGTGGCCCGGTCCCACCATGACCAGGAGGATGCGTCTGCTGAGGTTGCTCCAGCAGCCCGTCTGAGGGACTCGTCCATGGTTTCATGCTGGGCCATGATGTTTGGGTCAGTGCTGTGCCCTTGACTCTTTATTGTCTGAGAATGATCCCTTTTCCCAGGAGGACTGTAAAATCCAATCTAGCCCTCAACCTACTCTAAACACCCAGATTGGACTAGACCTGGGGATGAATCTGGTTTGGGAGACTTAGTGTTTTTAGTTGGGGAGACACTGGACTATAGTATTACTGTTCTGGCTACTAGGCCAGAATCACAGATGTTACCTTCAAAAGCATTTGCTTCTTCTTCAGCCGTCTCCCATGCCTGCCAGTTAACCTCCCAATCAGGCTATGCCATCTCCTTGACATCCCTCATGTCTAATTCCTTCCATCCAGCCTTGCTGTTTCTGCTGCAGTTCACCTCGCCTGCCCCTGCCTACACAACTGCTTTTGTCTCCTCTCTTCTCTCTCTGCCACCAGCCTTGCAGCCTAACTATTCATCCTCTTCTCATCTGATCTGGTTGTTCCCCTGTTGAAAGTCTTTCAGTGGCTCCTTGCTGCCTAAAAATACTGTGCAGATCCGTGGTGCATGGCTCTTCATGATCTGCCTTCCCTGCCCTCCACTCTCCGTTCTCACGGCCCCCAGCAGCACTGTGGGCTCTCACCCTTCAAATTAAAAATACCGAATGGTTACATGCTTCCATGACTCGGTTCTTCTTGCAACCTCTGATTCAAATACAGCTTTCATGCCTACCCACTGATCTCTTCTTTATTGTCACATCCTCTGTGAAGGCATTTTTACCTCCCTCCCCCTCCACAAAACCCTTCACCGTTCCTCGTAGATATTACTATTCCTTCCCCTTGCCCTCTCTGTGACTTTAGCCACTTCTTTCACAATATCAGTAATGATTCAGTATATTTGGCTCACACGTCTCTCTTGATGAAGGATACCAGGTCTTTTCTCTCCAAAACTGGCATATAGTGCCAAGCTACATGGTAAGTGCCTAATATATATGCATTGGATAAATAAATGGGAAACTGGGCTCTTCTAAAGCCTGACCGCTTTGGCTCTACATTTCAGGGATCATTTCATCAGGCCTAGGAACTTCCCCACCCCTGAGGGCAACACTCAGGCCTACTGGACCCACCTCAGAGAGAACAGAGACAGACAAAAAGGAACCAACAGCTCCTGCCTCAGGAGAAGATCTTGGTTAGTATGTCAGTCACATCCTACTGGAGACTAGCTACAAAATACTCAAGTATTTCAAATTAGAGGGGAAAGAGTCTCAGCTCTGGATCATCTTTGTTACTTAACTTTATGATCAATATGATTCTTTTTAGTTTTAACATAATACTTATTTTTAATGCTTTGGCATAGAATATGCTCCTTCCCTTCATAAACATAGAGGAAAGTACCTAAATTTTTTAGGAAAGTCTTCCTGAGAAATATATATTTCCCAGTGCTTCTTACTAAATCACATCATTATAATTACATATGCCTTATTTTATTAATAAGCATTAGCTACTTGGTTGTAAACTTTAAGCTTTATTTATTACACTGTAGAATGCCTAAAGCAGGACACAATTAAAGACCTTTTATTGCAGTTGATGTGAATAATTAAAAAAAATGAAAATCAAAGTTGTGAACAATTGACTAGGAGGCATATTAAATATTTATAGTCTTTACTACTTTTTATTGTATTGTGAAGCTTTATCTTTTGCCAAAATTGTTTATTATACTCCATTCTCAGGTGATATAACTGACTTTAGCTCAAGTCCAACAAGAGAAACTGATCCTCTTGGGAAACCCAGATTCAAAGGTATGTCTGGCTTCAAATCTTAATTTTGACAAGGCTGATTGGTGGGTATATCAGTCAGAAGTTGCTGTGTAATAAACAACCACAACATCTTAGTGGCATACCATAATAAGGAATTACTTCTCATATGTGTACAAGTCAGCTTTATGATGATATTAACAAATGGGGTCAGTTGCTCTAGGATGTTCTTGGTTGGGTGGTTCTGCTGGGCCCCTTGTGGGTTGGGATGGGCTTCTCCTCATCTGTTCATTCTAGGATGAAGGACCAACAGTGACCCCAAAGAACCCATTCTCAGGACTATACAAAGTCAAGAGAGGGGGAATCCAAATACACCATCATATTTTAAGCTCCTTCTTGTGTTATACCTGCCAATATCTATTGACCAAAGAAAGTCACATAGCAATGCTCAAATCAACTATTTCAGAAGTATACTCCTTTCATGGATATAGAGAGTATTTTTGAACAGTAATCTTATCTAACACAGGAGAGATGTAATATGATACAGAGCCCAGTATTTCCTTTTGTAATATTTTGTTCTGAAGTAAATAACTTGATAACTTTTTACATATGTATATACCATGAAGCCACCATCACAATCAAGACAATGAATACCACTTACAAAAGTTTATAATCCCTCTCACTCCTCCCACCCAACCTCTAGCCCCTAGGTAACAGCAAATCTGCTATACTATAGGTTAGTATGCATTTTGTGGAATTTTATATCAATGGCTGAACTCTTTTTTTTTTAATCTGGTTTCTTTCACTCAGCATAATTATTTATCCATGTTGCTGCTTTTATTAATATCCCTTTTTATTACTGCCTAGTATTATATTGTATTCTATATAATAAAACCCTAATATGCAAATTGACCGAATGGGGGAATGACCAGCGGAATGACCAGTGTCTATGATGCACACTGACCACCAGGGGGCATACGCTCAACACAGGAGCTGCGTTGAGCATCTGTCCCCCTCCCCCCGCAGAGGGAGGCGACCGACGGTAGTGATTGGGGGGGCAGGGCCGGTCAGCCAAGGTGACTGCCAGTGGGGGCTCCCCCAATAACCCCACCTGCCGATTGCCTCACAGATGGCGCCGATCACCAGCCAGGCCTAAGGACCCTACCCTATGTATTGGGAACAGTCTCTTAGATTTAAAAATTAAAACCTGGCAAGGCTGCTCTAACACTGAAAAACAGTATGATGCAGCAATGATATGCATGGACTCTGGCTTGCACATTTTGTGGTCAGCCCTGATTCTGACACTTATAACTGTGTGACAAAGCCAATTACTTAATTTCTCTCTGCTTTAGTTTTTCTACCCATAAGATGGGGAAAATGGTACTACTGCCTCAGAAGGTTCGTGTTATGTACTACTTTTTATAATCAGGGCAAAAATAAAGGAGCTGCCCATACATCAGCAAGATGCCTTTCACCTGTATGAGAAGTATGGTCACTGGTGCATGCAGTGTCCCAGATTGCAAGAGGGATGTCCGACTGCTGGTTTAGGCCTGACATCCCCCGAGGGGTCCTGGATTGTGAGAGGACACAGGCCGGGCTGAGGGACCCCCTCCCCCAATGAAAGAATTTGTAGATATATAATAATTTAATTAATCCTATTCATGGCATTTGGGTTGTCTCTAATTTTTTTTTATATTACCATTAAAGGTGCTATGACCATTCATGTTTGTGTAGACATACATTTTCATTCCTTTTGGACAAATTCCTATAAGAGGAATGGCTAGATTATATGTACATGTATATTTAAAATTTTAAGAAACTGCCAGTTTGCCACAGTAGTTGTATTATTTTACCATTTTGTCAGCAGCATATGAAAGTTCCAGTTTCCCCAGGTCTTTGCCAACATTTAGTGTGGTAGATCTTTTTCACTGCAGCCATTTCAATGGTGTGTATTAGTATCTGATTGTGATTTCACTTTGCATACCCCTAATGACTAAGAATGACAAACATCTTTTCATGTCCTTATCTTCCATCTGCATATCTTTTTTGGTGTGTCTGTTCAAAATGTCTGTCCATTTTTTCTTATGGAGTTGCTTATTTTATTAGAATTGAGTTTGGGGAATCTTTATATTTGTCTGACACATGCTTTGCAATATTTTCTCCCAGCATGTGGCTTCTCTTTTAATTTTAATGAAGCTTGGTTTATAAATTTGCTTTTTTATAGATTGTATTTTTGGTATTGTCTTTGAGAAATCATGAACTAATCAGAGATCATAAAGACCTCCTCTGTTTACTTCCAGAAGTTTTCTAGTTTTACATTTAGGTTCTATGACCATATTGAATAAAATTTTATATGTGACACAAGCTAATTTTCTTGTTTATGGAGACTTAATTTTTCTGGCATCATTTGTTAGAAAAAAAATCTATTCTTTCTCCATTGAATTTTATAGTACCTTTGTCAAAAATCAATATATATATATATATATATATATATATATATATATATATATATATATATATATATCTGTTTTGGGATTCTCTATTTTATTCCAGTGATCTGCTTACCTTTACACCAATACCACAGTGTCTGGATTCCTGTGGGTTTACAATAAGTGCCTCAATCAGGTTGCATTAGTTCTCTAATGTTGTTCTTACTTTTCAAAGTTGTGCTGGTTATTCTGGGAACTTTGGGTTTCTATCTGAATTTTAGAAACAGGCTGGTGTGATTCAATGGTTACAGTGTTGGCCCAAGCACCAAAGGTTATCAGGTTCCATTCCCAGTCAAGGGCATGTACATGGGTTGCAGGTTCAAATCCCTCGCCCTGGTCAGAGCTCATGTAGAAGGCAACCAATCAATGTGTCTCTTTCATAATGATCTTTCTCTTTCTCTCTTCCTCTCTCTATCTCTCTCCATCTCCCTTCCTCCCTTCCACTCTCTCTAAAAAAAGGCAATGGAAAAAATATCCTCTGGTGAGAATTTGTTTAAAAATAGCCTGCTTAAGTTTCTATTAGAATTGGGAAAAATTGACAGCTGTACAATATTAAGTCTTCCTGCCTATGAACATGGTATATTTCACCAATTACTTAGGTCTTCTTCAGTTTCTCTCACCAATGTTTTATATTTTTCTTTTTTTAAAATATACTTTTATTTATTCCAGAGAGGAAGAGGGAGAGAGAGATAGAAACATCAATGATAAGAGATAATCATCGATCAGCTGCCTCCTACGCTTCCCACATTGGGGATTGAGCTTGCAACTTGGGCATGTGTCCTGACCGAGAATCGAACCCTGACTTTCTGGCTCATAGGTCAATGCTCAACCACTGAGCCATGACAGCCAACCTGTTTTATAGTTTTCAGTGTATAGAAAATCATAAAAGCATTTGTTTTCATTTCTAATATATAGAAACACTATTGATATTTGTGCAGTGATCTTGTATCCTGCAGCCTTGCAAAAACTCACTTAGTCACGTTTTTGTAAATACATTGGATTTTTACATACAGAATCATATTATCCAAGAGTAAAGTTTTACTTCTTCCTTTCCATCTTGGGTAGCTGTTCTCTTGCCTTAATGCACAGGCTGGAGCCTCAGTAAAAATATTGAATAGATATAGTGAGAATGGACATCTTTTTCTTGTTTCTGATCTTATGGGGAAAACATTCGGTCTTTCACCACTAGGTATCATGTTACCTGTAGATTTTTCATAGATGCCCTTTATTGGGTTGAGAACATTTCCTTCTATTTCTACTTTGGTGTGAAATTGATGTGGGTCTCTTTTATATCATTCATGTCCTAACTTTTGACCATGTGGATTATCCTATACTAGAGGCCCAATGCACGAAATCCATGCAAGAGTAGGCCTTCCTTTCCCCAGCTGTCGGCACCGGCTTCCCTCTGGCACCCGGGACCCAGGCTTCCCTCACAGCCCCAGCTTCATCTGGAAGGTCGTCTGGAAGGACGCCCAGTCTAATTAGCATATTAGGCTTTTATTATTATAGATAATAAAAACCTAATATTCAAATAGACGGACCTGCAGAACTACCAGTCGCTATGATGCACACTGACCACAAGGGGGCAGATGCTCAACGCAGGAGCTGCCCCCAGCCCTCAGGCCCCAGGCCAGCCAAGGCAGGTACCAGCAGGGAACCTCCCCCCCCCCCTGGATTGCCCCACCAGTTGCCCCTAAGATGGAGGCAACTGGCGGTGGCAGGGGGCAGGGTCGGCGAGTGGGCAGAGCCAGGCTGGCCAAGGCAGGTGCCAGTGGGGGCCCCCCCAATCACCCCACCAGTTGCCCCACAGATTGGCCCTGATCTCTGGCCAGGCCTAGGGACCCTACCCATGCATGAGTTTTGTGCACCGGGCCTCTAGTAGTAGTAATAACTGCTTTATTGTTTTTGTCTAATGATTCTAACACCTATGCAAGTTCTAGGTTGTTTTTTAAATGATTTATTTTTCTCCTCATTATGGGAAATATTTTCCTGTTAACTTCATCTTGTTGGGTTCTGGATATGTTTTTATTCTTAAAATATTTTTAATTTTGTTCTAGGTGTAGGCAAATTATTTGAAACCACTTGATCTTTCTGAGTCCAGCTTCCATATTTATTAGGTGGAACCAGAATTGTGTTTGATGTAGGGCTCTTTATTGCCCACGACTGAGGCAAGACCCTTTGGAGTATTCCTTCCCCTGCCACAGATATTGTGAGGTTTAAACCATGCGTGGGGGGACAAATTACTTTTGGATATTAGCACACATTAAACTATCTAGAAAAGTAAATTAACAAACATCCATATCATGTATCCTAGAGACAGGATTTTCACACTTCTGAACCATCCACATCACTGCTTCCATCTAGCTGCTCTTAATGTGAGACCAAATGTCCTCAAGCAATTATATTTATTAGCTCACCTTCCCCCAACTTTACTCAAAAAATGCTAAATGTCAGAGTCCTCTCTTTCTCTAGGGCCTCATGTGCGATACATTCAGAAGCCTGACAACAGGCCCTGCTCCATCACCGACTCCATCAAACGGTTCCCCAAAGAGGAGCCTGCAGAGGGGAACGCCACCAGCCCGCCGCAGAACCCACCCTCCAACCTCACTGTGGTCACCGTGGAAGGATGCCCCTCATTTGTCATCTTGGACTGGGAAAAGCCACTCAATGACACTGTCACTGGTAAGAGCCTGGCATAGGACCGTTACTAACGTGCTGCAGCGGGACTGCGGAACCCTGCGTCAAACTATAGCCTGTGGGTCCGCGCTCAGGAGCAGCGAGTCCCAGCAGAGTTCTGCTGTCCCTGTGGCACATTCCTGCCGAAAGTGTCATGTGATGGGAAAAGATCATCTTTGTCCTGGTTGTGGGCTCCCTGTTCATCATCCTTAGCTGATCTCTCTAAGTTGCATCCTTTCATCTCCTCTTAGAACTCTTTCATAATGGGGAGATACATCTAGTTTTTTCATTACCCAGAAAACTACAGATAATAATATGAGAAGTTGCCACTGACTGCTGATAATATTGAAATCAGTTTTCCTTTCACCAACCCAGTTTCTAGATCAACCTAGGACTTTCAAGCAGGCTAAAATGTTTTTTTCAATCATTTTAGGGTACATGTTTTAAAAATTCTATTCCTGGTCAATTTTCTGCTTATCTCCCGAAATTTGTATTCTGCTATCCACCCACCCATTTCCTTTAAAAATCCTGAGTCATTCTTTGAACTTGTTAGATGGGAATTTAATTCTCCATAATTAACCAAATAATCAAACTGGAGAGGAGCGGGAAAGATCAGCTCTAGAGTACAGCCTGAGTATGCTAGGTTCCTGCTGCCCACGTCCCTGTGTCCCTGTTCGGGTGCCTGGGGCAGGTAGACAGGTCACGGGGGAGCCCACTAAGAAGTTGTCGGGAGAAGTAGAGATCCCTACACAGAGGGCTGGGGAGTGCAAATTTCAGGCTCTGCCAAAAACGTTTCCTATGAATAAAGAAGAAAACAGCAGATATATCTCCTCAAACAAACTGTCTGGGAAACTCCAGTGTAAGCAGCCTATCTTTACTTAGCTGGCTTTTTTAAAAACCATATTTTGTAAATTTTGTTTCTCATGCAAAGCTTACCTTTGTATTGAGAGCAAACCAGTCACTGCCTGTGGCTCCTGGGGACTTGCCTAGTCCTGCTTCTTTACTTGGGACTGTGCCCATAGGTGCTAAGTCAGTATCTAAATCAGCATCAAAAAATCAATCAATCTCTAAGTATTGATTATCTACATGTATTAAAAAGTTCAAAACTTTCAATCCACATACTGTGCTAATAAGAAGTTCCTGTGGTAGTCTGAGGTTTAATTCTCACAAAACCAAATGATCTATAAAAATTCATTTGCCTTAAAGATGTGGGACATCAGGTTGGAATTGGTTAGTCTACTAGGTCTAATAATCTAATAGAGCAATTTTCAACCAATGTGCCACGACAATTTTTAAAACACGCAGTACCTGACTATTTAGTCAGGAGCACTGACCTCTTTTCCCTTAGATTATCAAATTAAAAAATGACAACAGCTAACACAACAGCCATCCAGTGTGAAGGCCCTGTCTTGAACCATAAATACATAGGTCATATAAGAGTTTCATCTTATTAGTCACATCGCACAATAAGAGTAGGTAATTACCATTTTTTTAATAAATCAAAATTGTACCTGTTTTTGTCAGATTGGCAAAAAATATATTTTTGGTGTGCTGCAGAATTTAATAATTAGTTTATATGTGCCATGTGATGAAAAATGTCAAAAATCACTGACCTAATACATCTAATACATATTCACTTGTGTATGTCAATTATATCTGACTTTTTTTAAGAGAAGGATTTTTCTTTCTGGTTCATTATGTAACATTTTTAAAAAATCATATAAGCTTATAATCTCAAAGTATTCTAACCAATTACTTTTGGAACACTGTTACCAAATGTTAATGGGCTGTTTGAGATCTTTCATAAGATAACGGACTTAAATAACAGGTTTCATGGATAAGGACCACATCTCATTAGCTATAATATTTCCTACATAAAAATAACTCCATATTTAACCATTATTACTCATCTGGCCTGTATTTAAATGTTGGACAGATGATATACCCTAATGGTCTGTTCTATTTTTTTCCAATTCTGTTTATTTTTAAATTGTTAATTTAAATGTAATCTTGCTTTCAAACAAACCAGCAGTCCAGATCTTATAGAAATTAATTCTCATATCATTGAAAGTGATATGAAAGGAAAAGATTGAGAAAGAGAACAGAAAGAGAGTGAAACATATTCTTTATTACATGTGTTGGCTTCTGTCAAGAATCTTTCTTTTAATTGACAGACACGTACATATTCACCTCTAGTAAATACATTTAAATTCTGTTGCTTCTACATGTCCCTTCTACACTAATGTGGAAATAGATGACCTAAGAAATTGGCCACACACTGCTGGGGTCCTTGGCAACTTAAAGTTAAATTGGTTATAAGGTGTTGCTTTATGATATGCCAAGGGTGTGCTGACATCTATTTAAATCCAAGACCAGCTGTGTTCTAAATATGGAACTTGGGTATATAGTTAGCCTCTTTGAACTTTAGCTTCCTTATTTGTAATGATACTCATAATTATCAGTTTATCCTCAGGATAAAATTAAACAGAATGAATGCCCAGCACAAGTCAGCAGCTGTTAAATTAATGTTTGTCAGTGGTCAAAGTGTAGGACAGGGAAAAATAGTACCACCATTACTATTTTCATGTTCTATTGACCTGAGTGATGTTCCCAAACTTTACAACAAATAACTTTTTCTATTAAGTGTATTTTTTCATAATAGGGCAATAAAACCATTTGAAGGGGGAAAAAAGACCAATTTTTCAGTGTTAGTCCTTTACAGATTTCCTTATGTCTTTACTGATAATGAAATTATAAACAAAATCCCATATTTGAAAAGAAGAAATATGGGCATAAATTTAAGAGACTGTCTTTACCTTCGGAAATATACTCAGAGTGTGTCTACAAATATTCATTCTAAAATTAATATTCCATTTTTATAATGTTGGTAGATTTATTAAAAGCTGTTATCACCTAAAACATTAAAAATAAAAGATATGTTTACAAAGCCCAAAAATATACATTCAAAAGGCTAGAATTCTGAGAGAAGTTCTAAATACCTATTTAATTATGAAGGTAACGTCTAGATTCACTTTGAAAACTATAGTCTTTTAGAACTAAAATGGTATTAAATCACTAGTGGCCCAGTGCATGAATTCGTGCACATTGAAAGGAAATTAATTAGAAGAAATATTTTAATATTGCAATTCGCCCTTTCTCTGTAATAGAAGTATCAGAGATGAAAGAAAACTAGTAAAATGTATATGAAAATAACATATAAATTGATTAATAAACAATAGCATGATATAACAACAAAGATATGATATAAAAAGAAAAACATGATATAAAAACAACAAAAACATGATATAAAATCAACACTGATAAAAACAATGACTGATAAATTGATTAAACTTATTCTAACACTGAGGCCAGTATCAAACGGGGACAAATCAATTCTTAGAGTCAGAACAACCTCTCCTCCACAGATCCTGTTAATACTTCCGCTTTGACTATGTTAGGTCGCAATCTTTTGATAATAAATCCAGTACCATTACAAAAACCCCATTTACTATTAAGATTTCTCAGTAGCATGATGATTGCACCTACTTTCAATTCTAATTTATGACACAGCATTTCCGAAGGAGTAATACTTTTAAGAAATTCTATGAGAAAATTTTTCTTTTCAACATCATCCATTGAATCTAGTATTATTGTCAATTACACTGTCATCTCCGAGTCTTAATGCTATATCCGTTCCCAGCCTTTTTCACCATGTGGGAAAAGAAATAGGATACGTCATTGCATCTAATGTAGGAAACAGGATACTGATTTGTTTCATTTTAGTGGCATTTGTATTATTGGGATCTGGTTTACAATAGAATGAGCAAGTCCCTTTCAAAAGGAGGTCCTCCATCTTCATTTCTGAATATGACGGTAACTTCTGTTACACGGGGATAATTATATCTACCTGGATCACTATTATGATCATATTTAATCGCCATTGTTACTTCCGTGTGACGCTGCTGCTTTCTTTCAGCTTCAGAATGTCAACAAAAACAACCAAATTCACGATCAACAATGGCAGATCGAAACACACACGTGTGATTGGTGCCAGTGAGAGCTTTATATGTATTGCTTATGTGCAAGTCAACCCAGCCTTTATAGATATAGAATAAACTTGCTTAATTAGACCTGCTTTCTGATGTAGCTAAACTTTTTCCAGCCCAGTGAAGCACCCCAACTTCTCTTTCAGGTAATTGTCAGCAACACAGCAGTAAATATCAACATGAAGCAGATTATTATTGTGCTTCACGCAGGGAGAACAAAGGGTAAAATATTTAACTGCAGCAGTGTTTCACTACATTCTATGCAGTGAGGAAACCTGAAGTCTTTTCAAGTTCCACCATTTCTTACTTCTTTTCAGTTGGGTCAAGTTTCTAAATCTCCATTTTCTGGCTAATGAAAAGAAAATAGGATTCCACCAAGTCTCATATCTACCCGCTCCAGGACTTCTGTGAGGATCAAATGAGATGAGGCACGTGAAAACACTTCACAGACATTTGGTTACCGTGTAAAGTGTTTCCACCTGAGGCTAGTCGTCACTAGGGAGAGGAAGCCAGGTGTTGCTACTTGATGTCATTACCCAGATGGTGGGACTCTTAGCATATCAGCCTTTTATATAGATAGATCCTTTAAATTTTTAGTCAAAAGAAAATTAGAGAAGATATACAATAAGAGTTTCAGGTTTGAAGGGCTGGGGTAATATTAAAAAGAGTAACATATTGTCAACGAATGTTCCAAACCAAAGATGTTTTTTGAAGGTAGTAGCTTTTATGCATAACCAATTGGAATGTCGCATAAACTGTTCTTTTGGTAACTAAATTATACTTCAATCTTTTCGAATGGAATCTTTCAAATTTTTGTGACCCTATTTTCAAAACACAACTAATACGGGATAATAAAAGCAGCAACAACAATAGGTGCCACGTGTTGAGCAAATAAGCACTGGCTATATATGTTCCTAATTTAATCCCACAAGCAACACTATGAAGAGACATTATTGACATTTTACAGACAGGAAAACTGGGACTAAGATCAAAGCAAGCGGCTTGGTCTGTCTCTCCCCAGCAAGCCACACAGTTTCCATTTTTAAAAAATCATGTTTACTCCCATTTAATTACTAGTACATGTTTCTAGTAAATATCCCTCCACAGCTGAGGGAAGATATAAAAAGGACATATTAAATTCAGGGTCCTTCCCCTTCCTCCCTCTCTCTCCACCCTCTGTTAGAACAGAAAACCAACGGAACTGGGAACAAAAAGAGTTGGGAAACAACAAAACCAAACCCAAAATGCTTGGGAACAAGAGTCTGAGGAAGGAACACTAAACACCAACCACTGGTCCTGTAACAGATGCACTGACATGTGCAGACACAGTGGCATTGCCTTCCAGTTTACTATTGAACTTTGGGAAGATAGCCAAGAGAAATTATTCATAGAGTCATGCTCCTTTTTAGAGTTTTGGAATATAGCATGAAAATGCTTCCCAAATGAAAACTGGTGATTATAAGTCTCCTGAGTTACTTCATGGTTTCCTACCTTCGGTGTCTGCGCCAGTACAGGAATCCTCAGGAACTCGCCAGCTCCTTCGCAGCCTCCCGCTTTCCCCGACGCCCACCACTTGTGTATTTCTTCATACTGATGGAGCTGATTTTGAGTGGGGTTTTGTTTTTTGTTTTTTTGTTGGATATTTTTAAATCCTCTGTATGATCTTTACACATGTGTTATAAACCCAACCGAGAGCAGGGAACACCATTTAACAAATTTGTAAATTATATTTCAGATTCTGAAATTCTTTCTCTTTTCATTAGCCCTGCAAGTTCATAGAAATATGCCTTTGAGTGAAATTTATGCAGCTTCCTGTTCAGACTTTAAGGAATAGCTTCTTTTTACAAATACAAAGATAATTGTCAAAGGGGCACAGATAAGCAGTATGTACAAAACTTAATAACTTATGTAAGATGTAGGTGCAAAAATCCCATCTACATATATAAAAGCCTAAGCAACCATTATGACCAAATAACTGGAACGACTGGAACGACCGGTCGCTATGACATGCACTGACCACCAGGGGGCAGATGGTCAACACAGGAGCTGCCCCCTGGTGGTCATTGTGTTCTCACAGCCAGAGCGCTGCTCAGCCGACCAACACATCCCAGCAGCCCACCAGCCCTGCGGCAGCCACTTACTCCCTCAATAGTCCTGCAGGTCCAATCTCCAGAGAACAGGCCAGGCACCAATGGGCCAGAGCCGCCAGCACGATCCCGACAACGCCGCTGGCCTCCTGGAAGTTGGCCTCGGGCACCGCAAGGAAGAAAGCATATAAAAGCTGCTGCCAGGTGGCTCCCGACAACTGGTGCCAACATCAGCGGGATGGATCTGGATCTCGGGCTGGCAAGGGTGTCCCACCACCCACTCAGAGGGCCGATCGCATCCCGGCCTCCTCCACACCCCTTGGAACCCCACCTGTGCACGAATTCGTGTACTGGGCCTCTAGTAATTCTATAAATCAGAATAATGAACCATCGGAACGTATAGTTCATTGTTTGGTTAGCTGTCATTTGCTGCTATGGTTTGAGACCCAGATGAGTGTTTTGCAGCAGCACCATGTAGTCAGTGGCCTTTTCCCCACAGAGTAGGGAACAGGGCTCCTACACACACTCCACTCAGCAGTGCTCGCCAATGGCAGGCTGACTTGCCTCACAAAATCATAGGTACCAGTTTCCAAAGCTACCGTAGGAGTGTCATTGATCTTCACAGTTGCCAGGCCTTCCCTGCTCTGCTAAAGGGAAAGCAGAAATGGTCTATGAGCAACTCCCCAAATGGTTTGGGACCCTTGTCATCTGATGACCATCCCAATCTGGAATTTGCAAATGTATAGGATGTACATGTAATATATACATAATGTGTAATATCAACACGTAATGTGTAAGATCAGAACTGCAATCTGAGTTGCTTATTTTTATTATGCTATTAGCATTCAAGAACATTTAATTCAGCCAGAAAATAAAGATGAGTATCTGTTGGCTTTTTTGCTTTACAGAATATGAAGTTATATCCAGAGAAAATGGGTCATTCAGTGGGAAGAACAAGTCCATTCAAATTACAAATCAAACCTTCTCCACAGTAGAAAATCTAAAGCCAAACACAAGGTAAGCCACCTGTGCTATTACAGGTGAATTCTGAGAGTGCAAGTGTCATCATCCCTCTGTGTCCTCAGGGAGGGTCTAATTTGCATTTCATTCTTTGGCTTTCACAGCACTTGATACCTCTAAAGTCATATTTTGCAAATATGCAAATTACTGGTGGGGATACAAGAGCTAACAAGATGGTCTTGTAAGCTAACCTATAGCTGGGAACATTGAAAAATAGAAGTTCATTAGTACCAGATGTTGATATTAAATACCAAAATTTAGAGAAAAAAGCCTGTGGACCAGTGACACCTGGAGTGTGCATGAGGTGAACTACATTTGACGTAAGAAGAACTTAGCTGGCATGCTGGAAAGGGGAAGGCAAGAAATAAAAGCCGTGAGGTAGATGCAGGGGGAAGTGTGTAATAGTTAATGCTTAAGGTAACTGGAGATGAGTCCCAGATATAGCAATCCTTTGCTTTCGGGTTTTTTTTATAATAGATGAGAAAAGATTTTTGAAAAAAGATATAAATAATATTAGCATCATTCTATAATAAGCAACTTTTCTTGATATCCTTCATTACACATTGACACCAGGTTGTTTATATTGCTATGTAGTTTTGTGATTCTTTTATAAATCTAAATTACACAATATTTTGTCAGTTCATTCTATTATTACAAGAAATATAAAGGCCTTAGACATTTCTAGAAATGCAGTAAGGTTTTTTTGTTTGTTTGTTTTTTAATGTATTTTTATTGAGTTCAGAGAGAGGAAGGGAGAGGGAGAGAGAGACAGAAACATCACGGATGAGAGAGAATCATGGATCGGCTGCCTCCTGCATGCCCCACACTGGGGATCAAACCCGAAACCAGGCATGTACCCTGACCGGGAATCAAACCGTGACCTCCTGGTTCACAGGTCAACGCTCAACCACTGAGCCACACCAGCTGGGCTGCAGTAAGGTTTTTTATGTTTTGTTTTACATGGCCGAATCACCAAATTTAGGCATGTCAAACAAATCAAAAATCAAGGAGATTATTAAATGGAAACAGCCAAGCATTTTTCTTAACAAAGCCAATATGCTAAATGGCCCTGGACTGAATTTTACTCTCTGTGGGAAATCAATCTCTCTTTAAACTCCAAAACACTGTTTGGTAAATTGTCTGTGCTTCAAGTTTAAAAAGAAAAACAACTGGCATCTTGAGTTATAGTCCACCAAGGAACATAGAAGAATTTTCATAATCAGGAATTTTTTCAGATAGAATATTGCATCGCTCAGTGAAGTTCCTCAGTGTTGGAAAAGATCAGCATAGGTAAGGGCTGAAACTCCAGCATTTGAGACTTCGTTAATAAATTTCACCTCCTGTATCTTTCACTGTCATCAGTGGATTGGATGGAATTGGATATGGACTGTGACAATGCAAAAGAGCCCTTCTTGGCTCTGTCAGCAGGAAGCATCTATTTCATTATAGATGGCTGCTGTATATTAAACTCTAGTCCAATTCTGCAAAAATAACACTTTCCACAAGCATTTTTTTCTTTCAAATTTTCTATTTTGAGCTATAATATGGAAAATTTTGCAACTGCTGATGTTCTTAAAGGATTTAAGTTAGCCAAAATAAGCATATATTTTAGTAATGATGATCTTGGTTCTGTTTTCTTAACAAGATTAATAGAGACAGAGCCTTTTTTACTATAATATATTTTAAAGAAAAAGTAAAAAAGAAAACTCATTTAAATTGGACTTTATAATAGTGGACTTGGACTTATAGGACTTGGAAGGAATATCTCTTCAGTTTCCTGCTTTTTATTCCATTTTATTTAAAAAAAAATGGGCTGTGTAGTGTACAAGAAATACATTGAAAAGCATCCAATTTCTAAATGTTCATTGTGTTCCTTTTCTCAATCAGGTTCTCCTCAGAACTCACAGTGCACCATTAGCTATAATCAGAAGTAGAACAGTTATTCCAGTGACAGTTTCTCTTTTTTTATAATTATTTTTAATCCTAATCTGAAGATTTTTTTCCATTGCCTTTTTTTTTTTAAGAGAAAGTGGAAGGGAGGGAGGGGGAGAGAGAGAGAAACATCGATGTGAGAGAGACATACCCATTGATTGCCTCCCACACAAGCCTGCAGGAGATCAAGCCTGCAACCCAGGTATGTGCCCTTGAATAGGAATTGAAGCCAAGACCCTTCGGTACATGGGCTGACACTCTAGCCACTTAGCAACACCTGTCAGGGCTCTAGTGACATTTTCCATGTGATTTGTTTGTTAAGGGTTTGTGTTTTCATTTATTAAGTACCAGCCATATCTCAGCGGTGTGCTTAGTGTTGTGACTACAAATCAGTAAACATGGTGCCTGCTCTTGAGAAGCTGGAGGTTGGGGTAGGGCGGAGGGTAGGCAGTTAATAACAGATTATACTACACAGAGTGGTGAGAGCTCTGGTAGCAGTATGCCCAGGGTGCTATGGGAACCCGGAGTGGGTGGCACTTCACAAAGTCTAGGGAACTTAGGAAAAACTTCCTGAAGAAGGTGGCACCTGGCTGATCCTTAAGGATACGTAGGAAGGAGCTAGCGAGGTGACTGTCTCAGGAGAAAGGAATGTCAGAGAGAATAGCGCTGTCAGTGCAGAAGCAAGAGTGGCATGGTTGTGGGCAGTGAGCAATATGCTGTTTTTACCAGTGTGAGAGGTGAAAAGTGGACCGAAGCAGTGGCAGCAGAGAGAGGTGGAAGCTAGGTTGTGGAGAGCCTTCCATGCCAGATCAGGAAAATGGGTCAAGAGATGGGGAGAACTTGAAGGAGGGTAACTGGAGAGGGACTCTTTCATTTTCATTTTCATTTGACTTTCATTTAGTTAGAAAAATCATTTTTATACTTGAGCCACTTATGAGTGACAGTTGGTGAAATAAATCTACCAAAAAAGAACATTTTGTTAATGTCATGTAAGATCACCATTTTGGCATCTTGTTCAAGAAAAGTATCTTTGGGCTGAGTTGCATTTTATTCTGGAATCACAGGACCAATCTGGGATTCACATCAAGCTTCTGGTCTAACTGTTGTAGAACTCACGCTCATTGTTTCTGTACTTTGCCTCAAACTGAAATACAACCATGTCCCCTTTATCCCACCCTCATTGTATGTGTCTTCCTTATGTCTCTTGTCCCTCATCAGTGGGCCTTCTAAGGAAGACCCCTTACAGCCTATTCTCATCTATAGACAAAGCCCAAAGGGAGGCCCTTTCTGCATGTGTCTTTGGGGGAAAGCAATACTAAATTTAGTTTAGGAAACCCTGCTGACTTTTACTACTAGGCATAAATTTGAAGCCATTCAAGTGTGTCTATATGTGGATTACTCAATGTTATTTTTAGAGTTTGGTTAGATTGAATGAAATCCATTAGGATATAAAGACTGTTGTTGTTCATTTATATGATTTTACCAGGATTATGTTGATAGTCCCTAATGGGTCAGGATTTAAAAGCAGTATGTCAGTAATTTGAAGTAAAGAACATTTTCCCGTTGGGGGCAAATATAATGCCTGTGGGTGTAGAGGTGCTCTAACGAAAATTGTTTTGCCTACAATACATGAAACTATGTGGTGTTCAATAGATCCCAGTACCCAGCGAACCTGTGAATGCATCCCAGGCTCTCTTAACAGAGGCATGCAAGAGATTAGTCTAATTTAATGAGCAAAGGTTTTGAGCTGAAATATTAAAAACTATTTGTTGAAATCCCTATTAGTCGAAGTAACTTAATGAGTTAAGGAAGAATAAGCTGAAGTCAAATTATTTCATTAAATGTAAGGTTTCAGAAGCCTAAAAATATCTAGAGAAACAAAACTAACACCCATGAAACAAGCATCATAAAACAGCATGGAAGAACATGCCAGTGTAGGACTTACACCCAATTCTGCAATTTACCAGGAGAAAAAGCCTCATAGAGCACTTGAGACTATAACTTGGCAGAAGCAAATAGGAAGGAATGGGACAGGCTGGCAAGAAAAGAAAGAGCAACAATAGCATTCAAGTCAATCCATGTGCATGACTTAGGTGAAATACAAGTAGTCCTCAAAGTTACTACCGACAGCAAGGCTGGAGCCAGAATATTAAAATTATGAGTTCCAAATTTAGGTTCATTGGCTTTTTGATGCAAGCTTTTTTCAGACTGTATCACATTGTAGTTTCATTCCATTGTATCTACTGCCCAACCATGGCCCAAGATTATGCTAATAAAAGATACGTAAAATAAAGAGGAAGTATGCACAGGATGCAGCCAGCAGGTGTGGTTTTTATTAGCTTATAAAGAATGACTTTGGTCACATTTCAATGCTTGGGAAAATTTTATAATCAAAATATATGGTAAAATTGAATTCCCAAAATAGGCGAACTTTGAAGTATAGCTGTTCTGAAATTCCCTATTTGAAAAGCTGAAGAAGATAACTTCTAAAAGAATTCCAATCCTGGGAGGCATGTGTAAATAATTTATTTTAATAGCATTTTCCATCATTTGTCCAGACTATAAAACAAACAAACAAACAAAACTGAGCTCTAAAATAGGTGATAATTACGGCTAATCTTCATGCACAGGTGAGGGTGGAGTAGAGAGCTAAGTGTTAGAACATTTAACACACTTAGAACAAAGCAGAGAAAATAGATCTGCAGAGCCTGAAAAGTAGCCCACGGTGTGGGACCATCCAGCAATTCCTTGCTGCTGGGAGGGTTCAGCTCCATACCTGCAGGAGATGTTTCTGTTTACAGAACGTGGAGCCGCCCAGCTATTCTGGGCACGTGGAGGCAGCCCCAGCCTTGTCAATGACCTAGTTAGCCCATACTCGTAAGATTTATTTCCCCCTTCTTTTTCCCCATGAAACCTCAGTGTGTGCCTCTTATTGAACCTCAATGTGTGACTCGTATTGAACGAAAAGAAAAATATTAAGAAGAACCTCTCCTTTCTGGAGCCAACCACTTTGTTTACAAAGACCCCTATGATTATTTTTAGTTCTGTGAACAGAACTGATAAAGTATATGACTTAAACAATTGCACCACTGCTTAAAGGATTAGGAAGTGTGGACTAATTGATCTCCAGTCTCTCCCAGTGATATAATCTTACAATTTCTGAAGCTAGGCACAGAATCAGTGGGAAAACTGGAACTGAAAATAAAACCAAAACCTAGGTCAGTTTTACATCAAGTAGAATTGTCCTGATAATCCATTTTTCCTTGAATCTGTGTCTGTGGTATGCAATTTGTTTTCAGAGAAATTGTTTTTAATACTCATTTTGATAATCCATTGATGGGCCAGGTTCTTCTTCCTGATGAACTGGTTGGGCAACATAGATGGACACATGCAATTGCTGTACTAACCAAAAACCCCTCAGCCTCACCCTTCTCTTCAGCTGAGCCCCTGGCTCTCCTCACTGACTAAAAGACTGGAGAATCCACTGTGTGTGCCAGACTCACATGTGGCCCAGCAATTTCCTATGGAAAACGCACTCTGTCTGGTAATTAAATAAATCAAGTTCACTAACCTGCTCAAGTACGTCTACTGTCCTCTGTGGCTTCGGCGGGGAGGGGGCTCGTTGGAGAACAGTTCTTCTCTCAGGCTGAAACCAGCCAAAGTTTCCTGCAGCTGACAGCAAAGATGGTTTGGGACTATTGTTTATGTTGTTTGATTTAATAAAATTTTGGCACTAAAAGTAAACGGGAACAGAGGCAGCAACTTATAAACTGTAAATCTGGCTGAATGAAGCAGGCATATGGAAGAGCCATTATGTCCTTTGTGGTGTTTTTGTGAAATTCTGGTCTCTGCAGACCCTGTGTTGAACTTTCAGCATCTCTTCTCCTGGGCTGGGTAGAGAGGAGTAAAATAAGCTGCCAGAGCCTTAGACATTTTATTTAGTTTCATTGTAGGTGTGGGCAGCAAAACACTGCTTCTTCATTAGAGAAGGAAGAAATATAGGTCACTTGTGCAACTTTTCTTTGAGCAAAAAGGACAGCTAAAAGCATAGAACTCCACTAGTCTATAGAGACTAATCAATCCTTCTTTTCACATCACCGTATTCTTACCAGTTTTCACTTTCAATTTTTTAGTAGTTAGTAGAGGGGTGTCAGAAACTCACAGCAACACTGTAATTAGAGTGCAGCCCAGGTCTTACATTATGTCCCCCACAGAAATGGGAGACACGAGAAACGTCCCTGAGGGCACACCAGGCAGCTAATTGGCACCTGATGCCCGCTGGTACCCAGCTCCTCTCCACTCTGTCCCTGATTGGGACTTACTTTGCCCTCTAAGTCCCCACAGCTCTGTCCTTTTGCTCCTCAGCTGTGTTCCCGGGTCTGCATACCTGCAGGTGGTAGGAATCTAGAAATGCTTACTGTAAGCCTGCAGTGTCCTTGGAGAACTGATCGGCTGGGTTTCTCTTTCCCTGTTTGAGCGCCCCTTACTCTTTTTCCTCTTATTCCACTTTTTTCTCTCTCCCTGACTGATGCCTCACCTGAATGAGGCTCAGATACTTCAAGACTACACTAAGGATAAAATTAGCTAACCAAACAATTCAAACAAACAGCTAGGAGTAGCCTTTCTATATAAAAAGCAGGTTGCTTGAGGTTTTATGAGGCTTTTGTTAGAGTGAAAACCAGCTTTTTAAATCAATGGAAGTATATAGAAAATTCGTCCGCTAATGAAAAGTATAGCTCAGCTATATATTAAGGGAAACGGTTATAGAGAGGAATAAAAAAGGGAGGCAGGAGGTGGCAGAAGTGTCTGCCGTAGCCAGACCTGAAGAGTATTCTCAGGCTGGATCCTCTAGGCTGGAACATCCCTGTCTCTGACAGTTTTGCCCTACGAATTCCCACTATTTGAAACCCTAGTTTTTTACTTTTCTAAAAATTAATATTTAATGCTTATGCTGATTTTCAGTTATTCTCAAACTCTCCCCTCTTCTTTATTATTCCCGCTCCTCTGGGATAAAAATTGGAGCTTAATACCAGAGAATATGTAGACCCACTACGTACCAGACCCGTTGGAATCTATTATCTCATTTAATCCTCACAAAAAAACTCACACTTTTCTACCCTTTAGACTGCAGTGGTTGGTTCTCAACCTTTCTAATGCCGCGACCTTTCTACAGCAGCGTAGAGCCTAAGACCATCGGAAAACACAGATATTTACATTACGATTCATAACAGTAGCAAAATTACAGTTATGAAGTAGCAACGAAAATGATTTTATGGTTGGGGGTCACCACAACATGAGGAACTGTATTAAAGGGTCGGGGTATTAGAAAGGTTGAGAACCACTGCTTTAGAGGCTGTAGTTGGTCACAAGTAACATGATTACCCTCATTTTTCTATAGGAGGAAATTGAGGCTCATAGCGGTTAAATAACTTACCCGGAAGTCCCACAGCAGTGCAGCCGTGAGCACAGTCTCTCTGGCTTGACCTCCACCATAGCGCCTCACTGCTCCGACAGGAGACTTGGGAAGAGTATTTTTGTTTGGATCCATCCCTACCCAGGGGACCAGGCAGGGCATCTGCCAGGGGGTACTTGCTGGGCTTGTCCTCTACGAGGCCCAAAGGTTTGACTACAGTTGTCATCTGGACTGCATCCCATTCAGATATTCGTGTTGATTAAACAGGTCTTATCAATGGTTTTTTAAATTTAATTTTCATTTTTATCAGAAATCTATGTACATGGTTTTAAACTCAAATGTTACAAAGCAGCTCATTTCTAGTCTTAAATTGTTTCCCAGGAGCAAATCTTTTCAATTATTTTTTCAGCTTTATTGAGGTATAACTGACAAATACATTTGTAAAGATAAAGTACTCAATGTGGTGATTTTATATGTATAGTGAAAGGATTCTTCCCACATACACACATACACACACATCAAGTTAATTAACACATCCAGCACCAAGTATATGTAACTGGGCAGGGGGGAGGGTGGTTACATTTAAACTTTGCTCTCTTAGCATATTTCAATTATACAATAAAATGTTTGCAACTATAGTCCAAATTATATATTACATCCTTAGGCCTTATTCATTGCATGACTAAAAGTTTATAACCTTTTACAAGCTCTATTTCCCCTATCCCCAGCCCCTGGCAACCACTTTTCTACTCTGTTTCTGTGAGTTTGACTTTTTTTTTTTTTTTTTTTTTAAGATTCCACATATAAGTGATACTGTGCAGTGTTTGTCTTTTTCTGTTTGCCTTATGTCACTTAGCTTAATGCCCTCCAGGTCCAACCCATTATTGCAAATATAGTATTTCCTTCTTTTGTGTGTGTGGGGTTTGTTGTTATTTTTGTTAATCATCACCGAGTGGGAGGGAGGGAGGAAGGGAGGAGAATGGAGGGAGAGAGGGAGGAAGGGGGAGAGAGAGAGAGAGAGAAACATCAGTGTGAGAGAGACACATCAATTGGCTACCTCCCTCATGTGCCCTGATGGGTCTGGGATCAAACCTGCAACTCAGGTACATGCCCTTGATCAGGAATCAAACCCATGACCCTTCGGTGCATGGGCCTATGCTCTAACCACTTAGCAACACCAGCCAGGGTGATTTCCTTCATGTTTAAGGCTGAATAATATTCCATTATATACATACAACACATTTTCTTTATCCATTCATCCAGCAACAGACACTTAAGTTGTTTCCATATTGTGGCCACTGAATAATGCTGCTATGAACATTATAGTACAAATATCTCTTCGAGGTAATGATTTCATTTCCTTTGGATATATATCCAGAGGTGGGATTTCTAGATCCATACTGTTTTCCAGGGTGGCTGTACCAATTTCATCCCATAAGCAATATACAAGGGTTCACTTTACTCCACATCCTCACCAGCATTTGTCATCTCTTTTTGTTAATAGACAACCTAACAGGTGTGAGGTGATATCTCATTGTGATTTTTATTTGCATTTCTCTGGTGATTACTGATGCTGAGCACCTTTGTATGTACCTGTTGGCCATCTGTATGTCTTCTTTAGAAAAAATGTCTATTCAGGTGATTTGCCCATTTTTTAATTTATTTGCTTTTTTGTTACTGAGTTGTATGAGTTTCCTATATATTTTGGATAATCCATTATTGGGTACATGGTTTGCAAATATTTTCTCCCATTCTGTAGGATGCCTTTTCATTTTGTTGATGGTTTCCTTGCTGTGCAGAGATTTTTGTTTGATGTAGTCCCACTTTTTATTTGATGTCTTTGCTTTTGGCATTAAATCCAAAAATCATCATCAAGACCAATATTAAGGAGCCTATGTTTTCTTCTAGGAGTTTTATGTTTTCAGGTCTTATGGTCACGTTTTTAATCCATTTTGAGTTAGTTATTTATTGTAATGTAAGGTAGTGGTCCAGTTTCATTCTTTTGCATGTATCTGTCCAATTTTCCCAACACCATTTTTTGAAGAGACTATCCTTTCTCTTTTTATATATTCTTGATTTCTTTGTCATACGTTAATTGGCTATATACATGTGGGTTTATTTCTGAGGTTTCTGTTCTGTTCCATTGATTTATGCGTCTGTCTTTATGCCAGTACCATACTGTTTTGTTACTATAGTTTTATAATATAGTTTGAAATCAGGAAGTGTGATGCCTCCAGCTTTGTTCTTCTTTCTCAAGATTGCTTTGCTTATTTAGGGTCTTTTGTGCTTCCATACAAATTTCAGAATTGTGTGTTCTATATTTTCAAAAATGCCATTCCAATTTTGATAAAAATTGCATTGAATCTATAGATTGCTTTAGGTAATAGGAATATTTTGACAATATTAATTATTCTAATCCATGAACATGGAATATATTTCCATTTATTTGTGTCTTCAGTTTATTTAATCAATGTCTTAGAATTTTCACTGTGCAGATCTTTCACCTCCTTGGATAAATTTATTCCTAAATATTTTTAAAATATTTCTTTACTGCCCTAACCGGTTTGGCTCAGTGGATAGAGCATCGGCCTGTGAACGGAAGGGTCCCAGGTTCAATTCTGGTCAAGGGCATGTACCTTGGTTGCGGGCACATCCCCAGTAGGGGGTGTGCAGGAGGCAGCTGATGGATGTTTCTCTCTTATCAATGTTTCTAGCTCTCTAGCCCTCTCACTTCTTCTCTGTAAAAAATCAATAAAATATATTTTTTTTTACTGATTTTTAGAGAGAGGAAGGAATAGGGGGTGAGAAACATCAATATGAGTAAAACATCACTTGGCTGCCTCTTGCATGGCCCCTATCAGTATCAAGCCCACAACCCAGGCATGTACCCTGATGGGAATCGAACCGTGGCCTCCTGATTTATGGGTTGATGCTCAACTACTAAGTCACACCGGCCAGGACTATTCCTAAATATTTTATTTTTTATGCTGTTGTAAATGGGATTGTTTTCTTAATTTCTCCTTCTGATAGTTCATTGTTAGTGTATAAAAACATTAATGTTCTGCAACATTAGTGAATTTATTAGTTCTAAGTTTTTTTGGTGATATTTTTAGGGTTTCCTATATATGGTATCCTGACATCTGCAAATAAAAACCAATTTTACTTTTTTCTTTCAAATTTAGATGCCTTTTATCTTGTCTGATTGCTATGGCTAAGACTTTCAGTACTGTGTTGAGTAAAGTGGTGAGAGTGGGCATCCTTATCTTGTTCCTGATCTAGAAGAAAAGCTTTCAGCATTTCATTGTTGAGTATGATATTAGCTGTAGTGTATCATATATGGCCTTTATTATGTTGAGGTATGTTCCCTCTATACCAACTTTGTTTAGAGTTTTTATCATGAAAAGATGTTGAATTTTGTCAAATATTTTCTGCATCTATTGAGATTATGTAATCATATAATTTTTATCTGTCATTGTGTTAAGTTGGTGTATCACACTTATTTGTGAATGTTGAACCATCTTTGCATCCCTGGAATGAATCCCTCTTGATCATGTTGTTTGATCCTTTTAATGTATTGTTGAACCTGGTTTGCCAATATTTTGTTGAGAATTTTTGCATCTGTGTTCATCAAGGATATTGGCCTATAATTTTATTTTCTTGCGTGTCCTTCTCTGGCTTTAGTGTCAGGATAATGCTGGCTTTGTAAAATGAGTTTGAGAGTGTCCCCTCCTCTTCAGCTTATTGGAAGAGTTTGAGAAGGATTAACATTAATTCTCCTTTAAATATTTGATAGAATTCACCAGGAAGATCATCTGGTCCTGGGCTTTACTTTGTTGGAAGGTTTTTTATTACTATTTCAATTTCATTGGTAGTAACTGGTCTATTCAGATTATCTATGATTCAGGCTTGGTAGGTTGTATGTTTCTAGATAGTTCTCTTTTTTTGTACATATACCTTATTCAATTTGTTGGAATATAATTGTTATAGTAGTCACTTATGATTCTTTATATTTCTGTGGTATCAGTTGTAATGTCTCTTGTTTCATTTCTGATTTTGAGTCTTTTCTCTTATTCTAGCTAAAAGTTTGTCAATTTTATCTTTTCTAAAAAACAGTTCTTAGTTTCATTGATTTTTTTTCCTGGTCTCTATTTTATTTATTTCTGCTCTGAGCTTTGTTATTTCCTTTCTCCTACTAACTTTGGGCTTAATTTGTTCTTTTTTCTAGTTCCTTGAGCTGTTAAGTTAGGATAGTTGACATCTTTTTCCTTAACGTAGGCATCTATCTCTATAAAATTTCCTCTTCAAATTGCTTTTTTCTGAATCCCATAAATTTTGGTATGTTGTATTTCCATTTTCATTTCTCTAAATATTTTTTCTTATTCTTGATTTCTTCTTTGCCCCATTGGCAGTAGTAGCATGTTTTTTAATCTCCACATATTTGTGAATTTTCCAGGTTTTTTTTCTTGTAATTGATTTCTAGTTTCCTACCATTGTAGTCAGAAAGTATGCTTGATTTGATTTTTTTTTTTAAACTTATTAAGACTATTTCGTTTTGTGGCCTAACATATGATCTATCCTGAAGAATGTTCCATGTGTGCCTGAAAACAATGTATATTCTGTTCTTCTCAGGTGCAATGTTCTGTACATATTTGTTAGGCCCACTTGACATAACATACAGTTTAAGTTTAATGTTTCCTTATTAATTTTCTGTCTGTATGGTCTATCCATTGTTATAAGTGAGGTATTGAAATTCTTTGCACCCCACCCCCCAATTGCTGTCTGTTTTTCCCTTCAGATCTGTTAACATTTGCTTTATATATTAAAGTGCTCCTATGTTGGGTGCATAAATATTTACAAGTGTTATATATTCTTGATGAAGTGACACATTTGTCATTATACAATCATCTTCTTTGTCTCTTATTACAGTCTTTGGCTTAAAATCTATTTTGTCTGATATAATTTTAGGTGCCCCTGCTTTGTTTGGGTTCCATTTTCATGACATATCTTTTTTCATCCCTTCATTTTTAGTCTGTGTTCTTAAAGCTGTTATAGGCAGTATATACTTGGGTCTTGGTTTTTTTGTCCACTAAACTACTCTATGTTTAATTAATCCATATACATTTAAAGTAATTGTTAATAGGTATGAACTATTGCTATTTTGTTCACTGTTTCTGGCTGTTTTGCAATTCTTTTGTTCCTATTTTTCTCTCTTGATCTCTTCCTTTGTGATTTGATGATTTTCTGTAGTCCTCTGCATTTATTTCTTTCTCTTTATCTTTTATGTATCTACTATAGGTTATAACTTTGTGTTATCACAAGGCTTACATAAAACATCTTCTATTTATAACAGTCTGTTTTAAGCTGATAATTGTGGAGAGCGCCTACGCATTTGGACAGTTTCAAGCTTCTCATTAGTCTGAGGCTTGAACCTGTCCAAACGCTGTAGCCACTCTCCACAGATAATAACTTCAAATGCATACAAAAGCTCTACATTTTTGCATTCTCCTCTTCACATTTTACTTTTGATGACACAATTTAAATCTTTTTACATTGTACATCCATTATTAAGTTATTGTGGTATAGTTATCTTTGATACTTTTTTCATCTTTGTATTAGTTATGTAATTTACCCACCAAATTACAACACTAGGATATTCTGAATTTTACTATATATTTACTTTAAACCAATGAGTTATATATTTTCATGTTTTCCTCTCATTAATTTAGCATTGTTTAGTTTCAGCTTCAAAAACTCTTTATCTCTTCTTGTAAGGTTGGTGTTGGTGTAGCTTTTGTTTGGGAAATTCTTTCTTTTTCCTTCAATTCTGAAAGACAACTTTGCCAGGTAGTTTTTTATTTCAGCACTTTGAGTATATCATGCCACTCCCTTCTGACCTGAAAGCTTCTGCTGAGAAATCTAATAGTCTTACGAGAGTTCCCTTGTATATAACGAGGTATTTTCTCTTGCTGCTTCTAAGATTCCCTCCTGGTCTACAGCATTGGACAATCCCATACAATAAAAGCCCAGTGACCGAAACAGCAAAACGACCAGAGACCTGAACAACTGCTGCCCTTACCCTGGCCGCCCCGCCCTCCAGCAGGGACCCCCAACCCCGATCCGGGGCATGGCTGGCCTGCAAACTGCCACAGCCCTTAACCCCAGCTGGCCCCACCCCCCAGTGGGGGGCCCCACCCCAATCAGGGGCCCTAATCAGGGCAAGCAGGCCGGCCCCCACCCTATCTGGGCCTCTATCCTATTTAATAAAAGGGTAATATGCAAATTGACCCTAACGGCAAAATGACCAGATCAACCACTAGACCAGTCACTATGAGGTGCACTGACCACTTCTTGGTCCCTTTCCCTGGCCAGCAGGTTCCGATCGCCCATTGGCAAACGGGGAACCAGGGGTGGGTGGTGGGGGACGCGAGTGGTGCCAGGCCAATGCCCCCACCCCACCAGTTGTCCCACACATAGAGGGCAACCTGTGGCATGGGCGGGACCAGTGAGTGGGCGGAATGGCCAACCTCTCGGTTCTTCCCCCTGGCCGGCAGGCTCCGATCACCCGATGACAAACAGGGAACTGGGGGTGGGTGGTGGGGGGGGTGGGGCAGGCTGCGGGCAGCTGGGGAAGATGGCCCTGATCGCAGGACAGGCCTAGGGACCGTACCCGCGCATGAATTTCATGTGCCAGGCCTCTAGTTTAAAATAATGTCTTGGTGTGGATCTGTTTGGATTACCTATATTTGGAGATCTGGACTTCCTGGATCTGGATGTCTCATTCTTACCCCACGTTAGGGACGTTTTCAGCTATTATTTCTTTAAATACGCTTTTTGCCCCTTTCTCTCATCTCCTTCTGGAACCCCTATAATGCATATCATGATCTGCTTATGTCTCCTATGTCCCTTAAGCTATCTTCTCTCTTTTTCTTTCTTTTTCCCTTTTTATTCCTTTGATTGGTAAATTCCAGTGCCCTGTGAGGTTTGCTGATCTTTTCTTCTACTTCATTTAGTCTACTTTTAAACTCTAATGATTTTTTTTTTCAGTTCAGCTATTGTATTCTTCAGCTATATGTTTTCTGTTTTGTACATTTTACTCTTTTCTTAGTTGACATTCTCATTTTGTTCATGCATTGTTCTCCTGGCCTTGGTGAACATATTTGCAATTGTTATTTTGAACATCCTATCAGGTAAATAACTTATGTTCATTTCATTAAGATCTGTTTCTGGAGATTTTTCTTGGTTTTGTTGTTGTTTGGACCATATTCCTGTTTCTTCATTTTCTTTGATTCTCTTTGGTGATCTCTAAACATGAGATAAAACAGCCACCTCTCCAGTCATGATAGACTATTCCTGTTATAAAAGTGAACCACTCTGATCAGTCCAGCCAAGCTTCTAGTTGTCTCCCAAGCCTCTGAGAGTGTCCAAGCCACCATCCTTGTTCTTAGAGGCTTCAGGAGTTGAGGGTGTGCCAAAACCTGTCAGTGTCCCAAAAGTGAGAATGACAGTCAGCATTTAGATGCAGGCTGATTATAAACTGGACCCTCAGATAGTAGCTGGGCAATTATGTAGTTAAGCCCCTTCTAGGGAAACACTGGGAGATGGGTGTTTTTGCCTGCTTCCTCTCTGGTGGGCCCAGATATAGCTGTGGGGAGGAGGGAATACTCCTGCACCTGTTAAGAACTCCTTCATTTGATATAGTATTGTGGGGCTGAGGAATACAAGCCCCATTGGCTCTCAGAGCCAGGTACTCTGGGGGCAGCCACAAAAGCTGGAGTGCCACCCATTTGTAAAAATTCCTTCCAGGGAGACACTAGTAACTTGGTTTTGTTGTTGGAGTGGGCTGAAGAGAGAGGGCAGGAAAGGTGTTTGCTGTTCCTGTCTCTGGAGAGGATTGCAGCCAATCACTAGATGTGTGCTGAAGTTAGAAACCTCATCCTCAGGTAGCCTTTAAAGTATGTGGGAGTTTTTGCCTGCTTCCTTTGCTCTAATCCCGGGAGGGGAGTGCTCAATGCATTTGTGAATAACTGGGTTTTGTTTGCTATATTCTTAAAGGTCTCATAGACACAATCCCCATTGGTTTTCAGAGATGGGTATTTAGAGAGTCTTAGAAGTTGGAAAAAGTATCACAAATGTTGGCAAAATCCAGATACTAGATTTGGGGTCCAAACCCTTTGCTCCTCAGGAAAAGCTGGTAGTTGTGGGTCTGCTCCTGATTGTATGGTCCTGTGGCAGGGGGTTCTGTCAAGTGTCTCAGCCTTTCCTAGGCATTTTGATGTGGGTGGGTGTTCTGTCATTTGCCCAATGTGTAGGAGCTGTTCAGCTAGTTTCTGGATCACTTTCATTAGGAATTGCTCTGTGTGGAGCTATACATTTGATGTGTCTGTAGGAGCAGGGGAGTTCAGAAGCCTCGTATGTCACCATCTTAGTCACCTCTGCAATTTTCAATTAGTTTAGCTATTTCTTTTGTCAATTAAATCCATATTTCTAGACTGACCATTTCTCAGAATGATCAAATGCTCAAGTCATCTACACTGAGTGGCCAGATCATTATGATCTCTGAACACATCATAATCTGGCCACTCAGTGTATATCCTATATAATAAAAGGCTAATATGCAAAATATCCCCTCGACCAGGAGTTCGACCAGCAGGCAGGCTGGCCAACCACCCATGTCCCCTCCCCCTGCCAGGCTGGCCGGACCCCACCCATGCGTGAAATTATGCACGGGGCCTCTAGTGTGTGTGTGTGTGTGTGTGTGTGTGTGTGTGTGTGTGTGTATAATATATATACACACACTAGAGGCCCGGTGCACGAAATTCGTGCACGGGGGGGGGGGGTGTCCCTCAGCCTGCACCCTCTCCAATCTGGGACCCCTCAAGGGATGTCCGACTGCCCGATCCTACCAGGATCGGACCTAAACAGGCAGTCAGACATCCCTCTCACAACCCAGGACTGCTGGCTCCCAACTGCTCGCCTGCCTGCCTTCCTGATTGCCCCTAACTGCTTCTGCCTGCCAGCCTGATCACCCCCTAACCACTCCCCTGCCAGCCTGATTGATGCCTAACTGCTCCCCTGCCAGCCTGATTGCCCATAACTGCCCTCCCCTGCAGGCCTGATCCCCCCTGCAACTGCTCTCCCCTGCAGGCCTGGGTGCCCCCCAACTGCCCTTTCCTGCAGGCCCAGTTGCCCCCAACTTCCCTCCTCTGCCAGCCTGGTCACCCCTAACTGCCCTCCCCTGCAGGCTTGATTGCCCCTAACTGCCCTCCCTTGCAGGCCCGGTCCCTCACAACTGCCCTCCCCTGCTGGCCTGATCCCTCCCAACTGCCCTCCCCTGCTGGCCATCTTGTGGCGGCCATCTTTGTGTGTTGAAGTGATGGTCAATTTGCATATTACTCTTTTATTATATAGGATACACACACACACACACACACACACACACCGAGTGGCCAGATTTTTATGTGTTCAGAGATCATAATAATCTGGCCACTCAGTGTATATGTTCCATGTACTTTTTTATGGCAACATCTCCTGGAATTCCTCAACATCATCATCTTTTGGCTCTCTCCTATGTTGAATAACCTAATTCGTACATCTCCTACCTCCCTTCTTTGTTTACTCCCTGGCATTGTGGCACTTCTTGAGAAATACATCTTGGGAAAAGCTTAAGGAAGATAATATTTTTGAGTCTTCGCATATCTGAAAATATCCTTGTTTTACTCTAATACTATCATTTAGCTAAGCTAGACATGGAGTTTAGGGTACAATGAAGATTTTTGAAGACATTGTTCCATTATTTTCTAACTTCCAGTGCTGTTAGGAAGTCAAATGTTATTCTGATTCTGGGTTCTTTGAATGGGACCTATTTTCTTCTCAGAAACTTAAAAATTGTGTCTTTACCCCAATACTCTGAAATTTTGCATCGTTTGTGCTTTGAATAGTTGTTTTTTGGTGTGTGTATGTGTTTGTTTTTTTTTTTTTTTTTCATTTTTCTGGGTGTACATTGGGCCTTTGTAATCTGCAAACCATATCTTTCAGTTCTGAAAAATTACATAATTTCCAGGATAATTTTCTATCCTCCTTTTTCCCTATCTCTTCTAGAACAAAATACTTAGGTATTGTATCCCCTGAAATAATCCTATTTTCTTATTTTCTCTCACTTTTCATTTCTGACTTTTTGTTCATGTATTTGTAAAACTTCCTTACCTTGATCTTCCAAATCTTCTTCAAAGCATTAAATAACTTTATTGTGCTTTATAACTTTTTAATATAGCATCCTATGCTTATTTCCTATGTATAATCAATATTGACCTACAATGTCATAGATCTTGTGATATAATGTGCTTCTTGGGAAAAACTTTGCCACTTCAATATTTTCTCTTTATATCGGATTTAATCTGCCAAAAATATGTACCTTTTAGTCCCATGCTGTTAATTAAATTTAGTTTAAAATGATTTCTTCAAAACTTGTCAAGTATCACAAAATGTTGGCAAAAAAACAAAGTTTCTTAGGAGTATTTGTGGCCACACTACACATAGAGCTGAAGTATAAATAACTGCAAGATAAAAAGCAAGGAGATGGCTCCAGCAATCAGTTAGCCAAAGCACAGGGCTTTTGGCAGTGGCCTGGAATGTGGGATGCATTGCCCACTTGAATCGAAGTCCAAATGCCTGTGGTTTCTTTTTTCCATTATCAGTTCATCATACTGGTTTGTTTTTGTTTTAAGGTCATCAGGCTTCTGAGCAAGAATCTCATCTCTAGAAAATATTCCATGCCCAAACTCCCTATGTATATGCAATTTATTTAAATGAGTGACATGTGGTTTTATATTGGCATTCTCTTATTGCAAATGATAATGGCATCTTATATCAGTTGATTAGGTTACAAAATGTTTTGATGTGCAGTCTCTCAGTAAAAACCCTGTAGATTTTTTTTAACATATTATTGTTTATTTCAGAGAGGAAGGGAGAGGGAGAGATAGAAACATCAATGATGAGAGAGAATCATTGATCGGCTGCCTGCTGCATGCCCTCTACTGGAGACCGAGCCCACAACCCGGGCATGTGCAGACAGGACTCAAACCCGGGACTCTTCAGTCCGCAGGCCAATGCTCTATCCACTGAGCAAAACCGGCTAGGGCAACCCTGTAAATTTTTATCCTCATTTCACAAAGTTTGTAAAAGTGGACAGAACAATGGTTAAGAGCCTCATCATTCTTAACTGAAAAAATGGCATAACATTGATCTCTTAGGGTTTGTGTGTTACTTTATATACACAGAATGATTAATGTGTCTGATATATAGTAAGCACCCCTAAAGGGGTTGCCATTGTCGTAATGCTAGAGTCTGTCTTAAGGATTCTAGCAGTGTGTATTAATACTGTCATCCTTCTGTTTTTCACTTATTTATAAAATATCTTCCTTTTGTATGTTCTGCATTCTTATTCAGTTACAAACTTTTCAAAAAATGGGAATTATCTACCAAAAGCCTATACAAATTTGAGACTCACCATACTATCAGCTGACTCAAATTGATTTTGTATCCAAAATACTTTCCGGCACCCAAAACACATAGTTTTAAGCAAATGGAAACTAGTTTTACTATTTAAATTTCTTAAAAGGATGTGCTCTGCTTAAGTATTCTATGAATTACATTTCTCAGTTATTGCATAGCAATTTAATGTGTACTTCTTAAGGATATAATCAAACATATAACTCCTAAAGATCTGGGTTTATTTGGGTGTTTTTTTTATCCTCACCAGAGGATTTATTTATTAATTTTAGAGAGAGGTAAGGAGAGGAAGAGAAAGAGAAAGATCCTTCTGTTGCCTCCCATATGCACCCTGACCAGAGATTGAACCTGCAATCTGTTTTGGTGTATGGGCTGATGTTCCAACCGAGCCATCCGGTCAGGCCTGTTTTGATTTTTAACATAAAAACTAAGAGCCTAGCCCACATGAATCTGGTTTGCAGAGGAGAGAAAAGTCTGCCTTTGTGCCCATGCTCTTCAAGACGTGACACTTCCATGTCCCTGTTCTGGAGATGCTGTGGCTTCCTGTGGTCCTCTGAAGACCTGAGTTCCAGGAAACACAACCAGGAAGTCCTTGTAAAGAACTTTTTCCATGTGCATTTGTTTCCATAGCTTAGTCTAATAGTTTTTAAATGTCAAATGTAAATTCCTACCTGGATCCCCTCAAAAATTTGATTCAGTAGATAGGATGGAGCAAGAAGTCTGCATTTAAAACAAACTTTCCCCACAGCTGCTGCTATGTGATACCGACATAGGTAGTGCAAACCCCACAAAGAGGAACACTGCCTAAGTCTAAGGCTTTGAGGGTTGGGATAAAAGGAATATAAAGGGATCTCCCTACTTCTTTCCCCCCAGGAAGTAGTTGAAACATCTAGAGAAAACTGAGGGTCCTTGTTGCTGGAATTAGCCTAGGTCTACCACATACCTCTTTCCTATATATCCATTACCAACTTTCCCAGATAGTTCTACTAATTTGGACTTTAAAAAGACAACTATTTTATTAACTTAACCCTGTTCTTATACAAAGCATTACACAAGCTGTTTAGAAAGTGAGATTCAATGTTTTGTTTTTCCTTTCCTCGTGCTTCTAGAACATGTCCATTCAAAACAGATTCAGGAAGGATATTGGTATAACAAGGGAATGTTGTCTCCCCCTGAAGAATATATTACTATTTTATTTTCATTTCCCCCCTACACAGCTATGAATTCCAGGTGAAACCAAAAAACCCACTTGGGGAAGGCCCACCCAGCAACACAGTGGCATTCAGTACTGAATCAGGTAATCACATCAACAGGATGTAAAGGGCTACAATGTTTTGCAATAGGGAGCTTGTCTGAAACCCAGCCAAACACTATGTATAGTTTCTTGAATTTCCAAAAATCACCTATGGAACAAAACCAATTGTGGAAGATGCCCATAAGGAAAGACCACTTACGTTTTTCCTCATATATTTTGATGTAAGAAAAAAGTTAGGTATATCAGTTTAAAAGAAAAATGTTTAATCTATACTCAAAAATCTAGTGAATTAATGGTCTTCTGTATGCCAGCATCAATGCCTAGAATCAAAATATCAGACATGCTGAGCCATACATCTAGAAAGGAAACTCATTTGATACGTTTGTTTTATGATAAGCAACTGTAAAATTCTCTTTTGTGACCTTCTAAGCTCCAATTCCCTAATGAGATACATATATACTCACAGCATCATTTGTATAATTTTACACCAACTGCAGTTCATGGCGTGTTGGTGACTTTATCATCAGTAATTTTTATATGAAACTAAAAGAGGAAGCTTTTAAAATGCAAGTGAAAGCTAAAACAGCAATGAAGATGTCTAACTACTCAAATCACAAATAAAAGATACAGCTGACTATCTGGCAGAAGATTTCCAATTGAGAACAATTTCCAAAACAACACCCACATACTTTCCAATTCCATTTTAGAAAGAATAAACTATTTTGTGGGTAAAATTTCTTTACTGTAAGCACCCACCTTCTTCACTGTACCACTGGAACACTGAGACCTACTTACTTAATAACTTCTGACTTTGTTGCTATTTCTCCTCAGCGGATCCGAGAGTGAGCGAGCCAGTTTCTGGTAAGTACCTGTCTCGATGTGAACATAACTACATGCTTTTCTAAACTGATTCAACTTACACAGACATGGCGGAATGTAAGTCATGATGATATCCATCAGATGTGAATGAGTATCCAGAACACTCAGTTTCATCAGAAGTCTATGATGTTTTAGGAACAAGTTGGATATTTTGAAGCTTGCTTTCATTCATGTACCAATTTTTTTGTATAATAACTGTCAAGATATAATACCCTCATTTCCACTTTTAATAGCAAGTCACATTAGAGCAGCTGTTTAAATTGTATATGCTGCAACACAAAACAACCCTGAATTCCCTCAGGATGCTGTCTACGTCTAGCACTGCAAAGGCTATTCAACACCTAAAAACACACCTCTACAGTTTTATCACTATTGACAGGAACTTAAGTGGGGCCTTATGTGTTTAAACTCCTATAATATTTATGGCTCCAATATTTAGCATTGGAGAAAACCAGCTGTCAGCAAGTTGACAGTGAACTTGGCAAACTATTTTTGTTTGTTTGTTTTTTTAAAGCTTTTAGGACAGCTCTTCAGCACCAAAATCAGATACTAAACTCAAATCTTATGTTTTCTTGATGCAGGAGGAAGAGATGCCATCTGGACAGAAAGACCCTTTGATTCAGACTCTTACTCAGAATGTAAAGGCAAACAGTATGTCAAAAGGACTTGGTATAAAAAGTTTGTAGGGGTGCAGCTATGCAACTCTCTTAGATACAAGATTTACCTGAGCGACTCCCTGGCAGGTAAGCAAGACTACCTGCTGTTTTGAGTCTTGTCTTTCAGGGAATGCTTTGCAGCATTCTGTAAAACTTGGCCTTTTCTTTGGACAGAAACTAAGGTCTGATGTAAATACAATTTTTCTTTTTGAGCAAGATGTTATTGAAATAGCCTAGAAAACGAGGATTTGAGACATGCCAATAGAAGGTAAACAATGAAAATGCAATTTGAACAGTACCATCATGGCAAACTTGAATGTAAAGACACTAGCCACATTTAAGCTCAATTTTGTTACAGCCAACCAAGGATTAAAAACCTTACTGATAATAAAATGGGTGTATCTAATAGTACTCCTGGGAGGAATATGACAATCAAATTTTAAGTTTGTTAACGACAAGATCAAGATTACAACAACTGGTTGGAAAGGCTATGTAACCCCTTGCTTCAGACTCAGCAGCTTATTTTCTCTTCTATACTCCTACAATAAAAATTTTAAATAAGGCTTAGAAAGATAGACATTTGTTCAATTATTCAACAAGTAGTATCTGCTTTATTCAGACATTGTTCTAGGTGCTAGGAACAAAACAGCAAACAAGCCTTCTTGTAGCTTACAATCTAGTTGTAGTGCTTTGAAAAAAAAAGAGTGGAACAAAACAGCTGAATGGAAGCTCCTTTAATTAGAAGTGTTAGGAAAAGCCTCTCTGAAAAGATAACACTGTGCTAGGAGGAAAACTACGAGAAGGCACTAACCAAGTAAGGATCTTGGGGAAAGCAGAAATGGAGGAAGAGAAACTCAAAGGCCTGTGGCAGAACATGCATAGTCAGTTCCACTGGTGTGGCTGAGGCTTAGTAAGAGGAAGACAAGGCAGGCAGGTGTGAAATCATGTGAGACTTTGGGTTTTCTTCTGAGTACAATTAGAGGTTGCTGGAGAGATTTATGGGAGTAACATCTGAGTAGCATTTTTAAAACATGCAGGATATGAGAGGAAGGGAGGAAGAATAGAGAGACAAAATGAAAAACAGGAATATCAGCTGGGAGACCATTTCATAGTTCAGTCAAAGGACGCTGATGGCTTGAACTAGGGCAAAAGTAGGGGAAAGTACAAGATCAGGAAAGAATGATTATTTGGAACAATGTGATTATTTCAGAGCTAGAGGCCTGGTACATCCATGCACTGGTGGGGTCCCTCAGCCTGGCCTGCACCCTCTTGCAATCCGGGACGCCTTGGGAGATGTCAGACTGCCGGTTTTGGCCCTATCCCTGCAGGGCAGGTGGCTGGGGAGGAGCCCAGGCTGGGTGCTGCGCAGCTCCCGCTCATCCCCGCCCCTCTGAGCCTACTGCCGCAACTTGGTAGCAAGCTGCCAGGGAGACAGGAGAGGCTCGTGCCACCACAGCTGTGCTCACCAGCCATGAGCCCAGCATCTGGTGCTCCCACTATGGGAGCGCACTAACCACCAGGGGGCAGCTCCTGCGTTGAGCATCTGCCCCCTGGTGGTTAGTGCACGTCATAGCTACCAGCCAGTCGTCCAGTTGCTTAGGCTTTTATATATATACATTGTCTCATATCAAAGAAAGTAACATTTTATGATCCTTTTAATTTTTGGTTCTTCAGGAAAATTTTATAACATAGGCGATCAGAGAGGCCATGGAGAAGATCACTGCCAATTTGTGGACTCGTTTTTAGATGGACGCACAGGACAGCAACTGACTTCTGAGCAGTTACCCACAAAAGAAGGTATGTTTTCTGAGCCTCCTCAAAAGCAAGGTTTTATAAATTGACCCAAAAAGAATTCAAGCTGAGGAAAGCAATCACGTTAAAAATAATTCTATGCTAGCACTGTTATAATTATCTAGCTAGAAAGAAAAAACTGTTAAAAGGCCTTACTTAGTATGAAGACTTTAATGAAAGTTTCTCAACTTTCCTCCCAGCCCCTAAGACTCTATTCCTTAAGACCAAGGAAAGCTACATACAGACAAATGTATTCTACTTCAAGGAAACCTGAATAAAAGAGCAATGTTTCCTAAACTTAAATCATTCATATATTACCTTTATGTTTTTTGTCAATATTGAGCACATAGGCATTTTTTTATTCCCTTAAAAAAATTTTAAAGACAGACTACCACAAATGGAAAAACAGTACTATTTGCCTTCATTATATAAGTTCAGTTAAAATAAAACAATTATGTTAAAAAATGAATAACCAAGGTAATGCTGAGGACACATTAGCACTAAGCTGCTTAATGAAGATTAAAAAGATGAAAATTAATTTACTTGTTGTACAGACAAGGTAGGAGAGGGTAAATTAAATGTCCATATTACTTGGGAATCACCAAGAAGTTCATTAGATACCTTAAATCATTTGACTGGTCTTTTCAGCAACACATTTTGTTCACTGGCACCATGAAAAGATGCCTTGATAGGATCTGTGAACCAATGAACCAGAAGTTGAAACTGGTATCTCATAGGAATTGGATATAAACAAACTACAAATTTTGTATATTTCTACATTTTACATTCACAGAGAAATTTTGAAAGTTATAATCATTTAGTATAGGGTCATTGAAGATTCCACCTAAGTTTAATTCTTATAAATTTAGCAAGCTTGATACTACCTTTCTTTTGTTTCTTAACACAGTGGTAAATACACATAGCACCATTACTCAGGTCAGTTCTTCACAGACCACCATGGGTCTGTAATGTGCAGAAAGTACACTTTCACATAAGACAGAGTGTAGATGTGCTCAATGACACTCAAAAACACACAACTCCTCTGACTCCCGCTCCTTTCCAGCTTTGTTTCCTAGACACTACCAGCAGTCCCATGCTTTGTCAAGGAGTTACAGATGCTCCTGATGTTTAGCCCCAGTTTCTACCTCAGGAAAGATTCCATGGCCTCTGTTGCTGTCCATTTCTAAAATACTTCACCTAGAGTAACCTTCAGCCACTCAATCTATGAGCAAAGAAGTCACATATATAACATTGCAATTATTATAACTAATTTTTCCTTGTAGGCTATTTCAGAGCAGTTCGCCAGGAACCTGTCCAATTTGGAGAAATCGGTGGGCACACCCAAATCAATTACGTTCAGTGGTATGAATGTGGAACCACAATTCCTGGAAAATGGTAGATGTTGCAATCGTGTTCACAAGTGCCTTGTTTCATCGTGGCAAAAAATAATTGCAAACACTATGGTATTTGTCACATTCATTTACAGCTGTTCTGTTTACTATGTATAAAAGTTTAAAATCTAATTGATAGCAATATTAGATGTTTATTAGAAAAATTGCTGAGAATATTTATCAGGTTTTAAAAAGTCATTTTAATAAAGCAAGGTATTAACAGAGTAACATTTTTCTGGGGAAGCTGGCTCCCTATTCATGGTATTTTAAGAGATTTTTTGTATATTATTTATCACAATGTTGTAATGTTTTGAGATACTTTTATAACAAAATTAACATCAAAAACTAATATACTTTTTAAAAAATGTTTACTTTTATTAATGTGTATTCTTCCTACTGGTGAGTTAATTCCATAAATCTCTCTTTGGTTTAACTTATTAGATCAGATTAACTTCAGCATATATATCTGGGGGTAAAATTCACGTTTACTTAAACTTCAGTTTTTTAGCAATAGTTGAATATCTTTTCTGAATGTTTAAATAAACATTCATGTGACTATTCATTTCCTCAAATATTTGTAAATTATTAAAAAGGTTTAGTTTCAATAAGCAAATTTCATTTCAGCTCAAAACAGAATTGAGAATGACATTGTTTCAAAAATACACTTTTCTTACTATACTCATAATTATATATTACAATATCTGAATATACTTTGTCAAACTATCCCTTCAAGCAACTGTCTTTGTATTGTTTTTAATATAATTCTAAACAAGTTGTATGAAGAAACTGAATGTGAAGTCTGAGCACAAAAAGATAACATATGATGAGATCGCTACCATTTTACAGGATATTTACTACATTTTTACACATAAGACTTCTAGGAATGAATGTATCAGAAGATGTTTTCACAGTCTAACTTAACCTGTACTGACTCAGACTCATTTTTATTTAAAAAGGTATTTTCCTCATTTGGAGAGGGAGGTGGGAATGCTGCATTGTTGCCCTCATTCTGAGAGGACCCTTTCAACATGCTTCAGTTTTATCAGTGCTACATTCTGTACTTTTCAAACCAGTAGAAACTGCAATAAAGAGATTAGTGTTTTTTTAAGGCTGAGTTTTTTATTTCTGAATGGTTCATCTCTATAAGGAAAATTAGTTATTCAGGATCTACCAAAACCCCCTTGTATCTTTTAATACTGTATCTATTGTATTTATGTATTATTGCTAATCTATCTTCCTGTGACATCAATTTTAAAGTTACACTGTTTTAAGCCAATTATTGTTAAATGCATTTCTTTCAAGTCAGGACAAAAATCAGTTTCTCTGAATAGAAACTGTTCTAAGTTAAACCATCTATACTTTATTTACAAAACATTAGTAAGGATTTGTTTCTCACCTTTTTCTCATCTACACTAATAAAAGAGAAACATGCAAATTGACCATCCCGTCTCTATGCCCACCAGCCAATCAGGAGTATGCAAATTAACCCAACAAAGATGGTGGCGGCCATGGAGCTGGAGCAAGCAGGAGGCTTGCCCCGGCACAGAGGAAGCCAAGCTTCCCGGCCACCCTGGCCTCCGCTCAAGGAAGGGCTGAGGGCCTGGGTCACCAGGGGGCATGACCAGCCTGAAAACAGCCATCAGCCCCTCACCCAGGCTGGCCAGGCACCCCAGTGGGGACCCCCACCCTAAAGGGGGCTTGGCCAGCCTGAAAACAGCCCCCAGCCCCTCACCCAGGCTGACCAGGCACCCCAGCAGGAACCCCCACCCTGATGGGAGTGTGGCCAGCTTGAAAACAGCCCTCAGACCCTCACCCAGGCTGGCCACGCCCCCCAGCGGGGACCCTCACCCCATGGGGGCGTGGCCGGCCTGCAAACCATCACAGGCCCTTCGCCCAGGCTGCCCCACATCCCAAGGAAACCCCCACCCTGATCCAGGACACCCTTCAGGGCAAACCAGCCAGCCCCCTCCCGTGTACCAGGCCTCTATACTAATAAAAGGGTAAAATGCTAATTAGACTGGGAGACCTTCAGGATGTTCTTCTGGACAAAGCCATAGTGGCAGGGCCAAGGTAGAGGCGGTTAGAGGCCAAGAGGGGAGGGCAGTTGTAGGTGATCAGGCCAGGATGGGATGGCAGTTGTGGGTGATCAGGCTGGTGGGGGGGGCCATTGGGGATGATCAGGCCGGCGAGGGGGGGACAGTTGGGGGTGAGCAGACCAGCAGGGAGGCCAGTTGGGGGCGAGCAGGTCGTCGTCAGTGGGGGTCAGTTGGGGGTGATCAGAACAGTGGGGGGGGGGCAGTTTGGGGCGAGCAGGCCAGCAGGGGAGGCAGTTGGGGGCAAGCAGGCTGGCAGGGGGGGCAGTTGGGGGTGAGCACGCTGGCAATGGAGGGCAGTTGGGGGTGATCAGGCTGGCAGGGGGGCATTTGGGGGCGAGCAGGCCAGCAGGCAGAGTGGTTAGGGGCAATCAGGCAGGCAGGCAGGTGAGCGGTTAAGAGCCAGCGGTCCCAGATTGTGAGAGGGGTGTCTGACTGCCGGTTTAGGCCTGATCCCAGTAAACCGGCAGTAGGACATCCTTCGAGGGGTCCCAGATTGGAAAGGGTGCAGGCTGGGCTGAGGGACCCCCCCCCCCCCCCCCCCGTGCACAAATTTCGTGAACCGGGCCACTAGTGAATATATAATTTTAGTGATTAAATTAAACTACAAGACAGCTAATTGATTCAATCATCTTTATTAACCTATCAATGTTATTACATTTTATACATAATATCTAGTTGTCTTTTCAAAGAGATCTATTTTTAGTACATCATGTTAATAGTACAAAGCCAAATGAGATGGCTAAATTTCAACCTAGCATTTTAATAACCTCTGGACAAGGCAAGCTAGAAAGTCAATCACTTTACACACATAAGAGTAGTGTTCCAAAATTACTAGGAAGCTGCTACACTTTTAAGCAGGGGAGGAAAGAATTTTCATTTTGGTCTTTTTTTGTGTTCTAGCAAGTTATACTCTCAATTAACAGCAACAATGATATCATAAAAAATGCTCTGCTTTTTAAATTTCTGAACTTCAATACAAATTAAAATAAAATAATAGTATTGGAGTCTTTTGGGAGGCAAATAGCTAGCAGCTACATTTCATCAATGTAGCTGAGCCTCTTTATCGATAACCAGGTCCAGGTTGAGTATAGCCCTGACCGAAGGGAGGACGGTTACGTGCATAAGGGTTAGGCCCACTTGGAGGAGGGGTTATGGTACTTGCAGACTGAGTAAAACCTGGTCTTGGTTGATAGGCCCCAGCTTGGCTTGGAGCCATTCCAGGTTGTGAGGCAGGGGCCACAGTATAATTAGTAGGCTGAGAAGTTTGGGTAGCGTAAGTGTGTGGAGGGTAATTGCTCGCCTGGTACTGCTGTGGCGGTTGAGCAGGCAGTTGTTGAGGCTGACCAGAAAAGGCAGCAGCTTGTGCCTGGGAAGTTGCTTGCTGCCCATATCCCTGGAACTGCTGAGGTTGCTGGGGTCCAGTCTGCTGACTATAGCCTGCTGAAAAGGCAAAATAAATAATGTTTATACTATCTTTTTCTGTTGATTAAAATTTTCCAGAGAAATAGCCTTTACTGTTATGGACCAAAAATGATGAGAAATTTAACAAACTTAATCCTAAGTATTTATATAACAAGTAAGGTATTAGATTCTACCATGTAATCTTATTTCCAGACTAAATGGCATCAAAATTTTTCTAAACGTTTTTTAAACCCACTCATCTTAAATTGAAACCTGTATACACATATTTCACTAACAAGTGCTTCTACACTATATAATCCCTGAGAGCATAATTCCTAGTATAGAGTAGATGCTCAAATGATAAAGGGCAGAATTAACGCAAAAACTAGTCATTAGTCTGGTTTTGAGGGAAGGCCTATTTAACAACAGTACCAAATAAAAACACGTTAGAGAATTAATATTTTAAAATGAAACAATGGTGCTACAAATACATCTAACTGTGCTATTGAGATGCTTTAAAGGTTTAGTCACTCTATAAAAACTAAGCCATTTAAGAATAAACATTAAGTACCCATCTTCACAACTATTAATATTTTCACTTTTTAAAAATTTGGTATCTGATTTTGTTTTTGCCTTTACAACTCAATATTATGATTTAGCAGTAATAACATAACACACAAAAAGCATACCATATTGCCCCACAAAAGCAACATCTATATTCATTATTTACTAAGGATATAAATTTTTTTAAAAGAAAAAGTCTGCTTCACTAAAAACTTTTATCTCTACCATGAAACACACCTGCAGCTACTTGCAATGAAACCTCTCCATTGACTGGAATCCTGTCAGCATTAAATACCAGATACATAAGAAAATTATTAAAATATATACAACCCCGCACATTTGAAAAAAAAAGGATTGAATGAATTTGTGTATATTCTGAACTCACCTTGAACCTGGGTTCAAAATTTACTCATGAAAGAAACCTTTTGACACAGTCCATGAATACACTGGAAAAAGGTCAGAGGGAAACTGGCAAACCAACAGTGTCAAAAATGGTCCAATGCTACCACCACCACTTAGTCTCCAAGCAGAGTATTCAGTTGACTATTCCCATATCTCCCAATCAAATTCAAATTAATAGGACTAGTGGGATCAGAAATACAAAGACAATTTCAAAAAAACTAAATTTTACTCAGAGGGGAGTCCCTGACTAAAATCATTAAAAGCAAGCTTTATTTTTAATAACTAAATCAAATAACTAATGCATTTTACTTATATTTTCTAAATACTGAACTAAAGTCAATTCGTGATCAAATCTTGAGTGTCATACAGTTTCTCCTATCTTCTACATAAAATTTTTTAACTTAAATTTTTTACTATAAGATTATGGAGAAACAGACGGACTCAGCTTTTATACTGAAAAAGTCTATTCAACTTAAGACCGTGAACAAAAAAATTAAAACAAGCAAACAAATAAAAAAAACCTGCCTTTTCATCCTGGCAAAAACAAACAAAAAAATCTAAACTGGCTTTTTCACTAAGGAGTCTGGAAACAACTGGATCCTTAATTATCTCTTAAGAGAGAGACTGACCCCTAGGGGCCTAAGATGCCATTTTCATTAGCAAACTAGTAAAGTCTTCGACCACAACGTGGCAATACTTCCAAATTATATGTATAATTTCCCTCAAACCACCATCCCCTCCCTTAAAAAATAACTGTGGTGAAGAAACCAAAAATCATAAGAAATGAAAATTCTGTTGTGAACAAATGAATAGTGGGATCATATGGTCCACAAAGCCTAAAATATTTACTATCTAGCCTTTTATGACAGAAGTCTGCCAACCCCTAGCTTGGTTTGAGAATGCAGAATGGCATAGGGAAGTAATTAACTGGAAAGTCAAATGCACTGGGTTCTTATCTAGCAACCCCACTGAATGGCTGCATGTCCTTCAATGCACCACAACCACTCCCAACCCTAGTTGCCTCATTTATAACATGAGTGGGTGGGACAAAATCAGTGGTCTCAACCTTGCTGACTTTAGAATGACCTGCAATGCTTCCAAAATATCAAAACCTGAGTCCCACAAACTAAATGAAACAAAATCTCTGGGAGGAGGGCCCAGGTGCCTGTAATTTTCAAGAAAAGCTCTCCGGGTGCTTCTAAAGCTCTGAGATTTCTACAAATTACATAATTTGTAACATTTTGATTTTTCTTTAATTTTAAGGACTTGCATCCTAAAAATAACCTTTCCTCAAATATCATAATCCAAGTTTAAATTCATTCCACCTATTTTATATAATTAAAAACTAGCAGCTACAGGTTAAATCACTATACAGCAAATTCAATCCAAATAAAAATTGCTGTATGTGTTAAGATATGTCAAACTGCAATTAATGATAGAATTTTGTAGTCTAGTTTAGGGACAGGCAAGCTTTTTTTTCTGTAAAGGGCTAGATAGTGAATATTCTAGATCTTATGGGCCTACTAGAGGCCTGGTGTACGAATTTGTGTGCAGTGGAGTCCCTTGGCCTGGCCTGAGGGATCGAGCCAAAACCAGCTCTCTGACATTCCCCAAGGGGTCCCAGATTGCAAGAGGGCACAGGCCAGGCCGAGGAACCCCACTAGTGCACGATCAGGGCCGGGGAGGGACGCGGGAGGTTGGCCAGCTGGGGAGGGACTGCGGGAGGGCTCTAGGGCGTGTCTGGCCCATCTTGCTCAGTCCCAATCAGCCGGACCCCAGCAGCATGCTAACCTACCGTCTGCCCCCTGGTGGTCAGTGCACGTCATAGGGAGCGGTTGAGCAGCCTTAGCATATCATTAGCATATTACACTTTGATTGGCTGAACGGACGACCAGACGCTTACATATTAGGCTTTTATTATATAGGATGATCTCTGTTGCAACTACTCAACTCTGCCATTGAATGCCAAAGCACCAATAGGCAGTACAAAAATGAATGAATGCAGATGTGTTCCAATAAAACTTTATTCACAAAAATAGGCAAAAAGTCATATTTGGCCTATGGTTTATAGTTTGCTAACTCCTACTCTACTTTTTACTACAAAACTCCATAAAATAGAAATTAGGCAAGATAAATTGATTGTAGTTGAAACTTGACACTTAAATGTTTCATTGTAAAACAAGAGTTGAACACGAACTCTCTAGCAAATATAAAAATTAACTGAATTGTTATAATCACTATGTTCAAAACAACTATATTTAATGTTCTTAATTGCCTGAATTAGGTTTTACACAATTTTTTTTTTTTTTTACCTGTTTCTGGCATTCCTACATACTTTGGAGAAATTTAAAAACCTAAGTAGCTTAATTTGCTTCTTATTTACAGGGCTGGGCAAAAGTAGGTTTATAGTTGTGAATACATAAAACAGAGTTAATAAAGCTATTATAATAATCATAACCTGCATGTCTATTCCACATAAACCATGGTAAGCCTACTTTTTCCCCACCCTGTATTAAGATCACCTTTCCATGTATGAGGGAACTATGAGTATTAATATTTTTACAGACACTAAGAGTATACTGGGATTATGAGTTACATTAATGAAGTGAAAACACCTTGCATTTTTGCAATTCTAAGTTACCTAAGGGTAAGCTGATCAGAAGGAGATAGCTTTTTATTAAAAACTTTTTAAACTACAAGTTATTAGAGAATCATCTACTATGACTGTTTTACTTGCCCACTGAAAAACTGAAATGTTGATTTACAATAAAATATTTATACAAAATATTTTAAAATAAATAAAACAAATGTTATTTCCCTAATAAATAAATACTACCTGCTATGACAATGTAAGTATTACAAATCAAGGAATTAAGAGCAAAGGATTAATGTTTAGTGAGTATAGCAAGAGCTCAAAAACCATGAGCCAGATCCTTCTGGACACCTGCTCACCTGAATACTGAATGCCATACTGCTGTGCTGGCTGAGGTGGTGCCTGTGGCTGCTGAGCACCATAACCAGCCTGCTGTGGGTACTGTTGATACATCTGACCTAAAAAAGACAAGAAAAAGAGGCAGGTTTAACTCAGTAGAATACCTTTAAGGCACATTTAATTCTCTGCCCACCCAAACACATAAACATACTGAGTAACAAAGACAGAAGAATGTTTGTTCCCCTTTAAATGTCAATGAATAGACATTTAACAATTTAATGAACAATTTGACAAGTGTTTTCAAACCCAACTGTCAACAGGTTATGTACTGCTAATGTTCAATAAAAATCAAGTAAGTCAAAAAACATGCCCTGGCCTGTTTGGCTCAGTGGATAGAGCGTCGGCTTGCAGACTGAAAGGTCCCAGGTTCAATTCCAACCAAGGGCATGTGCAGGAGGTAGCTGATCAATGTTTCTCTCTCATCGATGTTTCTAATTCTCTATCCCTCTCCCTTCCTCTCTGTAAAAAATCAATAAAAATTTAAAAAAAAATCTAAGACACACCATTAATAGCTCCCAAATCTTTCCTAAAACACTATATTTGTCATCTAAAGGTTTAAACTTTTTTTGGTTACCATGTGAATGGACTCTTTGGTAGCAAGGAATTACATGGTATCTTTCATTCCAGACCTCAAAGACACCTTTGGCATTTTGACAACAGTTTGCTTTTCCATCATCTGAAGATCCTAGCCAATCACATGGAATCTGATAAAGCGTAAATAGTTCCTCACTGAACTTTTTAATAATGGTAGATCTGCTTAACACTGGGGATGTGTCCTTGGAAATGAGAGTACTATTTATGTCAGTAGACAACAGTTCCTACAGAGAAACCCTTCAGACACTTTTATTACCTGTGATTTCCAAACAAGTAAGTTTTTCTTGATTCATGTCTTTATCATCTTTACCACTTTACAGTTGTTCTAATGGTGGATTTATCTCAATCTAATGCAATAAAGCTCTCGTTTTAATATCTAGCTAGTATTTAAATCCCTAAAATTTTATGTTGACTCTTTCAAAAATATTCAAACTATCTAATGTTGATCAAAAGACTGGGAGTAGCCTGGCTAGTGTAGCTCAGCTGGGTGCACATCATCCCGTGCACCAAGAGTTCCCCGGTTCGATTATGGTCAGGGCACATGCCCTGGTTGCGGGCTCTATCCCCAGTGGGGGGCGTGCAGGAGGCAGCTGAAAGATTTTTCTCTCTCATCGATGTTTCTATCTCTCTGTCCCTCTCCCTTCCTCTCTCTCTAAAAATCAATAAAAACATATTTTTAAAAGACTATGGTAAAATAGCATACTTTTGGCAGAACGAGACAACTACTAAAAAAAAGTCAATGCAGCATCCAGTGCCACTTTAACTGTAACTGAAGTGCAGCAGGCAGCCAGCACTCACTTGCTTCTGTTGCTGAAAATACATCTTACCACCACATGGCCCCTTTATATAAATAGTTAGAGCACCACCTAGTGTTTGTTTTAAAGTGAAATGTGTACTTTTAAAGGTCCTTTTATGTATGGGCAATTCACAGAACCAACATTTAAATATCTGGAAGGCACCCTAGAGATCAGTAGCTAGATCAGTAACTACAATAATCCTCACCCACTTATCCACCAGGAATATGTTCCAAATGGATACCTGAACCACGGATAGTACCCAACCACATATATATGAAAAACATTATATATAATAAAACATTATATATATATATATATATATATATACACACACACACACACACACACACATACATATATATATATAACATTATATATATAAAAAACATTATATATATGTATATGTATATATATGTGTATATATAATGTTTTTTCTATACATACTTATACTATAGTTTAATTTATAAATTAGGCACAATAAGAGATTAATAATAACTAATAATAAAATAGAATAAATATGAAGTTATGGGAATGGCTTTGGGGCCATTATTAAATAAAATAAGGGTTACTTGAACACAAAGCACTGTGACAACACGACAGTAGGTATAACCATATACAGTGTGGGTACAATGAACAAAAGGATGACTCATATCCTAGTTAGGATAACTCAAGATTTCATCCGGCTACTCAGAACAGTGCGTAATTTAAAAATTACAAATTATTTATTTCCATTTAATATTTTCAGACCACAGTTGACTGCGGGTAACTCAAACTGCAGAAAGAAAAACTATGGAAAAGGAGAAACTACTATACTTAGCCAATCTGCAGAGCTCCAAGGGTATAAATGAGGCACCTCAGTGCCTGCTGTCCTGAGCTTGTGGCACCTCAATTTCCTTCACATATGGCAGCAACTTTTAACCAGTGTGCCACAAGAATTTTTAAAACATGCAATACCTGACTATTTAGTCAGGGAAAATGACCTATTTTCCCTTAGATTGTCAAATAAAGAAATTACAACAGCCAACACAACAACAGCTATCTGGTGTGAATGCCCTATCTTGAACCATAAATATATGTCATATAATACAGCTGCATCTTATTGGTAACATCACAGATTAAGGTTGCATCTGATCGGTTAATTCTTGGTACCAGAAATCCTTATATGGGCACCTGATTTTTTTTAAAGTCACTTTGGAGCAAAAATGGTAGATAGTTACTATCATTATAGTTTTTGTAAATCAATCAAAATTATACTTATTTTTTGTCAGGTCAGCAAAAAATCTATTTCTTGGTGTGCTGAAGAATTTTAGTAATTAGTTTATGTGTGCCATGAGATAAAAAAAAATTGAAAAATCACTGACATATGGCAATGACCCCCTTTTTATCATAATATTGTAATACTGAGGTTATAAGTTACATTTCATTCAGGATTAGATTTTCCTTTAAAACTACTGGTTTAGTCCAAATTTCACAATTTACAGTGAGAGAATATCAAAACCCACAGAGTAAATTTACTCATCCAAGCACACATCATTTAAAGAAAAAAAGTCTGATTTTAAAATACACTTTTTTTCCTCAAGACATTATTAACAGTACTACTTTTAAGTATGCTTTACTTCTATTTTAAAAATATTTTTAAATTACAAAAGTAATACACAGTTGCATAAGGGGGAAGGGAGAAGAAAGTAGCACCTAAATTAAAAGTATCACTTCAATGAGTCACCTCTTACCCCAGGGTCACCACTGACTGGTATGAATCCTTCCTGATCTTTCACCTTGTGTTTTATTCACATAAATACTTTCTTAGGTTCTTTTTCCTTTTCAATAATCAGAAGCATACATAACATATTGTTCTATTTGGTGTGTTTTTTTATCCCAAAATATACCATATTAGTCAATCAAAATCTTTCCTACCTGTGTTCATAACATGAACACAAGCATTTACCATTACAAACAACACTGCAATAAACATTTCTGCATGTGTACTTTCCTGCACATGTGCTCTAAGCTCTATTTTACCTTCACTCTGACCTGCTTGTGTCTGAGCTCCTGTATATGGTGGCTGTTGTGGCTGAACTCCGGGGGGGTGAGCTGCGGAGGAGGAGGAAGCAATGCTGTCAGGTGTTCCTGAACGATCTTCTGCAGGAGCACTGGGTGGCCCTGGACAGTCATAAAAAGTCAGTTAATTTCTAATGCAAGACCATTCCCCAGCAAGCTCAATTCATAAGTATGGTTAAAAGAGACTAAAAATAAAAGTACTATAGAATAAACATAAACGTAAATGCAGGATTTTACATTTAATGTATATATATATATTTTTCCTTTGCTCCAGTCTCAAGAATCCACAGCTACAACTGGAAATCCTTCCCTATAAAGTGCAGAGTGCTGTATTTCTGAGTAGTAACCGTCCCCTGAAAAAAACAAAACTCATCTCTGCAATACCAATGTCCTCCACATCATGCAATCTAGTTTGTAGGTCAACCAAAAGTACAATTTCATTCTTTATGGGTTGTCACTGCCCATTAAAGAAAATACAACCCTATAGTTTAGTATTTAAGGATACAAACACTACTTCTCACAATTCCTTCTCACATGCCCCCTTCAGCTAAACTAATCTATTCCCTATTCCACCAATATATGTATTTTTTCTGCCTCCATTTCATTGATCACTATTCCCTCCACTGTCCCATTTTCACACATATAGATACAACAGTCTTTAAAACTCAGTTATAACTCCACAGTTCTAGTAACACTTCTTCACCCATAAATACTTTTTCCTCTTGTGAACTTCTATAGAGATACTTTTATTATGACTCTTACCAACTTCTGCTTTGCATTTCTGAGTAGATTCCATCTTCCCTTACTAAAAGCTCTTTGACCAGGTTCCTTTGTGATCCTTTTCATCTGCCTCACAACCCCTACCTCTCTTATCCATGGAGCTACTCATACTGTTCCAAAATCATAAACAAAGCAGTAAATGGAGAAAATTCACTAAAGTTCCAATAATGTGACAGTCAAAAAAGACATTCTGGAGACAACTCGTGATATGTTTACTCCTTTAAGTTCTTTTTGTTTAGAAAATACAGGAGAGTGGTTAAAAGCACAGGTTTTGGAGGCAGACTGCCTAGGATCGAATCCTAGTACTTCCACTACTAATACTAATTCCTACTCCATAAGGTTCCTATAAAAATCTACACTAATAAAAGAGAAACATGCAAATTGACCATCACTCCGCTATGCAAAGCCACGCCCACCAGCCAATCAGGAGCGAGTATGCAAATTAACCCAACCAAGCTGGCGGCCGGCCATAGAGCTGGAGCAAGCAGGAGGTTTGGGTTGCCCTGGCAATGGAGGAAGCCAAGCTTTCCACCCGCCCTGGCCTATCCTGGCCTCCACTCAAGGCTACAAAGTTTCAATTATAGAAGATAAATAAATCCCAACAAAAATGGCAGCAGCCACAGAGCTGAAGCAAGCAGGAGACTTGGGTTGCCTCCGGTGATGGAGGAAGCCAAGCTTCCCGCCCGCTCTGGCCAGTCCTGGCCTCCGCTCAAGGCTACAAAGTTTCAATTATAGAAGATAAATAAGTCCTAGATACTTGCTTCCAGCAGGCCCTGGTCTCCGCTCAAGGAAATGCTGAAAAAAAAAAAGAAAAAGAAAAAAAGGAGGGGCTGGAACCTTGGGTCACCGGGGGGTGATCAGGCCAGGATGTGATGGCAGGGGCCATTGGGGGTAAGCAGACCAGCAGGGGGGCCAGTTGACGGTGAGCAGGCCATCAGTGGGGATCAGTTGAAGGTAATCAGGACAGCGGGGGGGGGGGGGGGGGGGAGACAGTTTGGAGTGAGCAGGCCAGCAGGGGGGCAGTTGGGGGTGAGCAGGCCAGCAGGCAGAGTGGTTAGGGGCAATCAGGCAGGCAGGTGAGCAGCTGGAGCCAACAGTCCCGGATTGTGAGAGGGATGTCCAACTGCCGGTTTAGGTCCAATCCCTGTAAATTGGCAGTAGGACATCCTTTGAGGGGTCCCAGATTGGAGAGGGTGCAGGCCGGGCCGAGGAACACCGCCACCCTGCACGAATTTCATGCACCGGGCCACTAGTAAGTTACAAGTGTTTATAAAAATGATTATTTAGCAAGAGCTTATTAAAGTATTAGTGGCTCAGTGCACAAAATTCGTGCAAGGAGGGGGGGTTCCCTCAGCCCAGCCTGCACCCTCTCCAATTGGGGGCCCCTTGGGGGATGTCCGACTGCCGATGTCCCAGGGATCAGGCCTAAACCGGCAGTCGGACATCCCTCTCACAATCTGGGACCACTGGCTTCTATCCGCTCACCTGCCTGCCTGCCTGCCCGATCGCCCCTAACTGCCTCTGCCTGCCTGCCTGATAGCCCCTAACTGCCCTCCCCTGGCAGCCTGGTATCACCCCCAACTGCCCTCCTCTGCCAACCAATTTGGTTTTGATTGGTAGGTTTCTACACCAGTCAGCGTCAAAAGCTCCGCCTCCTAGGCAGCCATTGGCTCCTCACAGTTCACCCAGATTTGGTTATGATTGGTCAGTTTCTATGCCAGTGTCAAAAGCTCTGCCTCCTAGGCAGCCATTGGCTCCTCACACTACCCAGATTTGGTTCTGATTGGTCAGTTTCTATGCCAGTCAGCATCTCTGGGCTTATCAAAGGGGCCTGATCAGAAAGGCGGGGCTGATCAGCAGCCCCGGTGGAGGCCTGGAGAGAAATGGAGGCACGGCTGTTGGCTAGGCCTGGAGAGAAAGAGAGAGGCAAGTGCTGATCAACAGCTGCCACAAAGGCTATGGATCCGACCCTGCTTCTCTCTTCAGGCCTCTCTCCGGGCTGATTCACAGCCCCCTCAGCAATCATTGCTGGGTCACTGCGCCTACAGCCACAGCAGTCAGTGTTGGGTCACCACGGTAACACAGTGCTGACTGCAGGACTGACTTCCGATTGGTCAAGCCTCAGGTATGACGGACCCAGGGTTTTTATATATTAGGACTAGAGGCCCAGTGCACAAAATTCGTGCACGGCGGGGAGGGGGGCTGTCCCTCAGCCCAGCCTGCACCCTCTCCAATCTGGGACCCCTCGAGGGATGTCCGACTGCCCATTTAGGCCCGATCCTACCAGGCAGTCGGACATCCCTCTCACAATCCAGGACTGCTGGCTCCCAACTGCTCGCCTGCCTGCCTTCCTGATTGCCCCTAACCGCTTCTGCCTGCCAGCCTGATCACCCCCTAACCACTCCCCTGCCAGCCTGATTGATGCCTAACTGCTCCCATGCCAGCCTGTTTGCCCCTAACTGCCCTATCCTGCAGGCCTGGTCACCCCTAACTGCCCTCCCCTGCAGGCCTGGTCGCCCCCAACTACTCTCCCATGCAGGCCTGGGTCCCCCCGAACTGCCCTTCCCTGCAGGCCCGGTCGCCCCCAACTGCCCTCCCTTGCAGGCCTGGTCCCTCCCAACTGCTTTCCCCTGCTGGCCTGATCACCCACAACTGACCTCCCTTGCAGGCCTGGTCCCTCCCAACTGCCCGACCATGCTGGCCATCTTGTGGCGGCCATCTTGTGTGTTGGAGTGATGGTCAATTTGCATATTACTCTTTCATTAGATAGAAGCCTGGTGCACGGGTGGGGGCCAGCTGGTTTGCCCTGAAGGGTGTCCCGGATCAGTGTGGGGGTTCCCTTGGGGCGTGGGGCAGCCTGGGCAAGGGTCCTGTGGTGGTTTGCAGGCTGGCCATGCCCCCCTGCGACCCAAGTGGAGGCCCTGGGATCTGGGATTTATTTATCTTCTATAATTGAAACTTTGTAGCCTTGAGCGGAGACCAAGGCAGGCCAGGACTGCAGAAGCTTGGCTTCCTCCATCGCCGGGGCCAACTCAAGCCTCCTGCTCTCTCCAGCTCCGTGGCTGCCGCCATTTTTGTTGGGATTTATTTATCTTCTATAATTGAAACTTTGTAGCCTTGAGTGGAGGCCTGGGCCAGCCAGGGTGTGCGGAAAGCTTGGCTTCCTCCATTGCCAGGGAATCCCAAGCCTCCTGCTCGCTCCGGGGTCACAGCCATCATGGTTGGGTTAATTTGCATACTCGCTCCTGATTGGCTGGTGCACGTGGCTGGTAGGTGTAGCAGAGTGATGGTTAATTTGCATATTACTCTTTTATTAGATAGGATTACCACTTATAAAGCTCCACATAAGTTCCTGCTTGCTATTGCCAGCAGACTAATTTCCTTGAGGGCAAACACCTAACCCTTGCACTAGTATATCCCAGAAGTTAGCACTGTGTTAAGCACACAGTTTGCAGCTGACAGTCCAGATTTGATGAGAACCTAAACTAGGATTAACAGCAGTGGTAATACAAGAGAAACTGATGATTACCAGAGTAAAATGGCTGACTGCTCCTGTGTGCCTCCGTTTCATTGACACCTATATACATGTAGACAAATTCATACACACAGCCCTTCTATAAAAAACACTGTTATCCTTAAAAAATGTATTACTTTGATTGCTCTTTTCTCCCTTACACATAATTAATGTACTTTATCCAATCTGTAATACTTCATCCCTCCTTCTCATGTCCATTCACTATTATAGCTGAATTTTTCACCACATCATACTGGAATAACTCAAAGTATTCTGACATTTTCAATGTGTATAGTTTTTGTATTTCAACACGCAAAGCTACCAGAAAAATGGTCTGCAAATAATGTGATTATATTAACCATAATATTCTGGTCTGGCACATAATATATTCTAATAAAAAATTTAAGACTGCTCTCATATATAATTATTTACTCCACTCTCTGGCATTTCTTGAAGTTTTAAATATAAGAAGCTGTAATATTAACTCATTTCAGTTGCTTTAAAAATGTGTTTTTCAGCTGTGTCATTTGTCTATAGTCTTCTTTTGCCAAGAACATCCATCATATACAAATATGAGTCTCTTAAGAATTTTACAATTCTCTCTAGTGAATAATCTCATAAAAGTATCAAAGAAAAATAAAATTAACAGGCTGAATCTTACATTTCTAGTTAATAATGGCAAAGTAAACTAGTTAGGTAAACCCTTCCACAGGTAACAACTAAAAACCTGAGCAAAATAGAAAAAAACAATTATTTAAAATCACTGAAAGTCAACCAAATGTCTGCAGAAATCAGAAGAGTTTACCCCCAGTGGGATTACAATGGGAAAGAAATGCAAGCCTTGACCTCTGCAGCTCCAAGAAAAAGCCACAGTGTTAACTTCATGGCTAGCCAAACACCTAGAAATTTGAAGGCAAAATTCTTAAAATGAGAGACCACCAACAAAGGAGTAAGACCAAAAATCTGAGTATAAACCAAGTCCCAAATTCCTAGCTGACCAGAGTTAGGCGTAGGGCAAGAGACAGCCAAGAGGGCTCAGAAAAAAAGCAGCACCTAGAGCTGAAAGAACTGAGCAGAGATGTCAGCTGCTATACTCTGTAGGAAGACAAAATGAGCAATTTGAGTCCATACAAGTTAACTACCTGCTAGAGAAACAGTAACAAAAAAATTCTCAAAAGAACTGAAAAGAATGCCAAGTAATTACAACATATTAACCACGATGTCCAGTTTTCAATCAAACACTATCAGGCATACAAAATATTAGAAAAAATGTGCCCATACTCAGGGGGGAAAGGCAGGCAAAAGAATGTGACTCACAATTGGCCCAGATCTTAGCTATAGCAGACAAACATTTCAAAGCAGCTATTATAAATATTTTTGAAGAACTAAGTAAAAATATATTCAATGAGTTAAAATGAAATAATCTTAATGAATGTAAAGGTAAGGAATCTCAACAGAAAAAAATAAACTACAAAAAGAACCAAATGGAAACTCTAGAGCTAAAAGCAAAAGAGAATTCTCTAGAAAGGTTCAATAGCAGAATGGTAATGGCAGAAAGAACCAGTGAACTTGAAGAGAGTTCAATAGAAATCACCTCAACTGAAGAATAGAGAGAAAAAAACAGTGGGGGGAAAAAATGAAACTCAGAGACCTATGGGACAATATTAAGCTCTACAATATATGTGGAACCCCAAGAGAAAGAAGCAAAAAAATGTTGAAGAAATAAAAAATAAAAAGGAAGAAATCACAGTATAGGTGTTGCTATAAGATTTAAAATATTCATATAGCCTGGCTGGTGTTGCTCAGTGATTAAGCATTGACCTATGAACCAGGAGGTCACGGTTCAATTCCCAGTAAAGGGCACATGCCAGGGTTTCAGGCTAGATCCCCAGTAGGGGGCATGCAGGAGGAAGCCGATCAATGATTCTCTCTCATCACTGATGTTTCTCTCTCCTTTTCCCTTCCTCTTTGACATCAGTAAAAATAATCTTAAAAAGTATATTCATTTAAAAGCACTTTCTACACTAAAGCAATTTAACCAGAAATGTACATTTAAATTTTTCTAATTTCTGATCAGAAGAAAGACCAAGACAGTAAATATAATTTAATCATGAAACGATATGATTTTTAAAAAATAAGATTTCTGATTTCTACTTTTGATAAAATTTACCTAAACCAAATAGTGGTTATTCTATAAAGAGGAGTTTTCTACTAACTGGGAGAGGGTATGAGAAAGCTTTCTGGGAGCTGGAAATCACCTACATCTTGATCTAGTTGGGGTTTTATATAGGTGTATACATATGTAAAATTTACTGAACCTTAAGATTTGTGCACCTCACTATATCCAAATTATCCTCTATTAGAGAAGAAAAGGGAGGGAAGGAAAGAGAGACTAAATGAAGAATGGGAGGAAGGAACTAACTTACCTGAAACCTGATCATCTGTTAAGCCAAACGCTGACATGACATTTTTACTGATTTCATCTTGGTTTTTTAAAGGATCAAAAGCTGACATACTTGCTGCCATAACCTGAGTAGACTGTTTTCCAGAAGAATCAGAAGCAGCAGGCTTTTCTTCCCTACCATCCATAGTATCTATAGGAGGAAAAAAACAAAAACTTGTTTCCATTTTATCTATACTCACTAAGGGCTAACAAAAAGAAGACAGGGAAATACAGGGTGGGGCAGAAGTTAGTTTACAGTTTGAGCGCATGAAACAGTTTATTCTTATATTATTATTTATTCATTACTATATTATTTCCCATACAAGAAACTGTAAGCCTACTTTTGCCACCCTGTATATAAGTGTATATAGTCTGGAATGTTAACAGTAAGTATTTCTGAACACAAGATTAGAGATCATTCTACTTTCTTCTTTATACTTATTTACATTTTTAATTTTTAAATTAGAAAAAAATAGTCAAAAAGAAACACAGGATAAATAACAGCTTTTTCAAAAAATTATATCAACATTTTGCCCTAAAAATTATCAGATGAAAAAATATATATATAAGCTCCTTAACAAAAAGAGAAAAAAAATTTACTTTTTTTTTTAGTTCTTGGAGTCCCAAGACCTATACCCTAATATAAGACACATACTAGACACTTATTTTGTAAAAGAAGATATTAACTAAAGTTACAATTATCAACGTTTATGTTTTATTTCTACTTGTCTACTGGTCTATTACTAGATTACATGAAAATCCCAAGCCAACCAATACACTAAAAACATTATTTTAACTTGATATGTTTTTGTTTCAAATACTTATTTAATTAAATCCTTACAGACAAAATGAAATGTGTCTGGGATCTGCTCAAAATAATATGGGAGGAGTGGAAATGTGGTGTAGTATAGATGACATGATGATGACTATGACTTGAGGTTGGGTGTACGTTCATGGGATTCATTACAGTATTATATCTACTTTTATATACGTTTAAATTTTCCATAATATACTATTTTCAAAATGGAAAAATAAAATTTTAAACATTATGAGCAGGATACATTTAAAACCATTTTTTTCTTCTAAGGATACTACGATACTCAATAGGTATTTATACTACTACTTTGTAAAAGTAAAGGGATTCAAGAATAACCTACATTTTACAAATAGGAACCTGAGGTCAAGACAAAGAAAGATATAAAAACAGAACAAAATATACAAGTAAAAAGAATATTGCTAACGATTTACTCAATTAACAGTTAGTAATCAATTTTTTTCTGCTACCAAGCAAGTAAATAAACATGTTATTAGATCACATCTTTAATCAAGAAAAATTTATCTTGTAAAAGAAAACGTAAGTACTAAGGGGAATATAAGCACATAAGGGTTTGTATTTCTCATTCATTCCTATCATTCCACTGGTTACACTAACATTTCCTAAATTTCTAGAAGAAAACTCCTACGAATACTTCTTTAAAATAAGTCCCCCAGTTATTCATCATCCTTACCAATTTTCCTTCCTCTAATTCCAAGGCTACACCCAAAGAGCAAATCACATCAATCTTACAAATTATTCATCCTCATACTACTACCTTCCACTACCTATGCATCCTTCCAATTGCAAACTAAATCCATCAGAAAACACAATATATGTCCACCCGCCTACTAGTTGCTCCATTAGCTAGCTGCTAGAGCTACTGTAACAGGTCAATCAGTATCTAAGGTAGCCTCCGCATTATCTGCTTCATAGAGGAAGCAAGTGTCCAAGAACCACTGCAAAGGTAGAGCACTGAAAAGCATAGATAGCTGCATATTTCTGTCAGTTCCAAATTTACTGATAAATCTTGTTTTATCTGAATATAAATAGTACATGTCATCTGTAAAATGGAAAAAAAATAATTTTTCTTTGCATATTTTAATTAAAATTTGTGTTTAAGATAAACTTTACAATATGCCATTTGAATATACTAACCTAGATTTTTTTTTTTTAATCTTCACCCAAGGATCTTTTTTCCATTGATTTTTAGACAGAGTGGAAGGGAGGGAGAAGTGGGAGAAAGAGAGAGAAAGAGGAAGAGAGAGAAACACCAATTGGTTGCCTCCCACTCACACCCTGGGCTGGGGATGGAGTCTGCAACCAGAGGTTATGTGCCCTGGACTGGGAACCCCTGACTGGGAATAGAACCCATGACCCTTTGGTCCAACGCTCTAACCACTAAGCCAAACCAGCCAGGGCTAGAATTATTTTTTACTTGAAACTACTTGCATACCAACTGAAATGAAATGATTTTAATTCCTAAGGTTCATTAACTAACTATTACACTGAAAAGGATTCAAGAGTCTAAGGGGTTTGAAAAATGACCTATGTCATAAACCCAGAAGTCTAAAACTAGACTCAAATAGTCACCAAGAGAGCACTTTAAAAATGGGATTCCTGGGTCCTACTATTGCCAGCAGACTAATTTCCTAGGAATCTAGCTATCTATATAAAAGCCTAAGCGACCATTCCAACAGAAAGGACGACCTAACAGGCTGTGTGGGGTGACCAGGCCAGCAGGGAGGTTAGTGAGGGGCGACCAAACGACCGAGCAGCAGGCTGCGTGGGGCGACCAGGCTGGCAGGGGTGTTAGTGAGGGGCGGCCAAACGACCGAGCAGCAGGCTGCGTGGGGCGACCAGGCTGGCAGGGGTGTTAGTGAGGGGCGATCAAACGACTGAGCAGCAGGCTGCATGGGGCGACCAGGCCGGCAGGGGAGTTAGTGAGGGGCAACCAAACAACCGAGCAGCAGGCTGCGTGGGGCAACCAGGCCAGCAGGGAGGGTTAGTGAGGGACGACCAAACAACCAAGCTGCAGGCTGCGTGGGGCAACCAGGCCCAAGGTGGGGCAGTTGGGGGCGACCAAGCTGGCGGGGGGCGCAGTGAGGGGCAACCAGGCCAGCAGAGGGTGGCAGTAAGGGGTGACCAGGCCGGCATGGGGGGCAGTAAAGGGTGACCAGGCCAGTGGGGGGGAAGTTAGGGGTGACCAGGCTGGCGGCAGGGGCAGTTGGGGGTGACCAGGCCGGCAGGGGGGGCAGTTGAGGACAACCAGGCTGGCAGGGAGGGGTCAGTAAGTGGCGACCAGGTCAACGGGGAGGGAGGGGGACTTAGGAGCAACCAGGCCGGCAGGGGGAGGGAGCAGCTGGGGGCAACTAGGCCAGCAGGGGGGCAGTTGGGGGTGACCAGGCCAGCTGGCAGGTGAGCGGTTAGGAGTCAGTGGTCCCAGATTGTGAGAGGGTACAGGCTGGGTGCAGATCCTGGGGATCGGGCCTAAACCGGCAGTTGGACATCCTCCAAAGGGTCCCGGATTGGAGAGGGTGCAGGCGGGCTGAGGTGATTGCCCCCCCCCACATGCACGAATTTCATGCACCAGGCCTCTAGTTGGTATAATAAAATCCCCCAACAATCCTGATGAACAGCCAGGTTTAGGAATACACATATGAATACTAGCAAAGACAAAAATAAAAAGATATGACAATGAGAGTGCCATCCGAACTCCTGAAGAATGTTTTGTTTTAATCTGCAAAAAGATGTAAGGATAACTTTTTTAAAAAATGTAGAATCACAGTCTACCATTTTCAGGAATACTGGTGGAAGGTCCTGGTTCACCAGGTGGTTCCAAGCTATCCAATAAGCGATTCACTTTATTTCGAAGTTCTATGAGTTCTCGACGGAGATATTTCACCTGACTTGATTCAAGGGGTCTTGGCTGGCCATTAACTGAAATAAAAGAATTAATTTGGTTAAAATTAGGAAATGTTTTTGAGTAAGTATACTGACAGAATAATATGCACTAAGAAAAAATATGTAATTTCTTAAAAAAGTGAAACAAAATCAAACAAGATACTTATTAATATCACTTGAATGGTAACTATTTTTAAGGAAAGAATTATTTATTGCTAATAATTTACTTTTTGGAAAAAATATATTCATTAGTCTTTGCTGATGCCATATCTACGGCTTATGATCACATTCTTTAAAAAGGTTTCTTAGAAGAATTTAATGACAGTAAAATAAATTAAAACCTATAGAAAGCTCTGATATCATTTCTTTAAATCTTTATTATGAGAGTATTACCGATGTCCCCCTTTTTTCCTCCATTGCCCACTCCTCCCGTTTCCCATCCCACCCCAGGCCTTCACCACCCTGTGTCCATAGGTAATACATATCTATATATATATAAAACCCTAATATGCATATAGACCAAATGGCGGAACTGGTCACTATGATGTGCACTGACCACCAGGGGGCGCGTGCAGAACATGGCGGGCATCAGTTGAGATGGGATGGTGGAGCAGGTGAGCAGGGGCGCCAGACCAAGGTGGGGCGCCAGTCACTGTCATCGGGAAGAGTCTCTGGTGGTTGCTGAAAATCCTTTGCTCCCGCATCCCATGGTCCTGCCGGCTGCTCGCAACTCCTGCCGGCACCGTCAGCAGGTGCAAGCGGCGGTTGCCAGCCCTGATCACCCCTCAGGGCTTCTCCACCTCCCCCTACTCCTGAGGGGTAATCGGGGCCGGCAGCCGCCTCTCACACCTGCTGCCAGCACTCAGCACCGGTCCCAATCACTCGGCGCTGGCAGGAGGTGCAAGCAGCAGCTGCTGGCCCCAATTGCCCCTCAGGGCTTCTCCACCTCCCCCTACTACTGAGGGGCAATCAGGGCAGCAGCTGCCACTCACACCTGCTGCTGGCACCAGACCCAATCACTTCACGCCATCAGTGGGTGTGAGCAAGGCTGGCGCCATCGGTCTGGGAGCGGCAGCGGGGCTGCAGGCAGACAGGAGACCGGGGTCTGCAGCGGGAGGGTCCGGGCAGGGGCACAGAGGATCAAAACCTGCCCCCGTGCCCACAACAGCCTCATGGCCCACAGTTCCTTTCAAGGTGCATGAATTCATGCACTGGGCCTCTAGTATGTATATAAGAACTTGGGTTAATTTCTTCCCACCCCCTCCCTTTCTAAGATTCATCAGTCTGTTCCATGTTTCCATGCCTCTGATTCTGTTTAATTCACCTGTTTATTTTGTTCATTAGATTTCTTGTTCACTGAGATTTTTATATTCAATTGTTGATATGTATTTGTAGACATTTTATTGTTCATGTTTTTTGTTTTTTGTTTTCATTTTATTGTTCATATTTTTCCTTCTTCTCCTCCCCCTTCTTTCCCCCCTCTCTTCTCCCCCCTCCCCCCTCCTCCTCTACCTCCTTCTACAAGAATACCCTTTGCCCTAAGTGGTATGGCTCAGTGGATAAGAGCATTGGCCTGCAGACTGAAGGGTCTCATAACCCTCCTCCTCCTCTTCTTAAAGAATACTCTTCACCCTAGCTGGTTTGACTCAGATAGAGTGTTGGCCTGCAGACTGAAGGGTCCCAGGTTCAATTCCAATCAAGGGCACATGCCCGGGTTGTGGGCTCGATCCCCAGTAGGGGGCGTGCAGGAGGCAGCCAATCAATGATTCTCATCATTGATGTTTCTCTCTCTCCCTCTCCCTCTCCCTTCCTCTCTGATATCAAGAAAAAAATATATATACACTGAGTGGTGGATTATGACCTCTGAACGCATAATAATCTGGCCACTCAGTGTGTTTGTGTGTGTGTGTGTACATTAGAGGCCCAGTGCATGAATTCGTGCATGGGTGGGGTCCGGCCAACCTGGCCAGGGGGAAGGGACATGGGCAGTGGGCCTGCCTGCTGGTCGAACAACTGGTCGAGGGGACAATGTGCATATTAGCCTTTTATTATAGAGGATATACACTGAGTGGACAAATTATTATGCATTCAGAGATCATAATAATCTGGCTACTCAAGTGTGTGTGTGTGTGTGTGTGTGTGTGTGTGTGTGTATGCCCTTCAACATTTCATGTAATACTGGTGGTTTGGTGGTAATGAACTCCTTTAGCTTTTTCTTGTCTGTGAAGCTCTTTATCTTCAATACTACATGATAATTTTGCTGGATGGAGGAATATTGGTTGTCGGTCCTTACTATTCATCACTTTGAATATTTCTTGCCACTCCCTCTAGCCTGTAAAGTTTCTATTGAGAAATCAGCTGAGAGTCATATGGGCACTCCCTTGTAGGTAACTAACTGCTTTTCTCTTAATGCTTTTAAGATTCTCTCTTTAATTATGATGCGTCTTGGTGTGGGCCTCTTTGGGTCCCTCTTGATTGGGACTCTGCACTTCCTGCCCTTGTAAGTCTATTTCTTTCACCAAGTAAGGGAAGTTTTCTCTCATTATTTCTTCAAGTTAAGTTTTTAATATTTTGCTGTCTCCTCCTTCTGGAACCCCATAATGTGACTATTGGTATGCTTGAAGTTGTCCCAGAGGCTCCTTACTATCTTCATATTTTTGGACTCTTTTTTCTCTTTGCTCTTCTCATTAGGTGTTTTTTGATTCCTCATATTTCCAAATTGTTGATTTGATTCTCAGAATCCTTACTCTACTACTGAATCCCTGTAAATTATCTTTTATTTCAGTTAGTGTATGCTTAATTTCTGACTGGTCCTTTTTCATGTCTTTGAAATTCTAAGGTCCTTGAAAGTCTCACTAAGTCCCTTAAAGCTCTCATTAAGATGCTTGAGCAACTTTATAACCATTATTTTGAACTCTGTATCAGTAGTTTGCTTTCTTCCATTTCTTTCATTTGTGACATTTTTCTTTGTCTCTGCATTTTGACTGCATCCCTGTGTTTCTTTATATGTATTAGGTAGAGTTCCTATGTCTCCTGGAATTGGTAGAGTGGCCTTATGTAATAGGTGTCCTGTAAGGCCCAGTGGCTCAACCTCCCTTGTCACCTGAGCTGAGCACTCTAGGTGCACCCCCATGTGGGCCGTGTGCAGTTTTGTTGTAGTTGAGCCTTGACTGCTCAGGCCAATTGGCTGTGAGGACCAGCTGTGACTACAGTGGAAGAGCTATTGTGCAGGAGACACGCCTATGGAGCAGGATTTGCTTCAGTGGAGCTTTGGTGCTCACTGAGTCTGCCCCAGGAGTGTGTCGCTTATGGATGTGTAGAGTTGTAATCTGGTATGGTTTAAAGTTGTCCACCAAGTGTACTGGCTCTGGGACCTCCCAGAAGTTTCAAAGTCAGCCACTGCCTTGGGCCACCCAGCAGGAGCTAAGAGAGATCTGCAGATGGCTGCTACTAGTACGGGGCTTGGAAGTGCCCAGGAAAGTCCAGCTGTGAAGCAAGGCAGGCTGGTGCTAGTGTTGGTTCTTGGGCCTCTTATTGATAGGTTTGGGACATGCTGATGCCAGCTGCTGCTTGTTACAGAGATTTTAGGAAAGTCTGAAGCCAGAGCCAGAACAGCCATCTGTAATAATAAAAGCATAATATGCTAATTAGACCAGACATTCTTCCAGACAAAGCCAGGGCTGTGAGGGAAGCCCGGGTCCCAGGTGCCTGTCACTGGCCAGAAGGATGCCCAGGTCCCGGATGCCTGCTGGCGGCCAGAGGAAAGCCCAGATCCTAGGTGCCAGAGAAAAGCTGGTGCTGGCAGCCAGGGGAAGGAAGGCCTACTCTTGCATGAATTTTGTGCATCAGGCCTCTAGTTACATAGAAAAGCAGCTTCTAACAGCTTGGGTGGGGTTGCAAATTGGATGGGGCAGGGTCCCAGGGGATCACCAGGGTAGAGGGAACAATTTGGGCCAGGATGACGGAAACTCAGATATGGCTGCCAGTCATCTCTGTGACAGGGGAGGTTCTAGCACAGGAACAATGACCCCTGTGAGCACCCTCGTCTAGGAGAAAATCACCCCCAAGTTCCTGCCCTGACGCCAGATAATCAAGTTCCTCCCCCATATGTCCCTGGGTCCCCCAAAGCTGCTACCCGGCACTGGAGCTCAGAGGAAGTGGGATGTGTAAGTTTGTGTGCCCACCCTTTAAGAGGAATGCTGGGTCTCCAACAGCCTGTGTGTCACTCAGCCACAATCCCTGCTGGTTTTTATAGCCTGAAGTTACAGGGACTTCTCTTCACAGTACTGGAACCCTGGGCTGGGGGTTCTGGTGTGGGGCTGGGAACACTTGCTTCCCAAAGGAAACCTCTACAACCACAATATCTCTCCCTATTTAAAAAAAAAAAAACAAAAACAAAAACACACCATGTGGGTTTTGGACCAGCCTGTTCCACAACTCCAACCCTCCTGCCAGTCTTGAGGTGCTTTCTCCTTTACTTCTCTAGTTGTAGGACTTTCACAAAGCCAGATTTCAGGTGGTTTTGAATGATGGTTGTTCTGTATTTTACTTGTAATTTTGATGTAGTTGTGGGAGGCAGCAAGTACCAGTGTTTACCTACACCTCTATCTTGGTTCTAATAGAAATTATATACCTTCAAAAGTTCATTTTATCTCACCCTATTCTTTTATATTTTTGAAATAACACAATAAACACCTTATTCTACACATTAATATTAAAAGGTACATGACTAATAAGTCTGCTATCCCTCTTGCCTACTTTTGACCTAAAAAAAAAATTAGCTACCTAAAATAACTGACCTAAAAAGTAACAAAAATATGCAGAATTCATGAATCCACACTACCATCCTTAAAAGTAGTTATAGTTGGCCCTTGAACAACATGAGTTTGAACTATGCAGGCCTACTTATAGACAATTTTTTTTTTCAATAAATACAGCATATATATTTTCTCCTCCTTATAATTTTCTTAATAACATTTTTTCTCTAGATTACTTTATTGTAAGAAAACAGTATACAACACACATAACATACAAAATGTATTCATCGACTATTTGTGTTAATTGTGAGGCTTCCAGTCAACAGTAGGTTATTAGCAAACGTTTCAGGGACTCAAAATTTATATGCAGATTTTTGACTGTGTGTAGGGTTGATTCCCCTAAGCAGGCATTGTTCAAGTCAACTGTACTTCTAAAAGCAGTATCTGAGTAACAAAAAGTCTAGAGATTTCTCAATAATCAGTTTGTTTTTAATGAAGGCAACATTACTTCATTTAATTACCCATTTTGTCCAAATGACTTTCAGCTGAATTAAAAAAAAAAGTGACACCAGGCTCTGAATACAAACCTCAAGATAGGGGCTCAAAAATTAAACTGAAAGGCTTTATGCATTGCCAGTACACATATATACAAATTCCTAAGGCACCATATTAGAAAAGGAAATCTACTTGAAAATAAAGGTTCAGAGAGATTCTTAAATATATTTCAAACATCAAACCACTAATGTAAGCTTTTAGAACACAACCCACCAGTATTTTACATACTCCCTATATAGTTATGAGGAAATTAAATATCATCTCCTACCTATATCAATTAATTCTTAGCTTTTACTGGGTGACTGGTTTTTCTCTAATATCTGATAAAGAGAAAAGCAGCCAGGAACTGGCCTGGTACTGTTAATGCTGCTGGAAGCTGGCCTGGCACTCAGGTAGGCTATGATGTTCTCTTGCTGAACATGAACTACTTCAAACACCAACAATCAGAAAAGATCACTCCGTTACTGTGATCAAGACAAAAACAAAGCCATTCCATAATCATGTGAGAACTCAGACAAAAACAAGAACATTGACCAACCATAAAAATTATCAAACATCCCTGAATAATATGAGTGACTGCTGCTTTTTAACAATTGCAGCTTTAGCCTTAATTCACTCCTCCACCTCTGGTTTAGTTTTAGTAAGGTGCCCAATCACAGGACCACCCCTATCACTTCCTGAGAGCATCTAGTCTAGAAGCCCCACTTCCTTGAACCTTATCAAAAATCACCTAACACAAGCACAAGACATATGAAAAACCCTTTCTAACACACTTTTACTGAAACAGCCCATTGTCCTCCTCACTGCGGAAGTATTTGTAATTATGTCCCTTTGCATTTCTAATGTTGCTTATTTGTACCTTTTCTTCTTGAATAAACTTAACAGAGGTTTGCTAAGTCAATTCCCTGATTTCTAGTTAATCTCTGCACTTTATTATTTTCTTCCTTTTAAGTTATTTGGGCTTACCTTGTCCTTTTTGTAGTTAAGACTATCCATATAAAATTAATGCAAATACACCCAACTTTGTTCAACTACAGCTGTGGTCCTAGTAGTCTTTGTATGAAAAACCCAGCAGATATATATGTCCCTAATATGGCCTATAATCTGAAGTCATCTATTTAGTGGCTCTTGGAATACCGTGTGTTATAAGTTTAAATTCCCTATTCCATAATTATGTATTTTTATTAGTATAACTTTATGACTTTAATGATTTCAAGCACACAATAAGATAAACTCATTAATATCTTCATTAATCTTAATATTTTTCCATCTTTGCTCCTGATCATTAAGAAATAAAACAATACAGACATAATTAAATTTCCCTGGCAAGCTCTCCCCAAAACCCATACCCGTTTCATGATTCATATTAAAATTTTACACATTTTTCCATAACAATCTTGCCTCATTACATTTATCTCATTATCTTTTTGTTAAAATTATTAGTATTTTAGTTACATTTTATAATTCTTTTATATTAGGATACATAGCAATTGTTCTATGTGATAGTTACCCAATATAAGGTTAAAGACTTCCCTTCTATTCCTAGTTTGCTATGACTTTTTAACATGACTGGGGTCTGAATATTTTTTCTTTTAGAGAAGAAGGTTCAGTTTTGCCCCTATATGAACAGTGGTATTAATAGGTTTTATTTAAATCAATCCTTTATTCCTAGGATGAAAAAATCTGGCAATCATATATTTTAATATTCACTGCTGAATTTGATTTATTAGTAGTAGTATTTTGTATCTAGGTTTATGTGAGACTAATCTGCATTTCCCTTGAGTGACTTTCATGTTAAAGTTATAACCTCCTAAAATGAGTTACTACAGATTCCATCTTTGCCTGTTCTCTGGAATAGTTTGTGTAATTTGGGATCATCTGTTCCTTAAATATTTAGTAGAATAATTGGTTTGATTTCTTCAATGTTTATTGGGACAAATTTGCTATTTTTGAAAAACTTATATATTAAATTCACCTAGGCAATTGTCCATGTCATCGGAGTTTTCAGATTGAAAGTTATTCACAGTAGTCATAATATAGATTTTTTTAAAGTTTCTACTATATTTTATAGTTATGCCTCTTTTTATTTCTAATATTAGAGGCCCAGTGCAAAGATTTCGTGCACTGGTGGGTGTGTGGCATCTAGCAGCAGGGCCTGACATAAAAATAGGCGGCCATGAAGCCAGGTAACATCAAGGCCACATGCAGCCACTGCCCAGAGATTTAGGATAATTGAGCAAATGGGGAATTTTAAAGATGACTACTTTCTATTAATCATATATATGTATAATTAGAGTTACATATATATAATTAAGCCTTAATAATTTAAAAATTCTGATACAGCTGAAAACTTATTGTTTAATTCTGAGTGTTTAAAAGTAAAAAAGCTAGAAAAGTCTTTAATAAAAATACAATGAATAAAATAGTAAATTTATTAGAAAGTTTACCACTTACCAAATAATGTCAGTTTCAGTATTCTACTACACTGAATTGCAAAGGAAAGGTCAGAACTATCAAAAATTGTTATAAGATCTCCATCTGGACAGAAAAAGAAAAGAAATGAGTTTCAAACTTGCATCAATAGTAAACTAGGATCTACATTAAATTAAAATCCAAAACCCAGATTGCATAATTAGAATCTCCCATAAAAACCTTACAAACAGTAAGAGATCAACCAAAGGACTTGTATGCACGCATATGAGCAAAACCAATGGACACAGAAGACAGTAGGAGGGGTGAGGGCTTGTGCTTGGGGGAGGGGGTGGCGGGGGAGAGGTCATTGGGGGGAAAAAGGAGACTCATGTAATACTTAAAACAATAAAGAATTTTTAAAAAATTAAATAATTATCCAAAATTCCTTAAAAAAAAAAAAAACCTTACAAACATTAAAGGATCTAGGAAAAATGTATGTTCAAAAAAATACTAAGCCAATTTTGCTTATTACTTTTATAAGAAGAGCTAAAACATAGCTAACATTAATGCATTAAGTCATCCTTTATTAATCACCAGGAGATGCATGGTAGCAATATCACAAATTACTAGTTCAGATTAACATCTTTCCATTCCAGAAAATATAAATATATATGGTATCCCCAAAAAATGTATACACACACTTTGAATAATTATAAAGGCAGTGTTTATTAAAATACATTTCATTCTCAAAATAGAGCTATCAGCGGTTAAAGTGTGTATACATTTTTAGGGGACACTCTGTATTTATCAAAAGTTAAAGTAATATTTTCAAGGTTCAAATTTTAATCCTAAGTACATTAAAACATCCCTGACACAAATGGCAGAGAAGCCATATATATAACAGTAACTAAAAGTGTTGCAAAAAGATTTTTACAGAATTGCCCTAAAGATGGGTAGACACTAGTCTTTCAGGTCACTGACCATTTTAAGATGAAAATTATCAACTCACCCCCCAAAAATATTCATATACACCAGATTCTGAAATCCCCTAGATCCCAAGGATTAAAAAAATGATAATTTGCATATCAATCGCCTATTTCAAAAGCTTTCAAAGGGCTAGGCAAGAGAGAAAAATGTTCTCTAGAGAAAGCAAGAACAGAAAAGCAGCTACAGGCAAGGTGTTAGTCAGAGGGTCCTGTGCAGGGTATCTTCAAAGACAGTTATTTTAGACAAGGAGTTTTGCTCTTGGGAGGCTGAGAGGCTGTTCTTCTACACCAATTTTATCACTGGTTGGGCAGATTTGGCCTTAGTTGGAAATAAAAGCCATAACGGAGAACTTTATCATTGCTTTTAGTTCTTTATAATAAGACGTATTTCTTGTAACAAACATATCTAATGTTCAACTTCAAGGATTCTATTCATAAAAACATTTTAAGGAAAATATAGTATATATGCAAAAGAAGGAAACTTTTTATAACTGCCTTTTTTCTTTTCTAAATTCCACAACAGAAATAGAATATCTCTAATGGCAAAAAAACTTTATGTAAGCCAGCAGAAAACAAACCTGTACAATTCAAAACACCTAAAAATACCATGGGAAATAAATGTATGTGGTAACCAGATGTAGAGAACAAGGTTTCAACAATAAGGATACCCTAATTTAGGGGTCCACAAACAGCAACCAATGAATAAATTCCTGTTTTTTCTGCAAACTAAAAATGATTCTTACACTTTTAAAAGGTTTTAAAAAAAAGATGATGAGACACAGGGCTTATGTAATCATGCTAAAATATGTATCTGATCCTTTAAAGAAAAAGCTGGCTGACCCTGACCTAAACAAAAATAAGGGAGTTAAGAGTAAGCCAGATAAACAGTTGAAGATATGCCAAATTTTAGGTAAAAGCAAAGCATCTCAAGTAATAAAGTAAAAAAAAAAAAAGACATTTATAACTGATAAAATTAAAGCACATATTTGGAAATCAGAGAGATGAAAGTTGGTGTATTATAAATAATAAATTGCTCTCCTTTATTGTTTCTTATCATGGGTGACTCTCAAAAATTAGTTTTGGGTAGGGCATACATTATGAAAAAAAGCATAGTGTCACAGATGTTAAGGAATAAGAGAACTTAATACAGGGTGATATGGACAGCAGTGCCGGGTATTGAGGTCAAAGTAAAATAAACTGGGAATAAATTCAGCAGTAAGAAAGATACTGATAACCACCTAAAGTACAATTTCAGTAGAGATGTTAACAAAAAAAACGGGTTTAAAAAAAAGGAAGAGTCTATTACTGTAATTCCACTGTGTGCTTGATAAAACATTTTTCATGTTAAAACCCATCTCCATAAAAATAGTTTAGCAGTCAATAAGTCTGGGAATACTGTATGCTATAAAGCAGAAGTGGGAACCTTTTTTCTGCCAAGGGCCATTTGGATACTTATAACATCATTTGAGGGCCAAACAAAATTATCAACTTAAAATTAGCCTGCTATATTTGGTCAACCATTTAATTAACTCACCCCTAATGCCTTGGCAGGGCCAGACCAAATGATTTCTCGGGCCTTATGTGGCCTGCAGGCCAGATGTTCCCCACTCCTGCTAGTATAAACTGACAATATGCATCAGCATAATTTCCTACAATAAAGAAATACATTTGTCTTTTTTTAAAGAAGCTTTTCCAGGCTTAGTTGACCATGGAATCCTTTTTCATTCAATACCTACTGATACGCCTTCAACTTTGGACAATATGAGTGAAAGTGGTTTTAAAAGCAAAAATGAAGCCAGAATTGCATAGGCAGAAGAGAAAAAGAAATGCTTGTAAAAATATATGTGACAGTGTTCTATCACTTAAAACCCCCTCTATTAATAATATTCCTTAGCTATTTTTAACTTATAAAAGAAAACTAACTATATAAATATCCCATTTAATAAAAGAAGTGAGCACTCAAATCACCATGAACAGGACGAAATTTTTATCCTGAGAGAGTCCAATGAAATATTGGCAAAAGAACACATAATAATACTTATGTTTTTAAAACTAACTTTAGAAACACTCTTACCTTCATCTTTATACTTTATGATAACTTCATCATTACTCAGAAGTTTTCCTCTGAAAACTCTTTGCATCATTAGCACTAATTCATCATAAGTAATATCTTCATTATGAATGGGAATTCGTCGAATGTCTTCCCCAAGTTGAGCTTTGATGATTAGCTTCCCACTTAGGTCCAACTGTCCATTCATGGTGGACTCCAGGATGTTAGATGTATACAATTCTAGAGAAACACTGAAAAAATGGTTTTGATGATTAAACAGCTATAAAACATATCTTAAAGGCTGAAAAGCAAAGCTATTATTAGAATCTAAGAAATTCTGACCATCAAGAGATTCACAGTTCCAATGTTACCATATTCACCTTAAAATGGTCTGGAGGTAACTTTATTATGTGCACAATAACTTAAGTTTCATTGTTTTATATCTAGTTGAATGCATATCTGACATTACATTTAGATTTCTATTTTAACATGTCTAAAAACAAACTCCTGGTCTTCCCCTCAAAATCTGCTTCTCCTATAATCTTCATACCTCAGTTAATGACAATTCCTTCCTTCCAGTTGTTCAAGATTATATATATACTAGAGGCCGATGCACGAAATTTGTGCAAGAGTTGGCCTTCTTTCCTCCGGCTGCCGGCACCGGCTTCCTTCTGGCACCCAAGACCTGGGCTTCCCTCTGGCCGCCAGCAGGCACCTGGGACCCTGGGACCGGGGCTTCCCTTGCAGCCTGGCTTTGTCCAGAAGGACATCTGGTCTAATTAGCATATTATGCTTTTATTATTATAGATTATAGAAGATTAGTTCCTCTTTTCCTCACACCTTACATCAACCAAATTTCTAAGGTACCTAAAATCTAGTTGACACTACCTTTAAAGTATCTCTAGAATCCAATCACTTCACTGTCTTCATTTCTAATCAGCTTGACCCAAGCCACCATTATCTTTTGCCTGAATTATTGCAAAAAACTCCAAACTGATCTGCCTGCTTTTTACCTTTGCCCACCTTTTGATCTATTCCCAACACACCAGGCCTATCTCTCTTTCAAGACCAAGATGTTCTTGAATACATTATCTATAATCACTGAGCATTTCCCTGGCATCAACTCCTTCTTCCTCCTGTCCCAAGCAAATGATCTCTGAATACTTAAAGCATCCTATTATCTCCTACTGGCTACATTCTGGTTTCAACCTCATGCTTTTCAATGGCCGCTTTCTATTTTCTCCTCTTAAATTTGTTATTTCATTAATTAACATCATACTTTGTTTCCATAGTGCTCTACAATTAGTGTGTGTGTGTGTGTGTGTGTGTGTGTGTGTGTGTAAGCACCACGCCTGCTCCCCAACACATCTCCACCATTCAAATATTTGAAGTATTCATGAATCCTAATTCATTTCATGAATTTTGCATATAAATGCCCTATATCCTTCCAACTATTCCTTAAATGAATGTCTCTAGACTCCCTCACCATCCTTTGAAGAGATTACATTTTATTAACAAATCTTTAATGCCCCATCTTAAAATGGGACTTTAAATACTGAATCTAACACTCTCAGGTCAGTTCATAACAGAATGGATTGTGATCCATGATTTGGATGCTGTGCTTATCATAATGTAAAGTAAGAATACAGTTAGTTTTATCTTTGCACTCTTTCACAATGGACTTCTGAAGACTGTGATTAACTGAAACCTCTATACATCTGCTTTACGTGTTAGCCAAACCTGACTTCTTCATTCAGGAAAAGTTTACTGGAATACCTGCTATGTTCCAAGCTCTGAAGTATGATTACTTCAACAAGATGGTGAAGATTCCATCTTGTGGGCCTTGCAGCCTGAGAGTAATAAAGAACGTCAGTAAAACAATGTTACCTTCTATTACCTACAGGTTGTGTAAATCAGCAATAATGTAGTTAAGGACCAGGGCTTAACTTCAGCAAGATGGTACTAGCTACTCTCAGCAGCACCTAAAATAGAACCTGGCATATAGTAGGTGAAGACTTGATTTTGTTCCATGAACAAAACATGAATGAGACATAATAAAGTTCTGATAAAGGAATTGGGAGGAGAAAGCTGTACTATTAGTTCAGCTGCTAAGTCAGACCTTCACAATGTACCTTCATTATATAGCTAGAAGTGACTCCCCAAAACAGATATACTCCTAATTAAAAGAAATTTCCCACATCAGATATTACTGATAGTATGTCCTTTTAACTGTGAGGGGATTCTTGTTCACCAATGGGTCATAGAATTGTACACTGGAAACCTATATCATTTTATTAACCAATGTCACCCCTATAAATTTAATCAAAATAAAAAGACCAGACCTGCAGATCAAACCAATTTGCTCCAGTTCCTCTATTTAACAGTAGTCTACACTTGCCTCCTCAGTTAATAGGAACATCACATTTTCATCCCAATTTTTATTTATATTTATTTGCTCTAGTATGTATGCCCTTTTTTTTGGGGGGGGGGAATTCTTGCTCACCTATGGACTGGAAAACATGAGTCTCTTTCACTTTGTATCTGTCATGTTTGCCTGCAAATTCACTTATTCCTTGGTGTTTCCCATGGACTGTAAACTCCCTGTGGCTAGGAACGAGGGCTTCGTTCCAAAGGTTGTCCCCAGTTTGTGCAGTCATCTCCTTAAGGCATGCACAAATACCACAAAGCTAAGGGTACCACAGAATTTTCCCTTCCCGGGGAAATCCCACCCCCACATATTTTGTGTGTAACAGCATAATTTTAGGTTCTCTTTTTCTCTAACTTCAGTCACAAGGTAGAAATGGGTATGAACTAATAGTGCCCAGGACTGCTGCTGAGACCCTTACAGCATTTTCTCCCCCCACCTTGTCCTTGCCCCAGCCCCTCTTAAGGCCAGAAATGACACAGCCATTAACGTATGAAACTTTCCAACAGGAGCACTGGTCTCAGCACTAGAGAATACAGTGACATGCCCAAGGACACATAAGAAGACCACCTCTTGAACCAGGATCTGGGTTCCTTCAGTGGCCAAACCTCCAACTCCACCCCTCTGGGTAGGGCCCTGCTCAAGTTCAGAGGGGCGGGATTAGGCCCGTCCAAGAGGGTAGCAATTTCCTTTAAGAAATTCTAAGCAACATCAACCTTTGATTATTCCAAAGAATCCAAGGAGCCTCCAATGCTGCCTGACCAGAGGTAATGTAGCGAGACGGTGAAGATTCCCACCACTAGCTCTGTGACCTTACGCAAGTATTTCTGGAAGCTTCGTTTTCATCATTTGCAAAAAGGGAATATCTAATTGTGAGAGGATCCTTGTGATTAAATGAGATCATGTATCCTAAAAGACTCTGTACAGTGTCTAGCAAAGCTAAGTCTTAAAAGTTAGCTATCATCCTCACTACAAAACTGGGTTGGGCCTTCAAACGGCGCTTGATTAAGCACCAACACAGCCAAGGAAACAGGTTCCTCTTACGGGACCCCCACCAACTTATTCCCATGGCGCCTTTCGCCACCCTTCTCACCTTTCCTAGGAGTCCCCTCTGGCTGTTGGGCGCTCGACCACCACAGGCCTCCCAATCACGCCTCCTCTCCCTCGGGCAGCCCGACCCCTGGGAGCCAGGCGGAGCAGCCCCACAGCCCCCAGAGACCCGCCACCCCGCCACTGCGGACCCCTCTCCCTCCCGCACCGCGCCGCGGCCTCTCCTCCCCTCCCCCGCGAGGCCCCACCCGGCCTCCGTGCTCACGGCCTCCAGCCCCAGCCAGGCCCCTCCGGCCCCGGCGCCGGCGGGAGCGAACGAGGCCCTCCCGGCGTTTCCTCGTCCACCGCCCGCTTTGTCCGAGAACGCGGCCGCGCCCCCGTCCCTGCGGCCATACCGGCTGGCTGAGGCCGAGCTGGCGCCTCTCCGCGGGTCTTCGCTGACCCGACCGGTGCAAGGCCGCCGGGCTCTCGGGCGTCGGGGGTGGCTGCGGTCAAGGCCCACTCCGCTGCCTTCCGCAGCCGCCGCAGCTTGTTCGTAGGATCGCGCGGGCTCCGGCCAATCGCACGGACCCACCAAACCTAGCGAGAGCTCAGGCCCAGTACGTGGCAGGTGGGGGAAGAAGAGGGGCGGAGCAAGAAAAAAAAAATCTGTCCTTTCGCTCCGCCTCACAGCGAGCCGACCACCCCAAGACGCATGCGCAGCAGCAGGGGCGTGAAACTGCCCTGGCCCGGGCCAGCGAGTCTCTGCTTTCTCACTGGATGACCCAAGTATAGGAAGTCCGAGCTGAGCGGATGCACGCATGCGCGGGGTCTGACCAGGCATTTCCGGTTTTCCTGACAGCTAGTACCGTCTTTCTCGCCTATCACCCGTGGGCGGGGCGTATAGTGTGCGGGTCTGGAATCTTTTTAAGAGCCGGTTGAAAATGGGCATTTGTCCAAGTTTGCGTTTGGTTGTTTTGTGATCATTGTAGTTCTCCGTGTCATATCTGGCAAAAACTAACATTTTCCCGCCTTTCTTCTACAAACTCATTCATTCATTTTTGGGCGCCTACGTGCTGGAATGAGGATGAATCAGTTTGTGAGCAAGGACTTTCCAGTAGCGTTTACGAGACAGGACAAACCTATGAGTGTGTACAGGATAAAGGCTGACAAACCAAAGATGATTAAGGATTCCACAAGCCTTTTTTTTTTTTTAAGCGTTTCAGCATGCCCTACATCCTCTTCCCCTCTCTTACCTAAAGCATTTGTTTTGAATACATTTATGTAAGAAGTGTCCTGACTCAGACTCTCAGACTGAACCCTACACGGGGAGCAGGGAAGAGTGCTATTTTAAAAGTTGCAAGCAAGTTTTGCCTTTTCAGACAGAAACTAAACAAAAAACAATTCGAATTTACCTGGTCCCCAGTTCTTCACCGGATAGAAGGCCCTGAGTAAAGTGAATCCAGAGTGAGAAATCATGTTCTTTTAGTATTGTAAATAGTGTAATAGTGTGGTCTTTTTTAGAAAAATCTGTTTGAGAGTGAAATATGTCAGAATGCTTTTTGCCTCTGAATTGTATTTTCCAACTGTGTATATTGTTTTTGGGCAATTAATTGCTTGTAGGAATTAGGGACAGAGTATTATAGAAAGAGTGAAAAAAAAGTTCTTGAATCTTCTCCAAAAACAGTTCTTTACTTGTTATTTAAAACTAAGTAATCCAGATTTGGGTGAATGGACTGTTGTCCAATAATAATATTCTGATGACTTTGAGATTGAGATTGGATAAAAACACACAAATATGAATGGAGGTAAAATGTTCTCCCCAGGAAGTGAATATTACCACTCTCAATCTTCCTATAAAGAGGTCAGATCCTAGGGCAGGAGATTAAGGGGATGAACTTTGGCCTGGATTAAGGGGAAAGAATGTCTTCACTTACTCTAGGCTCCCAAGAAAGAGACACTCATTTAACAGTCATGCCATTGAGGAGAAATAAGCTGACCCCTGTTACACTGGCTCCAGCTGGAAGCTAGGAAGAGAGGCATTCATAGGGTGTCTTGTGGTTGGGCTGGAGTCTGAAAGCAGCTGGAGGTTCTTCGTTATAATTCCCTTGTGCTTCATCCCCAAACAATTAGTGAAGTCTTGTTTAATGTTAAAACCTATTCCCTGCCACCACTGTTCAAATTGAGAGATGGGGTAGTGATGATTCCTCAGGTCAAAGCAGAAGCAGGAGCTGCCAGAGGTAAGAAGTGAGAAATGAGAGAGTAAAGCTTTAATGGGAAGCTAGATCAGAGGCTCAGGGGACATGAGACAAAAAGGACATCTATGCAACATTAAAGCATTTCCCCAGGACTCTCCAGAAAGAACCATTTTAAAATTTGTAATAAAGAACTTCATTTAAAAATTTGTCTCCGCTATCCAGCTGGAAGTAGGCTTACAATATTGTGTTTGCACATGAAATTGAGGAAATTCGGGTTTATTTTCTGTCATATAAGAGCATGTATAGAGAAACACACAAAAAAAATATCATCTGAGTTTGTTAATTTGCCTCCTTTAGGTTATAAACACCTTAATAACCAAAGCCATTTCCTGCCAGTTTTCTTGTTTCAACTTAATACTAAGTTGTCCACAAAACCTCAATGAACTTTCCTGTTCTTGACCTTATATAACAACTAGAGGCCCAGTGCATGAAATTCGTGCACTTCAGGGGGAGTGGCCAGGCCAAGGGACCCCACCTGTGCACGATCAGGGCTGGGGAGGGACACAGGAGGTTGGCCAGCCAGGGAGGGACCGCGGGAGACCTCCAGGGCATGTCCAGCCTGTCTCGCTCAGTCCTGATCAGTGGGACTCCAGCAGCAAGCTAACCTACAGTCAGAGCATCTGCCCCTTGGTGGTCAGTGCACGTCATAGCAACTGGTTGACTGGTCAACTGTCTGCTCCCTGGTGGTCAGTGCATGTCATAGTCAGCAGTTGAGTGGCAATAGCATATCATCAGCATATTACGCTTTGACTGGCTGAACAGCCGACCGCACAACTGGACACTTGGCATATTAGGCTTTTATTATATAGGATTACATTGTTTAATTTAACAGCTAGAACTGCTAGATCTCACTGCACAACCCAAGGATTAGAACATTACCAATTGTCCTCCTATGTACTCCTCCCCCACGTGGTGCCTCTCTTCTGAATTTTGTGGTTAACATTCCCTTGGGGTTTTTTTTAATCTTCTATATTGTTTAATCACATATATATGTATACCTTTGGAATATATTCAGTTTTACTTGTCTATAGACATTATATAGAGTATATATCTATGATTTTTCTGGGATAAATTATTTGCACTCAATACATCCATGCTGTTACATACAGTTGGAGTTCATTTGTTTTCATTTCTTTTAGGGAGTATACCACAAATTTTTACTCTCAGTTTTTGCTCTGTGCCTCTTGTAAATGTCTCTTGTATGAGCATATCTGTATCTGGTATTGTCTGCCCTGTGTATGAATACCAGGCATTTAATGAACATCTGTTGAGTCAATAAAATAATTATTACTATTTCTGTAATGATACGGTTGCTGATGCTACAGGTGATAACTGGCCCACAGAGTGATAACCTGAATTGAACCAGTTACCACCATTACCAAAAATATGGTTTCTCCCACAGCATGTGGAGACACTGATTTTAGTTACTACTGCTTTTTAATAGTGAAGCCCAAAAGGCTAAGTTATCAAATAATTATCATTTGCTAAACACTTATGGTCACATTTATTGATATAAGCATTAATCAATTGTTCTAGGAATTCCATATATAATCATACCTTTAAAACAGTTAGAAAACATTTTACCTTCTCTTTTTGTGTGGAGCTTAGAAAGGTAGTGAACCAGAGAAAATTGAACTTCATGCTCACCTGGCCCTTTAACCTATGTCCAGGTGAATTTGGTTTTATATGAACACCAAGAATAACCTTGAATCAGAAATGTGAAAGTTTGAAATATCTGAAAAAAGGAGAACCAGTGTAAAGAAATACCTTTGACCCCACCTGTATCAAGGGGAGAAATGCGGCTCTACGTTCAAAGGTTACTTTCCATGTTTCACAGAATCTGAAGAAGGGTTGTGGTCTTGAGAGAGGCAGTCAACTCACTTACCTACCATCTGCTCTTTCTCCCTAAAAGTCTGTTTGGCTAGAACTTTTCAAATAGAAGAGGGGAAATCCTAAGAATGAAAAACAGGAGATCTCAGAGTGGGCAGGAAATGGAACAATGACTGTGAGCCTTGTAAGCAAGTTGGATGAAACTTGTGTTTCATCGTGTTCTCCTTTAGCAGTTAGTATAAATCATTTTGAAAATTTCAGTCATCTCAGCTATCCTCCGGGGAGAAAAAAAAAAAAAAAAGGAGTTAAGTTTCTCCTTGGATGACAATTGCAAGGAGAAGTTATATGCCTCTTGAGAATGAGCTCTTTTGTGTTGATAGTCAGCTAAGTGAGGGAAACTCCAAACAGCAGGTGGAAATTCATTAGGACCAAATAGGGGCCAGTTGGTCAGATCAGCCTCCCCTCCACTGGCCAAAAAAAAGATCTGTTTGTATAAACAAAAGAAGCTGCCACCTGCTGCAGAATGAATAAAGGAGAAAGTTATGATATTCTTACCATGTACCTTTGAGTGAGTCATTCTTAGCACCAGCTAAGCAAAACACATCAGTCTACACAGCTATTTAGACCCTAAAATGTTTTGCTTTATCATGGGGTTCTATGTTCAACCCCTCTTTAAAGAAGTTGTTTCCTTTTTTAATATATATATGTATATATGTGTATATATATATATATATATAATTATTATTATTATTACTATTGATTTTTTTTTTTTTTACAGAGAGGAAGGGAGAGGGATAGAGAGTTAGAAACATCGATGAGAGAGAAACATCGATCAGCTGCCTCCTGCACACCCACTCCTGCCCGCAACCAAGGTACATGCCCTTGACCGGAACCGAACCTGGGACCCTTCAGTCCACAGGCTGACGCTCTATCCACTGAGCCAAACCGGTTAGGGCGAGAAGTTGTTCCTTGAAGACAGTTCTTCTTAGGCGCATCCTCGGTATTAAATACCTATTTATTGAATGAAAGAATGGAAACTGAGTTCCCCACCATTTCATAGGGCAAGCTTTCAGAAACAAGGAGCAGCCATCACTGGTAAGTTCCTAGCTCCCAATAATATAGAATTTTATCTGTGAGTAATTTAAAGTTGCTTACTTTTCTTCATTTATGTCTCCTGGAAACAGTGCTGAGTTTCCTCTGTGCACTTTGTCAGAGTTTAGGCTGAAAGACTAATGCCACAAGAAGTACAGGAGACCTCACAACTTTTCATTTGATTAAGAGTAGCTTAAGCAACAACTGATGGTTGCCAGAGGGAAGGGGCATTGGGGGGCTGGGTGAACAAGTGTGAAGAGAGTAAGAAGTACAAATAAGTATTTACAAAATAGTTACAGGGATGTAAAGTATAGCATAGGGAATATAGTCAGTAATATTGAATAACTAAGTATGGTGCCAAATGGGTACTCCAAATATCATGCAGATTATCACTTCATAAATTATATATATATATGTCTAACCACTATGTTGTACACCTGAAACTAATACAAAATAATATTAAATGTCAACTTTAATTGAAAAATAAAATAATATGCTAGCTATGAATAAATGAATAAATATCTCAAAAAAAGAGTAGCTTTTTTCAGCTTTTTTGAGAAACCTAGATGTCTGATTCTAGAAATTATACATGGCAAATCAAACTCTGGGTACCTGGAAGCTCTTGAACCTCTAACATTTATGCCAATGATCCTGCTTTCGTCCGACCATATAATTGCATAAACAAGGCATTCTCAATAAGCCATTTCAATGAAAAAAAACACATTCATAATAAAAGATGCAAAGTAAACCACAATATGTCATTTTCACATTAATTTGATAAAAATCAAAGTTTCATAACACTCTATAAGGGTATGGAAAAATAGACATCATACTTTGCTGAAGCGGTGCATAAATTGATACAAACTAAAAGGTGTTATGGTAATGTTTATCAACATCTAGAACACCCAACCCTGTATGACCCAGCAATTCTATTTCTGGAGTACCCAGAGAAACCCTTGCACATGAGAACACAGATACCCGTTAATGTATTATTTTCAAGGAAAGGGCTATAGCTCAATTAAAAGAATATACACACATACAGTTTGATCTCAAAAATATTTTATTGAGTAAAAAAGCAAGTTTCAGAAAGTTATATTACTGTGCAGGAAAGAGTTAACATAGCAGCCCGAGACTGCTGTACTTAGGAAGATCTGCTTACAAGGTTGGCCCACAGCTAGTGTCTGAGGAGTAGGATTCCGGGACCATTTCCAACATTCTTTGATAATAATGGTGCACCGTAGCCAATCAAAAAATGGGCAAAGGACCTAAATAGACACTTTTTGAAAGAGGACATACAGAAGGCTGAGAGACATGAAAACATGCTCAAAGTCACTAATCATCTGAGAGATGCAAATCAAAACCACAATGAAGTACCATCTCACACCTGTCAGAATGGCTATCATCAACAAATCAATAAACGACAAGTGCTGGCGAGGATGCAGAGAAAAAGGAACCCTCATGCACTGCTGGTGAGAATGCAGACTGGTGCAGCCACTGTGGAGAACAGTATGGAGTTTCCTCAAAAAACTAAAAATGGAACTCCCATTTGACCCAGTGATCCCACTTCTAGGAATATATCCCCAAAAAATCAGAAAGGATATATGCACCCCTATGTTCATAGCAGCACAATTTACAATAGCTAAGATCTGGAAACAGCCTAAGTGCCCATCAGCAGATGAGTGGATTAATAAACTGTGGTGTATCTACACAATGGAATACTATGCTTCTATAAAAAAGAAAGAGCTTTTACCATTTGCAACAGCATGGATGGACCTGGAGAGCATTATGCTAAGTGAAATAAGCCAGTCGGAGAAAGATAACTATCATGATCTCACTCATATGTGGGATATAATGATCAACATAAACTGATGGACAAAAATAGATCCAGAGACAAGGTAACACTGAACAGACTGTCCAACCTCAGAGAGAAGACGGGGGGGTGGGGGAGGGTTGTCCTGCGGGGGTAGGGGGGGAGTGGCCAGAAGGGGGGTCAATTGGGGAAAAAGGAGACATATGTAATACTTCAAACAATAATAATAATAATAAAGAATGGTGCACTATGCTAAACTGTTTGCATAAATAATGTGGTTTATGCTGAACACCTGCTTGCTTTCTGGGAGTGTGGAATTTTGGAACATGCCAGGCAGAGGGTGCCTTTGTGACCCGTCCCAAATAAAAACCTGGGCACTGAGTTTCTATTGAGCTTCTCTGGTAGACCACATTTCACATGTGCAGCCACAGTTCGTTGCTAGAGAAGCTAAGCACACCCTATGTGACTGGAAAAGAGCTTTTGGGAGCTTGTGCCTGGTTTCCTCCAGACTTCACCCCATGTGACTTTTTCCTTTGCTAATTTTGTTTTATGTTGTTTCGCTGCAATTAATCTTGAGTCATGAATCTGACTCTATGCTGAATCCTATACGTACTGTAAGTTCTCCTGCTGAATTATTGAATCTGGAGGTGGTCTTGGGGACCACTGAATTAGTTCTCTATATCATTTATTTTTAAAAAAGAGAGAAAAGAAAAAAGCACACATACGACTGAATTTCTATGGGTATATAATTCTGTGTATACCTATTTATTGAAATCTGAAAGGATACACATCAAACTTATTACAGTGGTTAACTGTGGGGAGAGGAGAAAGGAAGAGGCGAGGAGGGGCCTGAGTTTGGTAGAAATTAGTCAAAGGAAATTTTGGCTCTATCTGGCATGCTCATTTTAATTTATTTTCTCTTTTTAAGAAAAATATACAAATGCAATACTTGGGTGAAAAAAAGTACTTTAAGTTCATTTAAAAATAATTTAATCCTGCATTTAGAGCTGGTAGGGAATTTAGAGTTCACCTAGTCCCACCCATCCCCTTACAAAGGCAGAGCTTCAGGCTTATGCACAGAGAGGCCAATGTCCTGCCTCAAGTCACATAACTTGTAGTTGGGACCACAACTCCCTGTCCACCATCCTTCCTAATCTGCAGTTGCTTGGTATGTACTGTGTCCAGGAAAAAAAAAAAAACAACTCTTCTTTTTTTGTTATTGCAAAGTTCAGAAGGTCTCAACTGTTACATTATGGTTATAGCAGCTTATATCAAAGTTCAGCAAATTATCAATGTCATACTTCCACGTGTAACCAAGCTCTACTGAAAGAAGATAAAAATTGGACTATAGTTCCCTGGGAAATATAGTTTGAAAGAGATAGCAGCATTAGATCATACCACTCTGCTTTTCTTTTTCTTTGTTTTCTTTGTTTAAAAAAAAAAGGGTAACATATTAAGTAGGATTTTTCAGAAACATGATCAGTATCTTGTGAAAGGATTTATAACCTATTTCAACTTTTTGAAAAACTTCACAAATCAGAACTTTAAAAACTAACTCCAAAGTTTATATATTGCAATTGGTAGTATAAAATGATACAACCGCTTTGGAAAACTGTTTAGCAGTTCCTTACAGTTAAATATATATATATATATATTTACTCTGTGACTCAACAATTTTACTCTTAGGTATTTCAAGAGAAAACACACGTTCACACAAAGACTTATTTATTAATGTTTATATCAGTTTTATTCATGGTTTTCAAAACTTGGAAATGACCAAATGTCCATAAACTAGTGAATCCATAAGTAAAATGTAGTCTATCCAAACAACTGAAAATTTTTTAGAGCAAGATGACATCTTATTTATTTCTGTAACTCACAATCCCCTTTTTTTGAAATTCAATATTATATTAGTTTCAGGTATACAGCAAAGTGGTTAACTTATGAAGTGGTCCCCCAGTAAGTCTAGTACCCTCCCGACACCATACATAGTATCATTGACTATATTCACTATGCTGTATTTTACATCCCCGTGACTATTTGGTAACTGCTAATTTGTACTTCTTAACCAATTCACCTTTTTCATCCAGCTCCGCACCCCCATTCCTTTTGACAACCATCAGTTTGTTCTTGGTACCTATGCGTTTGTTTCTGTTTTGTTTGTTCGTTAATTTCAAAACAAGTGAATTCTACTCAGCAATGAAAAGAAGCAAGCCACTGATACACACAACATGGCTGAATCTCAAAAACACTGTGATGAGTGAAAGAAACCAGACTCTGACATTCGAGAACAGGCAAAACTATCACATGGTCATAGAAAGCAGGTCAGTGGTTGCCTAGGGCTGGGGATCCGGGAAGGGTTTAATTGGGAAGGAGAACTAGAGAACTTTACAGGGTGATAGAAATGTTCTTAATTTTGTATGGGGTGGTGGTTTCACAGGTGTATACATTTGTTAAATTCATCTAATTGTACACTTAAAATTGGTGATTTTATTTCGTGAAAATTACAGATCAATAAAGTTTACTTAAAATTTTTAAATAAAGAGAACAAGCCCCTTACCAAAGCAAACAAAACAGAAAACTAACTCCAATAACCAGACTAAGGAAAAGTCTTAAAAGAAGAAAGTCTTCAGTGCCTCATTTGCGATTCTGAAGGTTCTTGTGGTACATTAAGTGTGTGTCTTTGAGGATACATAGTATTGTGTAACTTTGAAGTAACACTGAACTTCACCATGACTGTTTAGCATACACTTAGCAAACTGGCAGGCATGGAAACTGCATTTCCAAATGTGATAACCCTTCTGTTTGTTCAAAACAGTTTAGCCTCTCATTTAGCAATATATCCAGATGGACATTTTCAAGAAACCTTAATAGCAATTTCAAGTAGTGTTGGAATAACTATGCGTTTATTTGTTTCATTGTTAAGAGATATGTGACTTGTGTGATTACGTTTCCCTATTTATGTCGGTTGTCAGAAAGCTGACAGTCCAATCTGTGGCCCACTCCTAGCAAAAGTACCAGACCTTATAACATGCTTCTTGGGTAGTAATCTCATGCCTGGTTTCTTACTTTTTGCTCCTAGATTATTTTCCCTTCCTCCTGATTTTCTTACTTAATCAGTTTTCAGCAACTGTTACATATTATTTTCAAACACACATTTTAATACTGTACTTATATGTAAATGAAGTAATATAGATGATGCATATGTAACACTACTTTGAATCTTTTGTGTGTGTTAGTAAATAATTGTTAATAAAGCTTATTCCCCTCTTCTCCAAGATTTAATGTTTTATTTTTAAGAAAAGGGAGATGGACAAAAATAGTCCAAAAACATATTTGAGAGGAAAAAATAACTTTGTCATGGAACCTCATCCAACAGCTGAATGATATAATGAAGGGTTAGACATGTCATGTACCTGTCACACATGATTCGTTTGTCTTTGGTTGGCATATTTATGTCCCTGTTCTTCATTTTAAAAGCTTCTTACATAGTCCCTAATATATTCCTTAACCCTAAATTAAAAATAATCTGCCTATATGAGGACATATAAACTCAAAAATTGCTAAATCCTTTATAAATCTTTTGGATATTTTAAATTAAATGCAGAGGGGGCATTTTATTATATTAAAAAAGAATAAAATAATAAAATGAAGAAAATATTTTCACCAAATAACCCTAATGAAAAGGAACTCCTGAGAATTTATCTTAAGGAAATAATTAAAAAGAAAGGAAAAATATAGGTACTAATTTATTCATTTGACACTATAATATTAAAAATGGAAATGATATAAGTATCCAATGATAAAACAACTTAGTAAACTATACTATATTATGCAATCATTAATTATTATAAGGATTTCATTAGTAGGTGATTTAAAGTAAAAAATCAGAATAAGTTTTTTTTTTTTTTACTACTAGAGGCCCGGTGCACCAATTCGTGCACCGGTGGGATCCCTTGGCCTGGCCTGCAGGGATCGGGCCAAAACAGGCTCTCCAACATCCCCCGAGGGGTCCCAGATTGCGAGAGGGCGGTTCTTGGGTGACGCACTCTGGAATTGGGCTCCCTCCTCTCTGGTTCCAGGTGTGTCACCCGAGGACCGCCACTGCCAAGTGACCGCAGCTTGGCAGCTCCTGCATTGAGCGTCTGCCCCCTGGTGGTCAGTGTGTGTCATAGCTACTGGCCAGTCAGCTGGTTGGCCAGTAAGCTTAGGCTTTTATATATATAGATTTCAGTTATGTAAATTCTTATATAATCAAACAAAGAGCATAAGGGAACATGACAAAACAGACATTAATATATTTGGATAGGGAATTATGAATTTTGCTTTTTAAAAATATATACTTTGTATCTTTTAAAATCATTATAAGATGGCTAACACGGTATTTTAAAAATATAAATGTAAATGTAACCTGCCCCATCTCCACCCCTGAACCTTTGCCCCCAGGTTCTACACATAATCCTGGTGGCTCTGTCTTGGACCTAATCTGCCAGCCAGGCACTTAAAGCCCCAGGGTCACATTAAGGAGGTTCCACAGAACCAGAGAGCTCCTATGGTTGACAGGCTGATATAATCTAGTCAACACTTTTGGCCAGGGTTTCCCAAATGTTTGCAAAGAATGCCAAGCTCTTCTGATTAGGCAATGACCAACTGATAGCAATGACCTCGAGAATAATCTCTATTTGTTGGTGACAGGAAAAAAAAAAAAGAAAAGAAAAAGAAAAGAAAGAAAGAAAGAAAGGCAAGATAAACTTTAAAATGAGAAGAGTTTGGGCCGGGGCGGGGGGTTGAGGGGGGGGCGTGGAGCAATCCAGACTCTTGCAATTAAACAGTGAGCTCTGAACTGACAGTTAAGACCCAGGAAAGGAAATTCAAAGGTCAGGGTGGTTTGTTTCCAAAGAAACTACATGTGCTGCCACAATCAAAAGGCTAAAGGGCACTGTTATCACACACTATAAATCAGAACCACAAAAATTGGCCTCATATAAGATCACAAAAACCAGTTCTGCAGTAATCTCAGCTTTCCTTTCCTGAAATTTTCTTTAAGTAAGTCACTCTTCCACTTCTACAGTCTCTATCCTTGCTCCTCAACTTCCAAGGCAACAAATAAGTTCTTGCTTTCCTTACCCACCCCATTCAAACCCTGCTCAGGCAAGGATCTAAGAGGCTTATTCAGAGTAAAATGATGGATGAGCCTCCAGGTGGTTGGTTGCCTTCCTAGAGGGTACTTGTATTTTTGTCAGGAGATGTAGTGGATGCCGCCAGCATCCCATGCTTGGTATAACTGCCCATTCTCCACTTCAGATTATCCTGTCAACTAAGTCGTCCCCCATTCCTCCACCTCACAGCGGGTATGTGACCCAGGCTGAACGCAATGCCTGTGGGCACACAACCAAGCAAGGCGTGCCAGTTCTTAGGTCCTTTCCTCTCCCTCCCCCTCCCGTGCTCCATACCACAGAGGTATGAGCCCCACAGGCTCCTGGCTCAGCTGGCTTCTGGCTGGCTATAGCTGACAGGAGACACTGATGGGAGGTTGCAAGGCAGAAGGATGGAGATGCTAATGGCCAATTTCTACCCATGTCTACCCAATTTGAGAATAAAGCCAAACACAGAAGCACAAAGAGCCATAAAACAGGGAGATAAAAAGAATCTTGACTCATTCTTTGAACTCCTTGCATTTGAACTCTAAATCTAAAGTTAACATTATCATATATTTTATGCCTCAAACCAGGACACTTTCGAGAGTAAAAGGGGCTGCTAGCAATACCTAAGTCAGGACAACAGGCACAAATTTAGACTGGTCCAGGCAAACCAGAACCCTACCTAAAACCAACCTGGCCTTTGGACTTTACCATTAATTGAGCCATTACATTCTCTTTGACCCTTAACCTAATTTGAGCTGGATCTCTATCACTAAACAAAAAGATCTGTTTAAATAGAATTGTTTTCTCGTGGTTGGATTTCAGGGTAGGTACATCAATGTCTGCCTGACTTAGCCTTCACAGTATGCATGTGGATCTTACAAATGTATGGTATAGCTATTCCAGGAATGCTATAAGGAATTCTGGTTGCTATATTCCAAGAACCCTGAAAAAGTGCAAAGAAAACTAAAATCACCAAGGGAACACGTGTACTCCACCCTCAGAGTAAATGTGGCTCTTTGGTGCTTTTTTTCATATTTAAAATGGCCCTTACTTAAGATTTAATTTTATCTGAATATATATTTTGGGAAATAGAGTAGGTCAACCACATCTTATAATTTTCTCTGTGTCCAGCCCCTATCTAGGCATAGCACCATAACACCACAAAACACTGATCTCTGAGAACTGATTTTCTTCTTTATTCTTTTCCCTGTACCTTTCTGCATTACCCTATAAGGTCTTAATTATTCTACAGATGAAACAGGCTCTTGTTGTCTTGTCTAGGAATACAACAGTCATTTAAAACCATTTCTATAAAAACACACACATACTTTAGGGCAGTGGTTCTCAACCTTTCTAATGCCGCGACCCTTTAATACAGTTCCTCATGTTGTGGTGACCCCCAACCATAAAATTATTTTTGTTGCTACTTCATAACTGTAATTTAGCTACTGTTATGAATCGTAATGTACATATCTGTGTTTTCCGATGGTCTTAGGCTCTACAGCAGTGGTTCTCAACCTGTGAGTCGCCACAACATGAGGAACTGTATTAAAAGGTCGCGGCATTAGAAAGGTTGAGAACCACTGCTTTAGGGTGTGGTGAAAAGAGTATGCCACAGCTCACCTGACATATTAGTGCCTTAGTTCAGTATATTCACAGCAGCTGCCTAGTTCTTGACAAAACAGCAATTCAAAGACTGTCTCTCCTAATTCCAGTGGGAGTACCCCCCAACCCAGTGGAGGTCATTTTTTTATTTAGGAAGTCATTCATAATTCAAGTGTTTAAAATTTCATGAGCAATTAGTTAGATCTTTCAAAAGCCATAGGGGTGACTGTAACTAATGTTTTCATGTTGTGAGGCTCTGTATCATTTCATCAATAAAAGGGCAGATATATTAAGAAGTGGGAGAAAATATCCAGAGGTGTTAGTAACCAGCTAATCTTTCTATTTCTCCCCGCCCGTTTCTCATAGAGCCAACTCCTGAGTCATAAAACATGATTTTTTAAAACAACAAAAAATTCCCTTTCCAGAGGTTAAATGGATACAAAATTCTTAATTGGAAAGTATAAGCACATACAAATTTTAAATATTCACAGATCAAAAGTATGATACATACAAGCAACTCTTCACAGTGTTCATCAGAAGTCATTTTCTAGGTGGTAAATTTTTCTCCTTGTATCCTTTGTAGTAAATCGTAAAAGAATTTGTTTAGGTTCTACATTTTTATCCAAGTTTGTCACAGACTTTATGATATACACAGAGCAATGATAATCTTGAATTATTTTGAATGCTGGATGGGATTCTTCACCTCGTTCAGGTAAGAATCTGTTGAATAATGGAAAAAAACTACCAAATCCAGTATCCCTGATGATAATAAACAACAGGTTTTACCTGATTTTTAACCTTGAGCCAGATATATTGAGGGAGACTTTCCTGAAGGACTAGGTAACAAAGGAAAGAAATAGAAAAAGCAAAACTCACACAAGTTGAATAAGAAGGACCACAGAAGGCAACAGTTTTACTGTCTAGATGCTTATGCTTGCTTGGTCACTTTCAGAGAGTGTCATTTCCTCGGTAACCACAACTGGCTCCAGCAGCCTAAAGCGTTCATTTAGGGCTGGCCATGACCTGAGCATGTTGTACATCCTTACATGCAGCCTCATCCCGGTTGCTGATGGCAGCAACTTCACTCTCCCAGCGGATGATGACAGCGACTTCAACATTTTGGAAGCTTCGTTCTGGAAGATTTTTGTTCTGACAGTGTAGAGGATAAAAATTTGCAATCCCTGGCAGATAGAATAAAAGCTTAATATTAGATAAGTGCTGCAATACAGAACCAGAGAAGGGATTTTATTTCACCTTGTCACCTACCCTTTTCTCATCATTCACACAACTCCACAACTTTACAAATTAATAACATCTGGTCCAGCCTATGTCACTCAGTGACTGAGCGTGGACCTATGAACCAGGAGGTCAGGGTTCAGTTCCCTGTCAGGGCACATGCCCAAGTTTCGGGCTTGATCCCCAGTAGGGGGCATGCAAGAGGCAACGGATCAATGACTCTCTCTCCTCTTAATGTTTTCTATCTCCCTCTCCCTTCCTCTCTGAAATCAATTAAAATATTTTTAAAATACATATTAAATAACATCTGTAATTGAGTTGATAGTATTGTGCCAATGTTTATATCTTTATTTTGACAACATAGTAGTGTTATACAGGCATTATTATTAGGGAAAGCTGGATAGAGTACATGGAAACTCTACTGTTTTTGCAACTTCTTGTATGAAACTATCTCAAAATAAAAAGTTATTAAAAATAAATATCCATGGATGTCTTCCAGATTGGCATCTATATGACCCCAAGGTTTATAAGAATTTATCTCTAGCCCTGGCCAGTGTGACTCAGTTAAGCGTCCTCTCATAGACTGAAAGGTGGCCAGTTGGATTCCCAGTCAGGGCATATGCCCCAGTCAGATTTGCTCTCCAGTGGGGTGTATAGGGGAGACAACTGATGGATGTTTTTCTCTCACATCCATGTTTCTCTCTCCAACTCCCTTCATCTCTTTCTAAAATGAATAAAAACATTTTTAAAAGAATTTATTTCTATAATTATTATATTCCATAAATACTGTTTAGGAGACTTCTGGTGTTGTGGTAAGATAATCCAAAGATTCTGAGTTTGACTAATAGGATTGATACTTATTAGCAAGAGATAGACCAGTTCACTGGACAAAAGCAGGAAGATTACCAACAGGTGGTATCTAACACATCTGAAAAAGGCCTTAATGACACAAGGAAGTGTGCATGGGGTTTCAGAAGGACAAAGGTGGTCATTAGCCATCCTGATTGTTCAAGGGAATAATTTATTTTGGAGAAATCTGGTCCCTAGAAAACCTCCTCTTTGTGGGGTACACTATTTCATCTGGCTTTTCCAGAATTTAAATTCTAAGTCAAAAACAATACTAGATAGAATTTCTGATTGTACAGTAATTAGGAAAAGACATAGACCATGGAGAATTCATGAAGACACTATCCTGTGGAAGTCAGTGGAAGTCAGTGGAATCCCAATATTTTTGTACTCCCTAAAATCCCAAAGATGTTATTTGAAAAAACAAAATGTAGGGATCAAACTAATTATCACTAGCACAAAGATTAAATTGTGCCTTTTAAGTAATATCTGTAGCACTTAGCAAATAAGTATGTATTAGCCTTATAGCATTCTACAACTAGAAGGAGTTTACATGTGAATTAGTCTAGTCATTCCTACACTTTAATGTACATGAAGGTCACCTGGGGCCCTACTTTAAAGTTGAGATTCCCAGCTCTTACCCTATCGACTCTGATTCAGTGGGTGAGGGGTGAAGTTGCCCAGGAATCAGCAATTTAACACACTGTGTACATTCTGATGTAGGCAATATTCAGAACCACTTTGAAAAACCCTGTGTCAATTTTAACAACCTCTTCCATTTTATATTTTGCATGCCTCACTCAGAGAGGTTGTGACTTACCTAAAATCATGAGTCAATAATATTAAACTTGAAAGATAGCCCAAGTCTCCTGACTTTTAGTTCATAGGGCTCTTGCCCCATGGCCACCCTCAATTTTACCATGTAGTATGAACATTTTGTAATGTGCCTCTCCTATGCATGCAGAAAAGAATATCCTTGACCATACCTTTTTAAAGATACTTTTCTAAATTACTGGTAGCTTTAGGCAACAAGTCCATGGTCAGTTGGCAATCCCAGACTAAGCTTACCCTATTTATTGCCCTTCTGGAGAGATTCCATTGGGAGTTGCCAACAGTAAGGAACTGCCTTATATCTATTTAAACTTAGCACCAGGCACACATCCATTGTTTCAGGGAGTTATTCATAAAAGGCACTGAAGAGGGCTTTCCGGGATAGACAGTGAGGAGCTACAAGCATTAAATGTGATGTTAGCAATTCATACAGATAAGCAGCTCTCCACACTTCACTAAACAAGCTCCTCATCATTTGTGGCCAAGACAAATGTATCTAATGCCCTACCCAATTATTTCTATTTTGTATCAAAGATTTCCCTCCTCAGTGATATTTGATCAGAGCCAGAAAGAACCAATATCAACTACACACAGTGTTTACTATTCTCAGCAACTTAATGAGACAATCACCAAACACTGCAGTTTACTTCACAAAATATTAGAGAAGTACAGCCCATACTTATAGCAAACAAGGTATCTACTGCAAAAGATATACACAAGCATGTTACTTGCACTAGAGAACTAATAACCTAGTTGAGGAGATAAGACTTCTATGTAAAGAAAAAAAAGTTAATTTTTGAGTACAAGAAGAAATGGGACAAGTGAACTTATAAAACTACAATCCTATTTTACTTGAGTTATATTCATAAAACTAGAATTAAAGTCATCACCTCAGCCCAGCCAGCATGGCTCACTGGTTGAGAGTCAACCTATGATTCTCTCTCATCATTGATGTTTCTATCTCTCTCTCCCTCTCCCTTCCTATCTGAAATCAATAAAAATATTTTTAAATAAAAATAAAAGAAGGGTACTTTTATTATATTGAAGTATAATTCACTCTGCCAGCTCAGAAAAGATAAGATTAAATATAGAGACAGAAAAGTCTGTGTAATATTTTTCATCAGAGCAAAAGACAATGTTTGCCACAGGAGGAGGCATAGAATAAAAACCATGGAAAGAAATTCTGATTTCAAGATAAGTCTTTCAATAACGAATCCTTGTTTTATCTTAAAGTTTTTACATTCCCCACACATAATACACAAATACAAACATATAAAAATCATCTGAGATCAAACAAAGTTATTTTAATTTTTAATCTACAATTTTGGTTTATCTATACCAGTATTTTTGCCATAATGAAAATTAGATGACCATAATTTTCCTCTAAATGTTTAGTTTCTTATAGGAGATGCTTCCAATATGTTAATAGAATGGTTTCCAAATAAAAACATATATAAATCTTCATTCAAATTTTAAGACAAGGTATGAATAGAATGTTCTTTAAAATTATTATTAAATGTATCATTGAGATAAGACTCAGGAATAAGAGCATCTTCAGTCCTATGTATAATTATGTCACACAAAAAAAAACTTCATAAGGTTCTGCTTCTAACAAATCAATTCTCTTGCAGGATATTATATAGAGAAAAACCAAAAGATTCCACCAAAAACCAGTTAGAACTAAAAAATGAATCTAGTAAAGTTGCAGGATACAAAATAAACACCTGGAAACCAGTTGCATTTTTCTACACTAACAACAAGCTATCTGAAATAAAAATTAAGAAAATAATCCTATATAATAAAGAGGTAATATGCAAATTGACCATCACTCCCACACACAAGATGGCCACCCCCATGTGGACACAGATGGCTACCACAAGATGGCTGACAGGGGAGGGCACTTGTGGCCTATCAGGCCAGCAGGGGAGGGCAGTTGGGAGAGACCCGGCCTGCAAGAGAGGGCAGTTGGGGTTGATCAAGCCTGCAGGGGAGGGCAGTTAGGGGTGACCAGGCCTGCAAGGGAGGGCAGTTGGGGGGGACCAGGCCTGCAAGGGAGGGCAGTTGGGGGGGGACCAGGCCTACAGGGGAGGGCAGTTAGGGGTGACCAGGTCAGTAGGGGAGGGCAGTTAGGCATCAAACAGGCTGGCAGGGGAGTGTTTAGGTGGTGATCAAGCTGGCAGGCAGGCGAGCAGTTGGGAGCCAGAAGTCCTGGATTGTGAGAGGGATGTCCCAGATTGGAGAGGTTGCAGGCTGGGTTGAGGGACATCCACCCACACCCCCACCCCCATGCATGAATTTCATGCACCAGGCCTCTAGTCCTATTTATAATAGCATAAAAAACAATGACATAATTTGTAATAAATTTAAACCAAGATTGTAAAAGACATAAAACAATAAGACATTGATGGGGGAAAAAATAAGACATTGATGAAAGACATTGAAGAAGACACAGATAAATGGAAAGATAGCCTGAGTTCTTGGATTAAGAAAATAAATACTGTGAAAATATTCATACAACTCAAAACAATATAGATTAAATGTAATCCCTACCAAAATTCCATTGGCATTTTTCACAGAAAAAAACTATCTGAAAATTTGTATTCAGCACAGGAAAGAACATCCTATCTAATAAAAGAGTAATATGCAAATCAACCATCACTCCAACACACAAGATGGCTGCCCCCATGTGGACACCAGATGGCCACCACAAGATGGCCAGCAGGGGAGGGCAGTTGGGAGGGACACGGCCTACAAGGGAGGGCAGTTGGGGGTGACCAGGCCGGCAGGGGAGGGCAGTTAGGGGTAATCAGGCTGGTAGGGGAGCAGTTAGGCATCAATCAGGCTGGCAGGGAAGTGGTTAGGGGGTGATCAGGCTGGCAGGCAGAAGCGGTTAGGGGCAATCAGGAAGGCAGGCAGGCGAGCAGCTGGGAGCCAGCAGTCCTGGATTGTGAGAGGGATGTCCTACCGGGATTGGGCCTAAATGGGTAGTTGGACATCTCTTGAAGGGTCCCAGATTGGAGAGGGTGCAGGCTGGGCTGAGGGACACCCCCCCCCCCATGCACGAATTTCGTGCACCAGGCCTCTAGTAAAGTCATAAAGAGCTTTCTTTTGTCTTCCATTAAAGGATATTAAAATAGAATCTCCTAAAGGTACTAAACAATGACCTTCAGGGAACTTTAAAAGGAGAAAACTTTGGTCCAGGGAGATATCACCTCCACCACTGCATGGTCTGCTACTTTCAGACTAATCCACACCATACCTGAGTAGTGTTGAAAATGCAGAATATGTAGCTGAAGATGACTCTGGTGTTATCGTCACGTAGTAGCATAAAGAATCCCAGGATCCAGGTAATTCCAAATACAACTGCAATAGATAATGTGCTAAAAACCTTCTTCAGTGATGAAACCTTTTTTGTGCTAAGTAAGAGAAAGCAAGCAAGAAAATATGGTTCATTCAGTTCTCTTATTTTAAAATTAATATCATTGTTAGCCTACTGTTAAGAATATATATTCAGCTGCCTATATAGTATACTGTTCATTTAACAATATTATGCCTCCAGTGGAAAAATTATGCTAGATCTATGCCATGCTGGATAGAATCTGATTTAGCAAGCTTTATTAAGAAATACAGTGATAACTGTATCTGGCATAAACAATTTCTTACAGACAAATTTCACAATCAATTCTTTCTTTGGAAGAGAATTTTATTTTAGTTATTATTACTATTGGATCAGCTAGTGATAAATTGTTATGGAGGCATCTGGAACCTTCCCATGGCGTAGGCTGATATAGAATGAAAGGTTGTTAAAATGCAGAGTGATCTTCTTCCCTTGATGGTGAGACAATTGCTAATATTTCACTTTGAATGGCAAGACATCAGCAATTGTTCCACAAGCAGAGGCTGGAAAGCATTTTTTAAATTAGAATTTGCCTTCTCTTTATTGCTCTTTGGAATCCTGAGTCCACTATGTTAAGAAGCCCAGACTGGTTTGACACAGGATGAGAAACCACATGGAGGAGAGATGATTTTTCCCCACTGAATAGCTACCATTAAAGACCAGTCCACTACTACCTACGAGGCATGAAAGTGAGTCACCCTAGATCAGTGGTCGGCAAACTCATTAGTCAACAGAGCGGCAAACCACATGTGGCTCACGAGCTGCAGTTTGCCGACCACTGCCCTAGATCATTCACCTACATTCAAGCCAGAACCAGGACAACCTCCTAACCAACGCTCAAATTTATGACAAATAATAAACATTTGTCATTCTAAGCCATTAAGTTTTGGGGTGATTTGTTATGTAGCAAAAGCTAACTGATACATAAAAGATAACTTGTTAAACAATTAAATTGTAACCTGCTTTTCATTGTAACTAAGCCAATTTAAGAACAAGCCCTATCAGCCAAAATTTAGAAATATAAATTTGGTTGATGTCAGAGGCCAAAATGATATTGTTTTGTATAAAGAAAATATAACTGAATTTGCAATTAAGCTGAGAAGACTTCGCCTAGTCTTTTCTGCATTTCTAATAAAATATAGGTTTGAATGATTATCATTGATATTCTTCCCCATATTTCCCCTCAAATAGATTATCATAAAGGGAAGATGATACTACTCTTGATCAGTAAATTACATATTAAAGATTACAGTCTTACTGATGAGAGTTGTTTTCATCATCTGTTCATACCAAGTGCACTCATTTGGTGACCAGCAAAACTCACAGATGTGCTTATAGTAAGAACATTTGGGCTAAGTAGAGTCTTATAGAATTAAACCTGAATTCATAGCCTCATTGGCACCAGGTTTTATTCAATGTGTACTATGGGAGAAGGCGGGGGCGGGGGGAGATTTATGCATTTAATAGTTTCTGTTCTTTCTCTCTCCAACTGAAAGCTTTTTCTGTATATCAGGAATGACAATGAAAATCTTTATTGGAGTCAGGAAGGTTACATAAAGGAGAAAAGCAGTCCTCATGGAAACTGATAAACCAGGGAGCACATGCTTCATCTGCAGGGAATATGGGCTTAATGTTGCCAGTTGTTCTTTCCCCCCACCCCAAGGAAAGAATATACATTTTTAAGTGAAATCTCCCTGTTATTTTAGGTTTACAAGTAATAAAAAATATAAATACATTTATGTGATTCAAGCAACACATGTACAACATAACCTACAGTTACTAGTTTATAAAATACATTTACTAGCATTTGTTCACAACCCTCCCATTTCTTTATCCAAATCTGATTTATTGAATATTTGGGAGAAAACTTGGGTAGAGTTTTTTAGTTGGGCTCATGTAGCACAAAAGTATGTTGTGTAATGCAGCACATCCACATTATAGTGCTGATGTTGGAAAGTGAGAAGATTTACTTTCTGAGACAAAGTTTAAGAGAACATCTGTCCTGCAACCACATGCCCTTGCCTTTGTCCCAGAGTCGGAAAACTCTTCTAGGAAGTGCAGATATATGAGGGTGCTCTATCATGTGCTCGACGAGTCATGCCTGGCAGCTTCCCATTTCCTGGGAATCTTACCTTGTCAGATTCTGGTTATTCTTCCACACTACTTTGACTATAATGACAATATATAGAACAACATTGTTGATGAGGATAATGGTCACAGGTAGAATGAATGACCACAATAATGGATTTGTTTTAAACTCATTGCTTTCTGGAAATGCCAACCAGCAGCTGTGGAGAGAAAATAAATGATTCCAGAAGACTAAGAAAGCTATACATACTAATTCTCTATGCTGTTATCATTACTGATGTTCACTTGGCTGAAAGAGAATATCCCTTTGCATCCTATATATTTGAGATGACTTTCAAGAATTCAACCTAATAGAAAAATGAAATGGGCTTTTGAGTCAGGCAATCCCAAATTTAAATGTCATTCTCTGTCACTAACTAGGTGTCTGACTTTAGGCAAATTATTGTTTAGTTTTATTTTTTAATATATAGCACATCTAGGTTTAAAATTTAAATGGTGCAAACACTCATAGAAAAACAAGATTGACCTACAATTATCCATAATTCCTAGTTTCTATCTCCAGTGGTAATCAGTGTTTCTTGTATATTCTTCTCACATTAATACCCAAGTGGAGGTGTCAAATAGACATTTGGGTATTAATGTGAGAAGCCCTCACATATATTTGCCATTCAATTAACTCACATGGATGGGGACCTGGAGGGAAAGAGGCTTGGACACCCATAGTCATTAGGAAGTGTGCACCAGGAGGGGACTCCTCACCCCCTCTATATTTGTATTGCTTGGAGAGATAATCATGCTGAATTTGTTCTCACAACAGCCTTTCCCTTTGTTATCCCTAATTTAATAACTAGGATTTTGAGAAATAAACTGCCGAGGAGAGAGATGGATCCTACAGTAAGACTAACCCTTGTAGGCATGGAGCAAGATTTCTAGAGTGGAGATTGGAGAGTCACATGGTCGAGGATGAACTGACAAACAGCTGTAGACCCAAGGTAAGGAGAGCATCATAAGTAGACTCCAGATGCAGTATTTAATTGCTTGGTGATTTTTCCATGCAGCACACCATGAAGAAAGTTTTAGGATATACAGCATACAGTTGAATAATTTCCCCCTTCATGCATTATAATTTATCATGATTACCTCAATCCTTCAGGAAAGTCTGAAAACAGCCTATATGATGGTGGTACAGATAACTGGGGGATAGAGCATTAAGGAGACATGTGGCCTGTCTTGCATTTACCTCTTAATTGGGTCCTTCTTGTAAAGATAGCAGTACGTCAGGGGAACTGGGTTAGGAGTTTCAGGTATCATTGGCAGAGCAGGGAGCAGTGGGGGAGAGCATAGGATATTGAGGTTCAACAACTGGGAGGAAAACTTAGGAAAGCCAAAAAGTCCCTCCACTTTCTAAATAAATCCTGAAGGAATGTGACCCTTGATGCCTGTGTATAGGGTGGAATGTGGGGGATAATGGTCCAAGAGGAGGCAGATGTTACACATCCTTTCCTCTCTTCCCAACTTCTCTTATTATCAGTCACCTAGTGTCTTCCCTAACATCCAATACTGTGCCCAGGAAAGAATTTACTCTCAATTATTTATAGCCCAGTCAGAATAAATTTAAGATAGTAGTCTTCTTTCTCCTAGAGGCTTTTATAGAAATAGGTCTAGCCCTGTGCCTGGGTTCGAGTTGGAAATTAAAAATGCAATTTGAAGTGAATTACCTCTCCCTGGAGATATGTGCATCTTATCCCGATCTCTAATCTGGTAATTCAAAATGTAAAACTCATTGAAAGATACTTAACCCTAATTAAACAGAGAAAATAAGACCTGAAGTGCTTGGCTCCTAAATTCAAACCAGGCAGATAGCCTCCTATTCCACAGCGGGACATGGTTAGCCCTGGAAATAGGGAAGCACCCTAACACCACAGCCTTCCCTTGGGTGTATTGCACATTTCCAAAAGTTTTATTTTTATTTGAGTTGATCGGGGTCTTAAGGTGGAACCTGGGGATATGAATGATTGGATTATAAGATGAGAAGGGAGGGTCGATTAAAGAGCAGTTGTTCTGTGGCAGAAATACACGTAAAAAGTTCAGCTCAGCTTTCTTCTCTTCCTCTCCACATGAAAAGCAACCACCATAAAGTCAGGTACTTCCATTATTAACAGTTAGTCATGCTGGAGTCCCAGGGAGAATTTGTTATGTGTAATAAATCATCATGAAATATTCATTATAATCATATAAACATGAAATTGGCTCATAAGTATAGATAGTACCCTTTAAGTTATGAAATGTTTTCACATTTGTTTCACCCCTCACAGTAACCTCTGAGCAGGTAATACTATTATTGTCATTCCTGCTATCTAGATGAGAAAACTAAGGTAAGATGTTACTAAGGACCACACCTGTTCTGTCTTATAATTTTTCAGACTTAATAAAAAATTCAATTTAACATAAGGAAGTTCAAATATATAAATTTAGAAGGGAAATACTGGCTTTACCGAAGGATTTATCATAGGAAACATTCATGTCACCATATTTAAAATATAATGTCTTCTTTGAGAATTTTAAATACCCACTTAGAATATGACAATTATAAAGTGAGATCCATATGTACAGTGGCACTTGGACTTAATATTACTGAATAGTTACACTCATATCAAAGAAATGGACATTTTAAAATATATAACTCACATTTCTTCTTGCCGGTAGTTTAGCTCCCATTGTGAAGGATCCTTAGAAAAAATAATTCCCACTGTCATAGCTACCATGACAGCTGGGACTCCTAGGTAATAAAGAGAGGTACAGAATTAATAATTTACCCAAGACTGGTGTTAATTATAAAAGATCATGAATGAATTATACAATTAACCCTTTTCAAGATGTATTGTTTCCACTATAGACAATGTACTAAATGATCCTATAGCTGTAGGTCAACAGTTTTGAAATTATTTTTCTTAAAGAGTCACTCTCATTTTCTTTCTTAAAAAAATTATTTTAAATTAGCTAGAAAGTGCCCTAACTGGTTTGGCTCAGTGGATAGAGTGTCGGCCTACGGACTGAAGGGTCCCAGGTTCGATTCCCATCAAGGGCATGTACCTTGGTTGCGGGCACATCCCCAGTCAGGGGTGTGCAGTAGGCAGCTAATCGATGTTTCTCTCTCATCGATGTTTCTAACTCTCTATCCCTCTCCCTTCCTCTCTGTAAAAAAGCAATAAAATATATTTTTAAAAAAATTAGCTAGAAAGTTTTTCTGGTCTAAATCTCAAATCAAATTAATAGAGATGTTGAAGGAAATTAACATCTTGAAGTTAGCTTATTATATATCTAGCATGATCCAGCTCCCTCCACAGAACTGTGAGCTATTAGGTGGGAGACACTTCTGATTTTTCCATCTCCCCTACAACTGGGTCATCATACAATTAGGTCTTCAATAGGCATTTGCTAAAATTAAATTATTTCCATTAAAGAAATGCAAATTAAAACCACAATAATATATTACCCCACAACTGTCAGAATGGCTAGCATCAATAAATCAACAAACAAGTGTTGGCAAAGATGTGGAGAAAGGGGGACCCTGGTACACTGTTGGTGGGAATGCAGACTGGTGCAGCCACTGTGGAAAGCAGTATGGAGTTTCCTCAAAAAATTAAACATGGATCTGCCTTATGACCCAGCAATTCCACTTCTGGGAATTTATCCGAAGAAACACTAATTCGAAAGAATATATGCACCCCTATGTTCATTGCAATATTATTTACAATAGTCACGATTTGGAAGCAGCCCAAGTACCCATCAATAGATGAGTGGATAAAAAAGATGCGATGCATTTACACAATGGAATACTACACAGCTGCAAAAAAGAAGGAAATCCTACCCTTTGTGATAGCATGGATGGAGCTGGAGAGCATTATGCTAAGTGAAATAAGCCAGTCAGAGCAAGACAAGTACCATATGCTTTCACTCATATGTGGAATCTAGTGAACAAAATAAACTAACAAACAAAATAGAAACAGACTCATAGATAGAGAACAGGCTGACAACTGTCAGAGGGGAGGGGGCTTGTGGGGCTGGGTGACAAAGATGATGGGATTAAGCAAAAGAAAACCCCCAAAGTCATGGACAACAGCATGGTGTTTATCAGAGGAGAAGGGAGGTGGGGGGATGTTGAAGAGGGTCAAGGGGGGATGAATAGTGATAGGAGGAGACTTGACTTGCAGTGATGAACACACAGTACAATATACAGATGAAGTATTACAGAATTGTACACCTGAAACCCGTATAACCAATGTCACCCCAATAAATCAAGATAATCGCAAAGTAAATAAATAGTTTCAACAAAATTAAATTTCTGAGTAGGTAGAGAAGCAAGCACTTACCCCATCCAATTAAAGAAATGTAAAGAGTGAACCGTTGAGGAAGAGGCTTCATGGTCCTAATCAGAAGGAAGTAGAGCTGCACTGCACTGACTCCAGTCCAGGTAAACATCACTAACAGAAAATAGTGCAGCAAGGCAGCGATCGCCGTGCACGTGGTATTCCGGTCCTCATGAATTTCTTCTGGGAGAATTTTATTTTCATTAGAAGCAGTATTATGGGTATCATTTGTCTTTCTGTTCTTATTGCCGTTTTCAATTCCAAACACAAAGAGGAGGTTGAAAATCAACATTGATGTGCACAGACTGACCAACACCCAGGTTACTGAGGTTTTTCTGACTTTTCTGAAAATAAATTGGTAAATATAATTAGATAAATAAACAAAATAACCGCAAAACATAAATTCAAGTGAAACCGTGAGGGAACAATGGAATATTATTATCGAATGTAAATCCAGCACATAGCCCAGTGGGCCAGCTGGTAAACCTACCTTCCCTACTACATCAGAAAACCATACTCCTCTCTTATCTCATTTCCATAAGGAAGTGAGTTAGAAAAAAACAGGCTCTCTTGAAACCGTGTTCTAATCAAAGGTGACAGCTATTTTCCAGAGATGGCCCCCGATGAATTCTACTTCCCATTATGTATTCCCTGATGTTCACCTCCAGGGCTGGCCTGTGACTTGTTTTAATTAACAGAGTGCAGCAGAAAGCCTGGAAGCCAGGGTCAACTTGTCCATTAGATTCAGGAGTGCTTAGGACCCTCAATACATTTGTGGCCCACAGCAATGTTTCAACCCCTTTCAATCCAAAACAAACAAACAAACAAAAATGAACTTTCATGTCAGTGAAAAAAAATGTAGCATATAATATTAATACATTCATCTTTATACCAATGCTGTCATAAAACATACTTTTTATCCTTTTTTAGGGAGGGCAGTCTCACAAAGGCAAAAGTGCCTGGGACACACGAAGTCATAACAAGCTTTCCTTTTGTGCTCCTGGGAGTTCTGAGCCATGATGTAAAACTCCAGCTACCCTGCCAAGGACCCTCGTGGAAATGCTCTGAGACTATATGGAGAGAGAGACCAGGCTGCTGTAGCATCCCAGCTGAGCCTGCGGATGACTCCAACCCCAGCCACCAGGTGACTGCAGTCTCATGGGAGACACTAAGAGAGCCCTTTGGAATAACGTCCAGCTGACCCTAGTCAAGTCACAGAATCATTAGAGATAATAAATTGTTCTTTCCAGTTTTAGGGCAGCCTTTTTATACTGCAGTAGACCAAAAGTTCTCTAGATTTGCAAGGACATACAAAGACTATCTATATAAAGGTCTAAAAGGATTTTTCAGATTTTCAAAATAGGAGATTATTGCACATTCTAGATGAAACCATGTGTGAAAGCCTCTTGAGTTTTTAAAAGTATTTCATTTTAAATGTTATGGATAAATTTTAAAAGAATAAGGCCAGATGTAATTTTTAACTAACTGTATAATCTTAAGTAATGTTAAACTTATTACTTTTAAACTAACAAAATGTCTTAAACTAGCAAAATGTTATAAGGTTTAGCTTACATTACATTTAAAGAGTAAACATTTTAAATTAAGTGAAAATATTTAAAATTCACTTAACAGCCTATTGTTCTAATGATATTCTTCATAACTTGAATAGACTGATGATTACTGGCCCTGTAAATGGCTTATACTCAACAACATTTCACATGTGTCTTTTCTATAAGACATCTCAGAGCCCTTTTCCTATGGAGTATCTCCCAAGGACTAGCATTTCAGGGACCATACTTTGGGGAATACTTGCTGATAGTCAAATGGTCAAGATGTTTTGAATGAGCCTTTTTAATGTCAAACATGCCCAAGGACTGTCCTTTCATTGGAAGATATAATTTTGGATGTAGAACTAAGTGCTCTTTAAATGGTTTTTTCTTCATCTCATTTTTACCTAAGATTTTTCTAGAAAAGCCTTTTCTCATTTTGTCTGCAGGCTGGCATTGTTTAACAGTAGTCTTCAGAAGGCAGTGAGATGAGGTAGAGAAAGACTTGAGAAGAGAGAGAGAGAAATATCTTCAATGGACCATGTGTATATTTGAGGTTGGCATAGAATTCAAGATTGACCTTAATAAAGTTGATCTCAAGTGTGAGGTTTGATATTTCATTTACTGTGCATGTATTGTATTCCGTAATGTTTAAAGGCAGGTATATCCTTAAATCCCCTCTAATGACATTACAGTTCTCTGTAGACTATGGTATACAGTCCTATATTAATGAAAGCTATAAAATCTACATCACTATCATCTAAACCCTTCTAGATTTTTTCAGACTACAAGGCCTCTTAGAATAACAATTTCCCAAGTTTATTACTGTACATGACGTTCTAACATCTTCAAGTGTCTCGTTATTTTTTACTAGAGGGCCAGTGCACAAAATTCGTGCAATGGGGGGGGGGGAGGGTCCCTCAGCCCAGCCTACACCCTCCCCAATTCGGAACCCCTCAGGGGATGTACGACTGCCTCTCACAATCCAGGACCACTGGCTCCTAACCACTTGCGTGCCTGCCTGCCTGATCACCCCTAACCCCTCTGCCTGCCTGCCTGATCACCCCTAACCACCTCTGCCTTCATGATTGCCCCAACCACCTCTGCCTGCCTGCCTGATCGCCCCTAACAGCTCCCCTACTGGCCTGATTGCCCCTAACTGCTCCCCTGCTGGCCTGATTGCCCCTAACCGCCTCTGCCTCGCCCCACACCCAGGACCCAGGATTCCCTCCTCTGGCCGGTCGCAGGCACCTGGGACCCGGGCTTCCCTCCCTCTGGCCAGCCACAGGCACCCAGGACCTGGGCTGGCTGCACCCAGGCCGGCCACAGCCACTGGCGCCCGGGACCGTGGGGAGGGCAGCTTGTCCCTCTCCTGGGCCGCAGCCCCAGCCACTGGTGCCAAGGACCACAGAGCGGGTGGTTTGTCCCTCTCCTGGGCCACAGCCTGGCTGGTCTCCATTTCTCTCTAGAGAGCTCATTTGTGCCTGGCTGGTCCCCATGCCTCTCTCATGAGCTCATCTGTGCCTGGCTGGTCCCCATTCCTCTCTCCCCAGTGTTGAGTGTCTGAGCCATTAAGGCATGATGGCATAAGGGCATTATGACCATTTGCATATTAGCTCTTTATTATATAGGATGTCCCAGAATTTGATGTCTGTTTGTTGAATATATGTCCTTTATGATTTTATAACATTACATCATGATCTTTCTCAGTCTTTGGATTTCCATGCTGATTAAAAAGCTATTATTCAAACAAAACTTTGTCCATCCTCTTGATATTTTAGTTGAGATTTAGTTGAAAACTACAAAAAATAGTCAAAAGAATCCTTTCATATAAAATAACATTACTTTCTAATTTTTCTTCAATTTCAAAAATAAATTATAATCCACAGAAGAATAGACTCTTTTTAAATAGCTTGACTTTTCTGTATATTGCAATATTCTGTGCTTCACTATATATGCACATAAATTTATAATATATACTGAGTGGCCAGATTATTATGATCTCTGAACGCATCATAATCTGGCCACTCAGTGTATATTCTATATAATAAAAGGTTAATATACAAATTGTCTCCTCATCCAAGAGTTCGACCAGCAGGCAGGCCGGCCAACCACCCATGTCTCCTCCCCCTGGCCAGGCTGGCCGGACCCCACCCATGCACAAATTCATGCACTGGGCCTCTAATATATATATGTGTGTGTGTGTGTGTGTGTGTGTGTGTGTGTGTGTGTGTAAATATATACACACACACACACACACACACACACACTGAGTGGCCAGATTATTATGTGTTCAGAGATCATAATAATCTGGCCACTCAGTGTATATTATATATAATAAAAAAAAAACCATATTATATTAATATGGCAACCTGCCCATGAACAAAAAGAACTACTTGATTCAGGATTTTAAAATCAACACAATTTTGTTTTTATTTTTGTTTTTCTTTCCTGATGGCTTTTTAGTAATATCTATGGCAGCACAAATTGTCCTAAGAAACATGTTGATAGAGGATGCAAAAAATAAAAAAAAAATCTGACGATAATTCAAAGGAGTGACATTTTAGGCAAAGAAACTAGTTATGCTGCTACCACAATTATTCCAATGGGATCCAATAATTGTCTGCTCCAGTGTGGTGATGGTAGAAAAACAAATAAAAAGACAAATATAAGAGCCATTTCTTTTTGTATGACTGACTTGTAATTACATAGCATGTAATTTTCCTTCCTCAGGGCATGTCGGAGAGCTGGTTTTGGCCCGATCCCTGCAGGCCAGCCCGAGGGACCCCACCCATGCACGAATCTGTGCATCGGGCCTCTAGTATGCATATAAGATCTTTGGTTAATTTCTTCCTGCCCTCCCCCCTCCCCCTTTTCCTCTGAGATTCATCAGTCTGTCCCATGTTTCCATGCCTGTGGTTTCTGCTTAAGTGACCAGCCGATAGCTATGACATGCTTTTATATACAGGCCGTCCTCAGGTTACGTTGAACTCAATGTATATTGTTTCATGGTTACGTCGCCATCTCCATTTATTTATAAAAAAAAAAGTTCCGTCATTTCGATGTATGTACATACGTGCTTTATGTTTTTTATTATTTATTTACCACAAGTAAAGATCAGGAATTGTTATCTTTCTTTTAAATTTGTTTTACTGTTTCACTTCATTACTACTGTGTATGTGCTCCATGTGAGCGACGTAGCTGCTTATGTAGGTGGGTTCCTACTTATGGTGAAAATTGTGTTACATCGCGCCATAGGAATGGATCTCCGATGTAACCCGAAGACCTACTGTGTATAGATTTCTGTATACAGTATATTTGTATAACATTTGTCTTCCCCCTGAAAATGTAAACACCATGAGAGATGGGAGCTTACCTGTCTTATTCATATGGGTGGTTGGCCCATAGTAAGCACTCAGTATAAGAATTTTAAATGAATGGCAAGAGACTTATTGAGTGTGAAAGATAAAGAAAAGAAATAAAAAAGAATTCTGGCTCTTTGGAAATATGGCTGATTCTAAGTACAGGGCAAAGAAAGTGATAGATGTGCCTCTGTCATCTTGCTGTGCCTGAAATAAGGAAGTGCTTAAAGACTGATAGGAACATGACAAAATAACATCAAGGGACTCCCTCTGGTTACATTGGAGAGTACCCTTTTTCCAGTATTTTTTTTTAAAGAGAGAGGAAGGGAGAGGGAAAGAGAGAGAGAGAAATATCAATGAGAGAGAAACAGCCATCAGCTGCCTCCTACAGGGGATAGAACCTGAAACTTGGGCACGTGCCCTGATAGAGAATCAAACTGGTGACCTCTTGGTGCATGAGACAGTGCCCAACCAACTGAGCCATAGTGACCATGGTGGAGGGTACACTTTTTTATGAAGGAATATAGTGACTAAATATAAAATGCTAGGTTAGAAAATTATTATTCCCAACCATTAATGTAATTATATATTCCAGTAAGGATCATCTATCTCTCCTTCTCTCTCTCTCTCTCTTTCCTCTACACATCTGAGAAAACAGTTGTGAAGGAATTTAGTAGAGAGAAATAAATCTGAAGGAAAGATGAATTCAAGTTATCTTGAGTATGAGAGGAAAACCAGGTAGGAGTACACAATAGGTCGACCCATTTACGTTACAGATATTCCTCTACTATGAGTCCATTCCTCTCCTGTGGTCAACCTTGGGGATATGGTGGTGAAAACAAAACAAAACAAACAACAGCAACAACAAAATCAGAGGAGGTCACTATTCTCATCAATTTACATGCTGATGTGGAAAACATACAGTACACACGTAAACTAAAAATGGGCTATATGCTCAGAGGAAATAAAAAGGACAGCAACTTCTCTCCCGAGAAGAGCCAACTTCCCTTCTTACCTGGTGACAATCTGAAATATAATTGTGAGAGTCAGACCAGTAATGGACAGCGCACATCCAACGGTGGAAAATGTGTCTAGGTCACGATATTTATAGTCCTTTTTAAAACTCTGGAAAAATAAGACAAGATTACTATTTTAAAGTAACAATTAATGAAATGCCTACAAAAGTCAAAATCATGAAAAATTACATTGGTCAAAATAACCAGATAGTTGCCACATATGTCTTCTTTTTATAACTTTTGATATATTTTAAAAGGAAATAAATTAACAACCCCTTATTGCTAAGTTTACATGAAGTAGGGCTTGACAGCAATTTTTTAAACTAATTCAGTTAGGGAAAACATATATACTGCTCCTCACTGTCTAAAATCAAAGTTGTTGGATGAGATCTCAACTGGCTAGGTTACTTCATTTATCCATTATATTATTTTTATGTGTAACTTTAATCCAAGGGGAAATCAGCATATCTAAGCTGATGCCCTAAAAATAAAGTTGCAGAAATATTTTTAAGGATATGGAAACTTGTTCACATTATCCTGTCATTTCTTAAAGGCCTAATTTTTATGTAACACTAGAGGCCTAGTGCACAAAATTCGTGCACTGGGTGGTGGGGGAGGTCCTTCAGCCCAGCCTGCACCCTTTCACAGTCCAGGAGTCCTTGGAGGACATCCCTCTCTCAGTCTGGGACCCCTTGCTCCGTACTGCCCACCTGCACACTGCTCCTTACCGCTCGGCTCGCTGCTTCTTAGCGCTGCCATGGAGGCGGGAGAGGCTCCTGCCACTGCCGCTGCACTCACTAGCCATGAGCCCATGAGCATGGGAGCCCGGCTTCTGGCTGAGCGGCGCTCCCCCTATGGGAGCGCACTAACCACCAGGGGGCAGCTCCTGCATTGAGTGTCTGCCCCCCGGTGGTCAGTGTGCATCATAGCAACTGGTCAACTGGTCATTCGGTTGCTTAGGCTTTTATATATACAGATGTGCACCAATCCTTCCACTTCCAGGGAAAGGGGCAAAGGAGGGTTGCTGAAAGTGATAAGGGAGGCAGCAGGGTGAACTTTTTTTGGGGGGAGGGGAGAGTTTCCTCCTGATGAGGGCCTTCAAAGGACAGCAGACTACTTCTGCTACCCTCTGTCTCCAGAGACACAATTTCTGATTGACATCTGGCAGGACAGAGCAGTTTCAGGTTCAGGACTGGGAGCGCCTTTCTGTATGCAGCTCCCTGGAGAGTCTCTTCTGGCCAAGGAAAGCTTTGTTCTAATCCTTTCTCCCGGAGCCAGGGCTGCTGGGTGGTCTGGGGCAGGAGGGCAGAATGGAGGTGGGGAAGGGCAGGAAGAAGTATGGGGTAGAAGACTGGGGGTGGGGGAGGGAGAGGGTGAAATGTGTGTGTGGGGGGGGGAGGGGCTGGTGCAGAAGGAGAGTTGGGGTCAGCATAGGGAGGTTTGGAGGTACTGGGGGAGTAAGAAGGACCAGCAGATGCCAGAACAGGGGAAAGGGTCTATGGAATCAGGTGGGGGTCCACCAGGGTGAGTATACACTAAGTCCCTTCCCCAGACCCTGCCATCCCAGGGTAGCAGTCCACTAGTGGGAGGAGTCCACAGTGAGGCGCTGAGCCCCCTACATCTTGTGTCTGAGGCTCCAGAACATGTGGCCAACACGCACCGCCCCTGCCACCCCCGCCCAAGTGCTGCCATTTGGAACGCATTTGCAGACGCATGGATTGTTTTTTTAAGTTAATGCTTTTCAATTCACTATTTCCCACTTGTCATATTTTATCAGAAAGGCAGATTCTGCTGGTGTGTGTTCCTTTGGGGGTGGGGGGGCGCCGCAGGGGTGTTCTCCGCGGGCAGAGATCCGATGAGAGACAGAGACAAAAGGCTCAGCAAGACATGGGGAATGAGTAAACAGGATCAGAGAGCAAGGAACAGGGAGACACACAGGGCGAGACAGACAGACATAGAGAACCCAGGAAGGCGAAGGGAGGGACTCAGCCCTAAGGGCAGAGCGAGTGTGCCGAGAAATCCTGCTTCAGTACGGAGGATCCCTCCACCTCCAACTAGGGCCCCTGGGGCTGAGCTTGCTCCCCTCTGCGCTCTGCTGAACTGGCCTCAGGGAAAGGGCTGGAAGGATGTGGAGGGCAATGGACTGAGTACGCAGAACCAGAGTCGCCGAGGGCTAGGGATCCGAAACCAAAGAGAGAGGAGGACATGGAGGCCTACCCTCCCAGGTCCACACAGGTGTACCTTCTGTTTTTGAGCGACGCCCGAATCCCGAATCCCGTGCCCCGACTCTGGAGAGCGGTGGCCCTGGCCTGCTGTGCCGCCTAGGGTGAGTTCCCTAACCTCTCTGAGCCCTGGCTGTGCCACCTGCAGGAGAGGCGCGCTGGTGGCTGAGGTTCGAAATGGCTGCGGGGGGGGGGGGGGGTAGAGGGGGGGCCGAGGAGACAGAGCATGGTCTAGGACACCTCGGTTTGGCGGTTACATCTGAAATCCCAGGGATTTTTGGCCTTGGCCGCTGCTCTGGGCTCACATTTATGTAGGACTTGTGCAGACGGGAGAGCCGGGCACTAGCGCTTCCTTCCTTTGCAGCTGAGAACCAGTTCACCCCACCTCCCTTCGCCCCACCACCCCTCCTCTCCTCATCTGTGCCTGGTACTCCTGAACCTTCCCAGAGGCCAGTGTAGATAAACGACAGAGGACACACAAAGATATCCCCAAGCCAGCACGTGGTGGCTGTGTAGACAGTTGGGCAAACACAGACACATGACACAGGGTGCTGTGGACGGGATAGAGCTTCCTGGCCCAGTGAGAAGGCTCATTGGGTGGAGCAGCGGCTCCATGGGCGTGTTAACCCGGGCACAGTTCCTAGGGCCTCCTAGGCGAACTGAAAGCCTGAGATAATTACAGCTAATTACATGTGTGCAAACAGCCAGAGCAGAGGCCAAGGGCTGGCCACCCCTCTCCCGGCCTGCTCCCTGCGATCCCGCCCCAGCAAAGGGGCTTTGCTGGCACAGCTGGGGCTGAGCGCCTGGGGGAAGGGCACGCAGGCGGAGAGCCCCCAGGGCCCAGGGGTTGGGGTGAGCCTTCCACCTCCAAACTCCCCCCTCCTCCACCTTCACCCCCCCACCCCCATTACATACTCCAGTGCGCACTGCGGCCCTGGATGCCCAGGGATGGCTGACCGCCACCGGGTTAGGAATTGGACCAGAACTTGGTCCAAGCTCCCCTTGGCCTTGTGCTGAGCGGGCCCTGGCAGCATGGGCCCCAGCATTTGGGTCCTTAGGTTTCTGTTATCTTGGCCTCCTGAGCATTCCCACCTCTGAGAAGAATGGAGAAGGGGCTCTCCTTGTATCCTGCCTCCGGGAGTGCCTGTCTGGAGCTGAGGCCGTGGGTGAGGAGGGGCAGAGTCTGGTGCTTGGCATTTGGTGATCAGTTTATCTCTCTGCCTGGATGCACCACAGGGCCCCAACAGAGTGACTTTTCTGAGCTTTCATTTGTGCATTTATACCGTGTATGCCTTCTCTGAGACACGGAATCCAAGGGGAAGGAGAAAGGTGCGAATTCCTCACATGTGAATGAGGCTTTACACTTTGAACTGCTAGCCTGAATCAGTGATCTAATTTCGTAGTTTCAGGAGCCTTTGGCAGGTTGGGTAGGAGTGGTGGCGGGGGTAGGGTTTTATATTTCTACTAGGGGCCCGGTGCACGAAATTCGTGCCCTGGGGGTGGGGGGTCCCTCAGTCCAACCTGCCCCCTCTCACATACTGGGAGCCCTCAGGGGATGTCCTACTTTTTTTGTGGGGGGGAAGGGAGTGTCTCCTCCTGATGAGGGCCTTCAAAGGACAGCAGCCTACTTCTGCTACCCTCTGTCTCCAGAGACACAATCTCTGATTGGCATCTGTCAGGACAGAGCAGTTGCAGTAAGAAGCCTTCCTCCAGTCCTTTCAGCCCAGCGGGGGGGGGGGGGGGGGGGGGGGGCAGCAGGCGCACAGTGCGACCAGACTCGCCCTCAGCACCCCACCCCCACCCCCCAGCCACCCAAGGCCAGCCCGAGGCACAGGCAGGGCTGCCCAAGGCTCAGGTAACCAGGGCCGACTGAGGCTTGTGCTGCCAGCAGTGGCAGCAGCAGAGGTGTGATGGGGGCATTGCCTTCCCCTGATGGCCGGGTCGCCTCCCGTCCCTGAGGGCTCCCAGACTGTGAGAGGGGGCAGGCTGGGCTGAGGGACCCTCCCTCCAGTGCATGAATTTTCATGCACCGGGCTTCTAGTAGAAACATAATTTTAAAAGCATTTTTCTCTTTACTGTCAGCTACCCCATATCATAACCTAACTCTTGAAATCCTGTCTCTTCTCCAGAAGTGACCTTTTTTTTTATGTGCTTATAAATATTACTATGTCTTTTGCACAAATATATAGGGGTTATTAAAATAATTTAATTATTTTTGAATTACTATTTAAGATCTCATAAAAATTTTCCATATCAGTATATTTCTGTGCAGTAGATAACCTTTCATACTTTATGCAGTGAATATGTATTTCTTTTGTAAAAGTAAAAACAAAAATAAACTTCACTTTAAATAATAATAAAACAAAAATTTTATGATGACAAAGAAGCAGAATACATAGATCTTCAGATCATAGAAATCATCTATTCATTCAGCTCCTACATGCTCTTACCCTACATACAATTCTAATTAGCCTTTTTTTTTTAAATTCTGCAACCCAAAACTAATTGTAAATATGAGTAGGTAGTCATTGAGGCAGGCTCAGATATTAGTGAGAGGAAGTAGTTGAAAGCCTAACCTAAAAAAAAAAGAAAAAAGAAAAAAGAACTATGGCAATGTACTCTGTATCATTTACTATGCATAGCAGTCTGAGCTATCAAAAAAGTTAAGATTTTATCTTTATTATGTCCTGATTGAGAAAGAAGATCTTTGTAATACAAGTTAGAAAACAAACAATCAAAATCAACTAAGATTTTATAATTAAAATAAGAAAACTATAGTTATCTCAAAAACATTGAAAGAGTAATGTTCTCTAATTTGATAGTCTCTGTTATTCCAGTGTATTCTGACCTCCACTGGCTTCCCAAATACATCATGGTTACTAGGGAAAGAAAACTTCAGTTTCTCTTTGGAAGATTCGCAGCATTAGTAATACCTTAATTAAGGGTAAGACACACATTTCATCAAG